>NC_079333.1:65182695-65855820 GCF_029582105.1 Oenanthe melanoleuca | reverse complement strand
GTTGCCTGGAAGAAAAGGCTGAACCCCAGCTGTCTACATCCTCCTTGCAGGTAACTGTAGAAAGTGATAATTTCTCCTCTAAGCCTCCTTTTCTCCAGGCTAAACAACCCCAGCTCCCTCAGCTGCTCCTCATATTACTTTCTCTCTAGACCCTCTGCCAGCTCCATTGCCCATTATCTGAAAGGTTCATCAAAGACAGCTCCCTTCTCAAGCTCTGAAACTGTTTCTAATTAATAACTGGAAAGAAGTAAGCTTAAGGGGACTAAAATGAAGAACAGATAGACAAAAATAGCAGAAAAAGAAAATAATTAAAATAAATAAATAAAAATATTTTCCTCTACCTTTCTCTGTTTTGAGTGAGAAATACTAGCCCGAAGTTTCAGTACAACTGTTCATCAAAGTAGCCCGTCTGATTTGGACAATCTAGGATTTGTTTTTCCCCTTCTCCATGCAGCAACCCTCAATCTTGGTGCAGCCTCTGGATACAACAGTAAAAAAGAATAAAAAAGTAGAAAAGACCGTTTTTTAGAAAGATAAAGAATTGGAGAACAGCAAGAAAAGCAACACTTTCTTGAGGTATTAGCTTTATATAATTCTATTGAGTCAATTGCCTAGACCTTTTCAGTTGATAATTGTTATATCCAAGCCACACATTTTTCCTCCAAGCAGTCAGTCACCAAGCCATACACAACAGAAGGCTCTTTTCAGTGGCAACTCTAATTAATCAGCTGCATATTAGCCACTCTCATAAACCCCACTGCATACCAAATGGATGACATGAAAAATACCTACTGGAGAGAACTACTCCAATGGCATTGCACGGAAAAATAGTAAAATAAACAGCTAATAAGTTGCAGTCTGTTTAAGAAACAGCTATCTTTTCTTTGTGGGCCAGCTGCTCCTGTCAAATCCCTTTTGTTGTGTGCTCCTCTCTTCCACTCAGGGTATCAGCGCATAAATAAACCCTGAATCCTCTCAACAAACAAAAACATTGTTTCCTGTATTAGGGATGCCCAAGGACATTTTCTATTGGCCTTCCATGTCTGGCAATAACAGCACTTTGGGTCTCACAAGAGTTTATACACTGAATCATTCACTGCTTACTCTGCTGAATGAGAAGCTTCATTACAAGAAAAAGATGCATTTTAAGAAACAAGAGTAACTGAATGGGGTTCCTGGTTATACTTGCACTAATATTAATCACCTTGGCTTTCTGGTTGAGGGATTGGTGCCACATGGCTAGATGTTGCAACACATTATTTCTCCAAGAGTGGCCTCAAAGTGCAGCCCAGATGACTGTGTGGGGACCCAGATGCCTTATGCTGGACACAGGAATAATTTGGTATACTATATGATCTCATTGTCTTCTGACAGCATCCAGAATTACAGCTGTTCTGAACTGGTGCTGTGTGAGCCCCTGTGCTGGGAAGGGGAGGCACCAGCTCAGCTAAAAGGAGAAGTGCTGCAAACAGGGGTGTCTCTGGGGAATAAGGTATTTGGGAATCACCTGTCCTTATGATTCGCAAGCCAAAAGCCTTGACTAGTATTAGGCCTGGATCCACAGTAACCTAGATAAATTCATAGATACAAAGTCCAGGATGGTAAAGTTTTATGTAGCAAACAAGTTTGAGATTTCATGATCTTTGATAGAAATGTGTGAAGCTCAACTATATCTCCTCCTCTGTTCCCTTATACAGTTTCTGTGCAACGTGATTCGGTAATTTACAGCCTAAACAATTCTAGAGTCCTCAAACTTTCACAGATTATACAGTTCCTTGCAGAATCTGACCCTTGGTCATACCCATGGAAGAAGTTAACTTCTCCCATATCTAATGAATTACAGATGAGTAATAATTTTAGAAGCCTTTCATTAAATAACTGGGAAATACAATTTCCAATCAAAGGGGATAGCATTTGACTGCAGGACTGTTGGGATGAAACATGCCAAACAGGAATTATAGATTATGGAGTCAGTAACTTCTGCTGGCCTTTGCCAATAGCCAAACAGCCTCGGCAGATATGTCACCAGTGCTAACATCCCATAAGAACAGAGGGGTTTGGTGGCTTACACTGCAGCTCCTGCAATCGCATCTGTGCTGTTTACCCATCCAAATTTTCAATTGCTGAAAAGCAGATGTAACTGGCAGTCAGTCTGGAAATGCAGAGAGTGGGGGAGGAAAAAGGCTTCCAGGAATGGAACAAAACCAAACTGCAGACAGCACACCCTTCAACAGTCCAGTATCTTTCTTGGAGCCTTAACGGGGTGCAGCCCATGAGAACCTGGCCACAACACATTCTGTCCTCTAACATGTGCCTTTCTGCTGTGGAGTGACTTAGAATATGTGCAGCACTGTAGTTAAAGGTAAATGTCAGTAAACAAAGATTAATTTGGACAAGAGATGGTGTGACTACTTTCCAGTCTGGCCTCAAGCACAAAACTGGTGAGTTTGCCAATTGTTGCTGATCAATATCATTTGTTTTTTTCTGATCTTTGTTTTAGGCATGGGGAATGCAAACCAGGAAACCACTGGAAACCTCAAAAAAAAAAAAAATGGATACAAAAATAACATTTATGTTTATGCCATGCTGTTTTGGGTTAATCCTGATGGACAGTTAAGCACGGCACAGCTGCTCACACTTTTTGCCCACCTTCTACCACCTTCTATTAGTGGAACAAGGGAAGAAAAAAGAAAGGGTCAAACTCATGGGTCAAGAAAAAAATATTTTCAGAAACAAAGGAGCAGTGAAAGAGGAAAGGAGAATAGAAAACAAAATAGAACAACTGATAGGCAATTGTTTACCACCTTCAAGCAGTAGACTGCCACCCTGCCAGGTCCCAAGCAAAAGATGGTTAACCTACATAAATCCCCCTCATCTCCCTTTTTATTGCTGAGCATGACATTGTGAGGCATGAAGTACCTCTTTGATTAGTTTGGGTCATCTGCCCAGTTCTGTCCCCTCCCAGCCTCACGTTGGTCCAGCCTATTCACTGGATGGTGGCAGAGTGAGAAACAGAGAAGACTTTCACAATTGCAGACACTGTTCAGTAATACTTAAAGTTAGAAGGTTTGGTCAGAAATCCAAAGCATGGCACCATATCATCTGCTATGCAGAAATTTAACTCTGTTCCAAGTGAAATCAGTGCACATGTAAAGGCTGTCTCAATATTGGGTGCAACAAAGGTCTCCCAAGGGTACTCTGAATCCCATCATTCTGGGAAGCAACATCAAACATCCACAGAAGAACAGCCTGCCTAATAATCCTAGGAGGATCTGTAGCAGGTGACACCAGGTCCCTTACAGGAATGGTATCTGCACTTCTGAAAATAAACTGAAGCCATCCTCTCTGCTGTGTCACCAACACAGGCTTCACCCCATGGTGATTTCTCTGGGAAAAATTGAGTGCTTTTTCACATACACTGAAATATCCAAGATATCTGTATGGAGTCACTAAATACAGCACACTGTATAGCAGGCCTGAGCCCATCTTCAGCTTTATCTGGCACTCAGGTGCCACATGCAATCTCAGATGCCTGCATGGGAATCATACTCTATCAGAGAAAATGGATTGATTGACAGAGGTCCAACTCCTGTCCAAGTAAGTGCACACTGTGCTACACCCCAAGCAATGCATGTACTTGTATTTTCCTCCTGTGAATACCTGCCATGCTGCTCATAATCAACCCTGAAGATACTCCTGTAGAGAGTCAAAGGGAGGATCCTTGTAGCCTGAGGAGCTTTATGGGAGCTTCTTTATTCAGCACTGAAGCTCTTAACCATGTGTCTGCTACCAGACACTCTGTGCCTATCTATGTTAAGCCAGATTTTACATCAGATTTAACTTCCAGGCAATATTTTGTTCCAGGTGGAGATGCATAATTCGTCCCAGGTGAATTTTCATGCTCAAAACCTCAGATTTTTTCAGGCTTTCTCTATCGTGTAAACTATAAAACTGAGGCACTTCAATAAATATGTAACAGTCACTAAGGTGGGATGTCTCTGTTTTATCCAAAGACTCCAACCAGGGAGTGGATAAGTGAATTTTGTCTTAATGTCATTTTATAAACTGCTTGTGGTTTGGGGAAGAAAGCACTTTAGCTCAGGACTACTTAGGAAATTACTTGTATTGATATATTTAGCATCATTACCATGGATCAAGAGATCTTAAATACTTTTTATTCCTCTTAAAAGCAACTACTGGCCTTTCAGCAAAAGTATTTAGGCATGAAATATGCCAATATATACTCTAAGACCTATTACAGATGGTAAAGTGAAAATGTCTAACAAAGCAGTTGCTGCACTCTGTCAACAAGTGTCTTTATGTCTTATATGATCATGTCTGCTGGTCTTTGAATTGGGATCCTAAGTGTGAACAGTGTCCCACGTGGGCTACATTCATTGGGAATTATACACAAAGATAGAAATCCTCTATTCCCACTCCCCTGCAATGGATAGGCACTACTTTCTCATGCCATTTTCAAAGTATGTCTCTTCAGTTTTGAGTTGGCCTTGTTCCATCAAAACTGCCAGAAATTCTGTGAAACGAGTCTAGAAAATTCTTGTGGTGACAAAAAAGTTGTTCCTGTAAGTCATAATAATTTTCATTTAATATTGCCCTAATGCTGGAACAGAGGTGACTTGACAGAGCTAGTATGGAAACTCTGGTAAGCATGGCCATATCTGTGTTAATGTGTTATATAAAATGCTCTCTTACTTTGAAGGCTTTTTTTTAAAAAAAAAATTTAGATTTCTTCCAGTGACTACTTCTATCTCATCCACAAAAAACCAAAATATGCTCTGCTGTCACTGGGATCAAATCTGTGCCTGACTTACATCAAGATAGTTAGCAGTCTTCTGACTCTGCTTTTCATCACATATAATGCTGAGGTATAAATTATTCAGCTCCATAATAAACCTTTCCAGTGAGTTACAATCATTTTTCCAAATCAAGAAAATATCACTGATGTGCTATAACTATTACAAAAATTGTTTAAATTTCTTTAGGGTGTATAACAATTCTTCTTCAACCCTCCCCCATTTCAGTCGTAAGTCTTTTCCTATCATCTTATTACTTTTTGCACTAATCAGGAGCATCAAATGTCATTAGTAATCTGTCTGTGATATGGATAGTCCTGTTTCAGTTAGGTCAGTAATATTTTTTGTCATTATGAGATATTTGAATAATATTATGCTTTATTTTCTGATGCAGCTGCATAAAATAGAGTTAAGTAGGTGGGCCAAATTCCAAATCCATCAGGAGCTGCTTTCAGCCTGAACTGATAAAGGTTCTGTGGTCTTTCTGGGTATGGATTGGATGTGTAGCTATCAGAAGTAATCATCACACAGTGATAAACAGCATTTGTATTGGGCTTGCAGCATAAAAACCCTAACTCATAGGCCAATGCCAACACTCTCTTTTCCACCCACAGGGTTGTTTTGCTATTTTAAACTGGATTTCTGGATGAAAGAGATGCAGGAGTTATCCTTTAGCCAAGCTTGAAATTGGGCAAGGCTGTTATGTATCTGCGCAATGCTAGGTCTGTGATACAGCAAGCTACTCAGCATCTGGTCTTGATGATCACACTATTGCTCCTTGGCATCTTCAGGTGTTGAGGAGCCAGGCCTTCAAAAACCTGTCAAGACATTTCCATTTAAAGATGACAAGGAAAAATATCTTTTAAAATTTGTTATATTTTCTTTAATTCCTTACCTTCCCCTTAGTATGGTAAAGCTGTGTATAGTTAAAGGTTCTTGAAACCAAGAACTTTAATGGTTATTGTCCTTCAGATGTATATTCAACTATAGCATAATTGAGTACATACATGCTTTTACAAGCACATATGTGTAGTGCAACCATCCTACAGGTTTGGTGGACACAAATGATACTATTTATCTCCATTTGAAATATGTGGAACATATTTTCATTTGATCCTTGGGTGAATCATCAGACAATCTCTTTAACACCATCTCTCTCTATCTCTCTTTGAAGATCTGGCCTTTCTTCACCCCCTTTTTTTTTTTTTCTTTTAACTTGGAGGTTTTCTCTTATTCTGTTTTCTTTGTCTGACATGCCTAACTCCCTTGCTACACCTCTGCATATATCCCAGGTTCAAAATTGCTTTTTATGGTTTTTTTGAATGTTATATGCAGCATTTTCTATTTATTCTTTTTCACATCTACATAATTTAGGACTCATAGAAACTTTTAGAATTATGATGTCTTCTCCTAACTTGTCTTCAGATAGAGACTGAGTGACTATCCTCTTCCTGTAGAGCAGTTTGAATTTATCTCCAATATGAAACTATGAGGAAGAGTGAGACAGTTTTGATATCAACTTGCATCTTGTTCCCCATCACAGGAGAAGAGGAACCTTTCAGATGCAAGCCAGACTTCAAAATATCAAAGAAAGAATTTGGAATCCTGTGAAAGTAAATCAGAAGGCAATAATGAGAGCTTGGATTGACAAGACAAAAAGGATTACTAGCTTCTAGGAGTGACTATAAAACTTGATAGTAGTCTAGATAAATTTATAGAAGTAACTAACAATGTTTATTATGGACAAAGAATTTGTTTCTTATGCTAAAAAAAAATTAAAAAATATAAACACTTAAAATTTCAGTTGTTACCACAGAAATTTTGAGCTCTTTTTATTAAAACAATTAGGACTAATCACACCAATTTTTACTCTCCTACAGAATAGGGGTTTGGGTATGAATTACATTCTATTAAAATAGACTAAGACCAAAATAATTTTCAACCTGCCCATACTCCTTAGATATATAGGAAACAAAATATTTTTCTGACTCGCATTAAGATGACCCATAGATTAATTCACATGTATTAAATTGACACGTCTCTCATCCAAATTCACAATGGAATTTTTGTTAGATTAGAAAAAAAGTCTTGAATAAACCCAAGGTATGTCTTCATAAATATTAGAAATATTTTAAAGGGAAATTCTTTACCTTTTATCAGCATTACAGAATAACTGCAGAGTGAGTACATTTTGTATCACAGGGACAAGGATCATAACAGTATGAATGACTTGAATTACCTTGGGTATTTTCCTAGTTATAAAGCGATTTATTCCTTATTGCTTGAAGGTAATACTTGTGCTGAAAAATGGGACACAATGCTTAATTGAATTTTTTTTTTTTTATGTACATAAAGGCTGCTTACATTTCTTAGAAGTGAATGGCATAAGAGTGCTGCAACACTGCAGTACACAGAGTGCTGTCACTTGCTGTTACTATGGGGGAAAGTATTGAAATAATTTTGCACATAATGAATGATCATGGGGATGTTCAAAAAGGCCGAGGGAAACAGAGATTTCACTGAACATTATAGATGCATAGCTGTTGTCCCATATAAGGCAAATTACATCCTCCTATTACAATTTTCAAAGTAATTTCTAAGACTTTTGATTAAGAATCTGTAGATGTTATGTTCAAAGAATGTGTATCTCACTGTTCTTTCTCCCTAGAAACAGCCCCCTTTCTGGAGACAGCAAGTTAAGCTGTGGTGGGGAGATTTTGGTGAGAAACCCAGATTTGGACCCGACCCGTCCAACTCAGAATATTCTGTGATTTTGTGAAATATGGGAACATACATTTTTAACTGCAAATACTGGATAGGATTCACTCTGAATCATGTTTACCTTCACATTTACTTCATATTTGCCTATTTTTTGCTGGGCAGCTCTTCTCTCTGGAGGTCTCAGAAACTCCTATTTAGGAAGTCTATAAGGACTAAGCATTTGATATTTAAAATTTAGATTTTTTTGTGCAGATAGATTTGATGTCTTGCTTTGTTACTGAATCCATTGTGACTATGCTCTGTGTATCAAGCAGAATTAACAGATCCCCTGTTTGCAGAAACAGGAATACTTTGGATGCCCATTTTACCAAGAAAACTGTTCCTTTAATTATCACGGCCACAAAAGAGAAACAAAAGATCTAGTATACTATGAGATGCATAATTCTGCTAAAAAGGGAACAGTAGATTTTTGCTGTTTTCATAATAAAAATGGAAAAATAAATATATATCAACCTTTCCATATAATATTGTTGTTATGAGGGGTAAAAGAGGAAAATTTTTGATTTATTTTGATGCTTTTTCTTATATTGAACAAAATAACTAAAATTAACAGGAGTAAACCCAAAACCATCTTATTTCATAGCTACATGTTCTATCCCCAAACAGATTAGATTGCAAATTAGAATAAAAACAGAGAAACATTACAAATAGATTTGGGTATCAAAAGGGTTGGGGATTTATATACAGAGGTAAACTCCATTTAGCACTGCATTCTTAGCAAAGTATTATCTTATTCCCTACTGATAGAAATGGAAAATATTTCATAATCTAAACTGTAGCTTTATTATTTTTTTTTAACCATAGTAAAAATTAAAAAGCACTTAAGTGCATAACCATAAATTTTACATCCATCCCAGAAGTTTTTTAGTTTTGCTACTGGAAAATACTGGAAGATACACAGATTGCTATAGCAAGGAAATAGTAATAATAGTAATGCCTAAAGACTAATTTGATTCAATATATGCAATGAGATACTCTTAGCACACTGCATTAAAATGTCTAATCGGTAACATTACACGCTTACATGTATTTCCAAGGATGCTTGCATACAGACTGGTGAAGCTGAGCAGTCAATATACTGACAGAGCAAACAGTCCAGATAAGTACAACATATGCAGAAAGAATGGTCCTTGAATGTCATAGTGTTCTTGGAAAATGTAAATAGGGAAAGATTCAAATTCATC
The DNA here is from genome assembly GCF_029582105.1 of Oenanthe melanoleuca. NCBI lineage: Eukaryota > Metazoa > Chordata > Aves > Passeriformes > Muscicapidae > Oenanthe > Oenanthe melanoleuca. Next base: position 65,847,041 of record NC_079333.1, on the reverse strand, counting down.
CATCAGACCACATTTTAAAAATTGTGATCAGTCAGTCGTTGGGATGAATGTTATGAGAATGAAAAGGATTTTCTTTCTGATATACCTATTTAATGTTCTAATCATAGAACCCAGAAAGAAATTGGTAAGCAAACTGGCAAAATAATGTTCTTGTTTTCGTCCAGACAAAGCTATTAGATTTACAGAAAATTAACTTCATTTTGTCTTCCTATTAAGGGTTACAATAGTAATTGGAATATTTGGAAGGCGAGCCTGTATATATTAATTTCAAAAGGTCTGCAACTACTCTCACATGTGAAACTTAAGAGCAATGTGTAAAATTCTACCTAAAGCTAGAATTTAACCAATTTAAATCTTATTAGTACCAATATTTCTACTGGGACTACACTTTCACTTAAAAACTCAAATATGTTTCAGGAATATTGCAGCAGTTTAGTCTTATGTTCGATCATAATTTAATCTGATCATAGTTTTAATTACATGGTATTCACTAGTCTTTTAATGCTAATACTATCATCACTAATTGTGTCAAACTGTGGATTGAAGCAGCTTTTTGACTGTTTCCAGAGACAACTAAAAAGACAAATTCTGTAACCTCATTCTCAGCCAGGCTGAATTGTGCCATCAGTATGAGTAAAGGAAATGGCATGGCTAAGGGCATAATAAAAGAAAGGCTTTGGCCTTATTTGAAGAAAGTAGAGGTAGAAAAATTATCTCTACAGCCTTTGTGTCTTGCCTAGTTTCTAAACATGAAGGATAGGACGGATAGGATAGGATAGGATAGGATAGGATAGGATAGGATAGGATAGGATAGGATAGGATAGGATAGGATAGGATAGGATAGGATAGGATAGGATAGGATAGGATAGGATAGGATAGGATAGGATAGGATAGGATAGGATAGGATAGGATAGGATAGGATAGGATCCTCTAAAAGTGTGAATTAAGTGCTGAAAAATGTAGAAAGGATTTTCAATTGAATACTCAACTTGCACTAATATCAATGGAAATTACTACTGGGTTTGAAAATTTTAGTAGCCCTTATTTGCATCCTTAGAAATATACAAAAATTCCCAAAATCTATTAAAAAGATACTTGTGTAAAAACAAATCAATAGGTTAAACTCCCTCTCAGTTAAAACACAAAGTAAACATATTGTGCTACATATGCTAATGTTAATAGCTTAGGTTGGAATCTGATTGAAATTTTTGTAAATTTTGTAGTTTTTAACATTTTTTTAAATATAGGATACAGAGGAGAATGTTTAGAGTGCATTAGAGGAATTATTAGATAATGTGAATCCTTAAGAAATAGGGACCCTTCAGAAAACCTTTCTCCTACTTTCCCCCCATCTATTAATTCTTATGAAGATGTGTTTAGTGCTAAACATTGTGTAATTGTTAAACACAATCCTGTCTGGCTGAAGCCCTGTATCCCAGCCTAAAGCTCAAGAGACATTTTTTATCTCTGAATGGTATGTGAATCTATAATAGAAGCCCAAGACTCCATAAAGCCCTAAATGTAATCATGAATGTGATGTCCTTATAAGTCAGCAGTATAACTTTTACAAAGGGCAAACATCACACTCAAACTGGAACTCAAAAACTAGAACTGTTTGTATTTTCTTGCTTGACTATAATGTTAGATGTATACATTATTTATTAATAGAGGATGGATTTTTCTTTTGATTAAATGCAACTGTTACTTTAACAAACAGATATGAGATCCCCAAGCTCTCAGTGTGCAGGGAATTTTGTCCATGCATGCCATGCCAATGGATTGTCAGTAATGGAAAGTGACGGAGTGCAGAGGGGAAGGGGCTTCATGGAAAATACCCTTATTTTCATGGTGATCTATCAGCCACAAATGCTTATCTCAAAGGACTGCACCTTGCTGCAATTGCTACACTTTGTCTGAAGCTATAAAACATTGTTCTCCTTGCCAAAGCTGTTGAGAATGAGGCCTAATGTTTTCATGTGAGAAGAAAAACAATACATTTAAATTTAGAATTCAGTAACAGAGAAATTCAGCTTTGAATAAATAATCTGATAGCGTTGGAGCATATTGTCAAATCTTTGATATTCTCCCAATGGATGAGCTAACTGTGGGATATCTACTGTTATAGCCAGACTGCTGTAAGATAACAGGTATAGGAAAACAAACAAACAAAGGAAACCCCATGAGAACCCTGTCCACTCTATTTCATTTGGTTCTGTAATGATATTATACTAACCTTTTTTTTTTTTTTTTACCTTCTGAGCTATGCAGCTGAGTGATCTCAGTTTCGATGACTGTCTTCCAGCTGCAGCTTCACTGGGACATGCTGCAATACCTAATCCTGAGTTACCCCAGTCCAGTCTTGGCACTAGGGGTGGGATTCATCTCACTTGATTTCAAACACACAGATGTCTTGAGTGTTCTGTACAGTCTTTGAAGATAGATAACTCCAGAAAGCAAATAATCTGCTAAATGCTTTTTCTCCGTATTAATTAGTTCCTTTCTGCTTCATACCATTTAAAGCTTTTATGACTAATTGGCCAAATTTTAGAGAGATTAATTAAATCTCAAAGTCTGTACATGAAAGTATCAAGCTAATTTCACTGATGTACTTCAAAGCATAATTCCAAACCAATTCTTGATATAATATTTTTTTCATAAATCTCCTACTTCAGAATGCTCATTGCTTGATATTTTAGGTGTATTTAACATAACAAAACTTTATTCAGTTGCAATATTAAGTCATGAGCTTTCACAAAATATGAGATGCTTTGCAGCCAGGTGACTGGGTAACAAACAAACTGTTTCTCTCCAAAGCAAAAAGCTATTGTCTTTTTACATGAGCCCAAATACTGCTCAAGCCAGTTGTGGATATCTATTACCATGGAAGCATTTTCTAGTCAGGACCAAGACAGTGAGAAAATTTTCGTACCTTAATGTTTCTATATCAAGTCACACCTCTGTGCTAGGTATCAGTTCTCAGGAGGTGATAAGGAACGTTCCTGGGTCATTAAATAAATGAAGCAACCTTGGAAAATCATCACCAGCACTCCATATAGTTGAAAACTATAAATAAAGTAGTTCCACAGAGTAGTTTCTCTGGTGGCACTGCTACCTTAGGAGATTGCCAAAACCAGCAAAGGCTTTTGCTGTCCTGGGGTACAAGTCAAAAGTGTGCCTGAGTCTACTGAACAAGTAACCTTGCCCCTGTTTTTTAGATGCCTCTTCCTTCCTCCCTTGCTTGCAATCAGAAAATCTTGCCCTGAGACCTGTACTAGCTCCAGCATTCACTAAGGTAATCTAGAAGAAGTAATTTAAAATTTTTTCTTTTATTTTGTTTTTCTGAGGGAATGCAAAGGCAGGAAAGACTGAGCAAATGGACTATCTTTGGACTTTAAAGATGGATCAGTTCAACATGGTGTTCAATAACATGCCAGAACTGACACAAGGGAAAGCACCTGGCCATAGGTAGTGAGGAAACATGTGTGAAAGGAATTAAGTGGTCTCAGCTCTATTTTCTAACTGCACTTCAGCTCCTATTTCACTCCTCAGCTCCAGGTACAAAGGTAGCAAGCATTATGGTTCCCCTAAGGACAACTAATGGCCTGAGAATGATAGAGTTTGGCTCTGTTTACTTGCAATAAATCTTTAGGAGTTACAGGACTACATGGTTTTTATGCCAACAGCATTTGAAGCCAGCCTTCTAAGTCATTAAATCAGCTGTTTTGTTTGAGGAAATAAATGGTTGAAGCCACCTTGAGGCTAGTTTGGGGGAATTCACATCTCTGGTAATCTGTGAAGAGTCCCTTTTATCTGTCATACTGTTTTGTGATACATATGACTAAATTGTGCCTAGTTTTTCAGCATATATGAGAGCTGTCTCATCCAACTTCAGATGTATGTGTCTACCACAGCTAAGCTAATTCTATTATGCACTTTCAGTCAGAGAAAAAAGTATTTTTAAGGCAGTTTCACACAACTAATCTAAACTATACCAGAAAAGACCTTTTTCTTTTCATTGCCCACAGTGGAAACACATTGGCAAGTTTAGATGCAGCTTTTCTAGACATCTATCTGCCTTTGTTCTGCAGAGAGAGGATAGAGCCTAAAGCAAGTGATGTGGCAAAATTACAACAAAAGCAAATACTGTGGTGCAAGTTGTGAAGGTCTCTAAAGCAAAACCCTTGCAACACTATACAGATTTTGTGGGTTCTGCACCAAATTAATTTTGCACCACATTAATTCCAGTCCTACCCCCTGCACCGTGTAAGTTACTGCTCTCTGGCATGTCCTGCTCCCAGGCTGGGGTGGTGGGATGGGACCTTGCTGTGAGACCCTGCCCTGCCTCTTCCACACAGAGCTCCTGCAGCTCCCCACTCCAGGGAGCCATGCCCAGTCTCCAAGGAGCAATTATTGCCCAGAAATGACCTCTCTGCATTGCTAAAGTCATGTCTTTAGTTTATTTTTTGTCAGAGATGAATCCAGTCTGAATGCTGATACCATTTGTTGATGATAACCTGAAAGTGGCAAGTTGAGCTGACCTGGAAGTCCAGTTCAAAAGCAGCCTCTTGATCCAAAGTAAAAGGCCAATGTGGACATAGTATGTGCTTTCAAATTTAATTTTATATATATATAAAACATTAAATATGATTTGGGGACCCCACTCTGGTTTATTTTGCTAGCATACTCCCATTGTTTTTAGCTCATGGTGTGAGTGACCATAGGTGTGACAAGGCAGACAATGAGAGATGGATTCACAAAAAAGGGAGTTCCACTGAGGTTTGCACTAATATCTGATCACTTCTCTTTTTTTGGAGGATATGTTTTCTTCTTGGGTAATATCATAGTTATTTAGTTGTCCTCTATTTGGTCCTGACATTGCTGTCAGTGTAAAAGAACTGAAAGTGCAAGTAATTCCAAGGGCCCCTCAACTACTGCTAAAACACACTGGATTGCAGCAAGGCCCCAGGGAAGGTGTAAAATGTATATAGTGACTCCATAAAACTAGACTTCTGATCTCTACAATTGTCCCAAAGTATTTGGGAACACACTGGCAGTACAGTTTTTCTCCAATATTATTTAGAATCTTTTCCCCTTAAGCAATTGAAGTTTTGCTGGACTTCTCTGTGGCAGCTTATGATATGTTTCATTATATTCGATAAGATTCTAACTATAGGCATTCTCCATTTAAATAAATTTTTATTAGTGACATACTGACAAACAACTGACAAAAAGAAGAAAACCAAGCTCAAAATACAAGTTGGATATTTGTCAGATAAATAAAATAACAGTTTGATGTGCCATAAATTGAATGGCAGTGTTTAGGTGCTTCCATATGAAACTTGAGGGCTGGACAATCATTGACAATACAAAGTTTAACACGGGCAAGTGCCATATTCTGCACCTGGGACAGGGCAACCCTGGATGTGCAGACAGACTGGGGAGCAAAAGGCTGGAGAGCAGCACCACAAAAAATGATCTGGGAACTCAAGAACTTGACTTGGGCACTGGATGTTGTTCACTCTCTTTAAAAGGCATAGAATACTTGTTTCTTTTATTATATTGTACTGATTCTGGTTCACTTTGGAAGGAGGAGCCTATGAGTTTCCCTGAACTCTGTGAGCCCACAAGTATACATTTATGCACCAGGCACACAGCATTGATAGAAAAATCTGAATTGAAGCACTAAATGTCCTAGATTAGGTAAAATGGAATTTGGCAGTGAAACCAGTCAACTTGGGCCATCTGAAAAGCCTCATGATATGATTCCTGCCTTCCAGTGGCCACTGAAAGAGATGTCAGTCTCCTCAGGTCCTCCATCCTTTCTGTCAACATCATACAAAATACCTTGCTGGGACTAAAATGCCTGTAGAACCAGAGAAACTGGATATCATGAGCAGAATGTTTCCAAGGACTACATCCAGTGTCCAGATATGAAGCATCAGAATCTCCCAATGGAGAAATTGTTTCAGACAGCAATCTTCTGTCACTTACTACAGTGTTTTCAAGAAAAGCTCTTAATAAATAGCAACAGAATGATCTATAAACACAAAACCTGTTTTCACACCAGTAGAAGAGGTTGAGGTCAGCCCATCACAGTAACCTGTGGAAGTGACAACCTGTGTTCATAGAATATCTCAATAGAATTATTGTGATAATAGTTTGATAATTATGATCACAAAAAGATGCTCTCCAATTGCTATCACAGGCACAGCAGTCTTGAGAGGAAAATAAAACACTGAATATTAATTTTTAAATGAGAGTTTCATTGGAAGAACTGAAGTTAAGCTCAGGGATTTTGGGGCAGTATCTACTGAAGACAGTAGTCTTGTTTTCTAGTATCACATTTTATGTTACCTATAGTGGAAAGTGCATAAATAGATGAGGCATAAATTATGCAGGCTTCTTCATGTATTCATCCTGAAGAATATGCCCATAACAGGTCTAAATTATATATGAAAAATTGTAAAATTCACTCTGAATAGTCACTTGCATGTGTATGATTGAAAGGGCAGGCTAGTGCACAAGCCCACACCCCCTCCAGCTGCATATGTTTGAAGCTGGCAAGGCCAAACAAAACCTCACCCCATAACTCAGTGTCTGTTCTCCACCACGGATACACTGCAAAAAGTCCCTCCTCACTGCAAGTATCCAGCAAGCTGTGCAGACTTCCACCAGGCGCTGCCAGAGAACTCCAGCAGTTGGAGTTGGCTGGAGAGTCCATTTTATTCAAATTACTGCTTTTCCCAAACAAACTGAAATGAACAGCAATATCTCTTCCTGTCTGTCTCATGTAAATGCAGCTCAAGAGCTAATGAGCACATACAGATCATCACTGCCATCTAAGCTGGTACCACAAACAATTCCTTGCTATTGCAGTAATGAGAGCAAAGTGATCAGCTTTTAACAGATAATGCTGCTGCCTCGAGTGTGGAAAATGATCAGATGTTTCTAAGAAGTACTTTAAGTTCTACAGGACCTGTACTGAGACACTTGAAAATGGAGGTGGAGAGTTTGACCACAAGATGGATTGAAAATTGTGGAAGTTATGCTGCCCATGGGAAGCTCATTTTCAAAGGAACATGTGGTAAGGCTGTGGAACATAAAGTACCTGTTAACATGCATAAAATATATTTGTTCACTCTGCAGCTACCAGCTTCAATATCTGAATATCTGAACAATAACTGATGTCTCACTTGAGAGCAGGTAAAATTTGCTTGTCCGAGTTACAAAAAATTACCTATTCTTCTATGAGAGAAATAGCAGCTGGAGACATCCATTGTTAGAAATCTTCAGATCCTGATAGGAGCTGATTTGCTAGAAGGTATTTTTTTGAAAACTAGGGAATTTGGAATCAAAATAAACAAGTTGCATAGCTGGTTTTTGCATGGCAAGTTGCATAATGTAACACTTAGGAGACTTTTGATTCATGAAACAGCACCAAATAACAAACAGGTACCAATATGTAGGTAGAAGATTGAAAGTATGGCAGACTATTGCACAGCCCCCATTGCTTCCAGCACCCTTTTTGAAGGCTAAATTAATTTGGGTTATTTGCTAGTGGGGTATCTAGAGCAGCCTTAAGACCAGTAGTGCTTGCATGAAAGGAATGAGCTGACATCACCTGACAGGGAATCTGAAAAGTGCTGCCAGGGTCACAGGGCAGGTTGACTTTGTTATACACAAAGGCAGAATATGCTGAAATTGTGGCTCAAGCTCTGAGATAAAGTGACAACTCTGTGGAAAGTGACCCTGTTCTTCCTGTAAGTTATGACAAGTCTGTTCCTAAGAGAGGTCAAAGAAAGTGCTGCACCAGAGTCATTAAAACTGTGATAACTTGCCTGAAGACTTTTCCCAAGGATTCATAATCACCTCAGCTTGTTCTCGTCACATCATTTTGTCTTTTTCTCACTCTGCTCCTTCTTCTTTTCAGATATGCTGGTGTATTATGGAGCTAATGACCAATTTGGGTGATATTGCAGAAATTTTAGCAGAAGACAGTACAGAAAATAATTTCACATGATCCTGAAGAAGGAGAAACAGTTTTAATGCAGTCAAAACCTGAAAAAGAGAAAAAATAATATTTGCTTTCACTTTGTTCTGTGTCAGGAATAAATATGTTTTGATATACTCAAAGATGATTTAAATATTTGACATTAACTGATTTGGTCTTGTGTTACACAGAGTATATTCCTCTTGCTGAAAATATCCCTGGAAATGATTTTTAAATGTATATGTCACATCAGATTGCATGGTGCTTTTTGGAGGTGAACCTCCCTTCCTGTGACCTCACATCTCTTTCTGTGCAGTGCAGCTCACGAAAATCTAATAGCAAAAATATATACTTCTCTTCACAGCTTAAGGGGAAGCAGGTCAAAAAGAGGGGAGGGGGCAAAAGGGTGTAAGTAATTCGAACTGCTGTATAGATTTGGGCACTGATTGTCCAAAGCTGTAACCTGGTTGCTCTGTGATTGTTTCTCAGCGATTTTATACCAGTGCATAAACTCCTTGGGGAGAGCTGATATGACATTGTCAGATTTACTTTATCTTTTATCAAACTCCTCTCCAATTTCATAAAGTGGGTTGGGGAGCATAGACAAGATAAACCACCAAAAGTAGAACAACCTAAATTTCTCACTGTGCCTCCATGTACCGGGGGTAGGGGCTTCCCTGATGCCAAACATGCATTTTAGTGCTGTAAAGGATTGCTAACATCTCTGTCTTTTGAAAGCAACACTTGTAAGAGCTATGCTGGATCAGAAGAAATTGCATTTACCTTGTAGCTTTAGGCCATTGGTTTAAGTCCAAGTTGACATTTGCAGTTCACTGAGTCCCTGGTGGACAGGCGTCCACTGCACAAAAATCACTGTACATAATCTTGTAAACTTGGCAGTCAGTGAATTGGAGGGGACTAAAACTGATGCTGACACAGAAAAAATTACCCAGAACAGTAGGGAGGGTCTGAGAATGTGATGGACAGAGGAGAGAGACAGAAACACGAAAATTTTAATTGGTCACCAGGAATTACTTTTGCCCCAAATTAACCTTTTTTTCCTATCTTTTGAGTCACCAAAGAAAATTAAGGGAGGAACAGCTGCTATTTCATGATTTTTAAGGAAGGCCAATTCATTTAAAAAAAAAAAAAAAAAAAAATCAGGAAATATTCAGAGAATGTAATATCATCAATGAGAATTTTTTTCATGCACTTGTTACATTGGAAGAAGACTTTTGTTACAGAAAATTTCAATTTTTTTTGTTTACACAATGAAGCAAAACACACCAGTGTGAAATAGATCGTTTGCTATTAAAAATAAAACATGAACACATATATTCCTCCTTGTAAGTGAAGACACAAGGAACCTGTGGCAGAACTGCTATACAGACATCCATTTAGAGAGATCCATTTACAGACACAGACTCACCTATATAAGGTATTGTTTTGTCCCTGAAAACTGGACCACATTCAAATATTGAAGAAGCTCCAAACAACACCACAGAGTAAAGAATCTACGTTTCCAAGTTTATCTCTTGCATGTAAATCTTGAGCTATTGCCAATTGTCTGTCCATGTTAATAAGTACAACAAATATAGGTTCAGTGAGATTTAAGATACAGTAGTTTTCTAGCACATTACGAATTCAAATACTTTTATTCTGAATTCATGTAGATTCATAGAATATCCAGTGTTGGAAGGGACACACAAATGAACAAAGTCCAACTTCTGGCCCTGCACAGGACACCCCAAAACTCAGACCATGTCCCTGAGAGTGCTGTCCATGCACTTTTCGAACTCTGCCAGGCTCCCTGGGGAGCCTTTTCCAGTGTCCAGCCACCCTCTGGTGAAGAACCTTTATCTAATCTCCAAACTAGCCGCACCCCTGACACAACTTCAGGCCATTCCCCTGGGTTCTGTCGCTGGTCACCAGGAAGAAGAATCAGTGCCTGCCCCTCCTCTTCCCCTCAGGCTGAATAGATCAAGTGACCTCAGCCACTCCTTATGAGCTTCCCCTCAGGCTCTTCATCATCTCTGCAGATTTCCTTTTCCCATTCTCGAATAGCTTTATATCCTTTTCATATTGTGGTGTCCAAAACTGAACACAGTAGCAACTTTTCAGATAAGAGTTTTTAGTCTTATTATTATGCCTTATTTTGTTGAAACTTCATGTGTCAGTAAGAATATTTGGTCTTCAGAGGATTTTCTGGAAATGAGTCCTTAAAGTGTTTTGGACTTTGGATCTGTGTATTTATTTAAAAAATAAACAAAGAAACAAACAAACAAGATGAGACTCAGGAAGAATTGGTGGGGTGTCCTTCACAGACAGTGCAATAGGAAACATAGAGGAAAGATTTGTAGGAAGAGGATATGTCATCTATTAAGAGAGAAAATAACCATCAGAAATTTTAAAAAGCCATATTGTCTCTACCAAAGTTTTACTTAGGTACAGAAATGTACAGCTGATATTTATGCTTGAAGAAAATGGCGAGGTAGAAGTTAGATTTGCCAGAAAACCTCAGAATTTTGAAACCAGAAAACAGCAAATTCTAAGCAAGGAAATATTTATAGTGGCAAAAAAAACCCTTTATAGTAACCAAGAGAGGCAAAAATTCTATTTTTAAATTTCTATCAGAGACAGACTGGGATACCTACACTATAACAACCTGAAATTGAAGCAGTTTTGATTTATGAGATAACAAGAGTGGGTGGGGGGGTAACAGTTATTCATACTTTTGAAATCCATTATTTCATAGTCTTCCTCACTGTATGTTCAAATAGGGTTAGACCTTCCTTGATCTCAAGAATGCCTCTTAGTCTCCTGATAACAAGGGAATCAATTAAGAAGAATAGAAAAAGAAGGGTCCCTAATGGGTTTTTTCATTCCCTTCTTAGGTCACACTCAGATTTATGCAAGGGAAGAAGTGATCTGAGAGACAGAGAAGCAAATTATCTCAATCTTTTCTCCACAAAATTCTTTAGGTGGTAAATTTATAACCAATAAACTCAAATGATGTGGGATGGGTTTCTACTGACACCCTGAAAACCTCACACTGAATTAAATGAACAGTTGCTTGCACTCACCAAAGGATTATCTCATTTACATTTTCAAAAGGGATTACAGTGCCTTTAAAGGACAAGCATCTTTCGGGCTAATTAATTTTCTCAGACTAACTTGAAATATATGGTGAGCACTTGATTAAATATTAATATGGGGTATGGGGTCACACTTTTTGCAGTTTTCTAAATCTGTTATTTTATTGTCAGTGGTTCAAAAATGTAAGTGTGCATGAATGGTTTTATTGTATATGTGTATATTTATGTTGTGGGAGAAGAGAGAAAATTAAGGGGATTAATGAACATTTGCAATATCCGGCTCCTTCTGGGGAAGGAATATAGGAAAGTTTGCCATAAGTGAACAGAACACTACACATTTAATTTCCACTGGTGGCGTGATATGTTTTTATAAATCCAGGGATTTCTGAACATTATGCATAGGTATATGCATAGATATGGGATTGTTTAGTGTAAGCTTTTCATATAAGCATTCAAAAAACATCAGGCTGAAGAATGTGGAACCTAAGATCAAGGAAAAGCCCCACACTACCCCCTAGTGATCAAAGTTTGGTGACCTCCAAATAAGAGAAAACACAATAAGTGGACTTAAGATCACAAGAACAAAAAAATGCCCAGGAGCGATGCAAGTCACTGCTGGTGTTCTTTACTTAGGATCCTTTTCATGACAGAAGAATAAAGCAATGGCTGTCGAAAGGCTGCAACTTCCAATTCCTTGGACTGAAGCCTCAGCATTTGTAACCAAACAAATATAAAAATGTATATATTCAGAAGGAGGAAAAAACAAAACCTCAGGGGAGATGTCTCAAATGTTGTTAGGATTTGTAAAAATAAAATAAAATAGGTTTTATTGCAATCATGTAGTTGCCAAAATATGAGGCTTTTCAGTTTTGTGAATTATTTGCATTTTTCAGGAACACTTTTTAGCAGGTATCATGTATACACTATTTTTTAGCTTTACATAATCTTGAAATTATACAATCCAAAAGCTAGGGCTATATGTGTATGTATTGTCAGCTAATTAACCACTAGTTTATGCATCAGAGAACAGAACCTGAATCCTAAAAGAAATAGGAATCATACAACTTTGTAGAGATTTTACCATGTTTCATTAAAGTAATTAAGAAAGTATAAGAATGGGCAGGGCATATTCAGATTAAATCAGTGGAGCAACTCACGTGTTATGAAGTGACTAAACTGGGATTTTTTTTTATCTAATAAAAATGTCCCAAGATAAAACTGAAAACAATTCTGTGCTCATTTTGTCCTGACATTTTTTCAATGATGGATAAAGCAGTCAGTTCTTTGGGATTCTCTAACAAGTGTGAAAAGCAGAGAGGTACTGCCTTTGCTGACATGCATTTTATGCCCTTTCCACAGGTAAGTAATCTGCATTGGGTTATTTTTATTCCACATTACCTAAATAGAAAATGAAGGTCTTTAAATTCCATCTGTAGAAGAGTTAATTTATATCCTTACCAGACCTCAATATGCTTAATTGTTGTTGATCCTTCCACATTTTCAATTTTGCACAGTAAAAAGCACAGTATCTCAGAACCTCTCAAGTTAATGCCTGAAGTTCCATATTTAAAGCTGTATTCCTCACTCTTTCTGAGGGTTCACCCCTTAAGGTCATCTTTTTCATAATTTGTTTTCCTTTAGCAAGTTCTGCTGAGTGTGCATCCTCCTTCCTTTTGTTGCAGCTGTGGGAAAGCTCCATCCTAAGAGCCCGTAACTTCATGGTATGTAGGAATGGGGGTTATCAAAAGACCTGACAGCTCTTGGATTAAAATCATCAGGGCCACAGGACACTCTAAATCTGATATTCTATTTCATGATAGGTAACCAGTGTAAGACAGACCATGCAGGAAACAGTTAACATTGTGGTGAAAGATATACAGAGGAAAATAATTCTAATAGAAGCAGAGGAAAAAGTGAAACAAAATCAAGCATTAAGGATTTCTTAGAGCAGATGCACTTTTCATTGAGATAGTCCAGTATTATATTAACAGGAGAGCAATAGCTGACACAAGCTGTAAAATCAAGGCAATAAGAAAGGTTAGAGGCATGAGAAAGAAAATCCACAACATCCCAAAAAAATTCAAAGATCTTTGAAGAAAAGAAACATCCATTGTAATCCTACAACCTAAAGGCCTTTCCAGAGGTACATACTTACAAGCATTTTACACTACCCTTAAAATTTGATAATTATTATGAATTCATATGAAATGAAAATGAGAAAATTCATGCTGGTCCTGTACTGGTATTGCAAAGATTAATATTTCTTCCCATTTCTAGTAATATTATTGGGGGAAAAAAAGAGAGTAAAAGACTGATACTTGGCCCTAAGGCCAAGTTGCACAGACTGAATCACATCCAAAATGCTTAGGGCATACTCTGTAGAGAAGATGTATTGGAGAAAATTAGCTGAAGCAGTCCTCAAAAGAGCTGGGAAATAAGTTAAAAATTAATTATGTAGGTACTCAGGATTGTAGTGCTCGACTCCTTTGGCTTTTATTTGCCTGTGTGTGCATGTCTAGAACTCTGCATTAAGCTAGAAAAGATGGCAATAATTTTGCACAAAACAAAGCAATTTAAAAAGGGAAGGAATTTTTTTCAAGCCACTTACTGCATATTTGTGCAGACAATTTAAGATGGAGACTGTTGGACTTCATGCATTTAAGTTTTACAATAAACACAAATAGTTGATAGCTTGCTACTGCTGAAGCTGATCTCAGTTATTAAATTCTTTTTCAATCCCTCACAAAACTGACACAGCGTCATAAAGTCTAGGGAAGTCATACTTGTCATGCTCACAGGTACAGCTCTAAGAATAAACAAGTAGTATACACATTTTAATTATTAATCACTTTCCTTCTCACCTCCCTCGAGATTGATTTGTATCTGTTCCCATCTCCTTATATCTATATTTATTTTGTTTCTTACACACATGTTTAAATTTAATCTGATTGTGTCCTTAGGCCTGTTGTTGATAATTAAACCCACGTATTTTATTCCCTACAGCATGCATTGCAAACTCTGTCTCTAAAAATGAGTCTGAAGCTTCCCCTTGATCTCAGTAAAATTATAGTTTTGGTTTCCCTTCTGATTAATTTTGTATTGGGTGTAGTTTTAGATTTTTCAGCCAGGGTAAATAGACCCTCCTATCTTTAAATCTAAAGTATTTTTTCTGATCAATGTCAAATAAATATTTGACCTGTAGTTCAAACCTGCTAGCAGAGATGGAAAGAGTAATGCCAGTTGTGTCTGGAGCTGGGATTTATTTTTCTTTTTTTTTTTGTTTTTTTTCAGTGTGAAATTTACTAGTCACATGCCTGCAGTGTATCTTACTGGACCAACTACAGGTTTAAGTTTTTCAGAAATTTTCACATTTCAGAAAAGACAGGAGGGAGCTGACCAGCAAATTTGAGTATCTAGTCAAATACAGTGTATCAGAGAAAACATTTACCTTCCCTTATGATTTCATACACTGTCCTAAGCTTTACAAATTCCTGTCTCAGGGGTCTTCTTGATGACAATATAAAACCAGATCATAAACTCCATTTGCCCACTTAAATAGGCATGTTGAAGACACAAGAACTGCTCAGAGGAGCATGTTTCCAAAACACCTAGGAATTGATGGTATTGAGCTTTCATGTTTAAACCCAATTATTATTTCAGTTTTCCCTAGGTAATGCCATATTAACCCATCATGACAGAAAAGACTGGAAGTTTAAGCCATAATCTTTGGACCTGAACATATTTCTACATGGCAGATGAATGTCCAGGGAAAGATCTTTCTGGACAAGCACAGAATTTATTTGAAATAAGTGCACCACTGAACGTGTTGGTGTGGAAGAGACTTCAGAAAATGCATTTGTAGCCAGAAATATATATTCTTATTTAACCAGCTGTATTCAATGAAAGATAAACCCTCTTTCTATATATCTTTCTTTTCTTGTATCATTAGATCTTCACAGGAAAACTGCAAAAGTAGTGTGTATAAAAGCAAATGGTTCTGTGAACAACATTCCAGGCTTACAACATGTAAAGTTACACAGCTTCACTCAACATCATCACTAAAGGAAAATATTTTTATTCATTCCTTTTTCTTTCCCTTCACACTGTCGTGTTTTCTGATATGCTGTACAAATGAATATATCACATCCATGGAGTCTAGACCCTTACCTTGCCATTTTTTAATTCTGTGAATAGAACCTGAGAAATTTTTTATGTTGCCCTCTTCTGCC
The DNA here is from genome assembly GCF_029582105.1 of Oenanthe melanoleuca. Classification (NCBI taxonomy): domain Eukaryota; kingdom Metazoa; phylum Chordata; class Aves; order Passeriformes; family Muscicapidae; genus Oenanthe; species Oenanthe melanoleuca. The sequence goes on along the minus strand of NC_079333.1, from coordinate 65,831,727 downwards.
TTTTCCTTCATCTCCTTATTCAATAAAATTTGAAAAAATGTCCATGAGACTCTTTAAGAAATGTATTTATAATAGGCCACTCCCAAAGGCACTGTAAATGAGGGTACAATGGCTTCATGGAAATCTTGGCAGAGTTTAACCATACACCTTAGCTGTAGATATATGTAAGTTTTGGCACGAATGCCTGCTGTACAACCTGAGGACACACTGTGACATTCATATGTGATGCCTTTGACAACACCATCTGTACATAGTTCTTGTAAGAGCTCGCTGATGCTGTGGAGATGTGTCAGAATGTTAACACTCTCAGTGAACTTTCATCTACCATCTAGAAAGCCCAGTGTTGTGCAGATGGAAGAGTACATTTTTTTGCCTGAGAAAATCCTAGAAAAGTGAGAACAAAAATGATGCTGTTGGACATCACCAGGGAGGTGGTTTCCACTGTCTGCTGAGGTCAGTGAAGGGCTCATCTGGAGGTGCATTGCTGGGTTCCCAGTGTCAGAAAGGATGTAAGGTTGTTACTACCACACCTGTTTACTGTTATCAAATAGTCACCCAGCTTTGAGTACTTTTCTTAAGGCACAGATCCCAAAATATCCCAAAGTAATCAGCATTAACTTGTTATAAATCAGTATTGAAGAACTAAAAGAAATTCAGTCTAATGCCACAAAAAACACTATTCAGAAACACGTAGACCTTTCTTCCCAGTAATGTCTCTTGAATATGAGTGTCCCTGAAGTCTCCATGTAATTGTTTTCTCCCTTTTGTGATTTTTTTCATGTAACTGTTCCAAATACTATTGTACACTGGATACCTGTGAACTGATCATATTGGCAGAGTTGTCACTAGTGAGAGACAATGCCCCACAGAGCCATGGCTCTAGTAAATACCAGAAATTCTGAACTTTCATTGTGTTCAGTCCATGGCTGTTAAAATTCAGCACAATACCACTGGAGCAAAAGATGTTACACTGACTTTCACTGATGTGCAAAATACTTAGAATCTTTTATTTCTAGATGAAAAAGGACTGAATTTCAACAAGTTTAAGACATAGTTAAACACAAGTGACTAAGCTCTTACTGCTTTTTTCATCACTCTATGAGCACAGAAAATTCTACAGTTCCTTCCTTATGCATTAAGTTTGAATTTGCTGAAAAGGCTGTAGTGGAACTCTGATGGTAAAGTTCCTGCAAATATTTTAGAGATCTGGATACAAGAAAATCCAGGAGTTCAAATCTGGGAGAGACTGGTGACTAAGCAGTCATCAGCCTTTTCATCTAAGAAATTTATGTATCTACTTCACATATATTGTCTTATTCATGGGTTTGAAGTGCCTGTGTCACAGAATTCTTTTGAAGAGATCCCAGCCATTACAATTCCACCCTTGATTTTATGATCTTGAAGATCATGAATGCCAAGTTGATGCCACCTCAACACAAACACCATGGTGTGTTTTGAAGACGGATCATGAACATAGAGCTTCTCAATTTGGACATAGAGCTTCTCTGTTTGTCCCATCTGGAGAGAGACTACAGAGCTTTCCAAAAAAGATTAATTGCTAGAAAGGTTTCAGTAGGTAAGCCAGGGGTTAACTTCCTTCCCAGCACTGAGCTGCAGCACACAAACTGTGATTTACAGATTAAGAGCAATGCTAGATAATGCATCACTATAGATGATGCATTGAGGCTACTATTGCATATCCTGATCTTAAAGGAATTGGAGAGGGAGAGAACAATTCTGAAATAAGTTTCTGACTGCTGCCTTCCCCCTGCTGCCTGTGATTGCTGTATTGCAGGTGACAAGGTGTGTGTCAGAGGAGCAATGGTGAATGTGGCCAGCAGTGGCTTGGGACAGCTGCAGCCCTCATACTCAGGGAGTGGTGGCAGCACAGTGATTAGTGTTTAGGGCAGAGCTGCTCCTGGAAAGAAGCCCTAGGGACAGCCACATTTGAGAAGTTTTAATACCGTTGTGGCTGGTATTGTTTCCAAGTTTTCAATGAAGAAAAGCCTCAGGAAGGTCAAAATTACAGAACTGCTCAGGTCTTGATATGGAGAAGTTATGGACTGAAGCATTGTGTTACCACCTGCAGGGGGACATATCTGTGATTGCCTCAAGAGACACACTTCTGAATTTTAGTAGCCATGTATATGTCAGACCTGGGGAGGGACAAAAAGCCAGGCTTAGGTAATTCAGCAGTGGGGTTTTAGGTTGTGCCTTTGCCTGTGTTACTTTAGCTAATTTCAGTGAACAAAACCTTGAGATGCACAAAGCCTTGAGTTGCCTTATTTACCCAAATACTGTTGAATTGAATTTGGCAAGTGTGAGCTGTATATGAGCATAACTTTCATAGAGGGTCTCAGTTGGTTGGCCTGTTTGTCAGAAATGTTCAGAATGTTGTCTACAGCTCTCTTTTGCTTCCCTTCTTGTGAAGTGTTTGGAATTAAGATTTTGTATGAGATATGCTATGAGTTTAGGCATTACACTAAAAAGCATTCATTGCAAACCAATATTTAAAGATACATTTTGCTCTGATTTCTGCCACATGAAGCAAAAATGTCTTCATGGCAAAAGTATGAACTGAAAACTATCAGCATCTATTCCTTTCAAAGAAAGAAAAAACTCTTAGCATAATCTGCATGTGAGCAATTTATGAACCTGATGCATCCAAGAGTATTCCCTTAGTCTAGTGTTTCAGTATTTGCAGATTGTATGCAAGTAGTATTGTACTTGTGTTCTATTTGAAAGAGTAACATGATATGTAATAAGTATGTCTAATAATTCATTGTTTTTACTCTCAAAATTTGCAGAAGGACACAGTGTGCTCCTGTGTCTTGGTATTTTGGTTTCTGTACAGGCATGTAAAATACTGAGAATATGGTGTTAACTTCAAGTGTATGACCTGTTATAAGATATATTAACTAAACCCAAAGCTAGTTTCTGATCACAGCTTTGTGTGCCAGACATTGACAAAATATGCAGAAAGTACAGAGAACAGTACAAGCTAACCACCAACTTTGGCTGTAAGAATATTTTGCACAGGAATGTAGGTGATTATGATTCAGCATAAAAGGCAGCTGCAAGCCATTCAGTACAGTCTTTCATTGGAAGGGATAAGAAATGATCATCTAGCCTTCTAAATTACACACCTTCTTTCTAACTTTGTCAAGATTCGTTTCTGCTTTCTCTTTCAGTCTTTGTTAAAAAAGAAAAAAAGAAATTTAATTATACTATTCTCATTATACAGCTATCAGTTACATAAAATATCTTTGTTTAGAGGCCTAATAAAATTGGTCATATAAAGAGGAAATGAGATTTTGAATGTAAAACGAAGCTGACAGTGCTCTTCTATTACTATGGTCTTATTAGGAAAAATTCTCTGACATCTGTTTATCCCCTGCAGCCAACCTTGTATTCAGAACACAGTAATTGATTCACAGCATCCACTGGGGATCTAACTGGCTCACTTTTCCACACCGCACTACACAGGTATCTCTGCAGCTAATTCTGAATGTACATCTACATCGTTATCTCCTGGTGAACTGTGACCCCAAACACTTTGGAGGCCCAGATGAAAGTGCTTCCTCACCCCTCCAGTGCTGAGGGTGCAGGCGTTTCTGCAGCGCGGCAATTCACCCAGGACACCCAATCACAAGCAGCCCCTTTGAAGCCCCGCTCAGCTGGGAGACCATGAATGATTCATGCCTTCTCTACACACACTAAAGGGGGAAGAGCAAAGCTAGTGTGTATTATTCAGGACTGCATCCTCAATAAGCCTCCGTGTTCAGCAAATTGCTACAACGTTTTTCTGCTTAGTCCTCACCTGTACACAACATCTCTTTTTGTGCATAACCTCCTCATTTTAACAAAGATAGGCTGATTATCTAGGAGGCCATGTTAATTAACACCAGTACAAATAAAGAAGTCCAGTGTCAGTGCACAAAGCCAATGTTCAAAGGATTATAAGGAAATTATAGTAAACCAGACAATACTTATTTTACAGTGGTTGAACTACCATTTTTTTGTTCACCCACTTCCATGTCCACAACATCACAGATTCATTTGGAGCTCAGTTTATTTGTGACTTTCAGACTCCACACATACCTTGTTTGTTTGTTGAGAGAATTTAATAAACCGGTTTTATAACTGCAATTGTAATGTTCCAACTTCTGAAGATTCATGCCTTCAGAGATTACATAATTCTCATCACCAATTTCTTTTATTTTCAAGGCAATAATTATTAAATTAATTAATTAATCTAATTAGGTGAATACAAAACTACAGGACAAAAAAGCCAAAGGATCTGGACATGCTGGTTGAGAGTGGCTGAACATGAGCCAGCATGTGCCCAGCTGGCCAAGAAGGCCAGTGGCATCCTGGCCTGTATCACAGCAGTGTGGCCAGCAGGACCAGGGCATTGTCCCCTGTACCCAGCACTGGTGAGGCCACACCTTGAATCCTGTGTCCTGTTCAGGGCCCCTCAGTTCAGGAAGGACTTGGAGGTGCTGGAGTGAGTCCAGGGAAATGAAGCTGGTGAACAGTCTGGAGCACAAGCCTTACGAGGGGAAGCTGAGGAAGCTGGGATTGCTTAACCTGGAGAAAAGAGGCTCAAGGTGTGACCTTATCCCTCTCTACAGCTGCCTGAAAGGTGGGTGCAGCCAGGTTGGGGTCAGCTTCTTCTCCCAGATAACCAGTGACAGGACAAGAGGACACTCATAAGCTGTACTTGGGGAGGTTTAGGTTGAACATTAGGAAGAATTTCTTCACAGAAAAGGTGATTGGGCATTGGAATGGACTGCCCAAGGAGGTGGTGGAGTCATTGTCACTGCCATTAGCACTGGAGGTGGTTAAGGAAAGGTGGAACACAGTGTGTAGTGCCACAGTGTAGTTCACGTGAGGGTGTTTGGTCACAGATTGGGAGTCAACGATCTCTGAGGTCTTTGACAATTGATTATGTGATTCTATGACTTCAGAAGGCTTTGTTGTAAGGCTTATGATGCACTTGATCCAAGGTCCTTAAAACAGGATCCACCACAAAGGAAACAGCCTGATAGGAGTGAACTTCCTACCAGAGAGATAGCCACAGTTACTTTTCTTTTTATCATTAGAGAAAGAGGAAGAGGAGCTGTTTACAGCCCCTCAGGAATAGCAAATTTCAGGGAAATACTGCCTCATCTGTGAAATCCTGTCTCACTAGGTTACAGAGATGTATTTCTCACTTTTATCCTTCTGGCTTTGTGCCTTGTACTGTAGTCCAGCTTCAGTAGAAGCTAGAAGCTCTTGGCAGCAAGAATTTAGGATGGAAAGCCAAGTTCTCCTTTACAGCCTGAAGAATTAACCACAGAAATGAAAGACACCACCTCTGGTGTGTGAAAGGAATCTCCTTAAACCACCTGGATGAACAGAAACCACATTTAAGAGAAGATTTTGCAGGGAGTGAAGATGTACTTCCTTTGCTGTCCTGCTACAGTTTACAAACTCAGAAAATGGGCAGATTGCCAGAAAGATCCTATTCCTTAGCAACCCTGCTCCCAAAACGTGCCTGGAAAGATATTCCTCCAATCCCCTTTATATTAATGGCTGTCTAGAAGAGATATGTGATTAGATCAGTTTTCAGTTGCAATATTGTTATATAAAAGTCACCTCCATGTTCAAACTTGACTCTTCTGTTAGACACAGGGTTAGATTCAAGCTCTCACAGTCTGCCAATGGCCATTGCAAGGTGCTTTTCCTATGCATTATTTAGAGAAATTGTGCCTAATTTAGGCATTTGAATTGTATCTAAGGGTTAGACAACTGAAGACTAGGCGAAGCAGCACTCAGCTCTGACGGGTCACATCTCAATTTTTCTATATAGTTTTAATACTTAGAGGCTTGTGTCTCTGACAAATAAGATAGATATCCAAGCAGTATCTGGGAGCTGAGCTGAGATTTAAATTGATTGAGCAAATGGATTGACCAAATGTTTGCTTCTGAGACAGACGTCTTAATTTCATTTCTTGAATGTTGTTTCTTGTTAAAACTGTTTCCAAGTTTTTCAACTAAATACACAGATAATTACAGTGTATCCAGTTAGCTAAACATTAATATTAAGAATATCTTCAATTTAGATTTTTATAATCCCTAGGCCCTAAATTAATATTAATTTTAGTCTATAATTTTACTTTATGGTGGGTCTATAATGGCACAAATTGCTAAACCTGAAGTTTAAAGAACTGAATTAGGCACAGATTTATTGATCAATTTAATATTACCCATAAGACAACATTTTGCTTAGAAACACAATTAAACTGATTTTCTGAATTATATAATTGCTTAATTAATCAAGCATTTCAGAATTTCAAACAGAAAAATCTTTTGACTGAGAAAAAAAATGCCTTTACTGATTAAAATTATGCCTTCACTAAGAAATATTGTATTTCAATTCCTCTTTGTGACTAGCTGGATATCCTTTCCAGTTGCCATTTGTATTATATAAAATCATTAAATTTTTCTAAAGAGTCAAACTTTTTTTCCCTTCATTCTTCAGTAACATGCAGAACAGACAAAACATCTCCAGTCATTAAAAGAGTGGAAATAGTAATAAGAATAATACAGAATAAGAATAGTAATAAGACAATTATATTATTGAAAACGTTCAATTATTTATCAGATTATAGCACTCAGAAAAGTAGTTTCAGGATCAAATAAACGATGTGGACACAATCTACCTCTTATTTACACCAGGTTTCCTCTGGTTTTCATTTCTTCACCCCTGGTTTTCAACTCAGAGAGTATTCATGAGTAAAGGTCCCTCTAACACAGTGTAGATAGATGAGAGAGAAAAGCTAAGCCTTTCCCTTTCTGTATTTTAATTTTATTGGCTTATATTTGCATGTTTAGAAAAAAAAAAGTGTCAATGTTCCCTTAGATCTGAAACTTAGCAAGTATCATTATGCATATGTTCACAGTTACTAAACAACTAAGTACAGGACTTAGTTAAAATATGGATACGTATGCTGAAATTGTTATTTTTTAAATTTTCTGATCATGGATTCCCTTTTACACCGTTGCAAAGAAATGGACATTTCTAACCTGCAGTTAATCTGAATTGTTTCAGATGTCTCCTTCTGTTGAGATGTTCCTATCCCAAGTCACAGTGTCAGGAAGGTGATGATTTAGCTCAGATAGATATCCTTGTATAGTTCCAAATCTGTGGTATTTTCCATCCATTTTCAGCTGTCGTATTTAGAAGAAAAAAGTTTTGAGAAGGCTCTAAAAGGAGGAAGGTTACTGAGAAAGACAGTGAGAGTTACAAGTAAAAGGAGCCAGCAGAAAAGAAAGTGCATACACAAGAAAAACATCCCAAACACATGGAAAGCTGGAAGGAAGGTGCATCAAAGTGAGGAGAAGGTACTCTATTAGAAAGCAGTGTCATGAGACAGGCAGGCTGATCTGAGGAGTTCAGAGCCACCAAGGTGAAACCAGAAAGCTTCAAATTGATGGAAATGCTAAAGATGATCTAGTGAAAGAACCAAAGAGCAAAAGCCTATTGGGGCACAAGCAGACAAGGATTGTAAACTGCTGCATTTGTGTGACACAAATGTAGTAACTCTGTGGAGGAGGAACTTATAGGCATAAGAGGAAACAATATATACCAGGGAGTGTTATGGTATATCATACATGTGCATCTTTTCTGAAAATACTGTGGCTTGAGATTAAAATATTCCCCCAGCTACAATCAGTTTTAGGAGATGAAAGGAAGATGTCTTCACTAGAAGCATTAGAAAGAGTTGTTCAAATACTATTTGCTTCCTTCATCTTCCAACCTCACCATTCACTTTTCTCTGAAAACATTTCCAGGCCATTTGGCACATATGATAGTCTTTTGCCTCAAAGTAAGTGAACAGTAACCAAGCCACTGAACACTGAAATATTCTTGCCTAAGCAAGTACAGTAGGGGATTCTTTGTGACAGTGACTTGTCCTTTTAGGATGAAAAATGGGGAAAGGGCGAACAAAAAGAAACTTAGACATGTACAAGAAAAAATAACCCTTGTTTGACACAGAAAGAGAAATTCCTTGCCTACAAAGAGGACAGAGAAAAGTGAAAGATACTTAAAAAAATGCAGCTTGTTGTATATTCTTCCTGTTTTGCAAAAGTTCTGAAAACAGCTACATGATTTTTAGAGTACTTAGCACATCAATCACCACACTCTTGCAAAAAGACATATCAGTGCAGACAATCAAACAGGCCATCATAGTTTTTGTGTTGGTCCTGCTGCCCAATGTATATGAATTATGAATATAAGCTTCAGCTGTACACAGTTCTGCTGTGGCTTCCTAAAACTCCAGTTCTACCTCAATATTGCAAACTGATCCATTTTAAATTCACTGTTCCTGTTGCATCTTTGAGGATATCTGCTTAGAGCCCAAAAAAATAATAAGTTGTGGCGCTGCAAAAAATAATCAGGTGTGTAATTTTCCAAGGAACTACACTTTTCCCTTAACTGCATTAGTATTTAGATGGTGGAGTATTTTGCAAGCTCCATAGCTACACTTATAAAGTCAATTACATACATGAAAAATAATTTACCAATCTACAAATGGAATATTTACAAGATTTATGGTAGCATAAAGAATGAAAAGAAAGAAATTTCCTAGTTTTATTTTATTTCATAAAATTTTATTAATGTTTATAATTTCCAAACAAGATCACCTATCATCTAAACAATTAAATTGATAAACTTGTTAAAATACGTATTTGTCTCATTCTGACAAAAGAAAATTCTGTTAAAATGAGAACAATAAAATTCAAATGATTAAACATTGGGACAGGAAAGAAATAAAACCCTTCAGTAAATATGTAATGGGCAAAATGACAATGGAAAATAGATATAAATAGATATAATTGTTCACAAATAAATAACAAAATCAGCAGTCAGAAGTTGTAAGAAAGTCAAGTCAGGTGTGTGCAAAACTCAACCCCCTCTTCTTTAAACAAGTCTTCCATTTTTTACTTGTCTTTTCTCCATGCCTTTTCTGGGTGCACTTTCACATTTCAGTGGAATAAGGAATGATTTCACACAGCACTCGGCAAAAGTTCATCTTTGGGAAGTATGTGAAGGAAACTTCAGAACATTTTGAAGAGTGGGAATTAGTGCTTCTAACTCTGAACCAAGGTGCTAAAGCCAAAGAAGGAAAAACTCCATAATATTGATTTTTCTTCAGAGAAAAAAAGAGTAACTGTGTTTTTACTGATCCTTATCTGCTGAGCTCTCCCTTTCTGGGGCTACTCCTGTGTACAAAACCTAGGCTGTGAGCTTTATCAAGCTATTAGGAACAGTGAGTTCATACAATGTTCAGGGACCTGCTTTATGTACCCCTGATAATAGTCCGTTCTCTTATAGAAGACTTTCCTTGTTATTAATTAATCTCATACCTAGCCTTTCAAAAACATCAGAGTGAAGATGGTCTCTCTTGGTGCATACATGCTCATTTTTGATTATCTGTGCCTATGAACTGCAATAAAATTGTCCCTGTCCAGCTGCAGGTGAGTTAACTCCAGAGCTAAGCACGGGAAGCTGTGTTAGTGCATTGCTGCCTCGTAGAGACACAGGCTTGGCCAAGGGCTTACACTATCTAAATGTGTCCTGCCTTGGTGGCTCGCTGGTGCTTGGCTCCAAATGCACCATCCCACTGAGAATTAGCTGGAGTTTTAAGGGAGAAACATCCCTAGAAAGCACTCTTAGGAGCACAAGCTGATTATCCAACAAAGTAGTGGTAGTTACAGTGAGAGGGACCTCCTTTGGAAACAGAAAGGGAAAAAATTGTAATATTTATAAATATTAAATCAAAGTTTATTATGTCTATCCCCTATCAATTTAAACCAAGCAGACAGTGAGGCATGATGTTGTACTTTCAATATTGATCCTTTTGGAATATTTTGATGACCCAAATTTGAAATCAGCGGTTCAATTTATGGCCCATGAAACATGACTAAATTGTTCAAAAGAAAGTAAGAGTGTCCTAAAGGTGAAGCTCTTCAGGAATTTCATCATTAAAAGTCTCTTAGACATATGAAAATCATTTAGATAAGGACCTTACAGATTTTTTCCTACTTCTGAAGGTATCTCTTTAAGAGATCTACACTTAATTTTATTAATTTGGAGACGAAAGAAAACAGGCAGATGCATAACACTGACATCTTTATAAAATATTTAACAAAGGTATCTGACGAGGTTTTCTTTATTTTTTTTTCACACCATAAGCTTCCATCTACTACTTGACATAAAACAACAAGCAGGATCTGAGCCAAATGGGAAGAGTATATTGGATCTCCAGAAATTACACTAGTAGAGAGAAAACCACTTTTCTGACTTTCAGACTTGTGAGATAAGAGCATTGGTAACTTCAAACAGTAGTTTTTAAGCATTCTTGTGCCCTCTTTTCACTAGGTTTAACTCTTACTTGTGAAATCAAACAGGACTCAGCTGAAAATTCATTAGTGTTAAGAATGGGCCTCATTTCTCTGACAGAAAGCAATTTAGAACAAATTGGGATAATTATAGGTAGCCTTGATGGAAGAAAGGTGATTGGGTCAAGCTGAGTTTTCTAACATGCATGAATGTTTTCAAAACCCTTTATGTACATGCCTGGAGTATATACATATGAGTAAAAGCTTTTGAGTCTGTATAATTAAAAGGCAAAGAAACAGAGCAGAAGGGGTGAACCAGGTTAATCTATCAGTCTTCCCTAGCAAAATGTTCATTTCATAGGAAAACATGCATCTTTTCCAAAGAAAACTTTAGAAATCAGTAATTTGCACTCATTCAAATTTTTTATGGGAGGATTTATCTTATTTGAGAATTACCTCTGTACATCAAGACTATATAAAAAAAGAAATGTAAAATATGTCTTTCCAAGCACATAACTCTGCAAATATATGTGCAAATATAATTTTTTTAACCAGATATATTCTAGTGGAAGATCAGCCATTTTATTCACTAGTTCTTATCACTACACATTAAATATTTGTGACTTAGAGCCACATAAGAAAATGCAATCTATGCCAAAAGCACCCCTGCAAAAACCAGTAGCTCAGATATACATTCAAGCCACTGGGTCTCTACTTTTATCTTCATTAGCCTTAAAAGTTGTAATGTAAAATTTCATATGCTTTAGGGTAAGTTTTTTAAATCTCTTGACTTCATGTGGCACTTAAATCTGGTGTGTCCCCCTCTCAAAAGATGTGCTCTGACTAAAAAAACATCCCCATGATCTGAAAACCAAAGGCAATCCTGCAGTAATGGTTCTTCAGTAAAAAAGCTATAATGCCTCCTAATCAATGGACCAAAGCCTGGACAAGGGCAAAACAAGAGTATTCATTTTAACTGAAAGGAAGTAATGAATGGTCTCAGTGCTAGAGCCACTTCCCTAGGAGTCATGCTTCTACCACATATAGATTAAATTCTGTGCCTTGATAGGTGGCATTTCAATAGAACCAGTAAGTGCAGGCATTTTAGAGCAGAAGCTGCTCTTTTCTCCTCCTTACACACCATCCAACATCATCACATGCTACATTATCATAAACACCTGCTTTTGGAGTCTGTTGCATGTGTTACTTAATTATTTTATCATTTACTAGAATTATACCATGCACAGAGGGTTTTCATACCAACTGCCTTATATTAATTTGAAGTCACTGTTCTTAAGTATCATTGCAGGGAGGATTTTGGATAATGGACCATGTTGAAGCAAGATGTTGGAAAAGGCTATCAAACTCTCCAAAGGAAACACAGGTTCATTAGAAATTTGCTTGCTTTCTGTACATTCCAGTAAGAAACTTCTCCAAAGATTTACTAATGCCAATGCAAGAATATTTCTGAATATGCATGCTGTAATAAGGTTAAATATGCCCGTTACTTAAGCACTGTATATCATGCAAAATTGTTACAGAACTCTTTGATCAAATGCTAGCAAATTATATCTCTCACTGCTTCACAAAAAATGTGCACTATGTTTATTCTTTGTTTGATTTGTGCAAGAAAACCTGGATGCCTTTTGCACAACCTGTGAGAAGAAATTACAATAAAATGCATTATATCTGCTGCAACCATCAAGGCAAAATATTCTATCTCACTCCCCTTGCAGCATTAATGCAGCATGGGCTTAGTTCCTATCAAACCTCTCTCTAACCCGAAAGGAAAAAATCTTACTCAAATTAGATTGTACTGTTGATAATACTAAGAAGTCCACAAACCAGAAAATAATGTGACTGGGTCAACGTTTCTGAGCCTCATTAAAACTAAGGAGTCATTTTTATGTATAGGGAACAATTAACTTTATGCAAAATTCCTACTCTATGTAGGAAACTTGCCTTGAGGCATTGTTTGTTATAAAAGGCAAAACAAAAATTGGGGTCTTGATCTGTCAAAGTGCTGAGAAACTCAACTACTCTTGAATTCCATGCATGTTCAGTACCTTCCTCTCTTGTTTAATTCAATGTCAGTTTAAGGTGCTCAGCTTATCCATGAGGTTCTTGGAGACCTGGGGTTTGGGCACTGTTGTTCTCCAACTCTGCAGTGTCACTTCTTATACATCTCACACAGACAATGCTCTCCTTAAAAAAAGCAAAGTCTGCCAATGCCAGCCATGCTGGATCAGGCACTTTTAGAGCTTTTTCTCCCCACTGATGTCATGAATTTTGAAACACTAAGAGCATTAGACTGTTTTAATTTGTTCACAGTCTTTATGCCAAGCCATAGGAACTTACTGTCTTACAGTGATTCCTATCACATTTTGTAGTGCCTTATAAAAAGACTACTGAAACATATGAATATTTTTTCTTAAACATTGTTAATAAAATATTAAATTGCATATTAAAGTTTTCAGGATTACATTTTCATGTCTTGAATTAATTTATAGCGGAAATAAAAGAAATTTTTCTGAACATACAGTGATTTAACCCTGCTTTATATTAATATAGAAGATGTTGAATGGAAGGAAAACACATTTATGTTTGTACAGTTCATAATTCCATTATCGATATATCTTTACATAATTTAGAACAATGAATCACAGTAATTTTCCACGCAATAAAAATAACAGTCCCAAACCTCTTTTATGTTTATTGCATCTGCTTGCATTGTTACCTTGATTCTTCATCCTGAAATACCTTCTGATTATTTTCTTTTATGATTTTGTTTTTCATCTTTCACCCTATTTATCTTCTCTGTTTTTAATACAGCCTGAAAGCACAATGCTAAAATATGACTCTTTCAGCTTTGGTAAGTTAACACACTGCCATTACATCTGACCTGTTACAAAGAGTTTCTTAATTTTCCCTTTACTAAAACTTCAAATATCTAGCCCCTCAACACAATGCATTTTCATGTGTCCATTACATAATAGACAATTTAAAAATGTTTAAACCTGCTGCTAGGGAAATGGATCACCAAACATGGGAAACAAAATATAAATCAAACAAAATATAAATCAAGGGAGAACAGTTTTAAAAATATTGAAATGTATTTGCAAGTGTCTGAATTCAAATTCTACTCTGCAACTTTACAGTCAAATGGATAGATTTCCCATACTGGTCGCTCACTTTCAAACTGATGATGTTTTAGAGAGGCCCAGTTTAATGTTACTGGTTTTGTTTTTCCCCCTCATTAAGTGTCCCTTCCTTTAATAATTTTTAATATTAAAAGGTTTGGCTTGGTGTTCTAGTGTATTTTTATGACTATCTCTCTTTATATACATCTTGTTCTTATTTACCAGAGAAACACAAATGAATACAAATCTGTCCAATTTTCCTTTGTGCTCCAGTTACTCTATAGCTTATTTTAACATCATTCTAAAGGACTAATTCAAATATTCCTTTTAAATACACTTATATTAGTTGAGTGGAAATAAAATTGCCAGCAAAATAAAAAGCAGAGGTGCATTACAAATGGCACTTTGATCTGGATGAGGAAAGCAGAACCAAGCCAGATTATTTCCTTTCGGGTTACATTTGTAGGTGTTATCAAAGAACTTCCAAAATAACAGTGATTCTTCTCATCTGCTTTTTGGCTTTCATTTTATATTGTACCTGATTTTTTTCTTCTCTTTCTTGGGAGAGAATATGTTTTGATATTGCCATCTCTCAGATTTTTTTTCTTTCTTTCTCTGTTTAAATGTGAGAGAGCGTGTTGTATGTCCATTTCTTGTGGTTTATTTTTCCTTAGAGAATTCCCAAGACTATGCACTGACAGATCCTGGTATCCAAGGGGGAGTCTACTCACAGGATTAAAGGCGAGAACCTCAATTAGACTATCTCTGATTTCTTCAGATGTTTTTTCTAATCTTTTAATATGGGATTAAAGTCTGGTAGAACCTAGCTTGCTTTTTTCTTAGCTAAGGTCTTTGTTGCATGCAAGCTTGAGATTTTTTTTCCACTTTCAAAAACAAAAAAAAAAAAAAAACTAGGGAAATAGAAAAGGAATGGGGGAAAAAAAAAGCTTGTCTCTTTTTCCTAATTTGGAGTCATTCTAGTCCAGATGAGGATAATGAACTTTTGTCAGCTCTTATGTGATACTGCGTACAAAATAGCTTGATAAGCAATGTGAGGCATACACACGCCTCTCAATGATCCGCAGGAAAACTCCCTCAGAGACTGATTAGCCCATGCTTGTCACAAGTAGGGGAGATAATTACAGGGGCTTAACAGTCTATATGGTGGATCTTTTGAGAGGAGAAGGGTAGATCTAAGACTGTCTCGTGGATCAACCATAATTTTTAATATTACAGATAACATGTGTGGTTTTTTTAGTATATCCCTGGAGCCCCGGTAGTGACTCTTCCCATAGGGTGACATCATATTACTTTTTGAGAAGATAATAATTGTTCAAATTAGATTATCCCTAATTAGTGTAATCTTATGAACCATTCTGAAAAGTTTATTGCACCCATGCTGGCAGTCTCTGATTCCATATTGAGAGCTTCTTATTGCTAATCTTTAACCATGGATACAAATTCACAGTATGTAAAAGTATTGTTGTATTTCTTTATTTAATAAACTCCACATTGTACTTTCACTCCAAAGTTAATAGCTATTTTTAGGAATTTCTGTGTGTCAGATAACAAAATATTTCAATGTCATTCTAGCAGTAATTTACATTCATTAAACGAATATGTTTGTTAAGCAGAGATGGGGAGAGATTGGGGGAGGGGAGCATTAACAAACGTTCTTTACTCTTGTCTATGAACATGGACATCCTGTGAACACTCAGCCCTGTGTATATGTATTGAGTCAGTAAGCAGAACAGTGTGTAACAGCCACATTCCTGCTGTCTCATCTGCTTTCATTGATTACAGTGGTGTTTGTGGATGCTCTATCACCCAAAAATAAAGACACCATTTCCCCTTCGCCCTTCAGGTGTGAGTATTTTGCTGAAGTAAGCTTTTCCTGTCATAGAGGTTTAACACTTCTATCACCTCACAAAAACTTTTTGGCATTTGTCTCCTAACTGCACAACCCAGTAATTTTACATGCCTGCCAGTACAGCTTTCATCAAGGTGATATCCTGCACCATTTAACAACCCAGTATTTCCGTTTGTTTTTCTGCCTGAGTTGTTCTCACCTTTCCCACCACATTTCTGTGTGTGATTTGGTGGGGTTGCCAGCCCACTCACCTGGGCTGCCTTGCCACTTGCTGCACTATTAGTCAGAGTGAAGCAGCTGCTCACACATCCACAGAGTGCCAAATCAGAACTCACAGGATATGCAGCTTTCAGTGGAGGCTCTGCCCTCGTGGCACAGGTTAGCCCTCGCTGCACAGCAGGCATGAGCTTTGCTCTGCTCGACTATGTGCAGCCCTTCTATAAAAAATATACAGAAAATAAGATTAAGAGCAATTTCCTTCCTCCACTCCACTTTCTGACTATGTGGGTATTCAGAAAGGGTATTCAGAGCCTGTGGTTGTTGAAAACAAAGCTAAAGTCTCAAACGGTATGCAAGCTTCTACAAACAGCCCCTTAGTAACATTCTGGGGAGATCCCAGTCGTCAGTAAATTGAAGTAACTGTGTTAAATCTAGTGGAGGTTTCACTGACTCTGTCCAGAGGTTTGACCCTCTATACCTCATGTGCATTTCTGTTTCTAGTTAAGAAAACACCACGTCGACAGTTTTAAATTTTGTTTGACCTCTTCTATGCAGACAGGATTGAAATGTTACTTTTTCTTCCTCCCAGGGTGGTGACCTAGAGGGTGAAGTCTCTTTCATTTGCATGGTGGCATTGCTCGCTGTGTCTCTGAAGTTTCCTTACCACTGAACAGCAACAGGACTGTAAAGAGTGTTTTAGAAGAGCAGAGAGAATCTTACTTATGATTATTTCTGGGTCTAATCTTGTAACAGAGTAAGGCCAGGATAATGCACTCTGTAGTGACGCGAGGATCAGTCAGATTTACTGCGACACATTTCATTGATTTCTGACTATGAGTTGCAATTGATCTGGCTACTCTTAGCTGTCCTCACAAAGCTAACCCGTGCCACTAATTCTCTTAAGCAGCAGTCAAGAGATGCAGATAAAAGCTGGTAATTCACCTTGGCTCAAATAGAGAGCTCTTAAAAAGAAAATAGAGGGTTTATGCCTTATAAAACTTCATAATCTGCATGCTGACTGCATGTTGTGCCACAGTGGAGTGTATTTCAAGGCTATTAATTAAGGCAATAAAAGATTGAGAGCTCAGAAAGAAACTGCTGCTAACAAAAACAATAACTCTATCTTTAGCTATGAAAATAGCTGTAAAATCAAATAGAAATGATTTTTTAAATAGAATTATTGTAATTAGATGAGCCTGGGAGCACGGGAGGCAGCTGGTGTTGCAGATCTAACATTTTTATTTGAAGACAAAGGCAGGAGTTTGCAGAGAACTACAGAATATATAAGTGTGACATTTTTGGCATTGGTCACAGCATATGAAGGCAGATGCTGTGCTAGAAGGAAGTACTAAAACCTGACAATTATTATCTGAATGAAAACACAGCACAATAGCATGAAGACAACCTAGACAAAGGTGGACAAAGCCGGATTCAGGCTACAAATATTCTCTTATAATATTCATCACTTTTTCACTGTGATTCCTATGAGAAATTTTAAGAAATATTATGCTTTCCTGAGAAATTGGAAGAAGGAGAAAGCCAGATAACATTCTCTTGTGAGCATGGTCACAGAAAGGCTTTATTGGAAGTATTCACCAGAACACTGGCAATTCTCTTCCACCTCCTGAAAAAAATTTTTGCAACTCATGAAAAGGTAAAAACCATACTGTGAAAATTTGATGCTCAAACACGCATCATGAAAGGCAAATAATGATGAGTTGTGAGGCTAGTTAAGACAGGGCTATTTCTCCAATAACAACCAAGCTGAGAGGGATTATTGATTATTAAATGGGTCTTGACTCACCAAATAAATTATTTGCTTGGAAGAGTTCACCCCGTTCTAGTCAAGTCATACTGTGATTATTTTATATCTCTTCAAAGCTCCAATCAGAACCCTTTTTGTTGCAATCTTATGATGGAACATATCTTTTTTCTTCCTTGCTTCTCTTCTGTTTGTTCTGAAATGGCAGAGGGCAGCTCTCTGCTTTCCCACCACACAGGGCCCTTTGACCAGGCTAACTCCAAAGTGTGTTTGGAAAAGGGAGGAGAAAAGGGAGGAAAAACCATGTTCTGTGCATCATGATCTGTGCTCCTCTGCCATGCACCAGGATTGATGCATGGGCCCTCATTTGCTCTGTGGAACTTAGAGAGGGAGCGAATTTTACCAGCCTGGGCTCCCCAAGGGTCACTGTGGACAAAACTAGCAGCTCCAAATGGCATTTCACATCCTGAGTTCCACCAAGTCTGCAGTTGGCAGTTCTCAAAAAATAAGTTTTCAATATAAGCAGTTGAATGAAAAGATACAGAGAGTGTAAGTCTTTTTACCTACTAATTCTGAAAAGTGGCATCTATTATTTACAATTGCCCACATATTCTTTAGTTCTTGGTTTTACAATTCCATACACAAACCCTGAGAATTCATGGATCCAAATGGACCTCTAAGGTACTGCTGTCTACAAAACCTGTAAACTCTCTCAAGCTGAATACAATTATAAATAACTTGAGAACTTTTGGACCATTCTTTTTCTTCCAGGCTTCTGACCTCATTATGTCAGCACCTGCAAAGCAATGTGAATAAGGAAGGAATTAACTGAAATACTGATGGATAAATAGTCCAATCTTTTTGTTCCTGTATACCGAATTCTGGCTTTTTAATTTTACTTTGAATATTGGCTTCTGATCCCTGGTCCTCGAAATATAACTCTGTAAGTTCTTATTGGCTCATGAAACAGATTATTCAATTTCAACTGCTTTTCCTTCAGAGTTTTTGTTGTCTACAGCACAACATGTATTGATACACATGGAAACATGAGAGAGATGGCAATATTTCATTATTATAACATATATTAACCTATCTTAATTTTTTTAATTTCAGCTGTGGTTTGAACTTTTAATGCTGACTTTTTATCTGCAACATACTATTTGAGCAATCATACTAGCATAAAAATATATATTTGGACTTCAGTTTCAACTGATAAAAATAATTGTTGGAGTTTCCTGAGAAACATGGAGATTGTAGCAAATTTTAATAAAGTAATGCAATATCACATGAAAATGACTGTAGTGAAAAATTGTGTGGAAATTATGGAAGAAGAAAGCCTGTTGAGATACTGCTGTCAAGTCTTTTCATCTTGTGCCAGTGCTGTTAAGGAAGAAAATGTGTAGCTGCCCACCAAGGCCAAATGACAGGAACTGACTTGCATCTCACCTGGTTAGAGACAGTCCTCTTTCAAGTAGGTTTGTTGTAGAGGTCAGTCTAAAGGGAGGAAGCTAATTAGCAATAGTTGAGATTGATCATGGATCTGGGACTCAGAATCACATCTTGGACCTACCCTAGTACCACGTCCCAAGTACCACATCCCAAGTACAAGTAAGTTTTAGTATCTCTGCTCCCTCAGGACATGGCTTGAAGACACTCTGGCCCCTGCCCAGAAGAACTTCTGGCTTTTCTGACCATGGAAATGGTCCCAGTGTGCCTGAGGTTTCACCCAGAAACTGGGAGGCTTCTGAGATGGGTGTGTGGTATTCAGAGGCATTCCTGTGCTCACCTGTGCAGACACAGTATGATCAGTCCAATTTCCTCTGTGGAGATAGTGATATATGATTGTTTGGGGTTTTTAAAAAGTAAAAATTAAGCACCTTAGTGGGATGTGATTTGCATATTGCCTCAGTTTAAAATACTCCCGTTTAGTCACCAATAAAATACAGTATAAAGCTCAAACACAAAAAAGGTAGTGGTGGGGTGCAACTGAAATCTCCCCTTTAACAGAAATCTCCTGCAGTTAAAAGGATCGAACTAAGTGTGACTAGATGTCCTGCCTACCCCAGATTTTGGAAATACCCTGGTCTTTTAACACATAACATTATATTGACTCAATCAAGTTAAACAAAATTAAAGCTACAAAGACTATACTAACATTAGGCCAAAGAAATGTCTTTTGCAGTAAGATTTTTTTTTTTACCCATGGATGGGAAAGCATAGCATGAGCTTAGAAAGGATAATTAAGAGCTCTACCTAAAGACACCATGTTAATTCTCAGATACTTCTATGGACAGCACTGGAAGTGAACAGCAAATGGGCTCCCATAGGCTGTTAAATAGGACTGACTGTCAAACAAGAATTTGCCATGCTTCACCATTTGTTTTTGCTTCTCATGAAATAAAAAATAGACCTTTAGAGCGTTCTGGGAAAAAACAAAACTGAGAGAGAAATATGCTGTCTACAAAGTATACAACTGTGAGGATTGCAGAAAAAGTAGAGAAAAAGTAGCTTCAAAACTTCATTTTACCTTTTCTAGAGCAGCGCTGTCCAAATTGTGAGCAAATATTTTGGCCACTGGCAAACAGCCTTGCTCCTTAGGTAGAGAAGGATAAATAAGTCCAGTAGTAAACCTAGCAATATTTTCTTTGTTGACAAAGTATATTATGAAAGTAACTCAAACAAAAAGGTCCTGCCATTAAATTTAAATCAGTTTTGCATCATTAAAAATGCTCATCTGTTCCATGCTGAGCTCCCAGATCACTACTAGCCTTTTAGAATTTGATGATGTCACTGGTAAAAAACCCTGTGAGCAGTTTATTTCATCATTCAACTTCCTTTGAGGCAATAAAACATTACAGGTGAAATTCAGTTATTATTGACCTTTAACATTTAGATATTGAACTCTCAGCAAGTCTGATTTTAGGTTTCTGTTGTTTGAAGCCATCCAGAAAAGAAATGTCTGATTTTTAAAAAAAATATATTTTTAACATGGCTTTTAAATATAAGTAACATCTGCTACTAGTAAGTATCCTTCCTTAGAACTGATGGTTTTCTGCAGTAAAATGAGGCTAAAGTGATATCTAGGAAAAAGCATAGGTAGGAACCCACTATATTATTGGTTTCTAATTATTTTTTGCAGTATGTTAATTTTAGATAGGAGAAAAAACAATTTTAAAGCATCACTTTTTAGAGAAAGACTCTGAAGTAACTACAATGGATTAGAAGAAATTGGGTAGAATCTAACAAAAAGAAAAAAAACTTCTTTAAAAATCTCCAATAATCTCTTCCATAGCATTCTGCTGAATACCATAGCAAACCTATTAAACTACATTTACCAAACATCTAGCATCAGAACAAAGAGACAAAGCATTTCAAAAAGCATTTATTTTGTTAAGTTTTATAACATTGCTTCATAATGGACAAAGCAGCAATTCTTTATTGTCACAGAAAAGGATAAACTTTTATTACTTTTGTTAATCTTAAAAATGTCCATTTTAGTCTGTGTTCTGGCTCTTAGAGTTCAGCTATTTACAACAGCTGGTTGCAGAGCTAGCACATGTGGATCTATGGACATAATATCTGCACATTTTATTTGGAAAAGCATCTTTTGCTTAGTTCCCCCTTTGACCAACCAAAATTAAGCATGATGTTCTTGTACCAGAAGGTAAGATGAGCAGATGAGGGAATCAGGTTTTTTCATCATATTTCTCTAAGCATATAAAAATTCCTGTTTTGCAGAGCACAAAAGAAATCAAGCAGAGGCTGTTCATAGCTTGCCACTCTAATTCTCTTTCAGCCAACACTTTATAGTCTCTCCCTTCATGATTGTCTCCTAGATTCAGAGCCAAGAGCAGAGTAGACTTTCTTCAAGCTTCACATCTGCCTTTGGGCTTCAATATGAACTCAGCTGCCTCTATTAGCAAGCCACTTGAAATAATGCAGTTTATTTAAACAAGTTTCATTTTGGAGTGTTATTATTATTATTATTGCTGTCGTTGTCATAATTCATTGGGGGAGGTTGTATTATGAGACTGCCTGTAAGCTATCACAGGATGTCTTGTATAAATATAACCTGTGCAAAAGAGCTCACATTTGAAGTGTAAAATGAGAGACAACAGGTGGAAGAAGCCATCAGCTGGAAGGGAGCACAAGGGAACAATGAAGCAATTACGAACAGTTGATGAAGCAGCAGTCAGAGAACACCAGCTGCTTAACTATTGCGGGAGCTCTAATTACAATTCTTCTTGGGAGAGTGAATTACTCGTGGAGCACTCTGCCCAGAAACCTCCCTCAGGAAGGAGTACGTGATTTTGTGGAGAAGGGAAATGCAGCAGGGAGAAGTACAAGTTCTCTGTCCTCCTTTCTGGGCCAGGCAAAGCAAACCACATTCACATGTGCAGTGCACTCCTCTTTACACACTCAGAGCAATACAGCATGTGTACAGGACTGTCCTTGAGCTGTTAGCATATGGATCTCTAACAATAAAATGTCTTATTTCAGGATAGATATCCAGCTATTAAGATAAATCATGTAAAAAATCTTAATGGCTCAATACTATGAATTGACATGATCCATCATAATGGGTTTTCCTCCACAGCTGCTACAATGTACTATGTCAAAGCATAATATTGAGCCTTTCATTTGAAGTGCTACATCTTACCAAACCTTCTTTGGCAGTTATTCCAATGTCAGTGCATAGTATGGAGCTCATGAGTGGATCTTTGACAAGATGAATCACAACAATACATGGTAATGATTGTTATGACAACAAGCAGTGCTTAGTAAGAATGAAAAACTTCCTGTGTGTAAGCACATTAAATTAAATTCAAAAGGTTTGGATTTTGCTTTATGTTTAATACAGAGGGAATTAATTCAAACCAAATATGGACTAACCTGGAAGGATCCTTCCTGCATACTAATGGGACATCTTTCTCCTCTTCTCAAATGTATAGCTCTTCTGATTAGAAGTGAATCTTTTCCACCAAAGTTAAAAGGAATGTGAACAGCTTATTCCTCTGTGCACTGTATGGGAAAGATAATGAGACCTTTCAATGGGTCATTGTTAATTTCTTTTTTTTTCCTGTCAAATCTTGCTGGGATTATTTGAAGTTAGAACTGCAGTGTGCCAGGACTGACATTACTACCATCAAGGGAGTCTTCCAAACAGCATAAAAAGAAACTGCATGGAAAATTTGGTTCAAATCACTTTTGTCCTTTGTGCAACTGAGAAGACTTCTTTAGAGCTACTGTCTTAATCCCACATCCACTATGAGTACTGAAACCACAAAACTCTCTTTTGTCTCATGCTTTCTCAGTACGTATTTCCACTGATGCATATAGCTGGATGTATAAAAAAGTGTTCTAAGAGCAGAGGTCGAGTTCATCCTGTGGAATGAGGAAATTTGCACATCTAGAATTTCAGCATTCAGGAGCAACAACTAATATTGAATTGTTCTTATAAAGTTCAACAGTTTTGCCTGGATAAAGTTGACAAGGATCACTATGACACAGTCTCTCCTCAGAAATAGAAGCAACAATTTTTTCCATGCTTTCATGCAGAGTTCAGAAGGACCATGAGTTACGTCATCCTAGAACAAAGTGAGAAGAATCCACTCCTTGAACGTTATTTTTCCTTAACAGCCTAAACAAAAATGCAAGAGTGAAACAAAGAAAGGAAATGTCATGATGTGCACATTTAGGCAACTGAATCAAGTTCCTAAATTTGTATTTTTGCAAAGTGAATGTGCTAGCATTTTGATTCATATTAACAGACTTTTTTCACATATCCAGTGACTAAAAAATCTGATTATATTTGTACTTTCTACCTTTTCCTTTATCAGTAAGCCAGACAGCCTGCTAATTGGACTGGAGACTTAAAGGCACTGGCCTCAAGTGAAATTAATCCATACAACTCTAGAGATTTTGATCTTTTTACTTGATTCATTTACCTTTTAACTTGATACTATGTCCTACAGCATATGAAATGGCACTAGGCACTTATTCCCACACTTATTATCCATGTGTGGCATGGACAACTGAACCAAGGCCAAGGGGTCCAAATTTTTACCATAAGGAACTTTAAATGCTTTTTTTTATTTGCCACTGGTATTGGATTAAATTACTTCAACAATCATCATCTCTCATCTCTGTATCAGGTCTCAGAAACCAGAAACTGCTACATCTACCAGCTGTCTTTCTATAAACAGAGTGAACACCTATGTAAATTTTGGCCACACAATGAACTAAGGAGAAGGTATTATATAGGAAAATTATATATTATATCACACATGGTAATAATACATAGTGGTAAATTTATGTTCATAAACATTACATAGAAAAGTCAGCATTTCCTTTATGAGGAGAAGTTTATTTAGCTTATGAACAAAAATACTTAGTCATGACCTAGAATGAAAAATTAGCAATAAAAATACATGTATATGTACATGAGTGATTATGCCTCTAAATCTGAAGTAATATCAGTCAATAAGATAACATGCTCAGTTAATTCATATCTCTAAGTTGGGAACAATTTGGTTAGAAGATCATAATTTTGATTGGTTATATATGGTGTTACACTGATTTATTTTTATGGGAGCATAACTGGAACATTTAAATTTTTCTCCAAAATGCCCAAATGTAGGTGAATCTTCTTCAGAGAGTTTTGTCTTGAGGATGCCTTGCTTTGGTTTTTAAAAACAAGTCAGCTGTATATTTACAAAACTCTTCTATACAGACACATGAAATGTTCATCACCTTTTATGTGTTTTGCATCATTGCAATATAAAAGGCAGGACCACCCAAAAGATGCTCAAAACTAAGCTGTTTGTCTCTGACAAGGCAGTGTCACACCCGTGTCGCTGAAATTGAAGCGGCGTGTCTGGAAGGAAAGTTCCCATGCAAAGTACAGATGAAAGCAGAAGGAACAGATCCAAGAGTCCCACACTTGCTGTGGGCCATGGTGCCACCCTCTGTGAGATGAGTGGCACTGGGCCAACAGTGCCTCACTTCAGCTGTCAGAGAACAGGAGTTAATAGCTAAAAAGAGTGGGGGGGAGGGTGGGGAATGGAAACATCCCATTTGAGAACAATTGCATGCATTGCCAATACCTGAATATTTGTGGAAGAGATCAATACCCATCATTTTTATTTTATTTTATTTTTAACCTATACTGCACATTATTCATTTCAAATGCACCTAATAGATTGTATTAAAGGTGTGAGTTAAAAGGATGCTAATTCTACGTAAAAAGTCTGTTTGTTGCCAACAAGATCTTGCTGAACTTAGCACAATAATATTAATCCTAGAACCATAGAATCATAGAATGGTTTGGTTTGGAAGGTACCTTAAAGATCACCTAGTTCCACCTCTTCCCCAGCACCATGGGTAGGGACACCTTCTGCTGGCCCAGAAAGTTTTTGGTTGCTCAAAACCCATGGCTGGCTTTGAGCACCTTCAGGGAGGGGGCACCTCTGGCAGCTTCTCTGGGCAACCAGTTCCAGTGCCCTGCCAGCCTCACAGAAAATAATTTCTTTCTTACAGCTAATGTAAATCTACCATCTTTCACTTCAAAGACATTACCCCTCTTCCTGTCACTACATGCCATTCTGAAAAGTCCCCCTTTGACTTTCTTGTGGACTCCATGTATAAGATGGCTGCTCTAAGGTCACCTCTTCTCTTCTCTTCTCTTCTCTTCTCTTCTCTTCTCTTCTCTTCTCTTCTCTTCTCTTCTCTTCTCTTCTCTTCTCTTCTCTTCTCTTCTCTTCTCTTCTCTTCTCTTCTCTTCTCTTCTCTTCTCTTCTCTTCTCTTCTCTTCTCTTCTCTTCTCTTCTCTTCTCTTCTCTTCTCTTTCTCTTCTCTTCTCCAGGCTGAGCAACCCCAACTCCCTCAGCCTGTCCTTACACAAGAGGCACACCAGCCCTCTGATCACCTTTGTGGCCCTCCTCTGGACTTGCTCCAGCAGATCCATGTCCTGGACTGCCTTTACCTTGCCCCAGAGACCACTGACCTTGGCACAGAAACGAAGAATTCCCTTTGCCTGGTGTGTGAAACACTCACTACACACTGCTGAGATAGACACCTAGTGTAGAGATTTCCTATATGTATATGCCTAAATGCACTTTCTTATGAATGTCCCAAATTCCTGGGCCTTTGGGAAAGATGTCTGGTATTTCTTACTGGCTTTTGGCTTTCAGAAGAAATTTACTTGGGGCAAGTGGAAGAAATTCCCCAGTGTTTAAGACACTTCAAACCACCCTTTACACTGTGAATCACAGTATTGTATTCCAGGGTTTTAAGAATAAAAAAACTTATAAGAATGAATTTTTCAGTGTCACTTTTGAAATGTCTAAATGCCAATATAAAAAGTATGAGTACATAGACACTGAAAGTTTATTTTAAGGATGTATAAATATGCCAACATGACAAATAACTTGTACCACAAGAGAACCTCTTTAGGGAATCAATTCAGTGAAAGGTGGAGTAAGTTTAGGGCAACATGCAACTGAAAACAGAATAGGTGAGTAAAACATCATAGCTGAGCATTCCTTAATTTTCACAGGTAATAGACATTTTTGTAAAAGGAGCTCCATCAGCAAATTCTGCTCATATTGTGTCTTCTGCTGCAATTCCTCTACTCCATAATACACAATACATATTTTGTTACACATTGCTCTGACACAAACACCCAGATGTTCGGGAAGACACTTGCTGGTGGTATATATACTTCAATGCATGGGAAGGATGGATGCTAGAGTGAAGTGATTGATTTCATACCTTGAGATTAGTGTTTATGGAGTGCTAAAGCAAGTAGGATGCAATAAAATGATGAGGCAGCTAACAGAGGAGTGCATTTTGCAAGATACTGAAAACAAGAAAAAACAGTATGAAATCAATTTAAGAAAAAATATATTATTTTGTTCTGAAGAAGAAATTATTTTTAAACAACCGAAATTTTCTACATTCTATGAAAAAAAAAAGTAAATGCAGGCTGTATTTTACCTACAACTTTAACTACACCCTTTCTTGTTGAAATATCATATTTGAATATTGTTTTTAAAAGCAGATTAAAAAGCAATTATATAAATTCCTGTGTATTTTGCTAATTTCATTTTCCATTTTTATAATTTACACTCCTCTTCTTACATATGTGGAAAACCAGCAGGGATACAGTACTGATTCTTAATCATAGCAGTTAAAAATTGTTAGCCTGCAGAAGCATTTTTTGAGTAAAATAGAGCAAGTAAATGCTCACAAATATCTCAGTGAGAAATTGTGACAGATCACCCATTTTTGTTTTGGGTATTTATTTTCAAAATAGAAAACATCAGAACACATATTAATTATTTTCTTGATCCTTTGCAGATATCAACATTGTAGTCAACATTGGTCTTTAAGGGTACATAGATATCTTTATATTTTGAGCTTCTACCTATGCTGTTTTCAGCTGAGGCAAAGTTTGACAAGTATGACTGGAGCCCATAGTCAAGTTGCTTAATTCCCAATTCTTGCCCTTGCTCAGGAAAACAAAGTATCAAAATGCCTTTGTACCAATCTTAAATATTCAGTCACCTGCTCAATTCCACACAGCTTTTTAAGCAAGAAGTTAGGTACGAAACCTGACATCTAAGAATTAGTATTGCATTTTTCCCTCAGAAAAGAAGTCAGAGGAAGTTTTACAAAGAGCATGATGAGATATGGAAGTTTGGAATATGTGTTCATGGTATTTGACATTCCATGTTTAAATAATTGCCTAAATAACATTGAGTCAAAATTACTGGGAGCTGATCATGTAAAATAAAAGCAAAGTCTTGTGTGACAGTTTCTTTGAAAAGTATCAGCAGTTGGGCAAACCTATCATCAGTTTACTTCAAGGATATATTTTGAAATTCAAAAAGTTGTGTGTCAAAGTAGAGATGAGTCTTATTTAATTATCATTTCTCAGAGCATATCACCTTTCATGGGAGATCAGATGAAGTGGATATTAATTTCTAGTTTCCTTTGGATTCTCTTTTTGACATATATATTTGATTTGCAGATCCATTAACTAAAAGTCTCTGGACTAATCCTTGCCTTACTTGGCATATTAAATGCACAGCCAAATGTAAGATAATATGCCTGAAGGCATTGCTGTTTGGAAAAGGAAAAATAATAATGATAATGATAATAATGATAATAATGATAATAATGATAATAATGATAATGATAATGATAATGATAATGATAATGATAATGATAATAATAATAATAATAATAATAATAATAATAATAATAATAATAGTGTTGCAAAAAACAGTTGAAAAATACAGAAACATGTTTCTCAAAAAAACCCCAAACTAGTACATTTTCACATTTTCACGGAAATTTCTTGTGTAGGAAATCTCAAGAGCAATTATGGACTTTGTTACATGCCTTTATATACTTCCTAACACGTATATGTGTATTCAAAGTCTCGAACCCGTGTCATCATATTTTCCAACTTGCTCCTATATTATATTGTAGAATCATAGAGTGGCTTGTGTCAGAAGAACCATGAAGATTGTCTGGTTCTACCCACCACCACCTTGAGCAGGGACACACTTTACTGGACAAGATTGCTCAGAGCCCCATCCAATCTGGCCTTGAGCACTCCTAGGGTTGGGATATCCCCAACATTCTATGGACAACCTGTGCTGTTGCCCCATTACCATCACAGTAAAGAATTTCCTCCAAAAATTTAACCTAAATATGTTCTCTTTCATTTTGAAGCCATTCCCCTATTACTACATTCCCTAGTAAATAATTTCTCTATCTCCCCTGAAGGCTCCCCTCAGGTACTAGAAAGATGCAATTAGGTCACCCTGAAGCCTTCTCTTCTGCAGGGTGAACAATCCCAATTCCTATAGTCTTTCTTCATAGGAGAGGTGCTCCATCTCTCTCATCATGCTGGTGGCCTCCCCTGGACTCTCTCCAGCAGGTCCCTGTCCCTCCTGTGCTGGACCCCAGGGCTGGGTGCAGCACTGCAGGTGGGTCTCACAGAGCAGAGCAGAGGGGCAGAATCCCCTCCCTGCCCTGCTGCCCACGCTGCTCTGGATGCAGCCCAGGACACCTTTGGTTTCTGGGCTGGGAGTGCCCATGGCTGGGTCATGTCTCACCCACCAGCTCCCCCAAAGCAGGGCTGCTCTCCATCTGTTCCTTCTCCAACCTGTGTTTGTGTTTGGGATTGCCCCAGTCCAGGTAGAGCACCTTGCACTTGGCCTTGTTAAATAACCAGGTAGAAATACACTGAGAATGAAGATACTTTGCAAAAGCTGGATCTGTTCTACATGGTGCTAAGGCAGGTTTCTCCATGAGCAGTGCTGTGTGCACCAACATCCTTTGGGGCACAGCACTCAATTAATAGTAAAATGGAAAATGGATGGGAGAGATGAAAAACTTTGGATGTATTCTCACCCTAGAAATTTTTTAAGAAATGCATGATGGTGAAATTCAAAAAAGGAAATATTGTATATTTAGAAAAAACTTACTATCACAGGAATAAACCCCATCTGTATTTGGGAGGACTTAGCAACACCTGAAGAGGTGCAAGTGACTCCTTTAAAAGGAAGGAAACCACTCCCATCCTCAGTCCAGTAAGGTGACAGAAAACAGGAGGTCCCAGAAGCTGCTCAAACATATCACTGACATTTTCCAAAGAGAGCAAAGAATCCAAGGGAGATCAGTTGGTAATTATCTTATATATCATTCATATTCCATCATATTGTACATAGCTGATTTCAAATAATATCTTAAACAGAATTATAAGAACAGATATTATTCTAAACTGTATTTTTTAAAAAAATGTAAAGTTTTCACTTGACCTCATGTCAGATACTTAAAGCTTGGAGTCCAGTGTGTGTTGGGTAACTGGAGTCCTTGCCCTGCCTGCACAGAAAAGCAAGCACCTGACACACATAATTCAACTCACCTGAAAATTGATATCAATCTATTACCACTCTTATATAAGTTCTGGTAAACTCCACCACAGTCTACGGGAAATGGAAACACTTCAATGTAATCTCTTATTACTAGATCATATGCATGGTAGATAGACAACTAAATCTGCCACTGTTGAGTTAAAATACTCATTTTACTAAATTCATGTACAAGCTTAAATATTTTTTGTGCTGTGGTTTATCAGAGTGCCATAGATAAGAAAATACTGGGTTTAGAAGCAGAAGTCAAAATTCAGTTCAGGTAATTAATATCTTTTTCTATATCTAGTTCACTGGGTTAATGTGTCCTCACCTCAATATATGAACATGGAATTCAATAAATCTTTTGCAGACATCCTATAATACTGAATGGAAATGCTCTTGAGGTCAATGAGTAAATATGAAACTAAATTAATTTGATTCAGCAATTCTAAGGTGCATCATATTTTTCATTGTCCTGCAAATACTAGTTTGTGAAAAATCAGGACATTTTCTCCTTCATAAATATAAAACATAGCCATGCTAACCAGAAGATTTAGAAGTAGATTTCTAATTGTGTAATATGGTGGCTTGGTCTTATTACCTCACTTTATTATAACATCTAACTTCACCAAAGTGTATTTCAATCCCCTCAGTGCCTTAGGGTACAGGACATATATTCTATAAAGAGGTATTTGCATGATTCCACAAGCGTGTATCAAAGTTCTGACAGTGCACTGAAAATAATTAAAATGCATTTGAAAAGTCTGGCCCTGGGCATTAGCTCCCTTTTTATAACATGCATCTTGCTGCAAAATGCAAAGTCTCTGGTTTTCCAGACCACCCTATTGGAAGGTTAGTGAGCACAAGAGTTACTAGCCTTCACCAAAAAATACTCTTAACTGGATTTTTGAGGTGTCATAACTAGATTTTATTTAACAAGCTATCATATTTTTTACAAAACTAATTACTTGTATGATAAATATTCAATCATAATAATTACATAAGCTATGCTTGAGACAAGTATTTTGCTCTTCAGCTGAACTACTATAGTCCAGGAAATGGTATATTCTTATTTATATAAAAATACAAAATTATGCTTATATTTGGTGTGAATAGGAGGAGATTCTTTAGCAATATTTTTGTACAGCAAATATGCACAGTTTAGAGGGATATTTTTCCCTTCCCAATTTGATTAATAGCAATAATTTTCATTTACTTCATTATCTTATTACAGTATTAGCAATTTTCTGACTTCTTCTGTAAGAACATTAAACTGTATTTTCAGCTCTAATTACCAGTACTTCTCCATCTGATTGCTCCTTGCACATCTGTCATTGAATTTATGTGCTATTGTTGTCTTTTTCCTCTCTCAGCATCCGCATTTTTTGTACACCTAAAAGAAACAATTGATATTATATTATAGTTGTTTTTCCTGCAGAGAAATGTGCCTGCAAATGAGTCTATTGACTGCTTCACTTTCAGGCAAGTTATCTTATAAAAAATTATGTGTGAGAACTGGTGCATTCATTATGGCTGACCTGCTGGGATATCAGCAATGTGGTAGTGCAGGTTTTTTGCTTATTTTAAGCTCTGTATATAGCTGGCAACATATTTTGTTTATATTATTGATAATAAGCAGTATTTGTCTGGCATCCTTCCAAGGGAAGCACACTGACATAAGTTTATTTTATATCTCAGAACATATGCTATGGGTTTTTTGTACTCTTTCTTCAATATAATTTCAGGAGATCATTGCATCACACATACAGAATTTGCAAGTTTGAAAGGGTGATGATAAGAGAAAATTTCCAATGCCTTCTCATTTAATTACTGCTAATTGTTGTTGTGTTCTGCTGTCTATGTTAAGCCTTGGTACCATAGTGAGATAGAGAAGGCCATTTTGTACATGCAACACATTTGTGAAATGCAGAAACATTTAAAAATAAATAAGAAGAGATTTGGATGAGGGGGCAACCATTTTGTGTGTAAGATAATTTTGTTTGGGCATTAACCAGGCAAGTCAGGACCTTGTGGGTTTATGCCTTACAGAGCATATCACTGGCTGAGGCACCTGCCTCCCAGTAGCACTTGAAAGTGATGTATTCTCATCTTCC
Source organism: Oenanthe melanoleuca (assembly GCF_029582105.1). Lineage (NCBI taxonomy): Eukaryota > Metazoa > Chordata > Aves > Passeriformes > Muscicapidae > Oenanthe > Oenanthe melanoleuca. Next base: position 65,800,300 of record NC_079333.1, on the reverse strand, counting down.
CCCTTCATAGCTCTGGAAATGAACCCCTCAGTTCAGTGGGATCAGATGGCAATAAATTCACATAATTACATACTTGTTAAGGAGGTTAAGGTTATTTTGTTTGGATAACGTGACTATAATTTATTTTGTCTGTAAGGTTTGAGTTTAAACAATATTAATGGTTAGTTAATGGCCTAATGAGTCAGCTACAAGCCATTTAGGCATGCAATGAACCTTTGATTTTCAGTGACTCCTCTAATGAAAGATCTATATGAACGCCTGTCTACTGTCACAATAGAGATAGCAAGAGAGTCATCTAATCGATTGTGATGGTAAATCAATTGATCTGTAACTCTGTTTTCATACAGTGAAAAAGATATGGAGGAAACATTTTACCATTCCCTTATTTCCAGCTGAATATCTATAAATAAAAGAGACAGTTCCCTATTTGAAAATATTCCCTTTATAAGTGCGATTCAAAAGCAGGGAGAATCTGATTGATGTCCTATTTTATAGATGTGTCGGTTACTTTTGTCATTTCAGGAGATTTAAAGTTCTTAGAAATTAAATATATGATGCAGAACATCAGAGAGGCTTGCACTTCACTGTCATGTGTAAGGTTAAGGATTAAGATAAAGCTGATGTGTGCTCTACTTGTTCCTACCTCTGAACAACACACAAAAAATGCAGTGGGATGATTTAGAAAGAAATTTGGAAATGCCGTTTATAAAGAGAAAGTCTTTGAACCTTCTTCTAAATAGAAAATGTGTTAAAGAATGCTTTAAGACAGCAGTCTATGATATTGATGCTTGTTTTATAGGCTGTTTCATGCTGTCCTGTGAGTTCCATTATATTTTTTTCCTTTTCAATTTTGTCCTTAGAACACAGATATTTTTTTATCCGTGTTATAATCACATACTATCAAAACACCAGCTATCATGAAGGTATGTGTTGATTCTTTCTAAGCACTTAATAGGATTTTATTCCCCTTTTTTTTTAACTAACTTCTTACTTTGGTTGCATGATTCTCCTATCCTCGGATACCTCAAAAAAGGGAGTTTTCAGAAATATTGGTAAACCTGTTCCTTTCCCCTTCAGAAAAAAGCAAAGATCTTTATGTAAGGCATCCAGAAGGGGTTCAAAACAGAAATACACTTAGCAATGTTTTTAAATTTGAGGCTTTCAGTTTCTAAGCAATTCAGTTGAAGGATTTTTGGTAATGTGGTTGACACAAAGTAGTGTATACTGTTTCTGCTGCATGCAACCTTGCAGCATGGGAGCTGCTGCCACATTTTATTCCAGTGTCACAGCACCTCTCACTTGAAAGGCTGACTGTGATGCCATATTGAAAACATCTAATAAGAGGGGAGCCAAATTCAGCTTCCCTTTCCTCGCAGCTAGGAATCCTTCTTTGTGAAGTAGCTGACATTTGATTGGGAGCTGTCACATGCACGATGGATGGGCAGGGGATAAACGTTTGCTGAGCGTACAGAGCAGCGCAAAATGAGGGTGAGTTTGTAACCCGAGGCAATGTCTGTGCTGCAGAAGGTGCCTGCAAGTGCCCAGCTGACAGGGAGCTGCCTCCCTGCATACACATGAACTGCTTTTGCCATGCAAAACAGTGCTCAGCTTGCCTGCTAGGAATGGTCCCTTATCCTCACCAGCTGTCAAGGTGGGAGCTCTCTGGGAAAAATGGTACTTGGCCCAGAAAAAAGCTCTTCTGCCACCACTTCAGTGAGTCAACAGTATGGACAGTGCTCCTTGACTCTCTTCAATTTGGTGAGGGTAGGCAGAGCCTGAATACCCAAACTTAGACAGCAGAAGGCACATTTGTTTGCCTCACTCCCCTTTTATAAATGCATTTAATAGATTTTCAAAGCATTGTGCCACATAGTTAAAAAATAAGCCATCTTTCAGATGTCTGGGCATGCCAAACTATGCTCTCTTCACCTGCAAATGAATATCCTGTCTGACCATATGGCTATTCACTGACAACCCACAGCAATAGCCTGATCCAGCAGAACACACTGGATATCAGCAGATTATAGATCTGATACCTCATGCAAAAACCTCTGATGCCTTGGTCCCCACTATTACAAATCACAATATGAAGATGTTCATCAGTTCCTCTAACAATGACAGTACTGTATCATCATTCAAATCACTGGAAGAGAGATTCAATAAGCAAAACCAAACTGAAGTTAGTAGCTGTTGTGGAGAAGGGTCTGTATGGATTATTTGATTATTTGTTTGCCTGCCATTTGAACTGACTGGAGCCTGGAGATGATGACAATGTGAGCATCAGCTTGGTAACAGAAAACCAAGTACTTCAACCCTAACCCCCTTCAACCTATCACCCAAGGTCATTGCTTTAGCATTTCTGCTGATAGCAGTCATTGCTATAGATCACACCAACAGATGTACAGTCCCACTTGCCATATTTATTCCCCCATACTGTGTGATATGGAAACTGATAGGAAAGAATGAGCCAAAAAATTAAACTTAGATGAAAGCAGTGGAAAACAACCAAAAACATTCCCCTATTTTTCCCCCCTAAAACCTCTCTACTGTTCTGCTGAGGCTAAAAAATTTATGTCAGACTATTTGGTATAACATCCAGCACAGCATACTTCAAGATTTATAGTTCCCTTTCCTTGGCTTTTAAGATGTGCTTTAGCTATTTTCCATATGGTCTTATCTCCCACATAGGATAAATTTGAATAGTATGATAAATTATATCCACTGATGTATCGTGGAAAATGTTTTTTCATGCATGAAAAGGTCACTTTTTAATCAGGGAAAACACAGGCACAAGTAATTTTTTTTAATTTTTTTTTCAAAGGCATCATCTACTTTCTACTGATAATGTAGAACTTGGGGAGGACTAGTGCCTGTATTTTAGGTACAAGTTCAAGCCATAAGACTACAGATTTAATCTCCATTATTAGCCTAGAGTCAGACCCTTAGGGTCAAATCTGAACTCAAGTCTCAGCTGCCTAAGCATAGACATCCCATTGCATTTTATTTCCAAGACATAGGATTTGTAGATGAATCTACTGAATAAAGCTACAGAACTTTACAGACCTGGGATTTCTCCAGTTACATACAGTGCACACCTAAAATTAGGAGTGTCCACATATGAGACAGCCATGAGCCAATAAAGATCAGAAGCACATGTCAGGAGCCTGACATTCCCTCTGCAGCTCTAGAGGACATGGATGCCTTACCAAGGTTCATATATTCCAGTCCCATCTGAAAATCTTGGACTGCACATGACAGGACAGCTGCATGAAGTGTAATGATGAGAACAAGTAAAAGGGGCAGAACCCAGATATGACACAAACATCTGGTGGCATGTTAGATGCCATATGATTATGAGATTTTAGGCATCCTAGTGTCAAACTGCTGTCCCAGAAGGACACAGGTCTCCCATGGGTCTTACACCATCTCCCTAAACTGATTAGTATGTAATGACCATTTCAGAGGTAGGAATTTAGGGCTTTTACCTACACATGTGCTTTCTGGGCTAATTGAAGTGTTCTAGGGAGGATGTATGAGATTTAGTGATCTGACATAAAACCATGATCTCTGAAGAGATTTGGCATATAAACAGTAGTGTCTGCAGGGCATTCACTGGCTTCGGTAGGGAGCTGGGGCTAAAGAACCTGTAATGGGTCTTGGTTCCAGTGGTACTCTCTGTAGTAGTCCATGGTTGAACTAATATATTAAATTATGTGATCCTCACAGAGGCCTTTATCTTACACAGAGGCCTGCAGCTGCAGGCACAGTCCACAGAAAATACTATAATATTTCCTTCCTTTTCCACAAATGTAGATGATTTTGGGACAGTGACCATTCTGCTGCTTAATCCAATAGGCCATCAGTTTCCAAATAGAAATATTACTATTTTCTAAATGCCATATTATAACATTTACATTGATGTTTATTGGTCTTTACATATTTCAGTTCATCAGACAGCATTAAAAAGCTGTGGACTTGGCTATCAGAAATATCAGTCAATATATTTATCTTTTCTGAAGCAATCAGGTCAAGCACCTTATGAATATTCCACCTACTGTCACATAAAATGTGTACTGTATCTTCAGAAAATCAGTCTTTGGAATTGACAGAGCAAACACCAGTCAAAAGTGAATCATTTAAACACTGACTAAAATTGCTTTTTTGTGTCCTTTCAACTCTTACAAGGATGGTTGGCACAAAAAAAAATTCATATCCTGTTTCTTGGTACACTCCAAGTTCAGTTATATTCAGGTGTATCTATATGAATAGAGGAAGTTATTCACAGGTGTGTCTGTATGAATAGAGAAAGTCTTCCTTAAAGTTAATACAGCATCAATTTATCCCTCAGAAAGATGAAAATAGTTTTAATCCATAAATGTTAGCAGGTTTTCCTTATGTTTAATGGTTCTATGAATTTAACCTCTTGCATTTAAAGTTTTCTAGCCAATTAACAGCCAGTGAAGTTTCTAGCAATATCAGAAAAGACTACGCTTAGCTAATTCACCAGCCTTTTTTATAAAAGTGTAGTTCAAAAAACGGATCAAATTATCCCCCCCTCATGGATCTCTCCCTCACCTTTTCTCCCCCCAGTGCTCCACTCCATCCTTTTGTTTTTGAGGAAAGGGCAATGACATGTAAGAAGAAATAGTAGCTCATCTGTTATTGATGAAGAAGCAGTGCGTAAAGATAACCTGCAATCTCCCAGAAGACCACACTGAAGTCAGATGGCACTCTCTGATTTGTATTCTCATTTCATACTTATCCTCAAGGAGCCAAGACTTCATCTCACACAGAAAAGTTTTTTATATTTATTAAGTTTTGTTCAAGTTGTTCCATACCTTTTTGTTCAGAATTTCCCTGTCTGCCAGCACAGACCTCCTTTCATAGGACAAAACTGTCATTACTTCTTTGAAAAGAGATGTTAATTGGAAACACTACTAAGACATTAGAGAAGCAAAATCCATCAGTTCACTAGCTAAATCAGGGTTTGTCAGGGTAGTAGGTTGACCTTGGCTATGTTCCAGGTGCCCACTAAGCTGCTCTACCAGTCCCCTTCCTCAAGAGAACACGGGAGGCAAAAGAAATGACAAGAAGCCTGTGGGCTGAGATGAGGAAGAAGATCACTCAGCAATTATCACAACAAGCACAACAGACTGAGCTTGGGGAAATTAATTTATTTTATTACCAATCAAATCAGAGTAGCATAATGAGAAATAAGAGAAAAATGTAAAATAATTTCACCCCACCCTGCATCATTCCCAGGCTCTATTTCACTCCTGACTCCTAAGCTTCCTTCCCCTGAGCAGCTCAGAGTGATGGGAGTGGAAGCTGCAGCCAGTTCATTACATGTTCTCTCCGCCACTCCTCCTTTCTCACACTCTTCCTCTGCTCCAGCATGAAGTTCCATGCATGGGACACAGTCTTCTACCAACCTCTCCAATGTGAATCCTTCCCACAAGCCCAGTTCTTCCAGACCTGCTCCATCATGAGTCCATTCTATGGGGATCAGTCCTTCAGGAGCACATTGTTCCAGTTTGGTTCCCCTCCCAGGATCACAGGTCTTGCCATCAAACCTGTTCCAGAGTGGGCTCCTCTCCTGCCAGGAGCCTGCTCTGGGATGGATGGGCCCTCCCACAGGCTGCAGCTTCTTCCAGGGCACATCCACACATCCTGACATAATTCTGCAGGTGGATACCTGCTCCACCAGGGACTTACATGGGCTGCAGGGGAATCTCTGCTCAGTCCCTGGAGCTCTGCCTCCTTCTGCACACTGGTATGTGCAGGGCTGTTTCTCTCACATATTCTCACTCTTCCAGCTGCTGTTGTGAAGCAGTTTTTCCCCTCTTAAATATGGCATCACAGAGGAGCCGGTTTACACACACTAAGCCACCATAATAGATAGGAGCCCAACCCATGGATACCATGTTAATTAATGTAAGGTCCAAGTGAAGGATTCCAACTCCTCTTTTACTAATTCTCAGATTATAGCTCAAGCAGGATGTCTCTGTAAAGGGATCCCTTCCCCAGTGATATCCATACCACCTGTCAGGCAATTGGTGTTCCATCACTTAATTCTGGATGGTGGTCTCTTGATTTCTTACTGGTTTGCACACTCGTGGGCTAAATTAGATCCAGTTATACTTTTCTGCAACCTTTCCAGCTATACCAGAAGTTAATAACACAAGATACAAACCTCCCATTTAATGTCCAGCTTTGTTTTTTGAGAGTGGACTTCTATCAATATTGCATATCCAGACTGGATTGTGTTCCAGCTGCTATTGGCTGAAACAATCTGGATTGTGTTGTATTTTCTTGAAGGTCTTTTTGTATCACAAATGCAACTTTGGTAATTCATGCACCACCATCTAAGGTGCTGGTCCTAATGAATGGGAACAGCTAAAGTGCCTGCCTGCCAAACACTATTTCTGCTGGTGACAAACCTAGAGTTTAGTGAGGGGTTTCTAATATTGCTAACACTATTTCTAAAACTTCAGATCAAATGAAGACTACCTGAATACAATATTTTTAAAAGTCCTACTCATTCTTTGTACAAATCTTGAGGACTGTGGTTGATATGAAATGTTTAGATGTCACTGTATTCCTAAAATTTTATAGATATTGTTTAACATTCCTGTTGAAAAATGAGAACCTCTATCAGATTCTATGGTTTCAGGTATTCCTTACTTGGGAATGATTGCTGGTATGTGGGTTTTGGCAATCATATCCAGTAATGATGAAAGATTCCTTCAGAGAGATTCTTAAAAAACAAGATTTAGTTTTTAGCCTGTGTACCAAGGCACAATATTCAACACCCTGTACATACATATGTTGTCAGTGTATCTTTTGGGTAGCTCAGGTATCACAATTATCACTGTTACAGCTTGCTGGCACCCAGCATCCTCCAAGGAAAGATTACTAAACTCTTGGCATTAATACACAATAGTGTTGGAAATATGAAGTGTAGGACAGGATGTTTGCTGTCTTTTATAATATCCTATTTGGTCACCCTTTCTAATAATGCTTTGGATAACACACTTGTGCAGAAGAATGAACTTTAGCCATGTTGTTTAGGGGGGAACTTCTCTGTATTTCCTAAATAGAGAGGTAAATATCAGCAAGTGCCACAGAACTGTGTCAAACAAAAGAAGCTATATAGAACTAGCGTTGCATTCTCTGACTGTCTTGAACCTACTTGCTTTGTAAAAATGAGATTTTGGGAACCTGTAATGGTAGTAGACTTTAAAAGTACAGATGAGGTCTGGGCAGATTTAGAGTTATAAAACTGCAGAACAAATCCAGTAAAAACAATGAAGTTTATTAAAATTCATACATGAAATAAAGTTACTAATGTCTGTCTGCATGGCTGGTTAGTGAGTGTCACTAGGAGATTTTCCATAAAACTCAAAGGAATTTTAAGCAGTCTTAAACAAGCTAAAGGGCTTTTTCTTACAGTCAGTGTTCATCTAGATGCATTTCTTGTTGAAGGGCAATAAAATTCTCTCGCTGTCTCTATTTCTTGAATGTTATAAGTTGTTTGAGTAATTACATATTAACAGTAAAAATATTCAAAAGTATCTTAAAACATAGAAAAATGTGAAATAACTTTTAATATTAAGATAAACAAAACAATGGATATACCATTCACAGGGAAGTGAATGATTTAATAGCTGTTTCTTCTTTATTCAGCCTTGCATTTAGAAAATTTGGAATTTTGTTTTAATACCAATAATTCCCCTTTAAAAGACACTTGTCAGGGAATATTGCAGAGAGCACCTAAGATGTATTTTTAATTTGAAACTTTGTCTATTTGTACCAACACTAATTCTAAAAGTTCAGTTCAGTTCATCAGCTCAAAGAAAGATATATCCACGTGGGTCCAATCAACATGACTTACTTTTTTAATTTCACATATCAGCTACCTGAAGCAATGAACTAAACTGAGTGGTCCTCTGCTGTCCTTAGGCTGCAAAATATTGAGAGCAGAAAGCATTACTCTAATTATCTCAACAAAAAACAAATTACTGACACTAGTAACCTTCTATGGAGCTGAATAGAAGCAGAAGTTAATAAGAGTACTGGGACTAGCATAGTCTAAACTTAGCACAACAAAAAAATTGGATGAAGCCCTCCAGATGACCTGCTTTAGGAGAAATAAAAGCACTAAAGTTACTGTTAACTCATTTTAAGTTTGTCTATATGAATATCCCATATAAATAAGAAAATTAATAAGGGAGATTTGGTTTTACCTGTTGATACAACATCTACTGGAAATGTTTTCTCACTCACTTTCTCCCTCACTGGACATTCACTGTTCCTTTTGAAGCTGCCAGAAATACTTATGATGTTCCTTTGAAACCATTTGTAAGGCATTTATACATCACAGCTTGTCTGTTACATCAGACCAGTAGATATAAGATCAGTAAGGTATCTTGCAATGGCTCACATTGCTGGCAGCTGTTGATTGACTAGAAAACTTACAAGGATGATAATTAAGTGAAGAACTAGGATTCCACATATACAGAAAGTCTTGGAAATTTAGAGCACACCTTCAGAAATCCATCATGTGCTGACTCACTGTGTATAGAAATAAGAGCAGAAAGAATATTGGAAAAGTAAGCTTTAAAAATCGATTTGTATCTTCTTTACAGCAAATTGATTCTTTGTGGTTTTTAAAACCAAACACATGCACGCACACACAAAAATCACAGAAAAAATATAAATAGGTCATCCCTGGGTTGTTCCAAATTCTTGGGGGTGAGAGGTGTGAAGATTTTGAAGTGGCAACAGAATTTGCTAGAGTGGCTATTCCAGTACCACACTTTTTAAATTTATACTGTTACTGTCATTCAGACTAAAGTAAATATGAAGAGAGAGAGTGGTCCTTCAAATATGCTAAACCTAGTTAAATAGGTAGATTTCTAGTTGTTTATCTTATTGGTTTTTTTCAGGCTAAATATTATGCCTGGCAAAATTGGTCAAACTGTTTCTTCAGTGAAGATCATTGTATAGTCAAATAAAAAGTAAATTGTACAAAACCCAACTACCCAAATGGTGAAACCATTTGTATCATGCTTATCTGTTACAACTTAGTTTTAATACTTCTGTTACATTTAATTACTGAAACTTTTTCAGTTAGTTGTTGTGATTTTCCCATCATGCTTTCTTAAGGTAAGTGCACATTAACATCCTGATGAGCATACTCTACAAGTGTGATTTTACCACCTTTAAAAGGTAAGCTGTTGCTGGATTGTACCCCTCACCATTTACTTCACTGTAGCAGAAAAAGGTACAGACTGCATGCAGTTCTTGTAAAGAGGCAGTGGAATATTGCAAGCTTGTTTCCAGGACCTTAGACTCTGCATGGGATTCACCAGACCAAATGTCGAGAATTTTTATCTCTGCTTGGTCCCCCCAGGCTCCTGCTACAGTCACTGGAGAGAAATCATAACTTCTCAGGCAGAGTTCCTAAAGCAGATATCTAAAACAGATGGGTTGAATTGCCTCTAGAAGTGGCTGTTGCTTTCCACTGACTGTAAAGGGATCCCAGGTGGCAAGTTCAGAAGTAGGTGGTTAATGCTAGGGGGTATCAATCCCAATATACTTGTGAAGAATTGCCATGTGTGAAATGCAGAGATCAGTTTATAATGAGATTTTTGTGTGTACTTGTAGGTGATGGAAAAAAATTAAAGAAAAAGACCCCCATATACCAGGTGTGGAATTTTGAACAAGTGGGATTGGTATGCCACTTTGAATTTGGGATAAAGAGCTGAAATATTTTTAGTGTCTTTTGGTGTTTTTGCTGTGTATGCATGTAATATATTTAAACACCTTTATGAACAATCAGTTGGAGACACCTGCCAGTGGCATTTCTGCAGATAAAATTGATAATTTTAGCTCTAGATTTCTAGATTCTGTTTAAGTTCCTTTCTCTAGTTTCTCTTAGGGTGAACCAACCCATAGGACATACTACCTTTAGGCACTAATGAAGAATATAAAATATCTTAATCTGATGGTAGAGGTGTGTGTAGTTTGGGAACTGCAATTAGACTACAGGGAATTTTAATGGGAAGAGGAATACCAGAAAAGCTAATGCTGAAATAATTTATTGGAGTCAGAGGGTTGATTTAAAAAAGTATTTTTTTATTTCCACAAAAGGGAAAGCAGTAATGAAATCATGTGGGTTCAGGGGTTGTCAGAACTGGTAGTACTGTGCTTCTTTATCTGAAGGTATTGCCGTTACAGGGGAGGAAAATAGGTAAAATTTGAGAGATCAGCTCCCACAGAATTTAACTGCTGGCAATGAGCTGAGCTTGGCAAGTAATTGAATGAAGTTGCCTGGTGCCCAAAGAAACTAACTGCAGTTAAAAACTGGCTGAACAAATTCACTTCAGAAAAGAAACCTTTCAAAGCAAAGGTATTTAGGGAAACACAAGTGGCTGGACCTGTGCTATTGCCAAAAATGTCTACCCAGACAGCATCGTGGTGGTCAATATTTACACAGGTACAGGTCTTCAAAGGCCCATGCCTAGGAATGATCTAACAATCCTGATTGATTGATGCTCTGATCCCCAGTCCCTGAAGTGCTGCTTCTGCAAATGATATACAAATACTGTGGTCTGTGTTAGCTCAAAGTGCAGGCAGGTAAGCCAGGTACAGTATTTTGGGAATATATACCAGCACCAGCTGCTACTTGCTATCCATTCTTTAAACCATCTGGTTTGGAGCATACACTACAGAGCACAGAATTTGGGTTATTGCTTGATCAATTCTGCCATCTAATGACTGCGTTCAGACAGTGCTTTCCATTACTGCTACATGCTAGTTTCTAGCTGAATCAGACTTCCTGCTATCTGGCAAATATTTCTGCTCCATCTCAGGTTCTGTAGCAGGGATTGTTGTGCTCCCATAAGAGATATAACCATCCCACAAAAATGTAATTTTTCCTGTGGCTTCTTTACTCCAGAAAGTGAAGTAGGTAGGTTCCCTGCAGTGCTGTGTGACTGCAGCTCAGAGGAGATGCTGCTATGAGTCAAGACCACCTGGTAAGTAAAATCCAAAAAACTTCAAAGACCCTCCAATACCAAAATCCCAGGAGGAGGCTCCCTCTGGACCTACTGTGGCTTTGAAGGCAGACCCCCCCCCTTTTAATCCTCGCCCCTTCCTTATTGGAAAGCTGAAGAAATACCTCCCACTGTGCCTCAGGCTGATTAAAAAAATACACAGGGAAAAAAATGAAGTGATTATTTGTACTCACAAAGACACTACATGAAATGCACTTGATTATCCCAATTTCTTAATTTTATCGTATATATATTTTTAAACATACATTTGTGTCACACCAAAATGTACATTTTAATTGCACCAAGCTTTTTTTTTTTTTAATGGGCTGCTTGAAGACAGAATATGTCTGATGTGCTGATGTATTTGCAGTAATAAAATACGGTCACTGGGCTGCAAATACCATCCTTCACTTCCCATACTCTCCCTTTCCACAACTGCACACTTCTGGGGAAGGATGTGCTTTAATATGTTGGAAGCAACTGAAGTCAGTTCATGAATGAGTTTTTCTAAGAATGAGACAATTAAATATTTTTTTCTTTTTTTTTTTTTTTTTTTTTTAATTAGGATGTAGAACACGTGCACAATGAAATTTTATTTCTGCTTCAATGATTCACCACAAAAAAGAGTTTTATATATTTGTGTAGTTGGTTATAGTTGGCTTCATAGGATCTTTAAGATGAAAGAAAAAAGAAAAGAAAACCAATGTGAGAGATTTTCTATTAAAATAAGCATTTAAAATCAGTCATTATTTTCTGAATTATTTTGTAAAATTATGTTTTCTAACAGGCATCGTTCCTCCCAGGAAAGCTAAGCATTGTGAAAGCATTGTGAAAGGGCAAAATAATAGTCAATGGAGTAGTATATTTTCACATTTATTTTCACATTCTCTGACCTTGACTGTGAAAATATACCACTTATTAGAGAAGCAGCAGCCTCTGAGGTAGTACAGTGTTTTGTGTGTTCCAACCTACCAGACCAATATGGTTTCTCAAATCAGAAGCCCTCTAAAAGATTTGAAAGACCTGGAAATCTCCTACAAGTGCAATAGAAAGCATGTAAGAGGAGATCATCTCTAGCCACAGGAATTTTGATTTGGGGGGGTCCAAAGAGCAAATGCACCTTCTGAGCTCCCAGACTTGCTGTGCACACCTGGAGGTGCCGCTGATCAAATAGAATAAGCAAAAAGTGAGACACTGTTTTTGAACTATATCAGAATTTGTGGAAGTACAAATCCAAGGAGGGTTGGTAGCACCTCAGTCTTCCTTGTGTAACTCCAGAAATATGTGTGCTACCAACAAATCAAGGCCTTTCACTAAAACACTACCTCCCTCTGTCTCATATTCCTCAGTGCAGAGCAGCTCTAACACACAGTTTCCTGAGTTAGAAGGAAAAATCTACATGCTAAGAGGTAAGATAAAGAAATACTGAGAAAAATGGTAGGTCTTTAGTGAAAAGAAAAACAGTAAAAGAAATCTTGATTTACTCCTCCTCCCAGATCATTTACCAGATATAACATTAGTTTGTCTTCTAGGATTCTCATGAATTCTACCTTGAAGCATATTTGACACATTCAGTGACTATATCTGACCAATACACTTTTTATGTATGTACTAAGCTGACATCAAGTGTGCTTATCATATATGATCAGGCCAAATTTAAATAAGTTAACTAAATTTCACTAGTTCAGGCAATGAACATTCCTGATGTGGTAATATCTGTTATATTTCTTTATCCCAGGTAAAAAATCATGAAGGAGAAAAAAAAAAAAAAAAAAAAAAAAAAAGACAAAAATAAAATTTGCTTCACCAAAAACACGATGGGGGTCTCTGAGCTGCCCCTGATAGATTATTACCTAGCAAATGCACATCATGGATCTTCTCCTGAGCCAAGCCACAACCCAGAAGCTGAGTCTGTGACCCAAAGTTCAGGTGTCCATAACCTAAAACTGTATTCACCATGTGTTTACTCATTGATTGCTGGAATAAACCACCTCCTTTGTTCCTGGACCTTGCAGATAAAAAAGCAGAGGACACTGGATATCAATGTCTGCTCCTGATCACAGATGATTCATCAGTGCTTATGAAACAAACCAAACAATATCCAAGTAAAGGCCAGGAAAAAATAGAGCAATAAAGGACTTGACCAGGCCAATAAGTTAGAGAAATGGACAAATCTGTTGTCAATGGGTTTTTTAGTATCTTGTATATTATTTCTATACCTGTAATTGCAGCAACTGTTCTGGTTTACTTTATTTATGCAGAAATAACACAGCAGAAAGCCTTGCAGATTTATTTCCCTCTGGCTGCAGGTCCACACTGGAGTTTGATAATGACAAAACCAAGGTTTCCAGTGTCAATGACTCATACTTCAGCTTTGCTGATCCAGCTGATTTGTGGTGTATTTAACAGCAATTCTAGCTGTAATTCAGCTTAAAAAGAACACCTCTCCATGAAGGGTTCTTTAACTGTAGAGTAGGTGAAACCACAATCTGCATGCACTCCTGCAATTTACAATGTGGTATTACACTTTATTTCCATAGTGACTTGTTTAGTCTAGGAGACTAGTAGTGATTTACCTCAACCTTCCCACCTTCATCAGTTCACTACCTAATTTTAAAGCTCTGATATTTTACTTTCTTATCTAGGCAGATAATTGTTTCATATTATATAAGGGACATGCATGAAAGGTTTAAATTCAGTGTAGACTCAGTGGGAAAAAAACAAAAACAGAAAAATAGGTTATATATGTAACTTAATCCATGAAAATTTAATATTTTAAATGGTCTCTAGGTAGAAATAAAATTTGTCCCTTTTTTTCTAACTGAAATTCCAAGGGTTTTTTTTTGTTGTTCTTTTTTTCAAATAAAAATGCAGTCTTTTTTCCTTTAGAAACATTGAGGGGTTTTATAAGTTCTGGTTTTGATAAGATTGGAAAAGCTATTGGCTGAAATACTAAATAGATCATATGAAAATATAATATTGCGCTGCATGATAGATTATAAAAAACAGATTAAAGCAAATTATGAAGCTGAAAGAATTTTTCATTCTTTAAATGAAATATCTAACAAAGTGCAAGGAAAATAACAAAAAAACAAAACCAAACCAAACAAACAAACAAAAATCCAGCTGAAATGGCAGCAGAAAAATAGCACTGTTGAATTAGTTTCTACAGTACAGCACAGACAGACCATTGAGAAAGGCTGTTTGTGTCTTCTTCCACAATTCCATAAATACTTTTCAAAGATCAACAACCATCAGGCCACACTGGGCAATTGACTTCGCTCTGCAGGATTTTAATTCATGTGTAAAAGAGAAACAGAGATCAAACCCAGAATATACAAAAATGCAATAAGTTGAATACAAGAGCTTCCACAAATGATGAGGTTAAAAAGAGTTACACACAAAACATAGCTGACAAGCAAGAAAGAGAGACAAAACACAGAAGGATAATTTGCACCTAATAAAAACAGGATCACAAGGAATCCCGCTTCCCCAAGGAAAAGTGAATATCTTATGCTTAAGCGCCATCTTATGACATGACAGATCTCCAGCAGTACATGCTGAGTAGAAAAAGAGCAATATTTCTCTTGAAACATGTTTCCCTTTGTCTTGATACAGATGTGCCTTTAGGGTAGGGTTTGTATAACTTAAAATTGTGGTTTACCTAATATTGCCATCTAGTGGCACAACTTTCGATTCCAAAGCAAGCCTCTTTGGAAGGAAGGTACTGTTACAAGAGGTACACACTAAAAAAAGTCAATGAAAATACAGCACGTCTGAAAATGGAGTCTAGTCTGCAGGACAACACATGCCCCAAATATTCAGTTAATTGTGAGTGCATGAACACAAGCCAATGGAACACTGAAGTATTGGGAAAAGTCACAGAGAGGTCATGCCAGTGCTGGGCAAGCAATATGCAAGACACAAACTAACAGCTTCTAGCTGATTAATACTAATAAATACTAATACTAATACTAATACTAATACTAATACTAATACTAATACTAATACTAATACTAATACTAATACTAATCAATACCTGTAAAATCGTAAACATCCTACCAATTACGATACGGTAATTGACATAACACTGATCACCACCTCACCACTAAGCTTAACACAAAATGCACACTGCTCTTGGAGGTTAGGAAGCCCCTTCAGAAACATCTGTCCCTTAGCCTGGAAACCTGATGAATGGCTTAAGCAGGGAAAGCTTAAAGCAACATAAATGTTCCTCAGATCCAGCTTAGGTGTCGCACAGTGAGTCTGACTTTATCATCCTCCATTCCCTTGTCAGTCATCAAGGAAGAATAATTACTGCCACAGGCAATTTATCCTACCCTAAATCTGCAGTCAAGGCACGCCTGAAGATGTCTATTTGTCTTCAGTGACTGTGAAAGGAGCCTAAGGAGATCAGCTTATATTAACACCAACCTCAGCTGATCTCACTGCAGGCAGCCATGAGCCAACTCAGGAAAATCTCCAGGGCAAAATTTACTAGCCTAGAATTCTACAGCTGCCAAAATGCATAGCCTGAATTCACAAACATTGAACTTTATACTTGGCTCTCAATACTTAAAGCTTCTCCCTGTGTTTTCTCATTTTCAATAAATGAAATACACTTTGTAACATAAAGGTGATGCCAAAACTGGAGGAAAATCAAAAACCAATAAATTATTTACCTGTTAGGTATCACAGGGAATTCAGGACATGCTATGGGGCTTCTTATGTAAAACAACATTTGGTAGGTGCAAAAATAAATTCTTATTTTCATATGCCTGATGAACCCACAAGTTTGGTGATCAGCAAGGAGGGAAAAATTTTGGTGACCTTGAATGTGTACACTTCAGCTAAAATTAACTGATTCACTGGTAGCAGGTCCTGAGTTCTCTTCACTGACTAGAGAGAGAATGCTTGGTGAGTGCTCCAGGTTTGACTCAGTGCCACCAGGACACAACTAAGTGTCCTCACCTGCCTCCAGCTTCCACTTCAGTTAGGCAGAAGCATCTAAAGATGCAACCTTTAGCCACCAGAAAAAAATCAGTGAGAAGACAAAACACAGAGGGAACTTCTACCAAAAAGAAAGCATGATTAGTGATCATATAGGAAGACAGGAAGGTTGAAGGATCTCAGGTTAGGTCAGCAAAGAAATAAAAGATAATTTGGTTTTGTTTAAATAATGGGAATGTGAATAAGATGTAATTTTTAGACACTTTTACTTCGTTTTAGGTCATGAGTCCATATGTACTATACAACTTTAAATGTCACCTAATAAGGCATGTGTGAATTGATTATTAGTCAGTATTTTGTATTTCAATTCTGTTTTCAATCCAAAGCTGTCAGAACAATTTTCAAACCATAGCATGATCCTGAAAGATTCTTATCAGCACTGAAAGAAAGTGTGTGGGTAGAAAAAGTGTTTGGCATAGCACAAACTGCTTGGAACCTGACAGCACAAGAAGTGTAATGTCCCTTATACACCCCACTTCAAAAGGCCACAAGGGAAGATAAATGTTTGTAGTTCATGCAGTTCTGTCCAACAATGGGGGAAAGAATGGATTTACCACAGAGTTAAGGAGGGAGCAGCAAAATATCTGAGATATATTGCAGAGTTCTGCAGCTTAGGGCCCTCTTGAATCACAGTTATTTGACAGCCCCTTCTGGATTTCTCTTCCAAGAAACACAGGATGAAGAGGCATCAGCCTCCTGTTGCAGTAGAACTTGTGATACAGAACTCCAATCATAAATTCAAATCCACCAATTTGTAAGATGACAGCCTTGTGAAAAGAATGAGTGCTCTGTAATCACAGAACATGATATAACTGGAAAAGCACAACTTTTCACCATTTATACCTCTAAATATCTTCCTAGCTTATAACAGTATGATGGATTCACACAGAATCAGTTCTTTGATTTTCCTGCTCTCTATGATATTTCAGGAAGCATTTTTCCTCAAAAAACAAAAAACAAACAACAACAACAACAAAAAAAAACCTTCTAAAAATTTTGGCTAACTTATTATATGGTTTTTAACAGCTTTCTGCACCTTGAGAAAGACTTCATGTGAAATAGTTTTTCTTTACTTAGAATCATATGAAAGCCACAGGTAGCATCATTTGAATCATATCACTTCTGTCTCTGCACTCAAGAGAAATATTTTTCCTGAGAAAACCTTTCAAAAATATCTAGAGAAAAACATAATGGAACATTTAGTGTTAGTGGTTGCACATGATGGCAAAAGCACAGCCTAGGATGAAGAATAGAGGAAGGTATTGAGCCTCAGGATTTGGGTATATGTTTTGAGATTATGGACTAGAAAAAGTCACTGGGCTAAGAATTAGAGGGAGGGCTGAGGGCTTTACAAGCTCTGTGGGATTGTGCTTGGACCTAGGGTGAGCAAAGGGCAGGCCTCCATCTCTGCTCCACACACACACCCATCTCTTCTCACTGCTCTTCTGGCTGAGCTCCCCCCTGCCCAGCCTCCATCCCATGGACAGCCAGCTGCTTTTACAGAGGAAAAACAGTAATCAATGCAGTGCTTTCCCTCTAATGTGCATCTCCCTCTGCTGTCCCATGACCTCCCTGCTCCCCTGACTCCATAAGGGGCTCTGGGAGGGCAGAGGGTGAGTGGTTGGATTCTGTGCTCATGGACAGCCCATGCCAGCTCACAGTGAATGCACTGTATGACAGAAACAGAGGATTCTGCAGCCTCTGCAAAGAGAGCCTAGCTAGGAAGTGCTGAGGCAAAGAGACAAGAAAAGAGACAATTATGCTAAAGCATAAAAAGTCACAAGAGAAAATGACAGAGAAGAAGGATGAAAAAGAAGCAAAAATGCCAAAAAATGGCAGCCTCAGTGCTGGAGAAAAAAGAGCAGCCTGAGCAAGGGCTGTAGACAGATATCAGACTGGACAGGGAGAGAGAGAAGAATCAGGAGGAGGTGATTCTAAAGGACTTTGGTTGGAGGAAACTGGGTTGGACCAGTTAAGAAACAAGGAGCATGAAGAAAACAGGACCTGCTGCACACCAACCCCAGCCTCCTGCATCACCCATTGCCAAAGGATCTGAGCACAACACACAGCAAATGGATTAGAGGCATGGCAGGGAAGAGTAGAAATGCCCAGATGGTAGCCAAGGCATTTTCCCTGCTTTTTGGGGGTTTTTATTTGTTTGGGTTTGGGTTTTGAGGTTTTTGTTTAAGTTTGGGGTTTGTTTGTTTGCTTGTTTTCGGGAGTGGGAAGGAGCAGTTCATACTAGGATCAGTAACAAAAAGTTATGTCAGTTTGCACTAATTCAAATTTCCTGACTCGAGCCTTGGGTTTTTTGCCCATTACAATCAACTCCCCAGGCATTTGCTCCACAACCTTACAATCCCTGCTCTCCTGGTGGGCCTAACCATGTGAGCTAACATTAGCAAAACACTCTTGGACTTCAGGCTTAGAGTGAGGGTCTGAAGACCTGGGTTAGGGTGGCAAGGGTTTCAGGCATCTCACTAGGACTTCTGCTTAGGGACTTGCATTCAGGGCAGGGCTTGGGTTTGAACTCACCATTGAGGCTTAGAGATTTTGCCTTTGGGATTCAGGAAAGGCTTCAGGGGAATGTTCTGGGCCTGGTTAAGGCTCCTGGTAAGGGGGTAGGGTATGGGCTAGCTTTTTTTTGTTTAGTACACATTAGAGAAAATATCTTTCTCAGACAGTCTTATATTGCCTGTGTTACACAGAGTAATTGTTTGATTTTCTATTTGTGATTTTGGTTCAATCTTAATTTCATTTAGTATTTTATACTAGTCTAATTTGCTTTCTTGATTCTTTTGATGGACTATTTATATTTTTCCTTGCAGTTAGTGAATTGTTGAAAAGTTCTGCTATCTCATAACTGAAAGCAGGAGCCAGGACATACTGCCTGTGATGCTAATTCAAACCTGATATGGCAAAGGGAACCAGGGACAGTGCACACAACTGCATTTCTTGCTTGTTGCCAGCAAAGGGAGCTGTTAAGCCCTTCAATCTACTACATCCCAATAACTAGTGGGAAACAGGAACCTGAGCTTGAGCATTATCACTGCAATGAATGTGTCCAATTAGCCTGTTTATACATAAAATATTGGTATAAATGGTAAAAAATGGCTTATTCCATAATTCTTCGCATACATCACTGATCAAGGCTGAAACTCCTTTCACAAGAAGACAAAACAATCTTGTGGAAAATTCCTAACTTTCAATCACATAGTGGCAATAACTGAATGGAAGATTGAAAACCATTAGGTGATATCACATTCTGATAAGGTGTCTAGGTTATCCTTTTGTGGTTTTTCCTTTTCTGGCACATTTGCATTGTGACAATAAACTTTTGTGCTTCAGTAATAACTGCATTTTATCTCCCTGAGGCAGTGCTGAAATCCTTCTGCTTTCAAAAAAGAACTACAATGCAACACACAAGTTGCATGAAGTTTATGGCTGATAAATCATTAATTTTCTTTTTTGATCTATCATGAACTTACACTTAATAAAGAATAAAAAGTTCCTTTTTAATCCCTCAAGGAAAATCCATGGAAAATAGATGTCTATAAAAAGTAAAGGTGTTACTTCCTTATGTTCACTCATCTCTTAGACTTGAGCTGTCTGTCTTAGCATTGCCAAGACTAAGGAAAAATAAGCTTTGCTGTGTAATACTGTCTTTTGGCACATATTAATAGCATTACAGATGATCTGTTATTTATTCAGCATATGCTCTAAGTGTAATGGAGCATTACAAAAATCCACTGAAAAACTTTGTTCATTCTGTAACTATGACAAAGGGACTACATTTGTATGACAGAAATAAAAATGTGCAAAGCAATTTCAAATGACAAACCAATAAAAATATATGCTATCAAATGAAAATGGAGCTGCAAGAGAAGAACCACTCAGACTGAAACACAGGCTAAGGAGAAATAAGTAATGCTTTTTTTGCTTTTTTGCTGTGTAATGCTGTCTTTTGGCACATCGCCTTTCTCACACCACAAATGCCTCAACAACACTTTTTTTTTTCACCTTTCCCAGGTTGCTAGATATATATGCACCATTTCTATTTCTCACAATATTTCATCAAGAGAAAAGCACAGTGTGACTCTGGGGCACCATAATCTGGAAAAAAACAGGAACCTGGACATCATGAAACCAGAAAATCACTGGTTGGCAGAAAAGTTTTCCAAAAACAAACATCCTTTCAATCATAAAAGATCTAGGGGTTATTGGCCTCTGCTGATATGAAAATCTTTAAAAGGAAGAAAAAGCTCTTTTGAAGAGATAGAGGTCTTTGAGAAAAGTCCTCCACCCTAAGTAAGCAGATATGGACTTTATCATGTTTCCAGAAAACCTCTGCTTTTGCAAATTAGCCAAGTAAGAATTATATTCACAAATATGTGTTTTCTGAGCTCCAGTGCAGAAGTAATAATAAGGCACAAAGCAACACACAAAACACCTTAGGTTATCAATTCTGAACTACATGTGTATTATTGAGAACAAGTGAGTACATTCCATCTTCAGTGGAAGTGCACTTCAAAAACAGCTGCTAAAACTTTTCCCTCATTTAAATCAACCGAAGAAAAAATGGATTTTATTAGAAATTGAAATACATTAATAGAGTTGAAAGGAAATTTTTACATTCCATCTTTCCTTCCACTACATGAGGGAAAAATTAAAGGCAAAAGAAATGTATCACAAGGAAAAATCATAAGTTGTGAGTCAACTGCAGCCAAGAATGTGGTACCTGTATTCTTACTATCCAAATTATGTAAACAGAGATATTCTAGAGAATAGATCATATATAGATCATCAATAATTATGCAAAACTCACTTCTGTGCCTTGCTAGGCTATGGAAAATTCCGTCCAGTGAGTTCATGGGAAAATTTGAAGCATTAAAAAGGATGATATAAAATAGGGATGGGTACATCAAAGTGAAAGATATTCCTAGATAATCAAGCCTTTTCCTCTCCTACCATGGGAAGCAAGATTTTTATTTATTTTCTGTAAATGCAGCAACTTCCATCTTTAACCCATTCAATTTCTCTATTTTTTAAAAAAATTGTTTTTTCCAGGTTGAGAAAAATATTCTAATTTCTACTCCTTAATTACTCATAGCTAGTCTATATTTATTTATAGAACTTACATGCCAGGCATGTAAATATTTCTTCTCCTCACCTCAAATTTTACTATCAGAAGTATTATCTCCTCTCAGCTATCATTTCATTGAACAGAAAGCACCACATCTTGCTGGTCTCACTCTGCCAAAGAACCTACACACTATATTTGCACTTCTTCTGTCTTGATTTAATTTTTATTGAATATGGATGATCCAAATGAGGTGCAATACTTCAATCACTGATAAAATTTTAAAGCAGTGTTATCTCCTCTATGTCCTCCACTTAGGCACTGGAGTGCTTTAGTAAGCTGTTAGGGTAATCCAGATTCCCCAAGACTGGTGGGGTGGTTCAGAAGATTTACACAGGCATGTAGGCTCTATAAACAACTAAGAAAGAAGAATTCTTTTGAAAGCTGAATGCCTGTGTCTCTCACTGTGAGCAGTGGGGTAGCTTGGTCTACCAGGGATGAGAGCAGAGACCTCTCATGCAATAAAACCCCACAGACTCTCTGAATGACCATTTTGCTTTTTATAAGCTATAAAACTTTCACCTTTGCTATTTTTTTCTGTGAGAGGAGCATGCATGGATTTTCCTGGAGCACTGTGGTGCTGTGTCCAGGTCTGGGCTCCCCACTGCAAGAGAGACACAGGTACACTAAGGTATACAACACCAAGGTGTGCCTGGACCAGCTCCTCTGTGAGGACAGGCTGAGAGAGCCTGGACTGCTCAGCCTGAGGAAGAGACATCTCAGGGGTGATTTCATCAATGTGTTTAAACACCTAAGGGAAAGGTTTTGTTTTGAAATGCATTATCTTTGGCATGAACTCTAGGAGTATCACAGTCTTCATATTTTGAAATGAGCACTCCTTTTTCAGTGCTTCAAGACCTCACATAATAGAACTGGACCAATACTGTTCCTCAGAGCAATACAGCTGAGTCTGCCAGACCCAGATGTCTTAAGGCTGTACTTTCATCCTAAATGTAGGAAGAACAGGTATTTTAATTAAATAAACCAACAGTTTGAGGCTCCAATAAGCCATAGATCTGATTTTTGTCTTCTTCTTTTGTCCTAGATGTCTGACTAAAAAAACACCACTCACCAAAAAATACAGACAAACCAAGAATTGTTCTTCAACCCGATATTAAGAATCAGCTTCCTCATATTTTTCATCTCAATCAGCCTAGATTTGCTAGCAGGAAGATGGGAGAAATTTATGCTTCTTGGGCATTATGACTTAACATAACATCATTTGTTATTGCATTTTCCCTTCACCTGGGTCCATTTGTTCCTCACTGGTATGAAGAGGAGGAGATGAGCAATGAAGCTAGGTTTCTAAACCTATTATCATAAAATTCAGTGGAGGAAATAATAATTTAACAAATAGCAACCATAACAAAAGGAACAAATGAACATGAAACATCCAGGTTGTTCTGAAACTTAGCCAGGACTGTTCTATCTTTTCATCTTCCCCATCTACAGAAACTGGAAAGATTATTCCTGAATTTAACATTGAGATAGATATGGCTGTCACCACACATTGCATATTTGCAAGTTGTTTATAATGGCTTTTACAACTGGAAGTGGATTTCAGTGCACTACAGAAGAAAGACAGAGAATATGCTTATCCTTTAGAAAAATAGTTATAATTAAGTTTCCAGGATTGAAGCAAGCTGGATTTTGGTCTAAACTCTAAATCAGAGTTTAGACTCTAAACCTTACTCTAGTGAAATATTGATGAAGACAGAGAACATTCTAGTTTCAGTCTATCCAATATATTTGTCATATATGAGAAGCAGTGTATACAGATATTTTGCTGTGAAAATGCTGCATTTATAACCAGTGTAGGCTAAATTCACTGTTTCAATCATAATAGAAAAATCTGGTTACAGTAACTCCCTGCTACCCTGTTGGACCATATTGATTTCCCAACAGGGCACATTCCCATCCCAGCAGAAATGAAGGAATTAGAGCAACATGGTTAAATTAATCACTCTCTAATCTCTCCAATTTGATGCATTAGATCTCCTCCATTAGATCCAGTGTACACCTAAATCGTTGTCTTACCTCTAGACCCTGCTGTCTTCCTACTTAGAGTGTGGCAAGATTAATACCACCTGCAGATCTCCTAAGGATTACTTTAGTTCTGACTTTATGCTGCAAAGACCTGCCTTAAAATAAAATCTAAATAGCAAGTAGAGAGTTAGACGGCAGAATTTTAACATTACAGCTATCCAAACTATTTCAAAAGGAAGAATCATGGCAAGAATACTTTACATAACAGTTGAAATGCAGTTCATTTACCTCCTAAATTAAGCTACTCACTGAACTTGTGTCTCAAAATACTTGAAAAGAGGAATTTTTATGAGATTCACATGATATCGTTCCAAGGAAGAAAAGTCAACTACCAACAATAAAAAACACAGTAATTCCTATTGGGGAAAAAAAAATTAAAATAACTTCCTGAGAGTCTTTACAAATAAGTTTTTGCAGTCAATGCTTAGAGTATTTTTCTTTGATCAGAAAACAGAGTGAGGATGTACTTAGTTCAGAAAATCTACATACAAAGAATCCAACCATATTAAAAATCTGCAGATTAGGTTTAGAATGGTATTGGGAACACGATTTTTTTTAAATTACATTAGGATAGAGCCACTCAAAAATAGTATTATTTTGGTGATTTATTTTTTCCCATTTCTGATTAAGAAATCCAATAAGGTATAATTGGCTTCTTTCTTATGCTATGTCAGTTTTTATTAGATTTCCCAGCCTGAGAAAGTTTTGGCTGTGCTTTGCAGTCCAGGAAACTCCAACAAAAGATTATAGAAAATGAGCCAATGCCATCACGTAGAATATAAAATATGGAACACTTCATAAAATCCACTTGAGATACAATAGATGACTCAGGTTTAGGATAAGTGGTAGCAGAGATAAGAATAGTAATGGATGGTAGCACATTGTTCAGAATAATCACTCGAGCAGTTACGGGAAGAGTCTTCCCAAAATACATAGCACATGGGCCAGGCTGCTTCATGCTCTTATCAGCTCAAACTCAGACCTGACTCCCAGGTTGTACTTTTGTGTTAACTCTCAAGATCACCATCAGTATTGATATAACCCCTAAATTATGTCAAGTTCAGTACAAAGCATCCTGGCTGTGACGCAGACTTTGTGCAGCACCCTGGGCATGCTGCCCAAAAGTCTGCTCTCAGGTTCCTGACCAACAAAATGGGGACTGTCATCTCTGTGGCAAGAAGCTGTGCTGAAGATAAACGTGGTTCTTTGAAGAACATGCATACTTTCTGGTGCTCAAGGCATGACCAAGAAAATTCAGTCAGTCATTTCCAATTATAGCTTCATCCAATATAAAAACAAGGGAGCTGGGCTGTGGAGTAGTAGTCAGAGATCTGGGAGCATCCTGCACAGCTGATGGGGAGAACAAACAATATCTACACACCCAGTCACGAGTTTGACTTGCTGGTAAAAAATCTGAGTAAGTGCCTAATCTCTTGGGTTGAGCTGCATGAAACACTGTTGGGTCCCCCAGCTGTTATCTGTCAGCCAAAGTGCTTTTCAGAGCATAGGCACCTGAGTGAACAGGCTATATAATCTGAAAGTACACCTGCTGGTTGCAATAGCACCCACATTTGTAAAACAGCACTCATCCAGAAAACAGCTTGAGGAAGACTATGGTCTGAAAGACCTTAGACTACAAATCCTTCTATCCCAGCTGACAGTGACCAGTGTAAATCCTTCCCTGGATACTTTGGCAGAGCAACAATTTTTACCTTGTGATGTTTAAGCCAGAGGTGCTGTCCCTAAAGGATTTTCTTTTAGCCACTCACACAACCCCTTTTCCAACCCTTCCAAACATTCAGCATTTGCAGCAGCCTCATGAAAGGATGGTGAAGGACACCATCTGAAGAAACAGCTTCTGTTTTCCTGGTTTAAGTCAGTGCCTTGCTGGTTTCAATAAATGCTATCTATTTTTGTAGGCATAGTATAATGGACATAAAACAGCACTAGAACCAGGGAAGAAAGTGCTCATGTTGGAAAAAAATGAGACAAGAGACAGGACCAGTTTGATCTCTATTAATATCAAAAGTTTTGAGGGCATTAACAAAATAGTTGAGATTATAGCAGCCTTGCTGTGGCACAGGCATGTAATTATGACTGCCATAAAAAAATGAGCATAGAATTTTAAATTAATCATCTCTCATTAAAAAAAAAAAAAAAACAAGCCTGTTTTTTCTCATTTTAAGATTCCCTCAGTCGTAAAAAAGATAAAAATTGATACCAGGAGATAATCTCTGTTTTGTATTTGCAATATTTAAAAATGATGAAACAGCAAAATTTGGGAGTTTACACAATGCAAGTAGATGCAGCTCCTAATAAAGCAATCTCTGTGTAGTTCCTCAAAACGAGATATAAACCATCTCCAAGCAACTAACAGCTGACAGTACACACAATATTTGTGTGTACACACATTTTTTTCTACAAGTATTAATTTCAACATTGGCTTCATTTTCCTTAAACACCTTCTTATACAGAAAGCTGATAACAGAGACAATTACTGCTGTGCTGGAATATTTATTTGTTATTTGACATGCATGGAATAATGGAAGCATGGAAGAAGCTGCACAGTTTTACTCAGTTGTTTCTCACATACACAGTTGTCCAGAATTCAAATATAATAACCATTTTACTATCACAGCTAAAAAACTAATGAATAAATACATTTGTTCTGGGGGAAAAATAAAAAAGAAAAGTATCTCT
Source organism: Oenanthe melanoleuca (assembly GCF_029582105.1). NCBI lineage: Eukaryota > Metazoa > Chordata > Aves > Passeriformes > Muscicapidae > Oenanthe > Oenanthe melanoleuca. The sequence goes on along the minus strand of NC_079333.1, from coordinate 65,774,344 downwards.
ATTACTTCCTTAGAAAGTTTTAATTATCACCATTACAAGAAACGTTATAGAAAAAGAGGATCCAGTAGTCCAACATAGTCTCTGTATTCATTTTTCACAAATATTTTAGGAATTCCCAACAATGTGTGGTACATGGAATGCATGCTTTTTCCACACAAAGCAAACAGTAATAAGTTTCTAGTTTGGGCAACTCAGTAATTAGATGATGGCTACAGGCAACTGCAGCTAATTTTAACCTAGGAAAAGATACATAGATAATATATGTCTTTGGGGCTCTTTGAGTGTGACTGCTTATAAAAATGAAAACAACTTTGTCTTTAAAGAAGTAGAAGATTAGCCAGAAAGTAGATAATATTATGCTATGGCCATTTTTACTCTGTTGATACTGATTGCAGTAGCTACAGAAGTTTACCTCAATATGACAAGGTAAGCAGAATGCAGGAAATAAATGAAGTTTCTTGATGGCTTTTTCCTTTTTTAGTAACTTCATAAGAGAATGCAAGATTAATCAAAATTTTGGAAAATGTTATGTCCCTTGAGCTTCAAAAAAAAAATATTTTCTAAGGATACAGAACAATATGTATATACATATTATGCATTTATCTTTGTGCTGATTATAAATACTGCTTTAAGGCTGCATGAATATATTATATTGAAAGCTGCATGCACAGTATTTCTGCATATGTTATTTCTGAACATGGAGATGCTTCCACCAGACTGGGTACAGGACTGATTTGCACACATTATCATCCTGATTCATCTGAGATCCCACTTGGCCCTCAGCTGCTACTGCAGAAAAACATGAGTTCCCATAAGCTTCACCTCAGACCTGCCCACCCTGTGGTGGAATTCCTAGCACCTTTGGACATTTCAAATGCCTCTTGCTGACTGTGTTTTGGCAAGCAAACCTAGCTGTGTTAACAGTCTATGTCTTAGGCTAAGCTTCCCTCAGCTGTAGCCCATGGAAACAATCCAGTGGGCAGCAGCACTTTGTATAGCTCAAGAAAAAGCTTGAGGGTTTATTTTACTGCTCATAAGACTCCAAGACCAGCTGAAATTTAGAATATAACTTCCTTGAACCAAAATTAGGACAGGCACTCAAATCTCCTCCATTACCTTAATACCACAGCCTTGCTCTTCTCATGTGAATATAAACAAAGATCTGCTTAATGCTCTGAAAAACAAGGGCTTCCTCTGCAACTTGCAATCTCACACAGCAAGCAAGAGAAAAACTAAAAAAGCTACCGAAAGTTCTGTTTCTCATTTTTTCCTTTAATTGATCATGGCACACACAGGAACTCAATGGGACATTGAAATCAGGACCATTTCTGGAGTTCCAGGAGAACAATTAACAAAACAAAGTGATCACCAAGGGATAGTTGCAACAATTTGACTGCCAGAAGGTGTAGCCAGAGTACCTTTGGTTGAGATTGACAGTAAAGAGCAATTTCCTATAACCAATTTCATTGATAAATGGGGATTGTTAACCCTTTCAGAGTAAAATATCAGTAAACATTTATCTTTTTGTGATATTCTGACACATATAAAAATAGATCCTATTTTATTAAGCCACAGAATAAACAGCACACAAACAGCACCACAGCACCAATTTATTGCTTCACTTGGTAAAACAACATTAAACTAAGTAGAGCAAGGATATCTCACAATAATAATTCTCCCATTAAACAGAGAATAAAACAGACAAATACTGTTAGAAAAGAAAGTAAAAAGGTGTTGAAATAAGTACTTTGAAGAGAAAAAGAACTCTTGCTGTGGGTTGTGCAATTAATTTTGGTCAGTAAACTGTGCAAAACTCCTATCCAACTTACCATTGTTCACTTGTCAGACTACGTCAATTCTAATTAGAATTTGCTACTTTTCCTGAAGTTCCTTGTGATCTGTCATGCTAAAAATATCCCAGGAAATAAAAGAAATCAGTAGTGAAAAGTTGCTCTGCTGTATTTCTAGACTTGAAGATGCGTTCTTACAAAACAAAGCCATGTCACCTATTTGTTATTCTTCTTCCACTTAGCACCTCTGGGTCTGAAAGGTTATGGTAGCTTGATTCATGTTTTGTCTTTGAGAAGGATCAAAAAAACTTTCTTTAAACTTGTCTTTTTATAATCAAAACTATTTAACTTGCATATTCTTTTCAAATTGACATGGTCACAAGTGATCATAAGTACCACAATGAATTTAGTCTATTTTTTTGCCCTGCTTAAATACTATTTTGTTTATGTTTACATTATGTAATATTGACCATATCATTAGTGTCCTATCAAAATGATAGCATACCAAAGATCCCATTAGAATATCTCCTTCACCCAGAAGTAAAAACATTTTTTATTTAAAATGTCTCATGAATTAAACAACTTTTACTCAGCCAAAGTTAATTTCTTTCTAATTTCCCATTTCTACTATAGCAATTAGGAAACCTTCAAATCAGTCAAGCTTCTAGAATATAACTCATTTCTAATTCAGCCACTAGAATTACTTTTGAGCAGTCAGGGCACAACAATCCACATAGCACATTTTCCCAATTCCTACCCTAAAACTCATTCCCTACCCATGCACAAACACTACTTACAAGTTACACATTCCCTAGAAATGCTCTCATGGTATCGTCACCACCTCTGAAGTCGTGGTTCTGCTCAGCTTGAAAGTTCTCTACATCTGTTCATCTTCAGTGCTTACAGTAAATGAACAGGGGCTTCTGTTGTGACTTGAATTGTAGCATTCAATCACTTGGCAGGTTGGTATATCAGAAATCAGATAGAGCAAATTCCAACAAATTTCTCCTGTTTGTTTTTCAGCCCTGAATATAAACACTGATAAAAGAATGTTAGATTCCCAAAGCCAGCTCAGTATCTCTTATCCTCTGCTAATTCCTCAGAAGGGCCTTATAAATCAAGCTAAAGCAGTAATAAACTTGTTTTATGGAAGATGTCCTGACCACATCTTCATGATTTTACTGAATTTCAAATGAGCCACACCCTGCCCCCTCAAACATGTTAAAATAAAAACTATAAAAGAAGACCCCCAAACCCCACAAAATAAGTGTACAAGGCAGAATGGGACATCTCTACTGGAATATTTTGTGGGTTTTTTCATAAGGAAAGGATTTTTCTTTGGATGACTGATTTTATCTCACTTCTTATCTTGTCCAGTGATTGCAAAATAGGAAATGCTGCTAAGGCACAAACTTTACTTATCACCTTAATTCATCCACTTTTTTAAAATATGCAGGTACCAGCAATTAGAATTATGTATGTGAGTTGACTCAATTGACAGATGAATAAAATCCTGAGTAATGCTGATGAGGACTTTACAAGAAATAAGAATTTCATGAGAATTGTTTTATTGTTTTTCTCATTATACATCTCTCAGGAGATATATATTTATCTCCATATGAAAATCTTTCTGTATCCTTGTCATATTTTGCATTCCTTTGCAATACTCATAAATTCAAGTGCAAAAAATATCAGTTGAAGGATTACTTCATGATCCTTTCCTACAAAATTCAGGTCTTTCACCTTCACCAACAAATAACTGCATCCAAGCTACACTTGTAGTCATCTAGTTGACATATTCAGAAATTTGCAATTATGCTCGTAATTCATAACATCACTGTGGAACAGAAGTGCTATTTCAAAGCAAAGCCCACCAAGAGCTTTCTCAAAGGCTTGTTTTGTTTTTAACATGGCTAGTTCAAGTTTAGCTTTACTGTCAAATATGGGCAGGTTTGAATCAGGTATAATTTTAGAAGGAGTTCAGAACAAAAATTTAGATTGTACTGTCATGCTTTCCTAAATTCGAGGGATTACAACTTCCTTCTTAAGCTTACAGCTACAGTTTTCTAAGATCTAGGAAACAGAGAGACTTAGCAGAGGTTAACAGATGAACACAAACAGTAAATGCTATTTACCACCACAGAGGCAATAAAAAAGCATATTATAATTTCAATTAGTGTGGGATAAGCTCTGGTTTAGCATATGATGAACTCTTACTTAGATCTGAGGTCCCAAAATAACCATTGATTTAAAAAAAAAAAAATCAAACCAAACCAAATTACCCTACAGAAACAGAACAATAAGGAAAAGAAATGGACTCTGATAGGCAAGAACTGAATTTTAATGCTGGAAGGTCCTTTAAGAAATCAACATATCTGAAATTCTATCATTTATTTAGAGAAATACACATAATACACATGGCCAAATTCCCTAAATGACTTAGAGTTTATAGTAAATACACCCTCTTAGGAGTCCCCTAAGTAGGTTATTAAAAGCTGTTTTACACAATGTTGTCCTACTAAGTGCAGTATGATTAGGAAACATTACTGAACTCTGCAGCAACCTCAGCTTCAAGCAACCATAAGATGTTCCACCATGTCATCCTCCTGAGGACAAAATTAGCCACATAAATGCAATCAGTCACTAAAGAGGGAAAATTAAATGATAGGCTGCCTGTTCCTCTTCAAAAAAATGACAGATAAAAAGGGAAATGAAAGGAAAACTGCAGGGACACACACACACACACCCTAAAAATGGGAGCAGTTTGTTGGTTTTCATTTGGCTTTTCTTCAGGAAGAAACACATCAGAGTTGCAAATTTAAGAGCCCTTACAGAAAAAAAAAAAAAAAAAAAAAGGCTAGCTTTGTATATGCAGTCAAAATGACTACCATTAATCAAATTTTTAAAAAATCCTAATACACATTTGAGTTGTGTATCTCTTTGTTTAGATAATGAATATGTACAACTTGCGTCACTTTCCGTCTTATTTTCGAAAGCTTGACTATGAAAGATGATTTTGCAAAGCAGGGACCAAGATCTTTCCTTCATTATCCAAATTAATCATTCTCAGTGCTCCAAACTCTACACCAGTGGTTAAGTGTGTTATTCTAAAAGCAATAGAGTAGCACAGGCTGCTTCTTCACTGCTCCCAAGTGTCCTGCACAGTCTCTCTGTGGAGAAGTGAAGTGTGCTGTCACAGGCCTGCATGAGGAAACACATGATGCACAAATCACCATTTAAGTAACCTGCAATTTTATTAACCCTCTTGGAAATGCTGGGCAGCACATCAGACAACATTTATCACTCTAACTCACCTTTGCTCCTCCAATAAATCCCTCCCCCACGTGGATCCCAGGCTGTTCCTGGCACCCAGTCATCCTTTTCCCCATGATGGGCAGGTGAAGTCCTGTGAGAGATTTCTGTCATCACAACATGGGTAGAAAAGTTCAGTGTTTTGGAATAGGGATTTATAACTTATGTCTTCTGCCTGCTTTTCTTTAACCTTTCCCCAGTTCCAAATTGATGTACATGAAACTCTATGAATTTGGCTAGACTAACTAGACTCCCCCTCTGCAAAATGGACATCCAGCTGGGAAGGGAAAATATCCTCTCTGCCTCAGCTAATCTGTCACAAATGCAAAACTCCATCTTGGTCTCAGAGAAAAGAAGGTGACAGACAAAACCTGAGCAAATTCCAGCTCTTTCTACAAGATATCAGGGAGGGTGAAAACTGCTGATCAGGGCCCACAGTCATGGACCCTAAACATACCTCTTCCCCAAATGGCTTTCCTGCCTTTAACTTCTACCAATTCAGTTTATCTCTGGCCCACATTACCCAAACTCCCACTTTCTTCCATACACCCTCACCCCTTAGAGGACAGACTTAAAGAAACTATCTTTGTTTTCCTTGTCAGACCGGGAACAGAGGTACACTAACACAACTGAAATATCTCCTTTTTTCTGCTGCTCTGCTCCTTGTGACTCTTGCATCTCATCACTCATTTTCATGCTCAGAATTCTCCCCAAGATTTACTTTGGTTCTTGATTATGAAATATTATGTATGTAGGGTCCCATGAAAGAATCCACAAATAAAGCAAGCTGCAATGCATTCAGCTTTTTCAAGGAAAAAAATGTACTAGAAAATAACAAATGCAACCTCTATTACATTTTAAGTTAAAGCCCTTTAAAAAACAATTGGCATTTTAATTGAGCTGCTTATGTTCTGCATTGTGTCATGTAATGCAAGAATTGAATTTCATTTTTCCTAAAGATAGTATATCTTCCAGAATTTCAACATTAGTTTATGCCAAAAGATAACACAGCAATAAGAATCTTGCACTAAAATTAAGCATGTCCCTGTGGTTGTTGAACTGTATTTTCCAGCTTTTACAAAAGCACATTGCTTTTCAAACCAGGGGTCTGACATATCTAAAATTCCAATTTTGTTTATGAATTGATGATATCAATAAACACATGTTGCCAAGCATTCATTTTCCAGAAGCCTGGACTTCTGTAAATGGAATCAAATTCCAATTTTAATCAGACTTGCCTGTCTGATAAAAATTAACCCCTTACACTGATATACTTGAACAGGGGGATGAATGTACACAAACCAGATGGTGAGGGGGCAACAAAAAATCATAACTTGATTTCAGAAATAGGACATGTGCACATGTTGACATGTGCATGTTCTAAAACTTATATTTTAGTTGACCACCCCACATTATATGTTTGTTATATAATAGCTGTTGATATGACAATACTTTTGATTTCTTAACTAGTTTTGTGTCAAAATTTGGGTTTAGAAGGACCCATATGTGATTTATTCTTTTCTTGTTAGATTCTGATTTTTATGCCTCAAATTCTACATTGAGGCAATGAGTAAAAATGCAAATCAAAGTTTAGCCAAGAATATTAGAAGTCAGAACCAAGTTTTTATGGCCTTGACCTATGACATGAGCAACATTTGAAATCTGGCCTGCCTTATTCCAGCAAATGAAAGGGCATCAACTAAAGCTGATTCATGAGTCTTTATAAGAGATGCCCTTCAGACTCAATAGTTAATAAAAAGTCTGCCACAAGACCAATCCTTGATAAAGTATCATTCTTCCTGTGCAGATGTTTGCAAGGAGGACATCCACTCAGTAGTATGTTATTAATTCTACTGGAATACACCTGCTGTTGTGCATTTTGCAGAGGAAGAGGACATGGGTGCTTTATAATTCACACATAATTAAGAAGTGTGAAACATCCTGTTTTGAAATGAAGCTAGATGAGATGCTTTCTTTTGAATATAAATAGGAACTCAGTGGACTAATGGTTATTTAAATCACTTTGATTCTCTTTGAGGAGTCTTATGCTAATAGAATGTCTTCTCTTTGCATCATCAGCATAACAAAGTGAGATCCTCATAAATTTGCACATCTCTTCCATACTCACAAATTCAAATTCATTTCCACTTCCTTCAGCCTTGTTTCCTCAAACTCCACAGCTGACACCACCTAATCTGCCTGTCATTGCTTTGTCTGTCTCTTTTGTAGGTGGTTGAATAGTCTATTCCTCTAAGGTTCACCTATTAAAGGTATTCACCATTTGGGGGGATTGTTTTCACTTGCTTTTCACACCTAGGGACTCTGTGGCTCCAAGCTTCTCATGCCATTAAGAAGTATTTACTCCTCTCTTTTCTTTCTGCCACTTGAAATTATTTCATTATATGCCACAGAAATTATTTCCTTAATTAAAGACCCTCAGCTTTTTCTTATCAGTTAACCCAAACAATTCAAAGTGGTCCACTGAGGTCGTTTTGCATAACAGTTCCCATGCATATTTGCTAATTTAGGAAGTTAAGTAGGTAGCATTTAGAGTTTTTATTGTCCAAATCCATCAGGAAAACAATGATCCTAGGACCACACTCCAAGAGAACTTTAGCTGGCCTAGCATCTTCTGAGAAACTTTACTAGAGATGCTTTACTAGACCAGAAGGAATGGTATATTAAAAGCTTGCTTCACTGAGATCTAGAAACCACCGAAGAGCATTCTTGTCAGAGTGGAATTTTTTATATTGTTATGCTGATTTCTCTTACAATTTGAAAATGAAAATGCCTTTAAAATTGCTAAAATATCCCACTTCAATGAAGTAAAAATGTTTTAATGATTTCAAATTATTCGATTCACTATATCATTCTACTAAAAATACATCAGTGACTTTGGAATCTGATTCGGAGCAGGGTATGGATTTCCCTTCCTTCCTTCCTTCCTTCCTTCCTTCCTTCCTTCCTTCCTTCCTTCCTTCCTTCCTTCCTTCCTTCCTTCCTCCCTCCCTCCCTCCCTCCCTCCCTCCCTCCCTCATTTCCTCATTTCCTCAAAAACTGAAGTTATTGTTATTATTTTTACCCCCAGCTCTACAGCTGAATTCTTTTAAACTCACCTCCCAGGCACATCCAAAATTGCCTCACTCCAAGGTAACATTAGATTAAACCTGTGCTAACTGGTCCATTACAGACAGAAGTTCCTGGAAGATGTGACACCAAACCAGAGGATGCTGACATTCCCCACTGCTTCTGTACCTTCTTTCACTTTCTCAGGACACCAAGGTGCCCCCCAGCTCTCAGGGATAGAGATAGGGTTGCACCATACTTGGCTGCAATTCCCATAGGTGTAGTAGGACAGCAAGCAACCTGGAGGATCTAGCAAGATATTTGGGTGGTTATATTACTAGCTTAATCAAAGCATCCATAATATTACTTGCCTCTCAGGCCTGCCAGGATGAAGACATTCAGACATGTTTTGTAGCTGAGGATTTTCCTGCAGAGATAGCAAAGGAAGAGGGAGCAGTGAAATAGCAAAAGCAACAGAATTTACACCAGCCAATGGAGGAAGGAAGCTGATGGATAGATGAGAGTTAGGAAGGAATCAAACTGCATTAAACACTGATGCACTTCTGTGCCACCCCCCAACAGATGCATTACTTACAACAGTAGCATACAACATCTGCTTATTGCTTTATTCACAGCTGGGGCCACTAAAACAGAGTGCTCCCAGACCACAAGATCTGTACATCTGCCTGCTGCTTTTTTGAGACACATTAGTACAAAGAAGGAGTTCCAAGGCTGAAGTCAGAGACAATCTCCGGAAATTATTTTATTTAAACACTAGATTGCCATTAATTCACAAGAAATGAGGACTATTAAACTAGGTTCAGACATGTATGGATAGAATTGACACTTAATGTTTTGTAAAAGCAGCAAAGTGTAAACCTAAAATAGATTCTGTTATTTACAATAGAAAATGTGATGAATGTTGAATCTTATTTTTTTACATAATTTTCAATTAGCAAAAATTATTCCTTGTGTTTTGAACATGCACATAAAGGAAGCTTCCTGCTTTTTTACAATTGTACAACACAAAACAGAATTCCCCCAAAATTATGCAAATTTGCAACTCAGGAGAACTTCTAACTGCAATAGCAATTACTAGGAAACTTTGAACTAGAGTAGTTGGTTAAGCAAAGGTAGAAGAGTCAGATCTTATGAATGGAAATTAAGAGGTGCTTCAAAATGGCATGAAGGTGTTGCTTTAATGAGACTTGAGCATGTGTGCCTGAAAGGTTCTTTTAATATTCTGTTAAGATTTGCATGGCTTATCCTGCTAAGCAAAATCTTTTTCACAGGTTTACCCCAAACTGTCAAATCTCGAGGCTTCTATATTCTAGACTTCCAGAAATTAATTTACTAGCCTTAGGTCTGCAATCAGTCATGAAAGGAAAAAAAAAAAAAAAAATTCTCTTACAGAAGAAAAAATAGGGGAGTAGTTATGGAGTGAGAATCTTTATATTCACATTCTAGAGGAAATGTTAAACATGAAATGGAATGACTGTACACAGAGCTTCCAGTAAAAATTAGCTGGCAAGAAATTTTAAACAGTACATACTAAAAAATAATCCTTAACAAGTGCTCCCCCAGAACACTGAGAGCCTCAAAGATTTTGGTTTTATTTTTTTCTTATGAGTTACATTTGCATGAGGACAGAAAGTTTATTTTAAAACACATGGAATATATCTATAACTGAGAACAGTTTTGTAAGGGGCGTTTGGATCACCCTGCACAACAAAGATCTTCCCAACCCACAGACCCATAAGCAATGCCAGATTCAGAAGGTTTGACTTGAGGTCGTTTTTCTCTCGTGATAGTATGGTGACCGAGACTAAAAGAACTGGATTCAAGGGGGGGAAATATTGAAAAAAGCCCAAACAACTGTTTTTATGCAGGTATGCAAGATTGTTTTTGCAGCCTTTCCTCAGCTGAACATCTGTGTCCCAGGACAGGGGCTGCCTGTGCTAATAAGTGGCATTGCTGCTGAATACCAAAGTGTTGACTCAGAGGGAAGAGTACAAACCTTTCTGAAAGCTGTGTGCTACTCTCTTTTGGATGCAGATATGTCACAGTAAGAGGTTAAAGGAGGGTCATCTCCTTTTGCTTGTCTTAGTGAATGCTATCACCTCTTCCTATCTGCCATTTAAACAGTGTGTTTGAGCTCTCACTAGTCCATTTAAAGCAAAATGCATTAGATTACTGTCTTAACAGTGGGACTCCTTGGAAAAAGAACTTTGGAATTTCTAACAAATTCAAATTAGATGGCAGATCCAAAGGGGTAGAAACCTCAGGAGAAATGGCAGTGGATTGCTGGCACTGCAAATCTCTTTAGTCAGCATTGCTGCAGAGTCCTCCTCTGCACACATTTATATGTATTTGTATCTGTAATTGTATGTATACGTTTCTAATTATACTGTTAAGGAGGGTAGAGTTAGACAAGACATATTAAATTGTCCCTGAAGAAGTCTGTCTTTTCCTTTCTTTCCATCTCTCACTCTCTATTCCTGAAATGATACCCTTGTTCCCTGTCCCATCTCTGTGGTCTGACACCTAAAGCAAAAAGCTTTTTCTTCCATTTTGTTTGAGCTGGTTCCCTACTAAGTCACTGAAAGGAACCATGTCTCTGAGTCACAGCAACAATTGTACATTAAACAGTGAACAGCACCACTCCAAGGCACTGGAAGTGGATTGTTTATGCTGTCTACAGTAAATTATTTTAATGACTCCAGTACGGTTTTGGCCCAGGTTAACTACTTCTCTTCCAACAATTCCTAGGAACAGCTGCAAAACCATCAAGGACATTCCCCATAGGCAGCTTGTATATGGGCCACCAACTGCTGGAAGTTTCAAGAATGTGATGGATGGGAAGGGTGCTGTTTCTTTCCAGCTGGTCTCTGTGCCAGAGTACAGTCCTGGGCAAACATAATTTGCTAGAAGACATGGAGCCCAAGGGACAGACATGCCTGAGAACTGGTGAAAGAGGAGGGAAGGAATCAGCAGATGAGAATGAGAAATAAATGGAAAAGCTGTTGAAGAGGAGACAGGGCAGTTCCTCTCAGCAGCAGTAAGCTGTTACACAGCCTCAGCCTGTCTCATATAACTGCATCCCCATAGATTTACAGTCTTGCTTCTCAGCAAAATATTGGTACCAGTTCCTGCTGACTGCAACAAAGACACCAGTCAACTGCAGTATGGAGTATGGAGACAGTTATGGCATCAAGGTGAAGAGGTGGAGAAGCTTCTTTTCTCTCCCTCCTACCAAGGCTGAGGAATGGTGTTATCACAAAATGATGCCTTGTTTGACACATTAGATATGTAAACTTTCAGTAAATGGCCATAAAAAGAGTTAATATTTAAAGCATTTTGGGTCTACCAGTTTTCTCTGAAACGGAGAATAAACAATCTGGATGTACTAGACAATTAAACTCCTCAGCCTCCTTGATGTATTAGTGGAATTGAATGGCTTACAATTATAACTCAAGGAATTTGATGGTGAATCCTGTAAGAATCCCAAGGCCTTTTTCTGCACCCATACATTTTGAGAAGTAAAGGAAAAAAAAATAAGGAAATTGCTATCTGTTAATTGGATCAGGGCCAAAAAATCAGCAGTGGTTTCTGGAAAAGGGTCTTTTCTCCTACTTGTTTTTAGCTTCAATTACCTCACTGATGCAGTACATGATCTCTTTCATTGTCTTTCTATCTCTCTCTCTCTATCTCCAAAGAGATTCCAGCCCGGATGGAGGTGAAAGGGCTTAAAGTGTAGGAGTCTGAAACGAGTCAAATTTGCTATTTGCTTATCTTTGGATGGTAGATGATACAAGAAAAGATCATGTTCTGTCTTTCTGTTATGATATATTTATCTCCATCATACTTTTCCGGGTGCATCTGGATCCCCCAAGTTATAGCTGTACAGCTAAATAAATAACATACAGAGAGCAAGCCTGTGTTCTGATCTAAGTGGCATCAATTGACGTACATCCCCTGCTTAGGAGCAGATCCTGGTAGAGCAAATTCATCTTGGAAAGTTGGCAAGATCTGCCTTGCTTTGTGCAGAGCAGAGTGCAGCCTAGCAGATGCACAGAGGGGTAAAGTGCTTGAACTCATTTCCTGGCCCTCTTGTACTTAGCAGTGCAGATGCAGTCAGAGCAAACATGACAGAACATCTGGAGTGAGAAGATGGGGTCAAGGAAACTTTAAGAGAGATGAGAACTTTCCATGGCAGTTTCTCAGCTAATTGCTCGAGGAAACGTTTTCCAAAGTTGCATTCTCTTCTCCAGGCTCTCAGTACTGCAGTTGTTTGATGATTGGGATTAGCTCAGGACTTCCTGGCAGGGAAATTACCTCACAAGGACCTTGGCTTGAGAATATGATTCTAGACTGGAAGTTTAAAATAAATCCATTAAATAAATAGCAAGTATTTAAACTAGAATATTTGCAGCAGTAATTCAATAAAACAACAAAACCAAATCTTTCTAAAGACCAGTTACTTAAATTGCTTCCTTCTAAGTGCTCCACATTCCATTCACTGCTGATAATTCTTAGATAAAATTTCACCTAAAGCTCCCCTTTATTGTTTTATAAAACAGTGCACATCTAACTTATCTTAAATTGTTCATATCTCCCTCCTTCTCTGCCTTTCTCACTTGAGATCTGTGGTGATTTGGTGAAAGACAAATAAAAATGAAACATGAGAAAAGAGTCAATCATGCATTAACCAGTTGTAATATTATGAAATTATTTTTGGTTGTTTTTGGATGGTAGCATCAAAGCCTGGATGGTTTATGCCATCCCCAAAAGTCATGCAGAAAAAGAAGACAAGAGCTGATTTGCACCAGTGACACAAAGGTGCTCTAAACCTGCCACAACCACCTGCTCCAGATAAAGGTCCATCTGCTTTGCATCAGTGATATGGTGAGAAGCAGCTGGAGGATCTCAGTGGATCTGTCTCTCATTATCCATAATGGGCCTACTTCCTCTTTGCACAGTTTTATTGTATGAAGCTCACTGGCACAATTCCCACCTGTCCTGGGCACCTTAGCAGTGCTGTCAATATTATTCATTCTTCCCTGCAATCATTTTTGTTTTTATTTTCCCTGCACTTTCACCATTGTTGTTCTTTATCTCACTTCTTCCACACCCACCTTTCTCATTTCTGGCATAGGTGTCAATTCTTCCCTCTTCTCTCCATCTAATTGCACAAGAAGTCCAATAGGATAGCAACTAGCCATCCATTTGCTTTTATCCAATGGAGAAACCTGTGTTTTCTACTGCTTCTACAGCAACTGCCTGTGACTTTTTCAGGGGTATGAAATTAAGTCATTTAAATCTGCATTTGACCTAGCTACACCAAATCTATGAAAGTTGTTGCCTCAAGCTTCAGTAGAAATTGGATTTGATCTGAAAGAGCCAAGTGCTTTTCCATAGATTTCTATAAACTTCAGTAAGAAGAATATGTCATACTGTTGTAAGAGAAGGTGATAGATGAAAAGTTTAACAGGGAGTTAATAAAGGCCATCAAGAAAGAGAGAAGAAAAGAAAAATAGACAGGTCTTTCTGGCCAGACATGAAGAGTCTGATCATAAACTTGACTACATCTCATACATGAAGCAAAAAATACCCCTTGTGAGCTCTGAGTGGTTATCTCAGGCAGCCACAAGACTAACCAGACCTTAAGGTGTTCTGTCTGTGTGGTCAGGTGTGCACCTGGTTTACTCTTCTACAGCCTTAAAATTCACCCAGCAAGACATCCTGGGAAAATAGAGTCAATATGGATAGCAGAATCAAGGACAATCTAGTCTTTCATAATCAATTTGTATTTTGCTCTCTGATTTTGTCTTTCATGCAGTGAGAATCCTACACACTAGTTCCACCAGCAGATGAGTGGCATCAGCAGCAAAGTGAGCTAGGATAACTTAAAACAACTGTGCAGCTGCCATGTACCTGTGTGTTGCCAGATTTTGTGTCTTATTGCACTCAATTATATTGTTAACATTGCTTCTGTGGATTAATTGGATGCTCCTGTTCATGGTACTTTATTAAAGAATAGTCCTTTGTTTGAATAGGACTTCTGGCAAGTCCCCAAATATTGACTTTCCTTACTTACATTTAAAGCCACCAGATCCTTTTATATAATCACGACTAAATAAAATTGATATGATTTTTCTATAAAGAATTTTCAAAGTATCACAAGGAATTCAGATTTTACTTGGGAAAAAATTGCATACTGACTGAACCAATGTCTGTTTCTGAAGGAGTCCCTTTTTTACAGTAGAATTATTTTCCCTCTTCTAAGCCTCTGACAATATATAATCTTGGGTTTCAATGAAAGCAGAGAGAGAAAAATAAATCAAGCATCAGCATTAGTGATTCTTGTTATTGATTCCTAAGCTCAGCTGTTAAAACCATGTCTTTCTTGTCTCTTCATAGCACACTGCCAGCTCTTTAGCTTGACTTGAGACTGCAAGTCTTTCCTCAGGGTAGAGGATCATGTCTCTAAACTTTGTGCCAATGAGCAGGTAATACACTGAGAATACTCTCTCTCCATGGATCTTTAAGACACATTCAGAACTGATTAAGATTGGACTCACATCTAGGCTCTCACCCACCAGCATCAAGTCCTGCCTGGCAGGGCTGCTCTCCATCTGTTCAACCCCCAGCCTGTGTTGATTACAGGGTTGCAGCACCTTCCAGTTGTTCTTATTAAGCCTCCTGAGATTCCCTTGTATGGGAATCTTCTCATTTTTCCCTTTCATCTTTGTTTAAGAAGTTTAATCAGTTCAAGATAGGGATTACACCATGAGGGCACATCAAGAGAATAATGGAATTTTCCAATATTGCTCTTCCACTGAAATGGTGAACTCTATTATTGTGATTCTATAACTTTTAAAGGGATTTTATGTGAGATTTAAGAATGGGGAAAGTTGATTCCTTGTTCCCTTTTCTGACAAGACTGATTTGAGTCAGGTTCTTCTCAAGCAGCTCAAAATACCTCATAGACTGAACTCTTACAATTCATTAGAATGAAACCTCATGAGAGCAATTAATCGTATTCTAAAATAAACATCTCAGATCAGACAAATCACTTTAAAAGTACTCATTCCCTACATCCACTGAAAAAAAAAAAGTTCATGGTAACTAGTTCATGGTTGAACATCCCATGCCAATGAAACGAATTCCACCCTTTAGGCTAGTTTTTGTTAGTTTTCATTAAGAGCTGGATGAGGATTTTTCTGGATGCCTTGCCAGGGGATTTCACGTAAATCATACCTTTATTCTTCAGCAGAGAATGCCAAAAGTTGTGGCTGATACAAAAGATTTAGTGACATAACAAAGAGCAAGCCATTGACGAGGATCTGGGTAGAACTTGTTGCTGAATAAACTTGTAAAATTGCAGGTGCTAGTAATCCTGACAATTTACATTACTTTCAATGTTTATAGAGAATTTTCAAACCTCATGTACCCCCAAGTTAATTATTATAAATATTTTATTAGTATTTTTTTTTTTTACCTTTAAGGCTTCTAAGAATAGTAGCTGGTTACCAAACAAGAAGCAGGGCCATTCTCTTCTGGTACATTTATTTCTGGCAGCTGTTATTCCTTCAATCATGTTTATACTTCAAATGACTGATCAGATATTAAGTGCAGGAAATAACAACTTTCCTTGTCTGACTGTATCCTCTCTCCATGACATGAACAGCAGCAGATTTCAGGACTTGGCTACATTCACAGGCTGCGTGTCACTCCTAATTACCCTGCTCATCCAACTGGCAATGCAGACAAAAACAATGTGAGGGAAGGGAAAGACAGGAAAAGTGCCTGACAGCCCTCAGAGCAAATAATGTCTAGTTCCTTTCTTATTGCAGACTTCCAGATGTGTTTTTCTTTAAACAAGCAGGCAGTGCCTTGGTCTCCACTTCTTAGCAGAAGTCATTAATTGACCCTACTTGCTTCACGGTGACGGTGTTAGCACACAGACCCAGGCACTGGTCCTATACAGGAACTCAGGCTCTCTTCCCCCTGCAGCAACTCAGATTCCTCTGGAAGTCAAATGCTCCAGAAGGACAGCATGTGACAAGTTCATTAAGTATTGCAAAATTTGTACAATAAAATCAGTGTTCATAAAATATCTTTTAAGTGTTGTTTCATCAGTTAATTTTTCTGTTGCACCATGTCAACTTATTTGGGTGGGTTTCACTACCCTGTGTACAATGTAAGCTCAAGATAATTCTTGCTTTCCATTTATATGCCAGTTAGAACTACTATGCCAAAAGAAATTTGTGTCAAGGGATTGAGCTGGTACTGCAAGAGTATTTTCATTTGTTAGAAGGTTTTTGTTATGATCTAACATATCAGTAAAAACAGAATAAACTGGATGGCCCTAGAGAAACTGATAGGCTAGATAATACCTAGTCATAAGATGTACCTAAAACATTTAAAAGATAGTTGACCCTTTCTTTTGAAGGGCAAATGAATAAGTTTATGAAAGCATTCTCCTCAGTCTTTTCTCTCTTTCTCTTTTGTCTTCCTTTTTCTTACACACATAGACACAGGAAAGTAGGTGCATGCTTTTTCAACATGACCCATGCTATAGATAGATATATATACATAAAATGTATATATTATAGCTTATAGGTATCACTCAATTCAGCAGGTACTCAAAAGGCTAGTAGCTCCTAGGTGGTTAGAAGTTCTTCCACAATTGTTGGGAAGTTGTCCTTCCTTTTTCTTTTCCTTTTCCATTTTCTTGATTATCAATCATTAAAATCAGGCTGAAATTAACATCAATACTTTGACACTGTTTGCATTTTTTGAAAATGTGTAAAACTGTTTATTTTCCACCTACATTTCTTACTTAGAATTCTGTCTCTTCTATTTTTATATCATTTAGATACTTGTATAGTAGTGGAAACATTATTTTAATCAACTTATTCTCTTCCTAGCAATACAGTTCTCTCTCTATAAAATAAGGAGATTTGAACACTCTTAGAGAATTCTGAATAATGATTTTGCTTTAGTACTGCTCTTAGAGAGTCAACTGCACCTGGGGACAGACAGGAAGAAGAACAGTAGTAGCCTGTGACAAAGATATGACTTCTGCCATTGCTATTAATATATTAATATGTTGACTGGAGTTTAGACTGCACTAGAGAAATACATAGTCATAAAACTGACGCCCATAGATGATGAAGAATCCATAGCCCAAATACCTAATTTTTCAATAATCAGTTAATTTAGTTTCTGATAAACTGCAAAAAGATTCCACTCTCCTGAATCATTAGCAACCAAAGCAAGATTGAACCACTCAAGGGACAAATAAAGTTAGGATGAAAAGCATGTAGGAAATATGTCAACATAGTATAAAAAAGGCATTCAAAGAATAGAGATTTTATTTTCCAAACAAGTGGTTATCATTTTATTATTTTCAAAACAATTTCCAAGCTAATCTTGTTGCAGTGCTGCAAATGTACACCAGCAGTACAGTTCACTTTTCAGAACTTCTCACACTTACCACCATCCTGCCATTCAAAACTCTCTATGCCAAAGAATGATAATGATTTTACTTACAACACAATCCTCACAGATTTGGTGTATCTTTCATCCGTGGTCCTAAAATGAATAAATTTCAAGTAATGAGTGCACAGCACTGAAGCCATAGGAAGAAAGATGGGCAAAGAATCTTAATTCATAATTTCTTGAACTAACCTTATCTTAGCAACTTCATGCTGAATAGTTGTCAAATCCAATCCTTAATAAATATTTGGATAGCTAGGAAGTTGCTATAAAATTCAGACAAGGTGTTTGGTTACAAGTAGCAATAATATTTTAGTACTTACACTATCAAACATTTCTAATGCTGCTGAGCTGTTCAAAATTATATGCAGCAAAGGTTGCTCCAAATGGCTTTATAAATCTAATCTGCTCTTAAGCATCAGAGACAAAGTGCATTGCACTTGAATTTCAAATTGTTTATATTTGATTGTATTCCATTATCTCCAAATGAGGTGAGTTACTCTAGGGTCATGATCTGTTTCTTGTTATTAGCTGGCATGTTCCACTGTGTATACAAGATAAAGTGTATTTGATATTCTGTCTTTTTGTTTGAGTTTACTTAAGTTGAAAGATAACCAAAAGTGATTTTTCTTCTATTCCAAGGGCTATCATATCAAATACTTTGAGAAATGGTTAAGATTCTTTGATGTTTTCTTTATGTAGTATTCTCATCTCAAGAAATATAGATTTTGGGTGTCACACATGGGATTTCTGCTGAGTCAGTGTTTGACATTGAGAGTCGCTGCAGTATGCTGTATCACCATTTTATCCTCACTGCAGAAGCAAAGGCTTTTACATAATGGAATATGTCTGGTGGGAAACCAGCCTTTGCATACCTTGTCACTCCAGACATGCATCCCATCCTCTCCCACCATACTGCCCTAATGACTAAATAAGCTTGGCAGCTGGATAAGGAAGTTTGTCTGATTTAAATCTAACCCAAAATCAGGGTCAAATCAGGGAGCTATCATGCTGTCCATGAAGTCACTCAGTTGCTGGCATAGAAGAGCTCCAATATGTGGCTAACATTAAGGGAAAGGCAGTGCTAGTCATCATACCTGCAGTGGGGATATGTTTTAACTTATGCTAAGTGCAAAATTGCATCCTATAATCAGCTGTTTGGAGGCAGTTGGAGACATTACCCATTTCCCATTAAAACACCCCAGTTGTAATACAATAAGGGATTTAAGGCCTCATTAAGCATGTAATTATTATGGTGCAGTTAATGGTTACTCTAACCCCGAGTTTTTCACTAACAACTGTCTTCAAGATTGAAGCAGTATCTACAACTGACCAAGCTAGACAGCACTTTGAGCTCATAGCATGGCACCCTGAAAGTGTGTGCTCAAAACCTCTCTGAAAGTAGCCCTGAGAAACGGGACTACAGCATTTCCCAGCTTTTAATCACTCAGGAGCCATGCCCCAAAAGGACTGCAGCCCCCACATTCCAGGCATCTCCCTGCTTACCATGACCCAGAGCCCCAACATTTGCCTGGGTTGCAACACAAGGTGATTTCCCAGAGAAGACAGTAATCTAAGCTGTCATATTGGCTAATAATGAATACTGGTACGAAAGGCAAGAAAGATTCTACAAAACAGATTCTTATTAAGTTAAACAATTTCTTGTGCTTGGGATTTTGTGTTGTGAAGTCCTTCCAAGACATGCCTGGTATGGCCCTCTGTAATAAACCTATTCAGCATTGTAGAAAGAAATTGTGATGCATTCTCCAATTCTCCCAAAATCATAATGTTCACTAGATACGTGTGAAGAATGTGATACATGCAGAAATAAAAATGAAACTTTATTTTGTGCTTCCTGCCAGCTCTGATATCTCACACAGAAAATCAGACCCTGTTGTTGTCAGATACCCAGAACTCAAGTTCATCTCAGCTGAACATATTCCACTTAGTAAAAACTGTCTTGCTGGACTAGGCACTCTTAAACAGGCCCTCCCACTGCCAGCTGAGTTTCCCTGTCATTACATTCCAGAGTAGTTCTCAGTGCTTCCTTGGCCCAATGCATGTTTAATACTGCTGTGTGAAGAAAAACAGATCCAGCAGAAGAGCTAGAGACCCATCAGCACTCACAAGCCTTTTTTATTCCAAATGTTAGAGATGCTTTGTCCAGATTGACTCTTGCAGAAGCTGTAAGGAATAGCACCTCTTACAGCTCAGGTAAACACTATGAGTCTGTCATTGAGCAAAGAAGAGAATGAAAACTGAATGCTTTTGTGCAAACCAGTTTCTGTACTAAGCATATAATATGAGCAGCTAGTAGGAGAGACCTACTACAGGACAGCTGTAGGACATACTCTGGGTATGCCCTGGCATGGCTAGCATTCCCAAAGCAACACTCCAGCAAGGTCAGAATGGCTTGTGTGTAACAGGAGAATGAGGTAATTGCTGAGGTGTGGAAACTGAGAATCTTCATGAAATTGTTGTAAGGGCTGAATCCTCTTGTGCATATGGCTTTTGCATTTAAGTGCATTAGCCTACAAGGTACAAGGATTTGGGGCTTTTTTCATTCTAGTTGAAGTGGTTTTCATTCTAGAGATGCAGCTGACTACTGCTCCTGGTAGTACTATTGGTACCCTTCACTTCAGAGTTTTGCTGGAAGTTTTCTTTCTATTTCTATCTCACATCTGTTTAGAAATATCTGTTAGAGGAACTCAAGAGAAACAGATGGATCTGTTGAATTTTTAACCTTAGTTCCTTTTTGGCAAATTTCTTCCTAACTTGCTTGGGAAACACAATACCCTCACGGATGAACTCCCTGTTCATAAAATGCACTTTAATAAATTATGGATCCTGATGACCTAATGGCTTATTTGGGAGACAGAGTAGACTTTACAAGACCTATAAATTAAGGACTTACTTAAAAAAGCAATTGGGTCAGGATATATATATAAAATTTATTTATTACTTAAGAATGGAGTGTTATCTTCTGATATACCAGATATGTCTCTTTTCCTGTGACCAAAAGTGCCATTTGTCACCAGTGGAGGGAGAGGAGTATGTCAAATCACAGAACCACAGAGCTAGTCTCAATTCCAGTTCTGCTGTCACTTATATCCATTTCAGGTAGTTTCATTTCTCTAGCTTCTCTGTTAATGGTAGTATAAATGAGGATAGAATCAATTCCAAAAAACAGATTTCACTGAACCTGCAAACAAAAGCATTTAGAAATTTAAAAGTAGACAATTCTATTATTTAGTCATAGGAAAATTAATAATTTCCACTACAGAAAGTCTTATAGATGTTTCCTTTATTATTATTTTCTTCAAAAGAAAGTAAGCAGGTGCTGTAAAGTCCTGAGTCTTTTGCCCACTGCATGTCTTCACATTTGAGTTGTAATGACTTCTTGTAGGACTTGCTACACCTAGAATGAATTTGTTTAACTTTTTGACACACAATTTCACACACAAAAATGCACTTATACCCTAATAATCACTATTTTACCATTTTACTAAAATGTAAAAAGATTTAACATTGGAAGAGCATGCTTCAAGTTCAGGAACATACATGAAAGGAGCATGTGCAAATCCAAAGTAGTCAATCCAAGCTGCTCAAGCCAGTGAGCAGAAACAGATAGTTCCAGAGTTCAAGTCTTTTAACATATTTTGACGTAAATTTAAAAAAATAAGCCCAAAGCTAAGAGTTAAGCACATAGTTAAAATTAATTCAGAAGAAGAGGTCTTCGTTCTTCATCTGGAAAATAAAATTGCCTCTCATGCTATTTCATGTTGTATTCAGGACACAGGTCAAGGTCAATGGAGATCATCTAAAAGTGCACCTAGTCAGAGTAAATTCACATCACAGGAAAGGAAATATTTCCTTCATTTAGTTACCTTGTTTTTCTACTTACACTAGCAGGCATAATGAAAGGGATAATTAACATTTTTCCTACTTCTTTCCCATTTCACCTTCATAATTAATGAAAGTTTAAATTATATACTAATCCCCACACCATTTTTCTGCCTTTTCAGTTCTAAGGCTGCTGGTTGAAATTGTCCATGCTTCCAAGAAGAGCAAACAATCATTTCAGAACAAGCTGCCAACATATAAATAACAGTGAATGCAAATGGATTTCATGAATCTTGTGACGCAGTGACACGTGCTCCAGTGTTCTACATTTTTATGAGACAAAAAGGCTATAGAATTAACACAAAGAATTGTTGAAAGAGTTTCCACAAAAGTGTTTTGTCTTGGAAGAGAACACAAGTTTTGATAAAGAAATAAAAATTGGAATTTCATTTCAATTTACTCGGCTACTTTTGGCAGATGAACAGCACTTCAGGCAGATGTTCAGCAGAGGTTTCCAGCTGCTAGCAGAAATTATGTCAGAGCATTGCATAATCCCTTATGTTTGTAAATGGTTGGAATAAACAGTCACATCAATAGTTCAGTTATTAGGATCCAAATTCCTTGCAAAGCTTCTGTGTTATGAACTGAACATCACTATTACAGCTCATCTCAGTGACCTTAAAAGCTTGTGGGTTTTGGACTTCTGTTTTATTTAGAGTTGCTTGTTGTAGCAGTGTGGATAGAGTGAGACTGTACAGGTAGCAAATTAACCCTTTACTTTTATCAATCTATGATAAACCAAAATTATCTTTTCAAGACTCGATCCTAAAATTCTCACATCAGCAAAGGCTAAGCTGCAGCATCAGACATAAATTTGTTTCTGGACAAAGTTTCATGTTTCAGAAGCTGCTTCATAACACAATGTCCTAGGAACAGAATGTGTGAGCCATGTAACCATGGCATGTTCTTCCACAGCCTCCTTAAAATTTAAAGCCAGAAAGCCAAATTATATTCTGTAGACAGCATCCCCGACGCCTGATGTCTCTCCCACAACCCTTTGAATTATTTTTTATTTCTTCACAGTTCTACAGTTCTTCTGCCGTTGAATCTGTTACAAAGCATTTTCTTTGTTTCAGAAGTTATAAAGGAAATATATATTATTAAGGAAATGCATTGCCTGGAATGACCAGAGATAGTATGTGCACTTGGTGATTGGTTTTGATGAAGCAAAAGTGGCAAAAACACCCACTAGCCAGGTGGCCCAGTCACATTACTGTGAGCCTGAGATTGTGAGGAGTCAGAAGACAATACCCATTGCCCCAGCCAGAATTTTCATGCTGTGAAAGGAACTCATCTCTTTCAGATTATTTGAAACTCAATGGGAAGTTGCTGACTCTACAGGCAGAGCACTTAGATCTCTTAAGACATGCAAAGACATTTTGTTTACTGACCTTCCCTATTCTTCCCACATGGAAACTTATAGAACAAAAGGGCATTGTAAAGCCAAAGATCAGGAGGCTGCATTAAGTCATGTACTTTTTTTCATTTGTAGCTCAGCCACCAACCTTCACGTAGATGTTAAACTACATTTGAGAAAGCACTGTTTCATCATGGGTTTAAAACACATCTGCACTGAACTGCAAATCTGTTCTGAGCAGCTTGCTGTGGGGGAAACAGAATGAAATATCGGTTTTCCAGCAACAAATAGGAAAAAAAAAAAAAAAAGCAGAAAAAGGGACATGGAGGGAAAAGTCTGTCTGATCAGATATTCAGAAATTGTAATTTAATCATAACAATGTTAATACATTTTTGTGCATTTGTATTATTGTAGTAATCACTAAGCTTGACTGAATTTTGTCAGTGCAGAAAGCAATAGTTTCTGAGAGCCAAAAGAAAATAGATAAAGGAATTGTGGTTTATATTTATTCAAACCCCCTAAATAGAATATTTTCCTGGCTATTAATGCTCACTAATCAAAGCCTAGATCAAAGCTAAAATCTATCTATTCTACAACTCCCTGATTAAATGACATTTCAACATATTCTTCAAATATTACCTAAGATACTAAAATACACCTCAGACTTTCTGTTGTATGGTTCACAACAATATCAAGGACTGCTCTGCCTGCCAGGTCTGAGAGCAATTCTGAAAGGGATTGGTTCCTGTTAGATGTTTATCCGTAGCATATCCATGAACTGAATTCATTGCAACAAAAGGGAAATGATAACCTATCATCATTTTTCCAGGCCATGATACTGGGGCAGAGACCTCTCCCGTGACTCCTTGTCCTTAGTTCAGCTCACTGAATCAATCATTCTTTGAGGACAATAAGGGAGCTTTCTCTGAGGAAGAAACCACAAACCTCAAACAAGTTGCTCATGGGTGGATCATGGGAAACAAGCTGTGAGGTTATATTTATCTCTACCTACATTGGAGCTGTATTTTCTCTGTTGACAAGCTTTAAAAGTTTACAATACATATTGATAAGTATGGGTCAAATGTTAGATGATAAAGGAAACCTGGAGAAGAGAGAGGAAAGACCTGCTAAAATTGAAGGCTGCTAATATCCTTTCTTGATAAGGATTTCAAGCTATTTTGAGAATAGTTTCTACTCCTTCAAAAATCAGCAGCACACGTCCTCAAGGACAGAAGTAATTTTAAATCGATGCTTCACCTTGTGTATAAAATCTTCTTTGAATTTCTCTTATGTGCACACAAATTAATATGAAATTAAATTTAAACTGACACTTCACCATGCACATCTTCTCTGAACTAATGAAATCACCCATTTTGCTAGATGTTTTCAAATATGTGAATCAGAATTATAGCTCCTTTTGAACTTAATTGCAGCATATGCAAAGGGACCAACTTCAAAATATTTTTCATCCACATCAGAAATACAAAATACTTTCATTATCACACAGAGTATTGAAAAAGGACAGGCAATTTTGTCCTCACTTGCAGTAAATATCTTAATGTGCAGAATACCCATTTCTTTCCCTTTTTATGCATAAAAGAAGCAGTAGCACTTTCATTCATTCCAGTATCTAATTAAATCAGTTCCATTGACTTCATTGCTGCAGCTACTCATTGGAGATGACCAATGAAGAGGATACTGAAATCAGAAGCTTTCTGAAAATTAGGCAATAACAGTTCTGTTTAAAGGTCTCTGTGACTCCCAGAAAGGAGACAGCAGTGAATGGAGCAGCTCACCTGGCATAAGGTAGTGGTTACTGCACGAGGTGCAGAATCAAGCTTTCTGCAAGTCTGCAGGTTGTACTGCTACTAAAGTTGTACCAGTGAAAATATGGGGGAAAAATGGTTCCCTTAAAGGAAATTAGGGCCTCTTAGGAAAATCCCTCTTTCCTGCTTCTAACTTTGCCTACTAAAGCCTATCAAGTCCTGGTTTTTATTATTGTTTCCAGTGTGCTAAAAATAGGGATATAAATGGTACCATAATTTCTGACATAAATATTTGGTCTGAAATTTCCTTATTTACCTGAATGACATTAACTAGCACACTACCATAATAAAGCTCTGCTACCAGCTGCAAGTATTTATATTAGAGATGAGCTAATAACCTTTTGAATCCCTGTAAAAAGAAATTCACTGACTGCCAAATATTTCAAACTTCCTTTGAATACATAACCTAGAGCTATGTTAAAGTTAAATTATTTACTCTACATGGTATATTGTCACGAGGATATGATAATTCCTACTCTGCCTAAGAAATTATAGGTGTGCTGATGTTCTGGCATCAATATTGTTGGGGAAAGAACTTGAAGAAAGTACCAAAAGGGGGCCTACAAGAAGAGGGACATCTGACAAGGACACATAGTGGTAGTGCACAAGGTAATGGTTTTAAACATCCTAAAATTAGGATGAAATTCTTTACTGTGAGGGTGGTGAGGCACTGGAACAGGTTGCCCAGAAAAGCTGTGAATGCCCCATGCCTGGCAGTGTTCAAGGGCTGGGTGAGGCTTTGAGCAGACTGTCTAGTGAAAGCAGGGGGTGGAACTAGATGATCTCTAAGGTCCCTTCCAACATAAACCATTCTGGTTTTTTAATAATGATTCAGATCATAGCAATTCACCAGTTAGGTTTTCTGCTTCTTCTCAAGCATCCAATGTGACATCAGATTTTCATTTAGACACACATTCTTGCTGGATTTTGGGTACCTTTTCTGTGGTTGGAACCAAGAAGATTTATCCAATAGAAACATAAGGCATAAGATCTCACAGCCAAATGCATCACCCTAAGTGCTTCTCCCAAGCAGGGAAAGGTTAACTTCTGGGATGGGTTTCACAATAAACGTTGTACTAAAATAACCGGTTGAAGATATAAAGTAGATGTGCATCAGAAATCTCTCTGAGAGACATCATATCTAAGTTACTATGAAGAATACCATGAAACTGGGTTTTCACAGCCTTTAAACCCTTCCTTGTGTTGAGACTCTGCATTCCTCCTTTTAAGCATGAGGAATTAGATGAGGGATTTTTTTTTTTCTGAAAGAAAAAAGATTTTCACAAGAAACTTTTCTGTCTCAGGTGCTCACCAGGGAGAAAGAAATGGAGGAACATTTCTCCCCTCCTCTTTCAGAGAGGAAAATACACCTGCTTCTCTTGCTTGTAAATGTTACAGCAGTAGCAGTTAACTACAGAATAGCTTAACTCACAACAGAGTGGTTGAGGAACCAAGAATACCAAATTTTGGGGTCTGTGCTTGAAGAGTGCAAGCACATTGGGTGTTACTAGATGTAGGGTTAGTTTCATCTGATTTAAACCACCCATGGGCTAGACACCTACAGCAGAGCTTGTCACATTAAGCTTTAAAGACAGCAAGAGAATTACACAGGTGTGATTCTCCTGCACTGATCAAGGCACCACTGTAAATATCTTGTTTGGTGGCATGTTGTCCTTCTCTTCAGTAGCCAAAGTGTCTACAGAGGGCTAGTGCAGGCTGGCCTTCTAATATAGACACTAAAATAAAGTCTCTGACATGATCCCTAGTTGATTTTGAAAATACCACTATAATCTATTGTGTGGGCTGTTAGCACTACTCTCAGGAGTTAAGATTTTATAGGAAATATTTTATTGCTGATATTTTCATTATTTTTCTACATCCAGTGCAGTCTAATGGTGAAGAGATTTTTAAAAGGAATCACAAAGAAGGATGGGGAAACATAACCCAGTAGAAAATTATAGGTGCAAGCAACCTAACAGTAGCAACATATGGAACTTCTGGTAGGACAAAATGCTTGTAAAAACTTCTGTTCATAGTTTTCCTCTGATAAACAGATGAACAAGCCTTTATTAAAAATGACACAGCTATGTCAATCTTTTAATTTATGACTCAACACTGGAAGTTGCAGGTCCAGCAGAATAACTGCAAAATCCATAAATGAGGCTTTTATATATTTAAGACAGAAGGAAATAATTAAAATAGAAAACATATATATTTATATAGATGTATGTAAGAGTATGGTCTCACATACTGATAAGTTCATTGGAATTTCTTACCTTTCTCTGAGTAAAGAAACTTGAATACTCATAATAAAAATGCTTTAAAGAATTTTTAACCTAAGCCAGTGTAGACAGCTGTAGCAAATAACAGAAGCAGTGTGATAAAAAAGTACATAAAATCTATATGCTATATGTAGCATAACTCTAAACCAGAGGTCAACTAACTATTACATAGAATATTTTACCCATATTTTTCACAATGGAAAATACGTTGACTAAAACCTAACTTAATTAAATTAATTGCCTGACTGATTGACTTATTATAGTGAAACTGCAAAAAACCAGAATTATTCTGCGTGAGGGTAAACCTGTGATACAGGAATCTGCACAAAAATCTTTCATACTCCAATATTCAAGAAAGTTTTTCACATCAATGGCCCAAAAAAGGAAAACAGAAAGAGCAAACCTGCCCAAACAGGTTGTGTGATTGTGACAGGATCAGCAGGAAACTTTCAAGGGACTTTGCTTTTCTTGTTGATTTTATGTTTCAGGCATTCAGATAATTGGGCAGCAGTACAAAACACTAAGGCAGATATTTACTTTAGATCAGTTGTTGCGTTTGTTATTCTTTCTCTGGCATTAAATCCACATTTGCTCTCTACTAAGTCTGTGTAACTTTTGACACCTCTTTACCTAATGTAGATTGCTGCATGCAAAAACTAACTTCTTTTACGTGCAGGAAAAAGAATGTCTTTCCTTTGTAAAGTGCTCATGCAAACACATATAATAGAGTTACTGTCTTATCTACAGTAACAACTTTCCAGAGAAATTCTGACCACCTGAAAATTATTTATTCTTTATCATATAACTGTGAGAATAACTCAGGTAGTTGTTGTTTGCATGTCTATAAATAATGCATTTAAAATTGAATATGTCTGCTTACAGCTCTTTCTTCATCCTGTTGAAGTGATATTTTCATCCATGCTGTCATTTTCCTTTTATGTGATGTTAGATGCTGGTGTGCCTGCCATCCATGTCTTAATTATTTTAAACAACAAGTTGTGATCTGAGTCCAAGCAAAGTCTTGACCTTGGAGTGCAGCTGGGTGTTCTGCAAGCTGGGAATGTGGGAAATGGTGGAACAATGTTTCAGAGCTGAAGAAGCGTGAGTGCTAAAGACAAAAGCAGGTGTTTCCTTTTGGTGGTCCAATTTTTCACATGAAAAACTGAAGCCTAACCAGAAAAATAAATGATCCCAAAAAACAAACCTCATAAATCCTTCTGACTTCATGGTGCCTGCCACACAAAATTTGGTGTTCAAAAATGAAAATATGGAAATTAAGGTATTGTCACGTGTCAGCAGAGGCCAGATAATTAGAAACAAAAATTGTGTCTCCATTAGACTGCTTTCTCATATCCAGTCATTGAAAAAGGTAGATTACAGAACTTTTTCTATAAAAGTTCAAGAAAAAAACCACATCAGGTACATGTTCAGCTTCATGTATAAAATATAAAATTATAATAGAACAGCATTTTTGATACTGTTAGGGGGTGAAGAGTCTGAAGGAATGAGTAATGTGAAACCATGATATATTTTTCTAAATCTGCTTTCTTCCAATGTCAATCTTGCTGAATTTCACCATAATTTACTGAAAAGTATCAAGATAAGAATCCAGTAGACAGATATCTTCTAAATGCCAAACAGTAAAGGAAGAGGGGCATAATTTCATCCTCTACTAATTTGATCCTGAAAAATAGAAATGAACATGAGATCTTTATTAAATTCTCTGTGTTGCTCTAGGCACAGTGAAAGAATGTGTCAAATAGTAGCAAAAATGGCAGACTTTGAAGATAATCAATATTACTTTCTTATTAGGATTATTTTAAGAAATATTATCCAGTAAGAATATTTTGCAGAATAATATTGAAGATCCAATACCAGGATCATTTTTGCACATTATCCTGAGAAAAGCAGGAATACCATTTAAATCTAAACCTTGACCAATGTAATGAATATTTGAGACAGTTCTCTAATCTGCAGTATTTACACAGTGATCACTTCTTCTAAGAACATTTTTTTAATTTTAAAAAAATCAATTGTCAATATACAAAATTTGGTTCTCTTCTTGGTCAAAACCATGATAAATCCCAATTTTTTACAATTTTAATACCTATATAATCTACTGTTGGATGTACCTTATCTATCATTTACAAACTAAGATAAAATCTGTTCTGTGTTTTCTGCTGTGCCCAAACCCATCTTTCATATTGAGTTTATTATAACTTTTGAAACTCTTTATAAAACTTTTCATCATAAAAAGGAGAGTTGAAGGATATATTTAGCTGCAGAGCAACTTACAGAGGTCTTTAACCCACAGAACAACTGTGACAGAGCAATTAATCTCTCAAGAGGAATTAAATATGTCCCAATCTCCAAATG
Source organism: Oenanthe melanoleuca (assembly GCF_029582105.1). Lineage (NCBI taxonomy): Eukaryota > Metazoa > Chordata > Aves > Passeriformes > Muscicapidae > Oenanthe > Oenanthe melanoleuca. The sequence goes on along the minus strand of NC_079333.1, from coordinate 65,744,928 downwards.
CATATGTTCAAATACTGTGTCATACTGAAGCAATATTTAAAACATTATATAGGGTATTATTTCTTTATATGTCCTCCATGTTAATCACTAAAAACAGCCCACAATTATTTTTAGAATGCTCTTCACTGTTTCATGCTTAGTTTGTGTGCAGAGACATGATTGACCTCACACTGTTTCAGGGATTAGAGATTCACTGTGTAGCCTGCAACCTGGTTACACAAAAATACCCACAATCTGAGCAAAATTATTAGAGCACTGCCTGGGGGAAATTTCCCCAGCCCATGATGAGTAGCCCCAACAAAGAGATTTCTTCTGTTCTGTCTCTGTTTGCACAGGGCTTGACCATGAATAATGGTCAAGCTTTATGAATCTCATAGCTACTTTTCAGTAGAAGAAATAAAGCTTTTTCTCTGAGTACAGCATTGAATCCTAATGGCACAGGGAGATGACTAGCATACCTGAAAACATAAAAAAATATGTTATAAAATACATTTCTGTGGCTAAGGCATTTAATTGGAATGAAGCACAATAATTTTCACACTGACATGGTTGTTTGAAACTAAACACTGTACAAAAGCTGCACAGCCTTTGAGGGTGATGGAATTCTGTGCCAGATAATTGACATGAAGGGGTAGAGAGCAAGAACATACATTAATTTGACCAAATCACACAGAAATGGAAAATCTGGCTCAGAATACTGGGTGAAAACCCTATTCCAGGAAAGTTGTCCTGAAACTTTTACAGGTTGATACTGAAGAAGAAATTATAGGTCTTCTTTGAAATTGTCATAATGGCAATGCCAAAAAGAAAAAAAGAAAAATAAAAGAAAAAAAAATTATAAATTAAGCATTACAACAAACAAAACTATGCAAGATGCTGAATCTATTTTTAAGGCTTTATTCTAAGCAGTTACACATAAAAAATGGCAGAAAGCTCAGATTTTCTACATTAAAGGAAATACTCCTTTGTATTCAAGCATTCTATTTCAAATTTATTGAAGCTAGTTTTTCTGGAAATTTTAACTTTGAAGCTCCAGTTGTCTCTTTATTGAACTTCTTTTATATACCAGATGCAAAAGACAGGCAGAAATACTTCTTCTCCTAGTATGTATTACCTATTTTTACTGCAATGAAAATGCCCACAGTATTTTTTTTTTCCTTTGTAGTACACACCAATCCCTCTAGCATATGTGAAAGCACACTAAAGTTTAGCCAAAAAATCAAAATCTCCTTCATTTTATTCTTTCTTCCTTTAGTTGTATTTATTTGGCACTGCACTGTCTAGTATCAATTACAGCAGGCCAAAAGGAAGGAAGGAAAGACTTACTTTGCAATGCTCTGCTTCTGCTGGCACTAATATTTTAACAGTCAAGACTAAAAAGGAAAACTTTAAGTAATTTGTATTAAAATGTTTGCACAAAACAAAATGTTAACGCTAAATACTGAAACTTAATTCTCACAAGAAAATTATGTTCTCCAAGTCATATAACATCTTGTCCTATAACATCACTTTACTTTTCTTTACATCAATGGTGAAACCAGTAAAAACTGCAATGTGAACAGCTATGAATACTCAAATGCAGAAATTATCAATCTGGTTACTTCATAAAATTCAGTTTTGATGCTCTGTTGCTGTTTTGACTGGAAACCAAACAAAAAAATTAACAATAAATAAGTGTTTATTGGAAGCTTTGATTCAGCCAAAACCAAATTCTGAGCCTTTCTTTTTGGGTAGTAGAACCAACTTTGAGTGACCATTCTGTTTTCTCTAGTTTGGTTTTTCTTTTGGTGCAGATGCTGTTACTCAGACTTGTATCACAATGCTCCTCAGACATAACACACAAACAGGCAAAGCTGGAGGCATGGCCTGAACTTCAGACATCCACTGAAGACGAAAATGACTCAAATATAACCAGGGAAGCTTGACATATATGTATCAGTGGGTAATTTTCAGTGCTTAGTAACTCAGGAAGGCAATGGAAATAAGATTTCAGGCTGTTAGTAGGAAGCTACTGGCTCTTGGTTAGAGTGAATATCTTGTATTCTGGGACTGTGTCTTGAGAAGAATGGCTAAAGTTAATGACTAAGATAGTAGAATATGTTAGGGCAAAGTTCTGGAAAAGCTGCAGCAAGCAGCAATTTCAGCATGTGCCACTGATGATTTAATATAGTTTTTCCATCTGTGATGGATTCTATAGCTCCTTTATTTTTGGAGAATTCTGGACTCAAGGCATTTTGCTAGGAATGAATTCACAGTTATTGACTGCACATTATACTGTAGACATTCTTTGCACACAGATGCTTTATTTCTTGTTCTCTCTTAGTGCCATAAAGAAATATCACAGGCTAATTGAATTTTTACATGTAAATGGTCTTTCAGACCCTATTTTACTTATATGCCATTGAGAGAAAGCAGTCTTCCAGTGCAGGATTCAGCAGAAGTGATGTCTCTTTGATTTCCTTGACTGCACATAAAAACTTCCAACATGCTTTCATGATATCTTATACCAGTTTAAGTTCTAAAAAAAAAAAAAAAATTAAAAATGAAACACTTGTTATGCCACATAGGACTAAGGAATCCAGGAATAGCTATAATATAACAGCATTTTTGTCTTTCCTCCACAACAGGGGAGGCCCACCAACAGCTGCAGAGTCTGCCATGTTCTCAGAGGAGCTTTCAGTAGAATAAATTATGAAGCTGCAGTAAGCTCTGTACGGGTAAAGGTTGATCTTTGACCGTGCTGACAGCCAGAGCTCTTATCATCTTGCTCAGCAACAAGTCAAATTGGGCTTTAATTGCTGTTCAGAGAACAGTGCTCAATTAAACATGCACAACACAGAAACTGGTACAGGGCAGAAGGGAACAAGAGATGTCAAGGAGTCATGAGACAAATCCTCTTTTTGATACTCTATTCTGAAGACAATGTGAGCATTATATGTAAAATGAAACACACAAAAAGGTTCCCTAACTACCAGGCACTATCCTGAAACAGTGCTTAATAACTGGCTTCTAATCAGCAGGAGTTTGAAATGTATTTGAGTGAAATCTGTACAAAAGAGGGCTGCACCAAACCACCCTATCAGGACCCATTTCATTAATTCACATGTCATTAATTCATCTCTTTAGCTGGTCACAGGAAGACTTGCAGAAAAGTTCAAATTAAAAAGTTTAAAGGCACAATATACTGCACTCAAGGGAATTCAAGGGATTCTTTCCCAGATATTCTTATTTAGATGTAAAATGGCCTAGATTCCTTGCAAATTAATAGTCACTTTAATAGTGTCAATGTCTAAGTAAGCCTATCATCTCCTGTACAGCACCACCATAAAACAAGTTACCCATTTTCTTCACCTCAGTCCTTTCATGCTTGCCAAGAAATTACAACTATTATTTAAGCTATTTTTTCTGATATATTGGTAACAGCTGTCCATGTGTTTTCTTAACCAGTTCTAAGAACAGTGGCAGAGTTTGCAACATGCCTACACTGATAATTCTTGCCAGATACAAATTGTAGGCACAGGTACCTAAAAGAGACATCTGCATATTCAAAAAACAGAGACAAATCCAAGCACATTTGATACCTTAAACTTCTGTAAGGCAAGCTATGAAGGCCAGAAAATTGTAAAACCATAAAAGCCTCATCAGGTGCAGACACAGGCCAATGTAAGCATGGGAAACTGGAATTTAATTTTAAGAGCAGAGACCAAATCATTCTGCCATAACTCTTTCTAAGTGTAAAAAAAAGGGATTTTTTTTCCAGGAAAAAGCAAAGCCTTGTATGAGAGCCCAAGTTCACCGAGTTCATGTTTGTAGGTGCTAAAAATGTGATTGAGATTGACAGCAAAAGGAACAGGAGCACAGAGCCAGTTACCTCCAGCCAGCTTCATGAAAATGTGAACTCTTGTCAGTGACATTCTACAGCTCTTCTTGTAACCAAGCAAGGACATATATCTTACCCTGCCCAAGATCTACTTAGATATTGAGGCTTTAAGCCTGGTATTTTCAGGCAAATTCTTTCAGTTTCAAGAAACAAATATGTTGCTTATATTTGAGTTTAGGGTTTTTTTGTATTCTGATTTTTACATAATAGCATTTTTAAAATATCAGATTTCCTTTAATTATATTTTTATTTTATTTTATTTTATTTTATTTTATTTTATTTTATTTTATTTTATTTTATTTTATTTTATTTTAATTAGCTCAACTTATTTAACTTTATTTTATTTTTATTACAATGTTAAGTGTTCCTTTGAAAAACAAAAGGTTTTGTCATTGAAAAAGCTTTAATCTTGGAACACTTTTTTGCTCTTCCCTCCTGCAAAGTGGTGGAGAGGTTGAGAAAAATATATTTTTAAGTCTAAGAAAGTTGCAGAAAAGATGTACCCATCCAAATATAAATCATGGATTATGATGTCACCAGCATAGGTATAAGGCTCTATTTTTACTGACTTGGTATGGCTTCAGCTTAGATACCTTACCTCTGAAATATATTCCTTAAGATACAAACATCTGATTTCTTTTATTGGGTTTTGTTCCCCCTGTTTACACAAGTTTAAAAAGTCTCTTGTGTCATAACACAAAAATCTGAACCTACAGTTTTTTGGTTAGGAAACTTCTGTTGGAAATCTTGCATGAACTCCTAATTAAGTACTTTGAGTAGAATATCATAAACAGCAGGCTGCAAGATTACTATAGCTTATCCTCAAAATTCCATTATAGATAGACATTTTTATCATTTTTATAAAAAAATAAGGCTTCTATTTTGTATTTATTTTGAGAGGTTATCCTTTTAAATGGAAAAGATTCCTCATCTAGTTCTGTTGCTTCTTCCTGTTTGAACTGCATTTACTTTGTCTGTACTTCCAGATGTATGATAAAGTGCATGAAGTCTATTCTGTTAATAAATTTTCTCTTATTTTCACAACTGATTTCTTTTAAAGGGAATATGATTTTCCTTAAGCCATGTTTATGATCATTCATGACAGTGATTCTTTTTAGGCCATGTTTAATTAATAGAAGTCAAAAGCATTAAATGCAGAGCACTGGATGCTTTGACTCAGAAGTCTTCCAAAGAAAGGAACATGCATATTTGAAAACATATGGATAAAACTTCTTATTTACATTTAGATCAATGATTTACTAAAAAAAACATTCTTATCTTTCTTAATACTTCTAGGGAAGGTGATTTCACCACTTCCCTGAGCAGCTTTTTCCAAAGCTTGAACAGATTTTTAGTGAAGAAATGTTTCCTTAACTCTTGGTTAGATTGGTTGGTTCTTTCAACAGTTGGACAGGAGAATTTATGTCTGAAGTATGATATATGACTTTTTTAGAGGAGCAAATCTGGTCTAGCACCTCATAAAATACATCATTGAGGTCTAAGTCTTAGAGAGATCATTGGGACTTTCAGTGATGTTAAATTTTTCTCTGAAATGTAACAGTGCACTGATTTAAGGTCCATCAATGTAGCAATGGACAAATGTCTTGTGCACCTGGCAAAAATATGACATTTAAAAAAGAGGATCTGGCAACAATATAAGAAGTTATAAAGGCTTCCAACTTGTTGGCTCCATAACTACATTGAGAATATGCATTAAAATATTTTTAAATTGGATACAAATGTAAAAGTCTGAAAAAACTGCTGGTAGTGTGAAACTAATTCTAGGAAGACCTACATTTGTGCTTTGCAACAGCCCCACTAAATTTGTGTTCTCTTTTGCTATTACAAAGAAAATGAAGAACATTTATAAGCTGTCCCTTAGATGTAATTTCCTACCACAACAGATTTGAAGATAAAAACTACGATGCAGACAATAATAAAAATTCAAATTATTAAAGTTATCTTTGTGTTATGATTAGGAATGCTTGAAAAGGTATCTTGTAAAAATCGGCTGGTCCAGCTTTTGCATAACCAAGGATTGTGACTGTCGTGTGACTGAGAATAGGTAATTTAATGTTTACTGTCTCCTCCTTGTTTTTAATTCCAAATGATAAATGTACTAGTGCATTTTATTTCTTTGACTTTGCCTCAGGCTTTGAGGTTAATGACATGCAACAGTGATGATAGATACCATCGTTCTATTCAACAAAATATCCCCTATCAAAAGGAGAAATGGTAAATAATAAAATGAATGCAGTTCCTTTGACAACTTCTAATCTACTGTAATGGACTAAATAAATTTGTTTTTAAAAGCTGAATTAAAGATTTGGATCTGCAAATTAAATTGTCAAACAGGCTTTTCATCCAGACCTGGTCCCAGGCCAGCCAAGATCCAGAGAAGGGTTAAGCTGAGCAGTGGGGTTTTTAACTAAATGCACTGTTCACCAAGCAAACATAATGGCTGATGATTGTTAAACACTTACCAAGCAAATCCCCAGTATCACATGGCAGGCTGGTAGTTTGGATGCAAAGAGGAGCCTGAAGCAGACTTTGCAAAAGCATGACCTCTGCTTAAATATACTTTGGTTGAAAACTGACTTACCAACATATTTCAAATAGATGAAGCAATGGTCAAAATATGTCCCTTTTTAACTTGGAAAAACTTGGGAAAAAACCACATTATTTTGCAACTCTTTGAAATTCCAAGTTATAAAAATTGAAATACTGAAATTTGTATGTAATAAACCCCTGAAATAGGTTACTTTCTTCAGGATTTTCTGTATCAACCCTTCAATAACAAATAAATCTCTAAATAAATGCATTCAAAATCTCCAAATAGTGTAAATTGCAATGACATAAAAGTCATATATTATCCAGATCCCAGTTTAAGCTCTTCCATTTTATATTCTTTTTATATTGTTTCAGTGTTGCCAGACTTACTATAAGAGAAGTTTCATGCACAATCAGCTCAGAGGCACAAAATATCACACAGGAAAAAACAGTATTCATGCTGTGCTATAAAACTTTCCTCCAAATTTAACCCACAGTTCAAAAAGCCCTTCTGCTGCAACAGGCTGCTAGGATAATCTCAAATATTATGGGACTAGAGTAAGCTATTTGGATCCCCTGATTCAGTGAAAGGATTAATCAACTTTATCTCTCCATGAAATTATTATACATTTAATCCAATTTAACTTCCATGCAGTGTCTTGGTAATGTTCTAGCACGCTGAGAACCACAAATTTTCAGGCTGACAAAAGAATTAGGTGCTAATTCATTGTATGCCAGTTCCCAGGTATGCTCTTTAAATAATTTTCTTGGCTTTGCATATTTTCTGCAAAATGGACTAATGGCAGAATGTAATCTCTTGAGCAGGAATTTAGCATGCTGCTCATATTCAATTGCTGAATTTGTCATGGCACACCTAAAGATCCCTCAAACAGAAGAACTGAGAGGGAACCTTCCAGCAGTGCACAGAACTCAGAGCCAGAAACCTCATAAACAGCATTTGCAAAATTACATTGTAGTTTCTGCCCTGATTCTGACCTTTATTACACAGATGTTGGCCAAGAAAGTTAAAGTTCAGATGGCACTATTAATAAAAGTCTGGTGCTCCTACTTATGATAAAATAGATCTAGGTATCTCTCTACAGGAATGAATTCTGGGAAACTATGTGTCAAGTAATGTCTTTCAGAAAACTTTTCTTATCAGCAATATAATAAATTATGTAATCCACGTGTAGCACAGCTAAGGAACAAACTGATCAGTGGATTTGTGGTGAACCTGGAAAGCAGTGGGCAGGAAAATTCAGTATTATTTGAGACTGGAAAATAAAGAAAGGGGGGAGAAAAAGTGGTCAATAAAAGTCTGGATAGATGGGAAGTCTCCTTATCTTCCACACTCTTGACTATTACTTTCTTCCCATATATTTTTCTTGCAAATCATGTTCTTCTTGCACTCAGCTGAATGAAATATGAATCCAAGGTTGTCTGCAGTTTATCACAGGCATCAATTTTTTGACCAGGTTTTAAGCAGGTTAAGCCCTGTCTCATACCCAAGTCAAGGTATTTGTTATTTATTTCAGTAGAGTTAACTCTCTGAATGTCTAATTTATATGTTTACATAATTTCTAAAATAGGCACAAATTTTCCATTATATTTAAATTTTCTTGTTTTATATTGATTCTGATACAAGGTTTAGGGTGTCCTTGTCACCCAAAAGAACAACTTTCCTGTAAGAAGTAGAAAAAATGCATATTCCCTGGAAACAGAGTCCAGTTTGTATTTGAAAAGTTTTGTTTCATTTTGCTATATTCAGAAATGAGAAAACAAATTTCCCAGAAGTTTCCTTTTCTGATAGATGACAAGTTTGTTGATCCTTGTTACTGCATTGTCTTTTTGCCTTTCAAATGTGTTAATACACGACGGCTCACAAATTCTGCATTGCTTTATGAAATGTTGCTGAAAACACATGGCTTAACACTGCAAAAACATACAAAATTAGGAGTATTAACAGCAGAATGCTTTGTATTAAATCTAATCCATACGACATATTTCCCACTGAAATACACTTTTGAAAAATAATTTAGTTATCAAACTCAACCTAAACATAATAGTAGTAAGATTGAGAGGTGTGCCTTTATTAGGATAGCACAGAAATCCTATATTCAAACAAATAAAACTGTAATTAACAAGAGACAGAAGGTCAAACTTGCTGAGTTTCCATATAGTAACTGCTCCTCCAGGAGTGGATTCTGTTGATAACATTCCCTAAAGAGATCAAAATTCATGGATTATTTAAACAACCAAGTCAAAATCTGATTGTTATAACCTGCCAAAGCATTTGTCTGAGAAGATAGTAAAGTTCTGGTAGTAGCTCATTTCTAGAAGAAGCTTAGACTCCCCCAACCCTTTAATTGGAAAGAGATAACGCAATAAAAGCTCACATTGCCTCACCTGTACTGCCTATTTAGTAGTATGGAATAAAGTCAGATTTGTTTATATAGGCTGACTATATACTACTACACTCCAACCATGAAAAGCCTGGCAGCCTTAAGAATTAAATCAAGACACACAAATAATAGAAGTTTCTGTGGAAGCTTCAATCAAAGGCTGAAAAATCCAGAACTGAGACCTAAGCAAAGAAACATATGTTCAGATTGGTGTTCTTAAGAGGACTTTGATGAAACAATGAAGACAGTGGGTACAAGGAGTATCAGAATTACTGTGCTGCAGTCCATGCCAATTCTTTTAAATGTCTTAGACATTCCAGGTGATGATACTGCCTCCACTTCAATTAAGCCTCTGCTTCTGTCAGAAATGAAATATTAAATGTAGGTGTCTCTTTCTCATTCTCATAACAGCTGACCATCAGAGGACTGTAATTTCTACTTTTTTTCAGTGTGGTGAAGATGTCTGGAACTCCATCTAGAGAGAGAAACATTCTCCATGTTATAAGCCAGTGCCCAAAATACCAAGGAACAAGGAAACATCAGTAAGGACATTCTCTCCTCTTAGCACTAGGCTACCAAACAACAATGTATATTTACTGAAGCAAGTAATCCTGCTCAAAGAAGGTGTCACCTGCTATACCTCTATGGTCCTGTTAATCAGGACAATCCAGCATTTTGGAGATAAGGAGTCAATACCCTGCTCAGACTAAATCAAGTCAAAGGTTATCTAATTCCTCTATTGCAGTTCAGACTTCTTAATTATTACACACCCTTTCCATAAAACAGTACTAACATTTTAGAACATTTTCAGAGTTCATTTACCTGTATACCTATTCCTGGATCACCATTCATTTGCTGGCATTGTTTAAAGGGCATCCCTTGAGAACTTTTAAGCAGTCATCACTGATTTCCTTTAAGCATCCTAGAGATATTCCATCTCAGTAGGGAGGCATGTATTGGAAGTTTTATATAAAGAATGAAGCAGTCTTAAAAAAGACTATTGACTACAGACTGTTGACTATAGCTGAAATGGAAATCAGGTGACTGTGTACTCCACCTCTATATAAACCAAGATAGATACCATCTACAGCTGTTTTGCATTCCAGTGGCTTTCACAATTTGAGGGGTTTGGGGATTTTTTCCCTGAGAAACAGCTGGCCTTTGAATACATATTATTATTATTCCTGTTTGGAAATGAACTATTAAAATGCAAAGTATATTTATCCACAGGAAAAATGCATCCAAACTATTAACAAACAGAACACATCTGTCAAGTCTTTATGCTGCTGTCCCACACTGTCTTGCTAGATAGCTAAATCTCATTATGTAAATGTCCTCTGTGATTCCTGGATCTTCCTGAGTACAAGTCTATTAAATTTAAATTTAATAGCTTCTTGAACATTTAAATTTTAAGTAAATGTTTAAATCTTGGTGGCTCATTGGGACTTGTCCTTTCATCTGAGACTTCTGTCATGTCTTGATAATTGACTCCACACTTGTTTATACAGGTTCTTCTTCCTGTGTTTTGACATTTTCTAACCCACTACTAAACCTGCAAGTAATTCAGGAAAACATATCAATTCTCCTGTCACTTTTTTTCTATGCTGACGTTATTTTGGCATTTCCTTTTCCACAGTCTATTGCCAGTGTTCAGTCAGTCTATGGCCTTTACTTGTACCCCTGACCACTGCACCTTCATTTAAGTGCTGGCAAATCAAGAAAAAATAAGAAAAAATGTTTTTCCATTTTTTTTTTTTTTTTATTACTGGTGCCTTTGTGCAAGGAGTTTGAGGCACATATATCTATAGTTCACATTTTTATCAATTCCTTCAGCCACTAAATAATCTAAGTTCTTATCAGGTAACTTGGCAAAAATACTATCTTGAAACACTTCAAGAATGAAAGACAAAGTAAAAGATTTCACAAGCTTAATTCATCACATAAAAGAATAAAAAATATATTCAATCATATTTCTGGACCAAATTTTATCGGTTTCCTCAGTTCTGAGGGAATGGCAGCTTTAGTGAAGTAAAACATTCCAGTCATGCTAAACAAAGATCTGAAAGAAAAGAAAAAAGGAAAAAAGTATTTGTAAGTTTTCTTAGAGAGTTCACATAAATTACTTTATGGCCTGTAAAGTGCTTCACACTTTGTACAATATCTGGCAAAAAATTCAGAGCAGTAGATTCTCTTACTAATAAGAACAGCAATGATAATAAAAATCCCTGAAGAAGAGTTTTATATTGTGCAAACTCTGGCCAAGAAATGTCAGGACTGAAAATACCATGGGCTGTGCCAGCCAGATGATCTGCAGAGATAATTAACTGCAAAGTCCACAGCTTTGGCTAGCACTCTGCTCCCAGGACTTAAGCTACCAGCTTTCTTTTGAACTGGGCTGTCAGGGAGAACTACCAACACATTCCAAACCAAAGCAGAAATCCCTGTGTGATCATTACATGGTCTAGACATGCCTCAAATAGTCAACAGCACTTAAGTTTCAACTTAGATTTGTTTGGGTTTTTTTTTTTCTGAGCTTCATGCAGGTATAATTTTAATTTTTTTTTTCATATGTTTCATAACAAGGCCTCTAAAATAGGAGCAGGGATAATGGTTTTAAACTGAAGGAGGGTCAATTTAGATTATAGATATATATATATATATATATATATATATATATATATATATAAAATTAACAAGTGAAAGCAAAGTGGTGAAACACTGGAACAGGTTGCCCAGAGTGGTGATAGATTCCCCATCCTTGGAAACATTCAAGGTCAAGGTTGAATGGGGCAGGATGTGATTTCGCATTAGACACATATTTCATAGCTTGACATAAAAACACCCACATATCTTTTAAAATACTAAATTTTTCTCGTTTGCTGAGATGCCTATTTCCTTCTTTGCTTTCCTACTATGATTTGTAGTTTTTCTAGTGATATTCCTTTCATTTTTCTGCTGAACTGCAGCTAAATACTGACTGGTTCCAAAGAGAGGAATCTAAGTCTATAGGTATTAATAGTAATGCACAATGGGAATTGCAATTTTCACACTGAGATCTTAAATTGAATTTAGGAACACAGAGATATCTAGGATGAATAAAGGACCAGCATTTGATAAAGACTTACTCTGCCCTCCATGAGTGCTTCAAAGAGCCTCCTAGCTCCCTTCAGGAGTCTTTGGGAATCTCCTCTACTAGATTATAGATAAAATCTCAATTTTTTTACTTGATTTGCTAAAATCTGTCCCTGAAATACTGAGTACAGAATTCAGAATTTCATATCATATAATATTGATTACAGAACATTATAATATAATGTAACAGAATTAAAATTAAACCCTACAACATAATATAGTTTTGCTTTAAAATTCTGTTATAGGTCTGAAGGTACTATATGGGTAATAATCAATATCCTCTGTTTTCCAGATAAAAAGTATTCAGCTTCTAGTTTTCAGTGCAGAATGTAAACTTTCACTTCACAGAATCAGAGAATGGTTGAGGTTAGAAAGGAGCTCTGGAGATCTTCTGGTCCAACCCCTCATCACCTGCTCCAGTTGTGTCCATCTGGATGGCAGTCACCAAGAGTCATCCTTGTGCAAGAGGGTTTGCATGGAGCTGGCTCACCTTCACTCCCTAGGACTCTACTGAGATTTTTTGAGAAGTCCATTCTAGTTAAAAGACCTCAGAGAACCACCTGCTTCATGATAACTTCCTTCAAGTCAATCAATGCCTGGTGTGCACAGGCACTGAATAACTAATTAACTAAATAACTTCAGTCATGTGTGCAGCAGTGAGTTTGCTACGAGTGTATATACAAATATATAAACATACAGCCACATACAAAATGTATTTGAAGACTGTATGTGTGTTTTTAGATTAATAACGTGTATGAAGCACTAATGATGGTTTTCTTTATATTAATCATCGATGGTTTCCCTGAAAATGAACCTAACAAGATGATTAAATAAGAGGATGGTGGAAAAGGTCCACTGACTGTCTGTGTCTTATATTACCTTCCTAACGTTATGAGTTTTGTTTCTTTATATTTACAGTCTCAAAATACTGATATTTTTTCTTTCACATTTAGAAACCTAGCAAGGATATTGGAAAAATTCCAAGATATCTCTAACCTCTGCTCTGACAAGTCATGTGTCTACAATGTTCCTCTTGGAGTCCAAAAATGTAAGCATACTGGCTAGCAAAAACTTCAGTGCTGGACCTGACACATCACAAATCAAAATGAGAAACTCTGCAAGTCCAAATATTTGTGAGGACCAAAAAAAACCAAAAAACACTGCACCTTTGCATGATTTACACCAGAAAGATTTTCCTTTCAGAGACAAGTTAGGCAATGAAGCCATTTGTTGAAGGCTCAAGTTTATTTGATGAAAGGAATTATAAAGATATCAAAAGAAGTTAGCAGCTCTTTTAAGGTTATGCATTCATAAAGTATAAGAAATTATCCTTCTACTTTAAAGTGTAGATTAGGATACAGAAAATTTGAAATAACTAAATAATAGTTCTGGCAAAAATGGGAACAAATAAATGGACTGTGATTTGTTGCTGTACTAATGCAAGTATGAAATCAAACTAGAAAAAATAATTCTTTTTATTTCTTTCTGTTGCTACTATATGAAGAGTAATCATTCAGTCAGTCTGTTTGGACAAATGTTTTAAAGTACCCACAATGGAAAAGGGTGAGGATCTCACTAGATATTTAATACAGTATATCCCCAATACATATTATTCCTCCTTTGAAACAATTACTAATCAGAGATGAATAAATTCCCTGCAGTTCATTGAAAGCTGGGGACTAAGAAGGTAAAAATAACATGTTGCAGCTCTTAAGTTAACGATTTTTGATGTCAAGTAAAAACAATATTTTAATAGTTTACTCCTTCAGTAGTCTCTGTGCTGAATGCTAATAGAACTCTTTAATACACTTCAACTAGAAAGTTTCATAATGAAGGAGGGGTTGTTTTGTCTCTGCTTTTAGTCTGGGAAGGTGATGGAATTTCCTGGCTTCTCTTTTACATTAATTTTCTTATATTATGCCAACTCTGATTTCTAAGGGATATTTCTAATGAAAAGGTCAAATTATCCATGTCAGTGTCAATCTCTTAAAAAACACAGAGCAATGAAGAAAATTTTTACTCTTCACTCTAGAACTGGTGCACACCTGGCCTGTGACTGAACTAGAGAATAAAAAAAAAAGTTCATATTCCAATGGGCAGAAATTCTGGCAGCTTCTGTTGTTCCAACCAGTACATCTGCTAATCCTTCATTTTATGAAGAAACAAGAAGCACAGTCAAGCTGAGCATCAAAAAACTGCAGTAATTCGTATAAGACCAGAATGGTAACGAAAAATATTATTGGACAGAAGTTGAATGCTTTCCATTTTTTAAATTTAAAAAATTGAATGGTCTATTTGTTCTTTTTTTTTTCCTTTTTTTTTTTCCTTTTATTTTTTTAATTATATTTAACAGGATCTTTCTCAGTTTATATAGATGCATGGCAAGTCTTAAGCATGAAGAAAGCTCCCTCTATCATGAGTAAAAAACATCAAAAGGACAATTTTTGCAAGTAATCTTGAACAAATCTTCTGCAAATAACTTTTCCATTGACTATAAAGAAGCCTAGATTCTCACTTTAGATTAGATGTTTAATTTCAGTTCAAAGCAGGCAAGGTAGGTCAAATCATCTATGTAAGTTCAATACATAACATATATTATACATGTATTATATACTTATGTGTATATCTAGTCTTTGTACATGTCCATATGTGTGAACACATGGGGGAACATGAATTCATACACATATGAACTCAAATTGCAGAGTGTGTACATCCTAACTGCTTTACAGATTTAATATAGGTGTACAGGAGCACACAAAAATATATTCCTAGGTGCTTCAATAGAAGCATGCTCTTTAAAAAATAAAATAAATCATTTTATATCATGAATAATCCAAAGCTTTTAGGCAAGAATTTGCCATTGTACCAAAGAATATTTCCTTTCTGATCTCCTGGTTGTATAGTTACACATTTAACAATTCAGGCACTTAATGTTGAGACCAGTCAGAGCATGAAATAGAAATAATGACCCACAAGAGCAGGAAAAAAATGTGAGATTTCAACCCAGCAGCAATGAGATAAAGTCTTATTTTAAGCCTGGTGTCCAGTAAGATCGTTTATATTCACAGAACAATTTTCTTTTTTGCCTACAGATACTCCCTAATTGATGTAATCTGTGTTCTCCAAACTCTTCTTGCTAAACTCAAATCCATAGACTCAGTTTTATTAGGAATCACTGACCAGTTTTCAGAATCTTTTCTATAGCAATATAAATAGAAAAAATCCATAAAGAAGATGCAAGAAAAAGTAAATTTAAGAGCCACTACCATGATGGAATCAAGTTTCCAAACGTGTCATTAAAATGAGAAACTAATTACCAAATTCTGGAGTTAGATTTTACACTTGTATACATGTACATAAGTCCCACAGGTTTCCTTAGGACCTAATCTTATGTACCAGAGAAGACAGTTTGGCTTAAAATTTGTAATCATATCACATTAAAAAAACTTGCTCTTCAGGTGCAGCCAGAAGTTCAACAAGTTCAACGAGTCATGCAAATCACATTATGTAAATATTTGGATTCACTATTTTTTATTTTTTTTTTAATAAACTATTTCAGAGTAAGCAGTGAGTCCTATTACACTACTTATTATACTGGGGACAGTGTTTCTTGCAAATTTCCAAGTCAAAACAGAACACACAGCAGAAGAATCACAAGGCAAAATGCAGGAAATAATGTGTACTGAGATGAGTCATTGAAAAGCAAGGCAACAAGACACTAAGGATTCTAATAATTAATTTCCTGTTCTGCTCCACCAGCTAATAATAGAAAGAAGTTAAGAAGTGTTTAGCAATACTCTTACAGACATGATATACAACACAATATTAAGTATTCTTTATCAAGAACACTTTGACTAATTCTCAGTAAAGGTATACACAGAAGGTATGATTGATGCTGTATGTTGGGAGATTTGCAGCTGTTTGTGCAGCCCTTAGGATCATAAAATTGATGTGAACATGTCTTTGGGTAGGATTGTGTTGCATATTCAAGCATGCAAAATAAGGTAAATATCACAGTGCACCTGTGAATTATGACTAATCTCAAGTTATAGAGAGTGTTCAACAAGGTGTTCAACTTAATTGCCTGAACATAAAAGGGTGGTATCTTCTATAACATCCAAGGGTAGCTAAGATCTCAGCTATGACAGGGCTGAGAGATTTGAGACAGGACCTACATGGCACCTAGACCCTTCTAAGTAACAGGAAAAGGACAAGTAGAATATTCTGGATAACTGTGCCAAGGCCTTGGCCAAAAACAGACATATTATGCTTCCATGAACAGAACCACCAAGTCCCATTTGCGTTCCAAGGATGCTAAAATATCTGTACACATCTGATGGATGTGGCTTGGGACCAAAGGGAGATCTGTGATTTTCCACAAAAGCAGCTGGAGACCACATGGGAGACTGACCCCAGGCAGTCTGAAAGGACACCAAATATAGATATTTAAGCAACTCTATTGTCAGATGTGGTCTGGAGAGCTGCTGGATTCATCCTAGAGTAGGCACCTGAGGGAGATTCATTTGGCTAAATATGACATTTGAGACTCAGGCATGCTAGAAACTTTCACAAGTCAGGCAAAATATGTGAGAACATCTGAGAGACTTATGCTTCTCTGACACGGCAGTTTTAAATTATATTAATCACCTATCAACAAGTCTAAAATTATATTAATTACCTACCAGCAAGCAACCACCTCTTATGTCAGATGTGCTGAAAAACTCAATACAGCCTTTATGGATTTCACTGATTATAGTGGGAGGTTGCATTACATGTGGATTTTTATAATGTAGGCACATATATCTGAGCAATTGAATGTGGAGTTAAAATTAAAGCAATTCATTAACTTTGCTCATTAACTTAATATCAGAGTTTCCAGTGCATCTGAACTGATGATAGACAGTTGGGTAGGAGTAACACCACTGCAGTGCTATGAAACTTGGAAATTAGGGAAGCCAGCCCATTCTGCTTTATAATCAGGGAAAATGGTACTGAGAAAGATAGCTTTAAAAGACACAGAAACACTCTTGAGTCCTTGTCCCATTGAGTTACAAGTTACAAAATGCAAATGTAAAAATTATTTGCATTTCTTTCCTATCGTGAATAGTCTTTATCCCTCTATCTAATGTGCCACAAAAACCAGACAAATGCTTACATGACAGACAAATAAATATTTGGTCTGTTGCAAATAACTAGTTTACACAATGTTTTATAGTGTTGTATACTCACGTAACACAGCCAAAACCTTGAAAGACCGAGCTGTCTTAATTCTGCCCTTCTGCCAAATAAAAATAAATGGCTTAATTAACATTTAGGCCTTTAAGCAAGATGATTTGAATTTGGAATAATTTTTCACCTGAAACACATCTTGCATTATAAGTCTTTATTTTTTATTACTTTTTCACTTTTGCAGGCTTGAGGTTGAATACCATGGAATCAATCACCAGAAGGTCAGATTTTGCACTCACTTGTCCCAGAATGCTTCCAAGAAAGGATTAGGGAAGTCAGTGCCTTTACATTAATGATATATTTATATATCTGAGAAGTGAATCAAGCTCAATGTATTTAAAATGAGCAGAACACAGATCTAAGAAACAAACACTTTGAAAAGAATCACCTTCTAAGTGAGATTGTCAAGACTAAATAAGAACTTATATGACAGTCTGAATAAAATGATCATGATGAAAATTATTCCGAGGTGATTTTGAATCCTGTGCACATTTAATCAGTGGAGCTCTGTTAAAGGCTCCAGTCAAACCCAGTGTTCAGCCAAGCAGAGAACCAGATGTTTATATGTCAACCATGCAGAGAACCAGGTGTTTTCATGTCAGCCTGGAAAAGAACTTATGTTAATAAGAGGATAATGAATGAGGCTACTTAGGGTCTAAAAATTTTCCTGGCATGTGATATGAATACGCAACCAACAGCAATTAGTGTGAAATTATTGGTACTGTAAAAGAATAAAAAAAAATTCGATGTATTTTACTGAGTTCACCATCAGAAGATCCTGAGAATTGGTATCTTGTGCCATTCCTTCCTCCCAGTACAATTCCTGAACTGCAGCCTGCCACAATGAGGATTAGCTAGCAAGGAACTGAGTGTGCATTTTACATGTCCTGGAGTGCACAAGTGTCTGCCAAGGACCTCTGAGCTGGAGGGACTCCTGGGGAATATGTGAGGACCTGTGAAGTGGGGAGTCAAGCATGGCACCCCCACACGGAACAATACCTGGAGACAAATATCTCCTAAACTGCACCTAGATCTTATGTGGAAATGCTTGCTTTGTTCACACTAAACAGAAGCACTTATTCAACCTTGTGGCCAAGATCCAGGGGTTCTTGGGAAGTTATGTTCTTGGCAATGTAAACTTCACTTGCGTCATGGTTCAGACTGCAGCAGCTATTCCATGGAACTAGAGACAGCAAAACACAAGTGTGTTCTGAAAGAGAAATCCAAATGGAGGAGTTTCAAATGTAAAATAAAACACAAAATGGTATGGGAAAAAGAAACAGAAACAAAATATAGAGATTTTTCTTTGCCTGGATTAAAGATTCTTGTCTCTAGCAGGTGAAGGGCCCGCTAGAAAAAAATCAGTCTGACTCATCGGTGCCCTTTGAGAAACAGCCAGAACAAATAGACATGGCTGATAATGTACAGTAAATGTCATCCACAGATAATATTCAGCCTAAACACACTCTGGAAAGGAAGAAAACTGAAACATAAATATGATTTCTTAGTCAGCCTGACTTAATCATCGATGCCCTCAGAAAAGTCACAAAAGGTTGTAACTTCCTACAGAAGCTTTTACAAGGAAAAAACTTCTTTAAATTTCCTGGGGTACAATTTTCAGAGGATAATATTAAATAAAATGTTCTGAAGGAATGCATCTCACAGGTATCATGACAATCCTCCAATCAGGATTGATGATTCAGCATTAAAGTGATTCTGAGGGAGGCAGAAATTCTGTAATTATTTTGCATGGTGTCGATCTACCCTGGAAGATTTTTTGGTCATTTCTGTCTACCCTTATGTAGTTACAGATGTGAAAAGAGCCAATCTGTATGATGATGAGGGAGGGCAGTGGCAGTTCCACCAAACAATCTCTCCCTCTCTCAGAACACTGCAGAGATTCACATTGCAGAGCCATGACAAACTATGGGGAAACAATGAAAAACTAGCAGTCTCCTACAGCTGTTTCAGAACTCAGAGCAACCATACAGCTAAGTGACCTCTGTTTCTGCTAGGTCACCAAGAGGTAAATAACAAGAGAAAGGCAGTGAAGGAAGCATTATTGTGCAGACTCTGTCTGTACTGTATCAGTTCTGTGGAAAAATAAAGGTTTCCTGTGTTCTCTTCCTCCATGGTCTCAATTGCATGATTAAGCGCAGCACTGCGCTATGCATGGTGTGAGTTAATTTGCCCCAGGCTGAGTACTGGGAGATTCAGGGGAACAAAAACGTTCCCAGAATGATGTGGTTTACCCAATGAGAGCTTGGGTAAACTTCTTTATCTCTGTGGCCTGGAATGTATGGGCTGAGCAAGCCTCAAGCCTGTGCCTTAAACTAAGAAGAAGGGAGAGGGAAGCCTGGTCCTGGAGATTACCTGCCCTTCCCAAGGCTTGTGTCTCCCCTGTTCTTCTCCCCACACTTTACTCCGGCCATAACTTGCAACACCATCTCTCAGTGACTGCATTTACATAACCTGGTCATGCTCATAAAGAGCTAGTTGCATGCCTTGTGGTGGTATTCTCAAGGAAATGTTTAGCCCTTCTCTAGCAAAAAGAAGGCTTATAAAACTGTGGTGTTTTTGTTACATTCTAAACTCAAAACAAAGAAGCCATATGAAATACAGAATTTTTAAAAAATGAACATTTTGGTGTTTTATGCCTTTGATTTCTAGTCAGTCCCACAGATCCTAATTTACAGTTTGTAAATGTTTAATACCATCCATACCATGTTAAAGCCATTTTTGTTCCAGCAAAAAGGTGGTTTGATTGTCAATCAAAATATGCAGCATGGTCAATTTCTCTGCTAACTTTAAACCAGACTTGAGCATCATCCTAGAAGCCTTTATTCTTTCCAGTTATCATCACACACATGAACAGCCCCAGTTAAACAGTCAGGATTATCCATTTCAGTTGAGACAAGTATGACTGGCCCATCATCTTCCACAATTTAAATATCGATTGAAAAACTTATTTATACATGACTCTGCCACTTTCCCTATTGAACTTATTAATTTAAAGCAGTGGGTCTTCCAGGTATTTGGGTCAGAATTGAACATCATGTTTTGAATCTGAGATCTACTCCAGCCAGATTTTGACATGCAGAGATTAACTGATTTCATGGTCCACTTAGACCTCCTTCCTCCATTGATCCAGACCACAATTTACCTTGTGCTTTTCTACCACAAACGAAATATCACACGTTTAATGGAAACAAAGCAATACACGATTTCCCAGATTCAGGACCAGATTTGAAACAGGCACAACTTTGAGCTGCAACCCTATTTTGTGTTCAACCCTTGTTAATTTGCAGCATTGGAACACATTTCTCATAAAAGCCAGCACATGATGCACTTACAGGCAGAATTATGCTATTGGCCACCAATATCATCTTTAGTAGCTACTTTGGAGTCAGTTGTCCACTAGATATTATGGACACATCAACAGCATTGACATTGTGACAAACCAGTGAACAGGAAAGGCAAGACTGATGCAAGATTTCATGATACACATGAAAACTGTGTAGCGATACATGTGTTTACAAGAGTATAAAAGGGAGGAAGATGAAGAAAGAGACCACAATAGACACTGTATCTGGAAAATGTGTAGGATATCTGTTAAATATCTGAGTCTGAAAATATTTTTCCCAACAAGCTTATCTGACACAAGGAGAATTAAGACTTTGTTTCATTACATCTGGCTTTCAACAAAGTATCTGTAACCACATCAACCCTGGCTTGGGTGGCCAGGCTGCTTTGGTGGTCACTAATTTTCCCATCAGAGACATTCTAGTTTATCTCAGATTAAAGTTCTACCATAATGAAATTTTATGATCTGCAACAGCAATCTATTCTCATTCAGACTGCTGATATATCACCCTGAGCATTCTGACAAGACAGAGAAGGTCTTGAAAAACAGGCCAAAAAATGCTGTGGATGTTTATGTACATCATACCATTCAGCTATTTCACAATGTTGAGATATTCCTATTTATATTTTCATCAGAGATAAGAGGTTTTGTTTTTTTTTTGTCCAAGAACTGTTGATTAAATAATGCTTGTCAACTAAACTTTAAGTTTGCACTGTTTTCAATGAATAATCTGAGAATTAGCTTTTTAAATGTTGAAGTAGACTTTCGTGTAAAATGCCAGGAAAACCGCAATCTGACAACTGAGGCCTTTCTAAGGATAGCTGTGCTCAAACTGGACTCTCAGGATTTAAAGTTGATTTGATTTTAGTTATTAGTGGAGACAGACACAGAAAAATACAACTTTTCTGCACTTGGGTCATGTGCCTAGCCCTAGTTTGAGCAACATGTTAGAAGAGAATACCTGGGCATGCCATCCAGCCAGGAATTGGTGACTTGCACCAATGTCAGAAATATATCTTTGTGTCTGCCAATATATAGACACAGAAGGAACTGAATGACCCAAGCAAATACACCTGAGCCTGTGGAGAAACCCTCTTCTCATTCTTGCTGTGAGTGCAGCTCTTACACAGCATCATTCTTACATTCTTAGGTGTCATGCATGCTCACACATTTCCTGGGTACATACGGCTCCTTATGTGGCAAGTTCACTTTAGCCCCTCACAGAATGACTTAGCCCATCCTTACAGACCCCTCTACTCTGAGAAATATTTCAATTTAATTCCTTCCCAGTTGAAAAATCCACTCCATCCAGTTGCCAGAAGAATAGCTCTCCATATCTCTACAGCCCTACAACATGATTGTTTCATAGGGGACTATGCAAGCATCATGCAAAATCCATATTACAGAGTATAAGATTCTGAATATATGAATCTAAGGTTCTCAGTTAATACTGACACTGTCTCAAGGAAAACACTCTAAATGCTGGGAAGAGAAACTTTAATGAGGGAATTCTGTCAGCATTTGTTAGAGCATGCACACCAAAGTCATTGCCTGGCAAAACATACGAGTGCTTCATTTTCTAAATAATTGGTGCTTGGTGAAATATTTGCGAGCACTTATCATTGTGTCAGAGATGCCAAGGCCAATTGGATGTCTAAGGCATTCCTCAGCTGAGATGACAAAGGCCCTTCACTGCTCAATTCATGCTGCTGGGGCTCAGTGGAACCTTTTATGTCACATGTCAGGCAGACATACTCAAATGTATTTGCTCTGCATGACATTGGTGACATTCCTTCTTGATAGCAGTGGAGACTTTCTCATTTAGGCTGGATCAGTCAGAGTTATGTGGACAGGAAGGATATGAAGCCCACACCACGTGCAGTTTACTATGTGATGCATGCACAGTCTTTGCTTAAAAAAGCTTTCAAACATTTCTTGTATCAGTGAGTTCGTTGCCATTTTAGTCTTAAAGGGACAGTTCTGCTGTCTTAAAATCCACCAACAATTAGCAGGCGAAGACAATTTAATCAATACTAAAATACCATGAATATATGACTGGATTTATGATTTTATTTCATATCACCAGGAATTCTGTTATAAGCAAGAACAAACACCCTTTCCCTTTATCTCCAGCCCATCACTAAGGAAGAGAGCACTCCATCTGGTATGCTGTAATAGCCCCATGCCATGTCAGATATGCATAGCAATCATAAATCCACTTTAGCTTGTTAGTTTACTGCTGTTTTCTATCACCAGACAAGCACAAAGCAACTGGAATGTGTCAGTGAATCTGGTCCTAAATCACACTTCTTTTTTTTCTTTTTCGAGTGGTATTTTTAAGCTGTGCCAAGTAATAACATTCCAAGACACCCAGGGAAGAGAGTTACAGCATATTCACTGACTTTCTAGCATGTAGATGAAATTATTCTACTGATTCTCTGTGGAGTTCTCTGGGCTGCTTGGCACAGTTTGAGCAAACCAATATAAGCCCAGCTCAGCCAAGTAGTTAAATGGAGTTTACTACAGTAGTATGTATAAGTATAATGTTCCTGAAAAATCTGCACAGGATTCATTCATTTTCTCTTTTTTGTTTTATAAATGTATTTTAGAGAATTTAGAAATTGTAGTGGAAGAAAATTTTCTAAAATATTTTCGAGGAGGAATAGGTTTTTATGCATTCTTACTTTATTTTTATTTTGAAGAATGCTACATCTATATTTTACCACTGTTTTTTTAAGAGGAAAACCAGAAGTACATAAGCAACAGTCAGGAAGATAAAGTTGCACTATTAACCCAAAGCTAAATTCAGATCTGAAGCAGGGTTTACAGGATACAAAAAAATCCAATAGAAGATGTAAAGACAGCGACTGATGATCCTAGAGAGACTTTCTTTCTTTAGCAAGACATGGAAACACATAAAAGTCTCTTTAACCTCACATTCCTGACTAACTATGTCTGGTTCCATAGTCAGACTAAATGAAATGGTAATTGCTCATCCATTACGTTTGACAAGGATGCTGCTGTTATTAAAAAGAAACAAAAAATTAAAAATTGCTTCTTTTGTGTGCCATTCTATTCCAAATAAAACCTTGAGAGTACACAAATGATTCATGAGACATTATGATGACATGAGTGCTTCTGTTACAAGAGAATGACTTATAAACATATCACTCTTAAAACTATGGCATTTATATTGTTTTTCTTAATATAATGGAAAAAAGCAATAATCTAATTCTGTTTTTCTCAAATCATGCATAACAGCTTTAGTTGCTTTAAAAAATAGGTGTATCAAATTACCTACATAGATTAAAAAAAATTCTCAAGATATCAAATAAAATATTCCAACATATAGTCAGCAGCAACCCAAGTAATCTACAGCATGAGAGACTATTTATTTACTGGGAGACAGCTACTGCATTTGTTACTTAATTCCCCAGCCCAGCAGGACTTCAAATAGAGCCAGCAATTAAAGCTAGTTAGGCAATCAAAGGTTACATAGAGACAAATGAGGCCATAAAGGGGCCCTGCTCATAAAAGATGTTGAGAATTACAGATTTCTTTTGTGCATATTTTGTTCTTCTGCAAAAAATGTATTGTATAGGCATTTCACAGTGTTAACTTAGCAGCATATGCTTTCTCAGAGTAGTCTGAAAGAGAGAGAACTAACTAGAGATGGGTAAAGTACAATGGCTTGATTTCACAAAGGTCCGAGGACATGGTCGTCTTTTTCCCTGTAAGCCTGTACTTTTTCCTGGTTTTTACAAAGTTAATAAAGATCTGTCAAGGATTTCAGCCCTTGGTGCAATAGCTGTCTTTAATGTAAGCATCTCAAAAGCAGCATGGGAATATGCTTCATTTTCAGAATATCCCATGCTCATATCCCTGCCACGTGGGTGAAGAGCCCACCTATGCATGCCCCTGCCCTGAGCATGCTGCCATGCAGTGAATGATGATGCCCAGAGGCCAAATCTATACTAGATCATAAAACAGCTGGGACTGCTGCTCAGGTCAAGTGCCACAATTGCCTTTGTCTGTGAAGATCTTCTGAGATTTTATTGTAGGAGAAGTTGTAATCTGTGATGTGTAGAATCCAGCCACTGGATGTGTCTGCAAGTTAGAAAATAAAACACCTACTGAGAAAAGGAGGAAGGAAGTCCCAGAAATCATGCATGACACAATATCTCAGTTTCCATTTAGTTTAACAGTCACACTCTCAGACAACTTTCTGATTAAATGTAAAAAACCATATTTAACCTGTAACAGTGGCATTGGCATTTGGGAAGCAGCCATGGTGTAACATGATCACAGTACTATTCAGGTGGAAAGGTCTCTAGTCCAAGCTGCTGCTCTGGGCAGGGGTAGCTCTGAGGTCAGGTCAGATTGCTCAGGGCTGGGTGCTGTGGAGTTTGAAAACTTGACAGAAATAGCACAGCCTCTGTGGGCAACCTGCTACACTGCTTGACAGTCCTCAAGACATCTGGGTGTTGGTTTATTTTTGCTTTCTAGCTCTTCTGTTCCAATGTACCACTGTAGTTTCTTGTTCACCTGCCATGCATCTCCTTCAAGAACCCATCTCTGTCTCCTGATGAGTGCCCTGTACATGGGCACTGCTGTTAGATGTCCCCAAAACTACCCCCTATCCAGGCTGAACAAGCCCACTCCTAAGGCTTTTCCCAAAGTGCAAGTGTGCTAGTCCTCCTGCTGGCCTTCCACTGGATGACTCTTAAGTTCTGAACAATCACGTCTTCTGTACTTGTGGCTGAGAATAGATTTTGGGTGGGAGCATTGCTTTTAAATAATGTTTAAGTCAGTATGTGTTTGTAATACACAAAAGTTCTCACTTAAACCTAGCATCACAAACACTGCAGAGCTTTCAGACGTTCCTCTTTAGACTTTCACATCACAAATGAACATGTCTCTATTATAACCATATGTAAAACTATACTCTATACTATGTTCCTTCACTCCCTTGGGGCTTTCACCCTTCACTGCCTCTTTCCCTTTTTTCCTTTTTCTCATTCCTTCCTGCTCATCACATCACATCTTCCTTAATATGTTAAAAAAAAAACATTCCAACAACCATTTTTAATACTTTTGTTGAAAGTGTTTTTAAACTCAAAGGATGTAAAGTCACAAAACACACAAAAGAAAAACCACTTAGGTCCAGCTTTGTTTTCTGTGATGGGTCTAGGCTTGTTTGGAATAACAATATTAATAATAGTAGCATATAATAGTAATAGTAGTAATAATAATAGTGTAGTGCATCTTAAAGCAAGACTTGGCAAACTATATGACAATTTGAAATGAAAAATGCAAAACAAAACAGAAAAAATCCCAAAACAAAACAATCACAGTCCGTTCTGACAGGTAAAAAATATTTCTTTTCCGTGACTGTTTTCAAATTGCTAATCCAACAGTTAGCATGTAAAAATAATAATTACCTTAAGCTGACAGGTTAAAATAATTTCTAATATATCTGAAATCTTCTGAACTATAATAATAAACTTAAAAGACCTATTTAAACCAGAAATATGACATTTCTTTTGAAAAGCACCGGTTAAAATAGTTCAGTGGTTGGCAACGGCTTGTCCTCTGCTTTGGACAGGGAGTTACAATTTCCTTACAAAAATTTTCCAGATTTGAGCCTGGAAAATACATTTTGGATTTGGCTTGCCAGTTTTGTATTTTGGTCATTATTAAAATGGGCTCTAAGCTAGGCAACAAAGCAGAGAATAATGCAAGGTCCCTGCTGTGTCATCATGCCTGTGTGCATTCAGAGTGCTGCTCTTCCAAGATTAAATTTTTCTTTCTACTACTTGGACTCCTACAAAAAAAAAAAAAAACAAAAAAACAAAACATGATCTATTAAAAAAATGCATCTACTCTGTGCAGACAAATATTTAGGCCAGAAAGGAAAAGCATGCTGAGGAGCATGATGGTCTAGTTAAATTGTCAGAAACAGTGTGAGAAGAAGAGGCAAAATTTCCCATTCCTGTTTCCAGTTTACTCAGTGACTGCATGAAATTAAACACACCAAAAGTCCTGGCAGATGGTGCCAAAGCCCATTGAGTTGTTGTGTAAAAAGCATAATTATAAAGCCCTAGGCTGTCATTTAAAAAAAACAAAAAAAGTGTCAGCCAAACCTGTCAGTGTGTACTACACATGCCCAGAGTACATTAGGGGTATTGGGTCTACCAGGGAATAAGCAAAGGAATATACACTATCCAGATTGCAACTCAGGCTCAGACACTCAGCTCTGCTCAAAGCAGAGCAAACCTGGGTGTAGCTGGAAACATGAAAGTCACAGAGTGAATTTTCAATTTGAATGTTTCAAGTTGTGTGGTACCTGAGTGCAGCTTTATTTGTATGCATCTCATTTCAGTTTAAACTCTCCATTACCTCCATAATTCCTGAGTTATCTTCTAGTTCTCAATATACCTACACCAGCTCTTTTCCTCTTTTTTCTTGTTTCATTTCTCTTTATGGCAGATACCAACAAATAAGGATAGAACTGGTCACACAGCCCTAGGAAAACAGCTCCTATCTGACCCAGCCTCCCAAAGTTAAGAGTTCTTTTAAAGTAGTAATTTCAAAGCAAGAAAAATGCTGATGAACTGACCTTGTTTAAATATCTTGGACAAAATAAAATTGTTCATGCTGCATGCCAAAACCCATGCCAAAAATAGTTCTGTCTTGCTTTGAGAAACGGTTTCTTTGGAAATCTTTATCTAGCGTATTTCTCAAAAGATTTTTGATTTCAGCTGCAGTTTTCTAATAAAAATCACTTTCTTGAGAAATTCCTAACTGCTTTCACCTACTGGCAGGACATGAGGGGTTTTTAAGTTAGGTTATGACATACAAGCTGGCTACATCTTTTTGAGAAACACAGTTTTGAGACAGTTTCACCAAGCTCCAGATTTTTCTGTTTTGCACTGGTTTATGAGCAGTCAGTAGCCAGTAAACTCTGCTCCTTCAGTGCAATAACAAAAGCAATGTGCATGACAGGCTGAAGCACAAAAACCTCACACAGTTTGCCTCGGGATTGCCCTGGCAAGTTTCTATTAATGCTTCTTTAAAGTCTTGAAGGAAAGTTGGATAAAAACATCATTGTTTTGCTCTCCCGCCATGACATGGTCTTGACTCTCACCAGATAATCAGTCCCTTACAGAAGCTTCATCTTCTCTTAGTGCTCCCTTGAAAGTGAGAGTATATGGGCAGAAAAAACAAGGAAGGATTATACTTAAGCATCTTAAAAGGAATGATGTCAAGAGGGACAAATCAAAACAGCATGAATTAAGAATGATTTATTATTTTTTCTCTCCTGGAACAAATTACAGCTTGTCACAAAAATTGTTCCAAGCACTCGTGTGGTCTGGTTTTGGATTATCACTATCTTTTAGGGCTTGTTTATTCAAAACAGTTAGTGATATATAATTAAAAACACTAGGGTACTCAGTATTTCACACTGATGTGGGACATTTTGGATCAGATTACTGGCTGCTCATTTGTTGTTTTGCTTGTCTCATTGTTCTTTGGCTAAGACAGCACCACTTGTTTATATGCCTTGATATGGGTTCATCAGTAACATGAAGACCTAGCCCTGCCTTAGGAGTGTCCTTAGCCAAGGGAAATTCAGGCCAGATCCACTGGAGTATTTGTTTAACCACTCTACTGGGTCAGGAAAAGGGATCAGCATGTAGGCAGATCAGGTCTGCCTGTATGATACTTTGATAGGGAAAAAAACCCAAACCTATATGGAACCTCTAAAGTGAATGTATATTGGAGTTCTGGAACAAGCAAGAATTCAGTATTTTCTATGGAAGATAAAGGAAGTACTTTCTTTTGCCTGTTTTGGAGAGCCAGGAAAATATTCTTAAGGTTACACCTGGGTAAAGATAAATTGTCTAAAGACCCTGGGTGTCTCACAAAGAACCCAAATCACTTTTGAAGGGTAAAGTATGGAGCACAGGGCATCACCAGCATTTTACATAGGACACATTCTAACATGCTCTCCTTGCTTCAGAAATTATCCATATCTAATCATTTTGGATTTTATTTTTGGATATGGATATATGTTATTTTCTGCATTTCAGTCACAGCAAGGGGGAAAAAAAGGCTTAGTACAAAAAGAAAGCACAACTGAATCAAATATATTTAGAAATTCAGAAGTGGAAAAAGACTCTACTGACACATAGTGTATTTGTAATGAACTAATCAAATGTCACATCTAAAAGATCATCAGTAATGTTGTGGATAATCAAGTCCCCTAGACAACTATTCCATTTTAGCATGATGTTAACAGTAAAAAGGTAAGGGAACATTGGCACTATTGGTAGTGGAAGAAAACATTTCCATGGATGTACTAGGTAAAAAGCAGTGTGATCTCACAGGGTAAAAAAAAAATCTTCCAAGCTTACCACTTGTCATTGCATGACTTTTCCTCTGACAGTAAATTGATTATTGCTGTACAGGCCCAGCAACACGTGGCAAAAGGTACCTATTAATGTATTACCTCTGCAGTGACAGCATGAATGTATTTTATTAGGATCACTATAATTCCCATCTATTCCACTCTGTCAACACATCTGCATAAATGGAGACTAAATTTAATTCTAGTTCAGACAGTAATTTCCTACTGCTTAACCACCTAAAAAGCCTTTCATTTTCTGGTTTCCATGAAGGGTAGAAATCCTATTCTCAGCCTTACCTTCAGCACACAGGAAAACTGCACAACCATGAATAATGAGATTGCATCTTGTCACTTAGGCTTCTCCTGACCTACCTCCAAACATTGCAAACATGCAATCCAGATCATTCCCTGCATCTTTACCTGCTCCATCTGAATATCAGGACACACTTTTTTACTGTAAGGATGACTGACCCCTAGCTCAAGTTGTTTAGGGAAATTGTGGAATCTCTAGCTCTGGAGATATTTAAGTCACCTGGACATGGTCCTGGACATCCAGCTGTACATGGTCCTCATTAGCAAGGGAGCGGACCACATGATCTCCAGATCCTTCCAAACATCACCTTTTCTGTCATTCTGTGGTAAACTTCAATGCAAAAAAAAAAAAAAAAAAAAAAAAAAAAAAAAAATCTTTCTAAGGAAAGAAAGCAAGGCTTTCAAAGGAAGGATTATATAAAACTGGCTAAGAATGGAAAAAAAAAAAAAAAAAACAAACGAAAAATTCAACTAAATTCAAATGTTTAGTAAGAAAAGATATCTAAGGCTACATATTATCATAGCTCTTCAGCTTATCCTGTTTACCATATATTTTGCTGCATGAACCTGCTAAAATTAACTTATATATTTGCTTTTCCTGATAGTTGAGAGTGCATGAAGAAACAGCAGTACACACTGCTTGGAATTCTGCATGATAATGCAGAACAAAACTCACATCAAACATGAAATATACCTGCCACATTTATGTTACATTTATGTCATTGTGATTTGGTCCCTATTAAACAGCCTGGAAACTTTACCAAAGCCACTAAGAGCAGAAGCCCACAAACATATCTGAAATATGGCCAAATCAGGACTCTGTAGCAGTGAGAGTTACCTACTGTCAGATGCAGCAGCTCTTTCAGAATCCCTTTTCTCCTTATAACTTCATTCTCTGGTAAAGCAAAATTCTATTTCCTTCAGGGTTCTTTATTGCCTCATGAGGAAAGCAAAAGTCCAAATAGTTCTTCACTCTATAGCATATAGTCTTCCTTTTTGCTCCACAGCTCTCAAGAAGCTCCTTAATTAAGGTGGTTCTTCAACTGCTTTTCAGACAGGATCTTCCTGTATTCAGTCCTGGATATCTGTAGGGATGTCTGAAGTCTCTATCTGCTTGATCTAAGGTAACTTAGACACTTTTTTCAACTTGCTAGTTATATTTTAAGTACTCATCCTCTGATACCATTCAAAGTCTTCCAGGCCTTCATTAATATACCAGCTCAGGAGACAGCCATATTTCATATTGTTGGCATGAGTTCATCTCACCAGAGTTCACAGGAGTCCTTTGAGATGGAACCTGAAGACTTCCTTTATTTTAAACAGTCTTGTAAGTGAAATATCTTGCTTGATCTGCAAAATACCTTATAAGTTAAACCCTGTTCTATTGCTTTTCTAAATAACAGCTTACTTGATTAGCAGCTGATTCACACAATTTGCAATTAATTGGCTTTAGATTACTTTAGTTGGACATTTAAAACCACATTACAAAGATTAGTGGTGTTTCTGTCAGGTTGCATTCATTTCAGACCTGGTAACTGGCTAAGTACTTAATGAAGTGTTTTCATACAGAAAATCATGGGCAAATTTTGGAAAGCTTGGATAAATTAACAGGTGTCCAAAAATTTAAATGTTGCTTGAACTTAGTAAGTTGTGTTTTGTGACAACCTCATGGCTTGAGTTTCTCTCAAATACTTCTTAACTTTGACGGTGCCAAAAATACACAAATGTTGCAATTTCTTAAAATACAGATGCATATCTAAATCTTCAGCAAATGATGCCCTGTAACCATTTAAAAACAATGTCAAACAGATTTAATTGGTTTGATTTTGGAAAAAGCACTATGAATTGTGAGTCTAACTGTGCTTCCTGAAATCTCACTTCTTTTTTACAAAAGAAGTTCTTTTATAAAATACCAGGAATTATACTGAACCACTGGCAATCAGTTATGGTAAAGCAAGCAAAATCCTGTGATGGCTTCTGGAAGTCCCTAACACCTTTGTAATTTTAGAGTATTTATCAGCACAGAAGTAATGGTTGAAGTCAGATTATCTTTTGTGAGATGAAAAGGAATGCCCAGAATCTTACACCTTCCAAATTTATCCAATTAATCTAGCTCACCTAATCAGTGTTTTAAGGCATAAATTATTTTGACAAGATTCTTTTAATAGATCACAAACAGCCAATAAAAATGGGTTTTTCCTCCTCACACACGTAGAAATAAATCATCTGTATAAAATAGAAATTGCCTGTCGTGCTTTTTATGAAAATAACAGAGCAGCTCAGACAATGTAGCCAAGGGTGGGACTACCAACGGTTATAAATAAAACATTAACAACGTCATTGTATTTCCCTTGACTTCCACACTTGTATCTCTGGGGAAATAAAGGCCCTGTTACTTACTAACTTGAATTCCTGTCATTGTACTTTGGGAATTGGTTGCTTGAGATGAAAACCTACAACATAAGCCTAAGGTTATCATATCTGGGGACATTCACAAGCACTGATGTAGAGTTAATTTTTTTTATTTTTTTTTTTTAAGTAAAGTACAGAGTTAGAGAGACAAATCAAGATATACAACAAACTATGTGATGGCAGAAATCTTAGTGGAAAAGTGAAACACTTCCCACTGTTTTTTTCCCATAAAAAATAGCCACAATTTACTGTTATAATCACAACCTTTTTTTTTTTTAAGTTTTCAGCTTGTCTGAAGTGGTGATGTGCCAAGCTTTGCAAAAACACCTATTCATCATTTCCTTCCTGATATCTTTCCTTCCTTTCTTCCACTACTCTGTTAAAGTGAACTAATCACAGAGAAGCCTTAAGTAAAAAGCTTTTTTCCTACTCTAGCAAATGCCAGTGGATAATTTTCCCTCAGCATTTACAGGAAGGAGAAGGGGAAGGAGGAAGGAGGAAGGAGGAAGGAGGAAGGAGGAAGGAGGAAGGAGGAGAGGGAAAGGGAAAGGGAAAGGGAAAGGGAAAGGGAAAGGGAAAGGGAAAGGGAAAGGGAAAGGGAAAGGGAAAGGGAAAGGGAAAGGGAAAGGGAAAGGGAAAGGGAAATAATTTGTCTCAAGCAAATTCTACCCATTGAACTTGACTGGTGTGACCTACGTAGGCAACAATACCTAGTTAAATTAGGTTGGGGACTATTCTAACAAAAAGACTGGCAGAGGCAGAACCATGAATGAGCTCACGTTTTCATACTTCTTAGTTTTCTTACAACATACGATGAAAGAGACATCAATACTAAATGCATTACTGCTCTAAGTCTCCTTTCTTGCCAATAGACCCAAACTGTAGTCTGCATATGCCAATCTTTTCCCATCAAATACATGTGTTCAGGGAAAAATAAACTCCAAACAAAAATGACTCAGTTAAGGTCATACATTAGCTGGAACTAAACCAGTTCAAATTTTGACACTCATATTTATCAAATAACTTGCATGAGAATGTGAAGCTCTCAGGTCAAAACCTCTATTAGATTGCTATTTGTGCATAGTCAACAAGGCCTAGGCCATCAAATTCAGTCAAATTATTTTTTGCACAGAAATTGTTTTTATATTTTCAGATAGTCTCAATAAATTTAATCATCTTAGTGATTCATATTTAAAAAATTCCATTTATCAGAAAACATTGCTTTTAATTTTTAAGTACAAAAAATGAGAATTTCAAAGTGTCTTCAGTAATGTAGAGTATTCTATGTCCTTTGCTCTTGACATATTTACTACACCTGGATTTTGTCCAGAAAAATAAACTACTGATGTGAATTTATTTATTCTGGTATCACTGTTTTTAAGATAATTGAATTCACAAAATATATTTATTATGAATGACCCTGTCTGTCCCTCCAGAAGACCAATGGGAGTGCTATTATTGATTTCCCAAAGAGAAGGATCAGGTTTAAAACATCTGAATCAATGCCAAGGAAAAGTTTGTTTTGGTCTGAGCTTATGGCTAGTTCCTTAAGCCAAAAATAGAGATAAAGGAAGTGTTTTATCCTGATCATTAATATTAACCCATTTGAATCAAAGTATATGTTATTCTAACTGTGATTTTATAAATGGAAACTATGGAATATGCACCTGGCCATTGTCTAGAAAAGGTGATCCAAATTTACTGGTGGCTTAAGTGGTGACTAATGTTACACCTGGAGAAATAATTGGTTAGGAAACAGATGTTAAGATGAGGAATGAACGATAAAAGAGACAATATAACATCATTTGTCCTTGAGTGTATCTAAAATTTATGTGACAAGACACAGACAAATTTAAGGAACCCAAATAAACTCAATAAACAGATGTAGGAAACACCTTTTATTTTTACCTTATTTATCCTATCCTTCTTTGAGCTAAAACTCAGACAATAAGCTTCACCTCATCTAGTTTTAAACAGATAAAAGATTGAAAATTAAATCTGAATTAGTCACTATACTTTCATCAGACCCAAAGGAGAGAATAATAGATTACCCAGAAGACAAATCCTCTGAGCAATCTTATACCCTAAAGTCTAGATGCAATTAATCACCTTCAGAGACAACTGATTTTATTCAGGCAAAGAAATCTTATAAAAGCTGCTTCAGGTTTAGCATCTATCATGCAGATGTCTAGCTTGGAAATTACCTCAGTGCAGAGTACAGCCGCCAGCACACTTTCTGTGGGTAAACAAGGAGATCAGGAAAAACAGAGCTTCATTTATCCAGAAAACATCTGCCATTGTCTAGTCATTGATGAAGTTTTTATTTGCCTCCTGCTCTTGGAGAATTAACACAGTGCTGTTTAGACATACTATGGCCAACCTGCAGAGACTCATTAGGCTACTTAGGTCTCCACCTAGCTTTAGAAAGGGAAGGGTCCTTTATTTTTCCTGTTCCACAGCTGCAACTCCCTTACAGTTCAGACTGCTATGCTCCATTTTTTTTTGCCAGATGACCCCTTTCCACCAGCTGCTCATCTTTTCTGCTATCTGAATTACAAGTGGATCCTGCTCTGACTGTGAGAGCTTTGTCTGCTTACATTGGGGCACTGACTCATGAACTGGATGTCATTCCTTGCTGGCAGAAGGCAACTCCAAGATCCACTCTGTCTTCAAGGTTTCCCTGGAACTTGCATGATATGTCTGTATCAGTAAATAGGATTAGCCAGGAACCCAGGCATGCTGCAACTTGCACACATCTAAACCCTCTTTACCACAATGCATCCCATCCCATATACACAAAAAAAAAAAAAAATTAAAAGTGGCTGTGTCCAGATCCTTTACTGGAACACTCTGAATCATGCATCATCCCATTCATAACACACTCAAGCATTATCTAGGCCAGGCCTAGCTAGCACATTATAATCACAGTGCTATGTGGGGGTTCTCTCAAGAGTGGTGAATTTAACTCACCCATCCATCAGCTAATTAGAAATATGTGGAATTATACTTCCTGTTTCCCAAAACTTGCTCTTGAACAGTAACGTTCAGGTCCATAGCTGTTCATGGTGTTCAATGGGCTGGCATGCTCACAAAGCAAGTCACCTGCCACCACCAAGGGGGTGAAAATAAGTGGAACATGAAACCCTCAGAAATGATGGTTGATTTATATTCTTAGGAACATATTCATCCAGATCCAAGGGAATGGCTTGAAGTTTTGTCAGGGGAGGTTTAGGCTGGATATTGGGAAATGTTTCTTCATCCAGAAGGTGGTTGGGTACTGGAAGAGGCTCCCCAGGGAAGTGGTCACAGCAACAAACCTGTCTGAGTTCAAGAAGCTTTTGGACAATGCTCTTGGGCACATGGCATGACTCTTGGGAATGGTCCTGTTCAGGAGCAGGAGTTGGACAC
Source organism: Oenanthe melanoleuca (assembly GCF_029582105.1). Taxonomy (NCBI): domain Eukaryota; kingdom Metazoa; phylum Chordata; class Aves; order Passeriformes; family Muscicapidae; genus Oenanthe; species Oenanthe melanoleuca. The sequence continues at coordinate 65,709,829 of NC_079333.1, read as the reverse complement.
AATGATCCTTGTGGGTCCCTTCTGGCTCTGCATATTCCGTGATAACTGAGATTACTCACCTGTTGATATGTGGTAGGAACCACTGATTACACATTTACAGCTAACAATGAAAATTAGGGAAGGAATTAGACTCTCCAGCTGCTCCCCATTCCTTTTATTCTGGATGTAAGAAATACATATACCAATTTCATCTTTCACCTATTGAGTCTGCTGGGTTTCAAAATATTAAAAGGGGAAAAAGGTTCGCTTAAAATAGCAGCTGAAAACTGAATTATGAGAAAGAGAGTGGAGCATATAGTTTATTAATAGTGAGGGCAAGCACAGAGATACATTGGCAGGCTCATTATTGGTCTGAAGCATAACAGTGTTAACTAACCCCAACTGCCTTATGCCATTAACAAGCAGCAGTAAATCTGCCTATCTGTATTACAGTCCATAAAGAGGATTCAAGTTTAGTAGGAATTAATTTTAACATTTTTACATTTGTACTGATAAGGCACTTTTGGCAAACTGGATGTTGCTACAAAAGTTATCAAAAGCAGAGAATATTACAGTTGCATTCTTAAATGTTATGGCATCTTATCTTTGCCCTAATTCTCATAGATTTTTGCTCTTTGCATCTGGACTTCTGGCATAACACAGCTATGAAAGAAATGCTTTCAGTCAAGTGATTCAAAGGAAGGCTTGCATCAGTCTAAATGCACAGGAATCATATCTGAGGGATTTAACCAGGAAATTCACACTAAAATAAAGTGTCTTGTTTGCAAGAGCATGCTGTGTTTTAAAATAGACAAAGGAATGATGCTCATTCACGTCATTAGAGTAGGTAGGCAAGGAATCTGCATGAGAACACAGGCTAATGGGTTATCATTCTTTTATTTTAACCTAAAAATACAACTCTGTTACTTTATTTTTAACATAATAGAAGCTAGCTCATTCTGCTGACTATGAACAGAAATAGGGGAAATGGCTAAGATATATTGAAATCCTCTTTGACATTTTGCCCAAATTAGAATGACCCTTATGGAAGATGCAATATTTGCACTTGCTTTTCTTCATTAATTTTCCTCCTCAACTGCTGGCCAGAAAAAGAAATTATGAAGAACAAAGTGCAAGATAGTTATTGCACAATTTCATTCCTGACTAGAAACAAAAAATAAACTCAAAAAAGCCAGACATGGACATAGACTGAGTTCTAGAGGATTAAAGTTGTTTCCAAAAAATGCCCAGAGATTCATGTGCTAACTCAAACTGAATGCACATGCCACCTAACAAGAGGTAATACAGTACTGTGAATTTCTGTTCAGTTACTTTGCATATTTTACATGGGTCCTTTCTAAAAGACAATTGTATACGAATGTCAGTGACACCACAAAAAAGGAACACAGGGCACAGGAGTAAATCCCCAAATCATTTTATATGTTGTGCAGATTAGTGAGCACAGGAAGATAAAGATGTGCTAGAGCAGGATTTTGGGTCACCAGGAGACTGGCGCGGTGGAGAATAAGAAATGAACACTACCAACCTGGAATGATGAGAAGGATGCAGAAGAATCTTGGGAAACACCACATCTACTTGCCATTTTCAAGAAGCTGAATATTTATTTATTTTAAGGCATTATCATTCTCTGCAGGTGAAAAACCCTGGAGAATTTATTCCCAGTTTACAAAGAGCCTTCAACAAGATAGATTCAGTGGACCACATCTAAGTTTGGAATGGGCTTTCTAAGAGATCCTCACCTCTTTGAATAGTCTTTCTGAAACCTGAAGTTGAAATTTCAGCACAGAATTAAACATACTTTGTTCTGCCCACCTACTAGGGAATCACAATCTTAATCAGTTAGAGTAAAAAGACTATAAATGCATCTGTAGGGAAATACTGGCATTATGAAGGAGAGGAGGTATCAGCTTCTGCAAACAGTAAGGGAGCAAGATCAAATTTCCAGAGGTAAAAAATGAAAGAGTAAAAAAAAATGTCGGCAAGTTTCAACTATGAAGGAAGGTAAGACAATAGCAGCAATATTTTAATATCAGTTTTGTCAGAACAGATATCTGAGTCATGCTGTTTGGCTGAGAATCTGTAATATGAAAGTCTCTTGGGGTAATACATTCATAGTCATATTCAGAAGCTTTGAAACAGGAAAGTTGGAGAAAAAACCAGAGGATTGCCTTGAGAAGAAATAGTATTCTGTGTCTATGTCCTCCAGTTCAAGCTTTTCTATGGGAAGATTTCAATAGAGCTGGTCAACACTTCAGAAGCTATATCAAGTATAACAGGAAGAGATCAATCAGCAGCAGGATTTCAATGACAGGGTGATAAAAATAAAATAATAATTTGAAAAAAAAAAGAAAGTAACCAAAAAACAGTAACAAAAAGATCAGGGAAAAGTGAAGAAAGTAGGTGTGGAGCAGAGTAAACAATGGAACAGAGATAGAGCTGGACCTTGAAGACTACATTTGTACCCCATGAGAACTAGGGGAAAATGGATTGTGCACTGATATTGTACCATATTAGGGTATTTTACTTGGGAAAAAAAAAAATAGAATGGCAGTAGCAGAAAGTGTCCAGCTTTAAAAAGTGATGGAAAGAGTTTAAGGAGTTATTTTCTGACTGACATTGAGGAGAATATGATTTCAGTGGCCTGGAAGCTTGAAAGAAAGAGATACAGGTACACTTCTCTAGAATAACAGATAAATAAGGGTCATGAAGGGGAGGTTGCAACAAAATGGTACCTAAAGGTCAAGGATGGGCAACAGCTAAAAACAGTTTAGGGAGAACTTTTCCCTGGAGAAATCAAAATGTATTTTTGAGCAGGAAGTAGCTATGGAGAGTTCCTCTTGAAACAAGAATACTCCATTTCCTGGAGATAAAAAATAGATTCCTGTTAGAAGCAAAGAAGTCCACTTCAGGGGATGGTGGCTGGATCTAAGAGCAAATATATGGCTGGGTTCTAGAGCATCTACAAAATGTTATTGTAGACCCATGAACTCAGAAACAAGATGGTAATGCTCTGTTAAGGGCTGCAAGTGGATTGACTGTACCAAATTCAGGTTTGTGCCAGCTGGGTACCAAAAGAGATACAGAGAGAGAACAGCAAAGAGACACAGAAATTATGACCTTCACAAGCCCTTTCCAACCTCAACCCTTATGTGATTCTGACAGTATCTGTGGCTACCAAACCTACTAACTGAAGGACCAAAAATACCAGGAGAAAATGTCACACAAAACCCCAGTAATTTAGAAATCAAAATGTATTCCAGAAAAACAAAGCAATGCAACTCCAATGCACCTGGGAGAAAAAAGGACAGCAAACTAAGAGAAGCATGTAGCAACAGAGTGTTCTGTCTTTTATGGGGGACTTTGAGGTTGCAAGTCAATACCTGTAGGAGTTACGTTAAAGAATTATTTTAATAGTGACCATACACCTGAACAGAAGGGCCCTCTTGGGTCTTTAAGTCCTCAGTCTGTTAAAATAATTTGTAAGGGAAAGAAAATTTTTGAACCCAAGAAGTCTTGGTACCATCAATAAAAAGTCAGATGTTGAGGCTTCTTCCAGAGGTCACCTTCTACAAATAAAACAGCATCTGGAGACAGAATTCCTGTATTGCCTTGGCTGACAGCATACAATCTTCTAGCACTAAATATAGATCTATGTAAAAATGGATATTAACAGTTTGAGCCTTTACCATATAAAAGAAGACATTACTCCATTCAACATTTTTAAATGCTAGAAGCTAGATTTTGTTGCAAAATACACAAGGTAACAATAATACATGCCTGTTTTCAATATATTAAGAGCTGTGTTTGTAAAAGTCCTGAGAAGACATATCTGTAGTAACAACAGAATGTCTACACAGAATACAAATCCTTCAGCAACACTTTGAAAAATGTAGCTACAGTAGCCATGTCATCAAGCAGCTGCACTTGAAAGAGTGTGGTTTCAATTCATTAGATCTGGGTCTCTCAAATACCTCCTACCAAAATGTGGTTTCCAGTAGAACCAGCAGTGTTAGGAATTTCCAAAAGATAATAGCCAGCATCAGTTCTTTGCTGACCTGCAGAAGAGAGTGCTCTGATGTTCTCTGAACTGAGAGCTGATGAGCTACACAGATATTTCTATGGCCAACACCCAAAACTGAGAAAATGTCCAAGCACTATTTTTATTCTCAATCCAATATTTGTTTGAAATAAAAGTGAAGAGCTTCTTCAAAGGTCTGATCAGTAAGGATCTACTCACACATGTGAGATCTTATATCTTGTAAGAGAAAATCTTACACCCCCAGGTCATGACATAAATTGCAGAAAGACTTTCCAAGATCTCTGAGCATTGGAGTAGTTTCTTGTCAACCACATAAACAGCACTTCTACCTCTTGGGTATATGGTATCTTAACATTACATCTTGCTTATTTCCCTGAGTCTATCAGAGCAGTTTGGTGAAAGTCACAGAATCCTGGAATCACTTAGGTTGGAAAACACCATTAAGATCATTATATCCCCTCAAGGAAACATCTCTCACCTTAGAAATGGAAGTGTCTCCATCTCCAATGCAAGCAGAAGATCCCAGGGATTATTTTAGCTGTTAGGAAGTGCAGCCATGTTACTGCCTGGAAGGAACCCCAGTGCTTTCTGGCAAGAACCAGCTTTCATCACCACTTAGGCCTAGCCCCACAGTAATAGGTTTGATTTTGTAGCTAGGTGGAACCATCCTGTGCAGAGCCAAGTACGAAGTAAACAAGAAGCCTGTGGACAGCCAGCTCTCTGGCACATGAAATCTCTTTTTTACTGCACAGCATGGATTTCCTTATTCTGAGGATTGTTAACTGAATGACTTTATTGGTGTGCAGCTCATCAGTACATTTTAAATCCAGAATGTGGTGGGAGATTTGCTCTATCCAGATGAACACAGTGTTTTGTATTACATGGCCACATTTGCAGAAAAGCATGGATGAGTGAATCACTGCACCTCTTGTTGAGGTCAGGCATTTTGTCTGGAAATTAATTTAATCCAGACTTGAAAAGCTTGCCTGGAGTAATCTCTGTGGAACAACATAAACAATGTATGGACAGTTATCACCTTTCTTGTATAAATTCATACATTACACAGCAGCTCAAACATGTACTTTTTTTCAGCAATTGATTTTATCTAGGCTTCCTGGGTGATCCTGATCCAAATTTCTATTACAGCTGGAATTTAAAAGTAAACTTGTTTACCTTCATTCTTTTGAAGTATCATGGGGAAAAAAACAACAAATGCACAAACAAAAGAAGTTTTAATCATTTCCATAAAATTCAGAAATGCCATTCTTTCAAACCTGCAGCTACTTCCCCAAACCCATTTCAGTAACTTTTCCCTTAATAGACAATAATTCAGTGTGCTTTATACCTCAATTTAATTACATGCTGCTATATCAGTTTCAGAACTGTAATTTACCTTGTGATTTCCTTTGCTGCTGCTGAATAGGAAGGATGAGTATGATTTACTAAGTGGCATATTGGTTTTAATTTTAGAGTTAGACAGGAAGAAGAATTCCAGTTACCAACCAGTCTGACTCAAAGGCTTGAACTTAATTTCATTTAAAAAAATCCTCAAGCTCTTATTAAAAATACTATAAGAGACAGACAAATGTTTTCTTTTTAGTATAAATTTGATTGTCTGTCAATGTTTTGATCTTGCAATCATATACAATATAATCTATATTAAAACAGCTATATGCACCCAAATTTCATGTTTCATGGGTGCTATCTACTTGTAAGGTTTTACTGTAACTTTTTATGATAAAATAAAGTTTGTTTCATTGTTTCAAGAATTAGGTATAATTAAGTGTAATACACTGCAGTTGACAGACAATACTATTATTTATGGAAGTTGCTTAGCTTTGTAGAAAAAGACAAAGCATAGCTACACAGTGTAATAAAAAGAATTCCATCTTTTTGTGTAAGTTCAGAGTAAGAAAAAAATCGAGACAGATAATGTCTTTCTTCTTTATCATCTGTCCAGAACATGAACATATGCAGTTACAAAACTGCAATATCCCAATATCGCCATTTCTCAAAGTGCTTTTATTCTTTCAAAATTGCCATTGGTAGTGTTTCTATAGTAACTTCTGTAACACAGAGGACTATTTTCTGACAATAATTCAACTCATGCATCTAATGAGTGGCTCACACTGAGACAGCTATTCTTTCTATTCATCCCAGACTTGCCCCAGTCAGTGGGCAAATTTCCACCAGACTCAATAAAAAGAAAAGCAGGCCTGATGGGGCAGACTTCTGAGGCTGCTTTAGCTGCTGAACAACATAAACAGAAAGTTAATGGGATTTGCCAAAGTACCTGCAAAACTCATAACAAAATTCTCATTAATTCAATAAAGTATTATATGAATTAAATATAAAATCCTGCAGTGTGTCTCATAAGCTTGTTAATTAAAGGACTTTTTGATGCCATAATTGTGACCACTTCTCGTGATTTATATTACATGTAACATAATAGTTTTTAAAGCCTTTCTGATGTTAAAAATCATCCTGGTGATGATTACAATTTAGCCAGTCTTTTTACTTTGTAAATGGCATTTCAAATCAGAAAAAAAAAAGCCCAAACATTGTCAGTCATTGATAGAAATGTTGCATCAGACTTATAATTAAAATAGTGACTGGCTAATTCATACAATTGTTAATTGGGATGAAATGCAGTGGAAGTGCAGAATACAATAAAATGAGTAACAGGCAGTCTGGAGGGTCCAGCTTTCCCTGCTGTATACAAAAGTGAACTTTCCATAGGACAAAGAGTATTTCTGCTTCCCAAGGGGGGAAGAAAAAAAAAGGAAAAAAAAAAGAGAAGCCAGACACATTACATAATTTTATATCATGTATTCCATACAGTTCAGTAAGGAATTTCTTTCATAGCTTAATTAGCAGAGGCCACTTAAAGGGCACAAGTTTATTATATTTACAGATGTTTTTCTCTTGTTGCAGTCTAAATTAATCTTGTTAGTTGATATTCATTCAAATTACAGTTAATTTGCCAAGATATCTGATATGATCTCAGTATTTAATACAGTATTATCTTAATCCTCACATAAATTTATGTGAAATTACACTTCCCTTTAATTTTCATTATTAAAGCATACTTATTCCCCAGCAAATGCTGGCTTTAATTCTTCAAATATCTGAAAAAGTCCTAGAAACAAAAAAGGGTGATAAATTTAACTAGCTACAGCCTGAAGCAGCTTAGATGCTTGGTCACTCATTTTGAGCAATATTAAAGAGTTCTGTGCTTCACGGATCAGCATCTGCCCAAAGTTCTGTATATTAAGTTTGTACATACTAACATTAAACATTTCAGAAACTAAATTGTTGTTATTAAAATTTCTGGAGCTGAAGTAAGTGGCAGCAATGGAGATGCCACTAATAGCAAATGTCTTATGGAGTGGTGATAATAAAAGTGTTTTGCAAACATATCTCACTGTAGTCACAATGTATTTCTTGATTGTCTGGATCACATAGAAGCCTTTGAGACTTAGCTGGAACCTTGCAAGTAAAAAAGCGTTTTGAGAATAAAGTTAATGCTGTGTTAATTGGCAAGAATTTCTAAATCAATATTGCACTTAGCAAAACATTGTTCACTTATGGATTGCTGAATTGGAAATTGAGAAAATACTAACGTGAAAACTGAAAAGACTGGTTAAATCCCCGAGACTCAGAATATAATACTGAATTCAATGTTCATACTTTTATCTTTGGGAGAGAAATCAGCCATTCTGTATAAAAATGAATCATTTTGCACAACACAGTCTTGAAAAACCTGAACTTGGGAAAATCAGTCTTTCAGCTGGAGTGCAATCAGCCTCCAGGTACCCTTGTACAGTTTAGAAGTAACTTAAATGGCTTTATTCCACAAATATTGCAATTTCAAATGGGAAGAAAAAGAACTGTGACATAAATGAGGGAGTTCATCAAGAGTGATCGAATGGGTAAGACGTTTAATAGAGAAGTCCTTTAAACGAAGATGGAGATGTGAAAAGGAAGATAAATGAGGACAAGAAAAGGCTGTCTGCTCCAGTAGTGCAAGGGTATGTTAGCAAGAGATGCTGGAAAGATTAGATTAACCAGATCATCCATTTTTGAAAAAAGAGTATGTGGTTTTTAATGTTTTCCCATATGGGTATGTCAATAATGTAGGTGAGCAGGTTGCTTCTCTAACAAAGCCTGTCTATATTCATGATTTAGCTTCCAGAATGATTTAAGAAAAACGAACATCAGGGAGATATACACAGAGATGCTGAAAAACAGTTTTAAATTCAACTCTCTTTAGTTAGACATGCAATTGCGTCTAACCAGCAGAGGCTGTTCTTAGCCTCCACAAAATCCTATACAAATCTCTTTCCTCCTTTCCTTACGCTTCGCTGAAGGGGGCAACGACTGGAACGAGTTCACTGAGATCAGACGCCTTGCTAAGGCTGCCCAGAGCGGCAGCCAACGAGATAACCGAACTGCAGCTTCAGAGCAGCCAAAATACAGCTTCTGATGTGAGAAAGGTTTTGCGAAGCGCTTTAAAACGTGGCACTGAACTCGCAGAAGTTGTACAGGCAGCTTCTGCAGCGTGTGCGCCCCCCGGGCTGTGCAAGGGGGTTTCTGCAGCGGGGAAAATCCCCTACCCAGCTCCTGGGAGCGAGCCATGGACAGGACAGCGGGGAAGTGCCCTCCGCTTCCCAATTGTCCTCCAGCAATGCCAGTACCTCTTGTCACAACCCTCCCGAAAAATTGTTCGGAAACCTGCAAAGTTTTGCCTCTTCAGGCTGCCAGGTCAGCCTGGTACAAGACACGGGGGAGGTCGCAGGGCACCCCGGCCGGTGCCGAGGTCGGGAGCCCTCCGGCCGGGGGCTCTCCCGGCAGCGGCGATGGGAGGCTCCGCGGGCCGGCGGGCGGGGGTGGGCAGGGCTGCGCTGGGGGCGGAGGACGCGGGTGGGGTCTGGCTGTGACTGATGGGCCAGATGCGCTTGAATGTTTTAGAAAAGGGGGGGCCGTGCGCCGCCGGCGCGACTCTGGCTGGCGGACAGCGGGCTGTGCCGCAAGCGCCGGTGCCTGCCCTTCCCGAGCGGAGAGGCATCGCAGCGGCAGCAGCCGGGCGGGACACGCAGGCGGGACACGCAGGCGGGGCGCGGACAGCCGCGGGGCGCGTTCGGCTCGCCTGCCCGGCGGGCGGGAGGATCGGCTCGGCTCCGCTCGCCGAGGTGAGGGGGACACGAGCGGGGCACGCCGAGCAGGTCCGGCCGAGGGGCTGCTGGCCGCAGGTTCTCACCCGGCGCTGCTGTGCCGCCCGGAGCGCCAGCACCGCCGGGGACAGCAGCGCCCGGCCCCGCGGCAGCGAGCGGCGGGCGCGGTGTCCCGTGCTGACGCCCCGTCCCCTCTCTCCGCGCAGGTCGGCGCTGACGATCTGCCGTGCCGCACGGCCATGCCCGCCCTCCTGCTGCTGCTGCTGCTCCTCGGCTGCCGCGCCGCCGCCGAGGAGGGCGGCTCGCAGCTCCGGCCGGGCCCGGGCCGGCAGAGCGCGGCCCCCACGGCCGCGGCCCCCGCGCCGCACAACGCGTCCCGCCCGGGGGCGGCGGGGAGACCGCGCTCCGCCTCGCCGCCCATGTGCACCGGCCAGACCGAGATCAAGGAGACCTTCAAGTACATCAACACGGTCGTGTCCTGCCTGGTCTTCGTCCTGGGCATCATCGGCAACTCCACGCTGCTGCGGATCATCTACAAGAACAAGTGCATGAGGAACGGCCCCAACATTCTCATCGCCAGCTTGGCCTTGGGCGACCTGCTGCACATCATCATCGACATCCCCATCAATGTCTACAAGGTGAGGAGGGGCCGGGGATGGATGCGGGAGCGGGAGTGCGGCGGTCAGCCCTCGGTGCTCCTTTCCCGTCCTGCCTGGGAGACACCCGTGGACTTCACCTCACGACAAAACCCTGCCGGAGGGTGATGTTCTGGTCAGATGTGCTCACAGATGGCACCTTCTCTGTGCCACAGTCCCATCCCACTCCCTTCCAGGCTGGGAATAGGGCAGAATGGAGGTGGCCAAGCTCTGCCAATCACCTGGAAACAGGTGCTGTCGCAGGGATAAAGGATAAATTGGAATGGGCTGGTCGAGGAATGGAGGGGAGGCACAGAGGATGCTCTCCTGTGGTACCGCTTGGCCCCTTGTGCTCGGCTGTGCCAAGTTTGGTCATGGTACTTTACATGGGTCTATACAGTGCATTTTGGCACGGGGGCTTTTTTAGGAGGAACCAAGATGGCTCTGCTAAGCAGTTTTATACATCTCTTGGTTGGGAGACATGATGCTTTCCTGAGCTGTGATCCTTGCACCTTCAGTAGTCTGTGTTTTGACTTGGTAAGGATTGACATGGTGGGAGTACAGCCCCTGTCTTCTCTACCCAGCTTGTGCAATCCATTTGTCCTAAGGAATTAGTTGGACAGCTGAATCCAGCCTCTAGTTGTAATCTAGCACTCTCTGAGGTACACTGGAAATAGTAGAGCTCCTTCTGCTTTGGAAGTTTACTGTCTGGATCCCTGAATACCCACGAGTGACTTCATGAAGTCACATCTATCACCTTCACTTTGCATGCATGGCTGTAAACTAGGGGGTTTTACTTGTACTTTTAGAAAGCCACGTTGAAGAGACAGATTTTGAATTCATAATAAGTATTTCAGAAGCTGCTGAGAGAATATTCTCTCTTTAAACTTTTAAGTTATTTAAGTATTACAAAGCAGGGAATGTCATCATTGTGTTAAATTCATGATTCAGTTGATTTCAATGATAGTTCTCAGAGTTGAAGCTTCAGTGGTTTTTATCCTGTGCACTCTCTTAATTCTTGTGAGAGAAGTGTGCTCTTTTGAATGAAGATGGAATTTAGAAAACAAAACAACTGCTTTCAGAATGTGTTTTTCTAAAAAAATATATTGAACAAAAATATTCTTTTCATCTGTTCTCAGAAAAATGAAAATGATTAAATCAGTAACAGCTGCTCAGTATGAGACTTTGCAATGTCAGTGATAATTTCAGAATTAATGTTAATATGCAGTAATATATATCAGTTCTTATCTTGGTTGAATGTCACCAAGTGTATCATTACGGGTAGGTTGGAGCAGGAGGAATAAAGGGTCAGACTGATAACCAATGAATATTACACCAGCTGCAAGTCTGGGATTTTTATTGCACTGTTGATAATGCTAGGAGCTGTGCAATAGCTCTCAGGTGGTAAATCTCCCTCATTGCTACTCATCTTATAGAAAAGTCCATAATCACTTTATACTATTCCTTATAATAATGAGTGAAATATTTTCTATTTTAAGACAGTTTTTGAATAAATGCAAGTTTAAAAAAAAAAAAAAAGAGAAAAAGAAAAACACCTGTTACTGTGTTTATTTAATCAAAATTTTGATGGCAGTTTGAGTTGATAACTTTTCATCAACTCTACATCCCATTTCATTCCAGAGCAACAGGGAGAATGCATATAGTAATGCAATGAAAAACTGTCTTTGATCACTCAGCAGTACTGGAAGCAAAGGCTCCCTCAGCAAATCAAGGATACTTAGCAATTGTAACTTGCAGTTTGAAACAATTTAAGACTGCTTGAAACCGATCCAGATTCAGAATTTGCTACCGCATCATCAGCAAGGCAGCTGCATGAAACAGTGTGAGAGAAGTTCTCGTGTTAATAAGATGGCAGCAGTTCTTTCCACAACACTTGCCCTAGAAAGTGTGAAAGTGTCTGTGAATGCTTTCCAGACAGACCCGTAGGAGACAATTCAAAAGCTGCAGAAGATGCTGTAGAAGAAGTTTTTACTAGGTATTAAAAGGGATAACTACAAGAGATGCCCCCTGTGGCTGTTTAAGTGAATATATAAGCAGCTGAATAAGTGCACAAATGAAAATTGACGTCTCCTAAATCAAGGGTATCTAAAGAAAATCAGGTGTTACCTGGATAGGGAGGCAGATGCAGTCTGATGCATAAGATGCTAATAAGTCCATTACACTTCCTAAATTTGAATATCATGCAACGTGTTCAGTAGAAAATGGAAAATATCAGAATCTGTCACACAGTCAGGAAACTGGCTATGAGATGAGGGCATGTAGAGCCTGGCAGACCTTTTTGGCATTCTGGGTCCTGGTAAAAGGTCTGGCTTTGCTGGATCTCCGAGCTGCAGGATGGGAAGCAGAGGAAAGCCTGAGACAGTCATTCTGCAGTATATGTAATGTTTTGGCAGCGTAGATACTTTGCAAAATTGCTACTAATTGGATGTGCAGGTGATCTGTGCTGCTCCAGTAAACAGACTAAGTAAGCACGTCCTTGTTAATTTGAGGCTGCAAACAGCAATTAAGGAGCAGAAGGGTAGAGTAGGTGGTCAGTGAGCTTTTAATGTCCTTCCCTGCACTTAAACTTTGGAAGACAAGACTGTGGCAGCTTGTGCACCTGACAATACAGGTCTGGGCAGTTTATGCTGACTTTCCCAAATAAATAAAGTTGTTAAGTCCCAGGTCTAAGACACCCAAAACATCAGGACTGAAAATTCCAAACTTATACTAGCTTTGCCTCTCATGGGCTAAAAAAGCCATAATCAAATCACACACTAACATGCTTTCTCTTCTGATACACAAACAACATCTCTCTCTCTTACTTTGTGGTATTTATTCCTGTATATTAAATTGAATTAATTGTCATATCCCAGTGGAATTTTAACAAGGGGAGAAATCTAGGCTCTGCACATTATTGTGGAGCACTCTGAACTACCAAAAAATATCTGAGGAAGAATATCTACCTGGCATTACTGTCATAGGTTTCTTTTTCTCAGAGCGCAGTGGAAGAGTGGAGAAAAAAATTTCAAGGGGAGGAAAAAAATTCTGGTCTTTATCCAAGCCAGTAATCAAGGGCGAGAGTCAGCTTTGTAGGCACTGATTTATTTTCATTAACTTAATTTAAGGATTACATAAAAATTATGGTTAACATAATATGGCATTATCAGGCACTGGAAATACAAGAAAGGCCAGGTTAGGGACTCTATGTACCATGCAGACACAATTGGCTCCTTTTTAAATCCACCTATTCTCTGAAAAAGATGTCTATGGAAATTTATTTGTGATGAACTTACTATGACTCTTGTAATGCAAGTACCTGTAGGCCATGCCTTATGATAAAGCCAACCTATTTCTAACTTTCTAATCAAGGTGCTTCTCTTTAGAAAGGATTCTCATTATTCCATATTAGAACTCTTGGTTGCTGGTTCTTCTCATGTTAAAGATTGTGGCCATTTTATAGGAAGAAATGCATAATTTCCTTTCTTTCAATATCTGAACCACTTACTTGAGGTCTTGTAAAGTTCATCTCAGAATTTCTTACACAAAGTTTATTGATTTCTGACCATATTAAGCTAGAAGTCTGTTTTGCTTAAGAGCCCTTTATGGTGAGCAAGTGCAGGTTCAGAAAGATCTGAATTGTCCAGTGGAGGAGCCTGTCTGGACTCTGCAAGGCAGTGGCAGGGAACTCTGACTTTGTTCTGTGTTTAGATGGGAACAGTCCATTCAGAAGTCAAGTATATGAAGTAGTGGAAATATCTAAGTGCTGTTAAAAGTGCACATACACATGGTGGATCTCCAAATTGAAGTTAGATTATGCTAATATAGATTTGTAAATTGAAATTAGCTTCTTTCATTATGTATACATTTGCTGTGTATACATTCACATGTGTGAAAAATGCATGTGACAAATTTCAAAGCAAGTTTTGACCTGTTTTGGCTTTTTCTTCTACCCTGTATTTATGCATCCCAATCTAACAGCAGCATGGCTTTCTAAGTGGTTACTTTTGATGCAGTCCTTCCACCAGAGTTGTGAAATTGCAGAAATTTTTTACTTCAACAGCACATTACGAGGTTTCTGTCATTTTTAAGATGAGTGTATAAAATTACTTTATCTTAATTTTTTAAAATTAAGTTTCTAGCAGGAGTTATAATAAAGATCCAAGAAAAGAAAGGAATTGCATGTCTCAAGATTTTACACTGTTTATTGGATAGATCAGTAAAGAATTCCTAGTTATGCTTGATAGCAGGAAATATATTTTCTTGCCTAAAGGGGAGATCCTCACCCTCACTAAATAGTAATAACTTTGTAGTGTTGTCTAACTTATCCCTGACCATAACCTTAATTTCCTGGGCAAATTTTTGGTTTTGAAAAATGCTTGGTCCTGTAAAATATCTGCATGACCTCCCTGTGTAAAAAAAAAAAAAAAAAAACAAAAACAACGAAACGAGCAGGTGAAAATCTACGAGTCATTTCAGAGATACATAACAGAAAAACTGCTGTGTGTGAATTAAGTGTAGAGCTGCAGGTCTGGTTTGTCTTGTGCCTGCTGTTTATAATGATGAGAACCAAGTCCAGTGTCCTGAGAGCGAGGCTTGCTGTGAGCGCACGGCTTGGCGGAAGCGCGAATTCCTGCTCTGCCTTTCCCATGTGCATTCACTGCTCGGGACTGGAACACTGGCAGGAATATTCGCACGCTCCTGCTTCTTCCTGCCCCACTGCAGCCCGTGAGCAGCAGTGGGCTGGAGCCAGGTATCAGCCTTCTGGCAGGGGACCACAGCAGCTGAGCCCTGGAGCAGCACATGGTGCTCGCAGCCCGGCTCCTTCCAGCAGCAGATTGAGAACATCTCTCGGTTCTTGCACAACTGAGAGGAAGCAGAGTGGGAATTGTGGTTCGCAGGTGTGTCTGTGAATCACAGCATCTCTAGGGGTTTCTTTCCTAGTTCTGCAGCTTGCACATCAGTTTAGGCTCAGATCTGTCTGGTCTGAGAAAGCGTTGGCTAGGCATGCATCAGATGTATTGGTTCTTTTAAGTATGATTTCACTTCATTCTGCAGTGTTTTCCCTTCGCTTTTGATCTACTTAATCTTAAATACATAGTGCTGTTCAGCAATTAAATCTTCGCCTGTGTAGAATAACTGACTATAAAACATTGGAAAGGTCACTTGGAATACAGCCAGTGGCAGACTACTCTTGGCATCTTACTTATGAAAACACAACACTATTTTTCTCTTTGCTGCCACTTGGCAGTATCTCCTCTCACAGCTCCAAGTCATTTGTCATTTGTAAAATTACAATCTTTTTACAGCTACCCTATTGTGACTCATAAGAGAATAATTTTACTCATACAAAATTTCAATAGGCTACATCTATATTTCACTAAGAATTATCATTGTCCACAAAGGTGATGCTCCCAGATACTTTACATTGGATCCTCACTGTACTTCAAGGCTGTATTTGAAGGGAATAGCAATACAGAGAACAAAAAGAAACATCAAGAAAACATAGTTTTCTATATTTCATATTTTCCTTTTACTTTCTTAATGTTTTCAAGCTTTTGTTGTAAAGCATATCATTAACCATTTGCAATACCATGATAGAGAAATTTGTGACTCATGCATTAAAATGCTCAAATTTCACAATACATCAGCTGCAAGACATAAAGCACATGTTTTTGCAATCCAGTGCAGACAGCTGCATGTTCATTCTGCCCTGATACATACTGGCTGAATGAAAGTAATGTTTTTATGTTATGATAAACCGAAGCTAATGCACCCTTTCTCTCAGTAGACTGCATTCAGTCTATGTGCCACGCCTCAGTAATCCCAAACTGGAGCTGGCTCAAACCCAGTCAGTTTGGAGCACAGGTGTGACTGTCTGCACCTGAGAGATAAGTATTAGTTCAGGAAATCTACAACATGTGGCTGAACCGTTGTGATTTTAGGGAATAGAGGTAGGGAGTGTACACACAAACTAGATGTAAATAAAAGTTTTCAACAGATCCTGCTAATAGAGATTTGACCAAAGTTCTGCATTTCAGTTACAAAGAAAATAATATTTTACTTCAAAGTGCTTTTTTAATGATATCAATTAGTCTAGGTATCATTCAGATATGTAGGGTGTAAATTTAGAATGCATGTAATTATTCACATTACAGTTTTAATAGTAGATGGTTACTGTCACCCCCTTACAGAAATTCAGAAGTCATCTCAGGGAGAAGCTTTACTGAAAATACTTTAATTACAGACTCTGTTATTTTCCCACATCCCATAAGCAAAAGATACTGTATGGTTATTACAACCTCATCCCTACTTCCTCTGTTTTATTACTTTCCATAAAATTATTGAGAAACATAAATCCTTAGAATTTATTTCTCTGCTTCATTTCTACAGAGGCATTGTGTTTATTGTCTTACTTAAGTAGATCATTGAAGAAATAGAAATCTGGGCTATTTTGCAGTTTGTCTATTGCTGTTCTTTTAAAGATTCCAGTACAACACAGAGCTAAATCAGGTATTTGGAGATATTCTGGCACCTGAAAATACTGGTGGGCACTTCACAGAGATTTCCAAAATCCCGTGTTCAAATAAAACTATATTTAAATTATATCAGGACTCTTCAAAAGACTCTCATGGACCATGTAAGTCCTTAGATGGACATGTATGTTTGCATAAGGACTTTGCTCAACCAAACCAATGTGATCAGGCATCTCTCTGGCTACCTTCAATTATAGGATCACAGAATAATTAAGGTTGGCAAAGATCTCTTAAGATCATCAAGTCCAGCTGTCAGCTCTATCATCACTGTGGTCATCCCTGAACCACGTCCCCAAGAGCTACATGTACATGTCTATTCTTCCCTGAGCAGCCTGTTTCAATGCTCAACAGCCCTTTCAGTGAAATTTTTCCTGATATCCAATCTAAACTTTCCCTGGTGCAACTTTAGGCTGTTTCCTCTTGTCCTGTTTTTTCTTACTTGGAGAAGAGGCCAACCCCCACTTTATTACAGCCTCCTTTCAGGCAGTTGTAGAGAACAACAAGATCTCTTCTTCTCCAGACCAAATAATCCCAGCTCCCTCAGATGCTTTCATGCAACTTATTCTCCAGACCCTTTACCAGCTTTGTTGCTCTTCTCTGAACAGACTCCAGCACCTCAACCCCAATGTCCTTCTTGTAGTGAGGGGCCCAGAACTGGACACAGCACTCGAGGTGTGGCCTCACCAGTGCTGAGTACAGGTGCAGTCATTGTTCTGGTCCTTCTGATACAGGCCAGGATGCTGTTTGCCTTCTTGGCCACCTGGGCACACTGATGGCTCCTGTTCAGCCAGGTGTTACTGGAACTCCCAGATC
Source organism: Oenanthe melanoleuca (assembly GCF_029582105.1). Lineage (NCBI taxonomy): Eukaryota > Metazoa > Chordata > Aves > Passeriformes > Muscicapidae > Oenanthe > Oenanthe melanoleuca. Next base: position 65,692,632 of record NC_079333.1, on the reverse strand, counting down.
CTTTTCTGATGGATCTTTCCAGCCACTTCCCCACTACTCCTCCTGCCTGTAGCACTTCTTGGGGCTGTTGTGACCCGACTCTTGTTGAACCTCATACCCTTGGCCTTGGCCCATCAATCCAGCCTGTCCAGAACCTGCTTAGAGACTTTGTTGCCTTTCTGGTTCCTAGAAACCTCCACTCAGTATGATGAACCGTTCTGCCATTCTTGCAACCCTCTTAAATGAGTTGTTTGAAGAGGCCCGAGCCAAGGGATTTTCCAGTCTCTTTTGGGTAGACATCATTCTTCCTTCTCATTTTCCATTTTGTAGCCCTGTATCTGCAACAGATTCCAAAGACTTCATTTGAAGAAAGTTATGAAAAACAGAGATGGGCTTAGATAATCTAATTACAGAAACTCCAAAAGTTTACTCTTCTATACAACAATTGCGTCTATTTCTTGGCACAGCCCTTGTTGTGGAGAATGTTGTTTTAATGAAAACTGGAAGATTTGGCTGCTGCTCTGGTGTATTTGACCATCAAAGAAGCTCACAGCAGAGTTCAAAGGCTAAATGTTGCTAAACTGAGGCTACAGACATTTGTCTGTTCATAGACTCAGCTGTGAGGAAGGTGCTTTCTCTGTCCAGTAAATCTTTTCCCCTAAATTAGATAAGATGTGCAGCTGGGGATGTGACAGGATTTCCATTAAAGTGTGTGATTCAAAATATTAAGTCAGCCAACCTGAAGTGCATTGCACTGTTTTCTCTATTTATTAGTACTTAGAGATATGCTGAATGTGCAAATAGTCCTTTATATAATACATTTATATAATACAGAACATTGGTAAACTGGTCAATAAAGGGTATTAATGAGGGATTCATCTGATGTTTTTACCTGCTGCAAAACATTTAGATCAAACTATCTGCCTATGTTCCTTGAGTGTCCAGCGGGTCCTTTTATTTGTTATCAGATAGTTAGCCAAAAATTGTGGGAGATACATTTCTCTCCAGTGTTTCCTGACTTCTCAGCTGATGGTGCCTAGACACTAAGCTTCAAATAAACCCCAACCCAGATATGCAGCTACGGCCTATGCCCCTGTTCTGATCAGCCTCAAGTAATTCTCTGTATTTCTGGTCAAGGGTGTGTTATTTGGAACTTGTAAGAACAGCAATGAACAGTCAAGGCAGATAAAGCAAATTCAAAGAAGAGGAAGATCCTCACCTGCTCTGTCATTTTTTCCCATGAACACTGGAGTGATGAAGTTAGAAGTAAAAGGAGTGGAGTTTGCAGGGCTTAAGGAGGCAGGACTGAGACTTAAGTGATAGCCTTGTCCCACCAGGGAGTGACTACACTGCTGCTGTCTGGTTTTTAGGGCACACACCTCAGGGGCTCCCTCATGAAAAGGTTCTTCTTGACGAAGATTTGCATAAAATTGTAAAATGGTTTGACTTTAGAGGCTGTCTAGTTCCAACCTCCAAGGCATGGAGGGACACCTTTCAGTGGACCAGTGCCCTGTCCAACCTGGCCTGGAACACTTCCACAGGTGGGGCATTCAGAGTTTAAAGCCGTTCCCTCCTTGTTCTATGACTAAGTGCCCTTGTAAAAAGTCCCACTCCAGCCTTCTTCAGGCCCCCTTTTGGTACTGAAAAGTTGCTACAGGATCTGCCCCATGCCTTCTCTTCTCCAGTCTGAACAAACCCCATTCAGCCTGGCTTTTTAGGGCAAGACCTGGTGGAAAACAGTCAAGACAGAACTCCATGTTTCAGCTTTGGGAATTTTTTTTTTTAATAATTATTGTTTTCTTTTCACAGCTGCTTGCAGAGGACTGGCCCTTTGGTGTTGAAATGTGCAAATTAGTGCCCTTCATTCAGAAGGCATCAGTGGGCATCACAGTGCTGAGTTTGTGTGCCCTCAGTATAGACAGGTGAGACCCATTTTCCATTAAAGTCTCTAATTTGTTTTGTATACGGGCATTGGCTCAACTTCACCTTTCCCCTCAGCTGATACAATGCAAATAAGATTAATTTAAGCCAGTTAAACTGGAGTTTTCTCATATTTTGAATTTGTAAATGTGTGCTGTTGTTTCAGGTACCGAGCAGTCGCTTCTTGGAGTCGCATTAAAGGAATTGGAGTGCCAAAGTGGACTGCTGTGGAAATTGTCCTGATCTGGGTCATATCAGTGGTACTGGCTGTTCCAGAAGCTATTGCATTTGACATGATTACAATGGAGTACAGAGGAAGGTATCTTAGAATCTGCTTGCTTCACCCCACGCAGAAAACATCCTTTATGATGGTAAGTTACATTTATAAAATCTCTGGGAGAGTTCCTTGGGTCTTCACAGTATTGTGTGAACTGTAATGTGCACAGGTGTATGTGACATGTAGGTGAATATAATGTTCAAATGAAATACTGACATTTCTGAAGCATACTAAGTTCTAAGAAGAACATTCAGAAATCTTTGACTTTTTGTGGGCTTTGAACATACTGCTGTCTTGTCCTGTTTTCTCACTTGTAATGTACACCTTACATAAATGTCAGGACAGACTGACCAATTAGTTACAGCACACTTAGCAAAATGTTCTGCATTTAATTCCTATGTTTTTGCTTTACTTCTTTCTTTACAGTTTTACAAGCAAGCTAAAGACTGGTGGCTGTTCAGCTTTTACTTCTGTTTGCCACTGGCTATCACAGCATTTTTCTATACTCTCATGACTTGCGAGATGTTACGAAAGAAAAGTGGGATGCAGATTGCTTTAAATGATCACTTAAAACAGGTAAAAATTTATCCCTGTCCACTCTCTAACTGTAGACAGGCTAACTAATAACTTTATTGATTTTCCTGCCACATCATTCTGTTCTTGTATGACTTCAGGATTAGAAGTGGTGCTGCTGAACTCATATACATATGTATGCATCAGAGCCCTAAGGAACCTAAGGTTTTAACTGCAAATCACAAAATTAGTTCTTTCTTGTTTGGTTTTAATATATCAGGTTTTGTAGGTTTTATTTCTTCTTTGCTATAATGAGGGTTGGCTGTTTTGTAATGCAAACTGAAATCATGCTCTAGTCTAGTAGGTGTTGCTATAAAACTGTTAATTATTTTGAAGCAAGTTCTTGCTGAACCCTAGTGTGGTTAGCAGTATGTTAGCAGAACAAAACATATTCCAGCATACATTCCAAGGTGTGCCCCAGACACAAACGTCAGACATCACTAGAATTAGACTCTGTTTGTTCTATAATGTGTATTTGTGCTCCTTTCCTCCTACCTGGTTAGAACTATAATTGGAATCTCTTGGGGCATTTAAAATAAGATGTGAGATCAAAGCACAAGGAAATGCAATTGAAAACTAGCTTGTTTTGAAAGTGATGGGGGAGACAAATATGTTCTTAATTTTAATTTAAATTATTGCTTAAATAATGTTTTCATGACCTCGATTTTTTCGTATTATTACTCATACTTCTTGAAATAAGGGATACATCAAATCAGTGCGAGACATCTAAAACAATAGAAAAGATCAAGCACATATTCCAGGAAAACAAGCTATTTGATGTTTTCCTAACTCCTATTTTGATAGGCTTTTTTATCCTGTTTATTAAACATTTGGATATTAGAAGACAACAACAATCCAGAGAGGGAGAATGGAACTGTAATACTGTTCTGTCCAATTTTCTTTCTCAGAGACGTGAGGTGGCCAAAACTGTGTTCTGTCTGGTACTTGTTTTTGCCTTGTGTTGGCTCCCACTTCACTTAAGCAGAATCTTGAAACTCACTATTTATGATCAGAAGGACCCCAACAGATGTGAACTTTTAAGGTGAGAATGCAAAAATAAAATGTCTGTATATTGTGGGCATTCTCCATAAGCATATTTGGATTTCCTATTAAACTAGTTTAGTCTGCATGTCTAGAGTTGTCCCTGCTTCTTCATCAGGTTTCACTCCAATAGCAGAGAAATAAAATTGTGAAGAATTCCCTTTCTTTTCTCCATCTTCTTCCTGATCCTGTTTGGGACTATTCTGTCATGTGGTGAAACCAAGTCCAATTTCCATAGTTGTAAACCTCTACTAAGCCTTTTCAAAGCAAATGAGAAGTGTCTCACTTTAATTTCCACACAGCTTTTTTCTTGTGATGGACTACATTGGCATTAACATGGCTTCACTGAACTCCTGCATCAATCCAATAGCTCTGTATTTGGTGAGCAAAAGATTCCAAAACTGCTTCAAGGTAAGTGGCTGCTGGGAGTTGCTCCTCTAGTTAAAAGATGATGTCAGTAGTAAAATTCATTCCTTAACATGTTTTAAATGGTCATTACATATTACTTTAAATTTGAATTGGGTTATGGTAAATGTTCTCTCTCGCTCCTGCTGAAGCTCCGTAGGAAGGAGCTAAGGTTTGATGGGAACAAAAAGAGAAAGCAAAAGAGCAGAGTGTACAATAAACCCTCTGGGGACCATGCTAATCAGTGCTACATCACTTCCTGACTGAAGCTGGCACCCAGCTACTCCCAGTGCACTGACAAAGCAGACTGGGGCTGAGCTGCAGAGATTCACGTAGCCACATCCTCTGCATCCTGGCAGGGAGGGTGCTGACCCTGGGCTCCCTCATCCTGGCTGAGCACATCAATCAGTCATGCAAGGCCTTTCCAGCACCAATGTTTTATGAGACAGACCTGTTTGCAGCTCTGGCTTGAGTGAAGAGAGCTGGGCACTAACTCTCCACACAGGGTTTCAGGCTCTGGATTGCACATAGTCTGCAGCCCATCAGTCCTTCAGCCTTCGTGTCTGCTTGGAAAATGTGAAGATTTGGGCTTTCTTTGTGGACCCTTGGTATCTTTAGACACTGTGTTGGAGTCCTTACATTGCCTATACTAGATTTTTAGATCTAAATTGTTAGATTTTTTTCTTTCCTTGCCAGGCATTTAGCCACTGGCTACAGCTAGAGTTATTACCTGGCTTTTAAAATTCCTTACTAGCAAGATGGAAACATCTTTCAGTCAGTAGCCAGTCAGCTCTACATCTAGTAATGGTAATGCATTTCCCACATCATTGTGACAGCACAGGTTGCAGAGGTTTGAGTGTTGGTCTTGTCTGCCCTGTCTGTGCTGCTGGCTCCCTGAAAGAGTCACTGGAGCTGAGAGCACCTAAGAGATCTCCAGCATCCTGGGCGTGGAAGTAAGTGGGTGTGAGGAAGGCACTTCCAGCACCCAAAGGCCAGACAGGACCATGAGAAAAACCAGTACATCTAGTAAATGTATGAGCTGTATACAGGTTTTCACCCTTCTTCTAACTTCTCATTTTTCCACCTCAGAACAATGATGTAAATAGCAGCATCTTACTTAGAAAACATAGATCAGAATACTTTTTTTTTTTTTTTTTTTTTTTTTCCCGAAGAAAGATTATCAGAGAAGGGATAATAAAGAGTAATAATTCTATTTTCAGATGCATTTAGAATTGCAGATTTGAAGGGGTATGTGTGTGGCTGTTAGTATATATAACTACTCAGTATAACTCCTCCTGTACTCCAGAAGTATGGTTGTTAGAGGGGCCATTTGAGCAGCTCAGAGTTGAGCCCCATTTCTGTGCTTTATGCTCTAATCCCAGAACAGCAGCGTGCACCTTTGCCATTTCCTACTGTACCCCTGAGAAAGGGCAGCTTTTCAGTGCATTTTGCCACAGTGCCATTTGTGCAGATACAGAGTGATGTAAAATGTTTATTTCTTTTATTTTAACAGTCATGCTTGTGTTGCTGGTGCCAATCCAAAGATCTGCTGTCCCTGGAGGAGAGGCAGTCCTGTTTAAAGTTCAAAGCTAATGATCACGGATATGATAATTTCCGCTCCAGTAACAAGTACAGCTCTTCATAAAGCAAGAGTAAAAGGTATATTCTCTTACATTGATACTGGTGCCTTTTTAAGTAAAAGTGGCAATTACTTTTAACAAGATGGTAACATCCAGAATAATCTAGTTTTATATTTGCACAAAAAAAAGAACATTTAAAAAATTGCCTTAAAACTGTATCACGCTGAAAATCATGGACATTTATGAAATCATCATTTATGGAACATGAAGAAAAGCATGGGAAGAACAAGTCATTGTTAGCACTTGAATACTTTTGAATCAGCACTTCCAAATGATCCCCATTTCCTGTACTTTAAGTGATCGTTTGTATTCTCTGTAACAGTTGTAGGAACTGAAGTCACAGTAATTATTAAGCAGCATAATATCAAGTTAATTGGATCAAAGCCATTATTATATATAACTCAATGTATTATCTTTTATAAAGCAAATTAACCACTATCACTATTGTGAGTTTTTTTTTAAATAAAACAAAATGCTTTGTAATAGAAGTCTAAATGTTAAAAAGTAGAATTTTTATCAGGTATATTATTGAGGTAGCTACTGAAAATATTAAATGATGCAGTAAAGCCAAAAGTGCATTTTACTTTGATGACTGTTTTTACCTATTATTGTCAGAAGGAACCTCCCAAGGGCTCCATAAATTTCTTTCTGTAGCCACTGTGCATCTTCAGTGCATTTGCCAGCACTTTGGGTATGAGTATTTGTGTTTACTGATAGCAAAGGAGACAAAACCACACCAAAAGCAAAAAATTAATACTAGAAGAAACGTGCAGACAACAGCTATTATTTCAGCAATTTTTAGTTGAAAACAAATGGATTGTATCCTGTGTAAAAAGTGGGCATTCCAGAGCCTGATGGTTCTTTACTGGAGATACTTTTGTGACATTTTACAACTGTTTTTGCAATCCAAATACTGTCTTGGAGCAAATTTTTTTGGAAATAGTGGGTGGAAAAAATGTCACCAAGGTAAAAGGAGAGAATTTGAACTTCTATCTTCATTTAGATGTAAGTTTTCATAAAGAAAATAATTCATGAACTGTACTTCTAGAGAACAATATATGTAGCATACTCATTTTCATACTGTTTAAAAATATATTCTGCTTCTGTAGTTCCATATTTTTGGGCATAAGAAGATGTGTGATTAGTTTCTGCTTCTGTAAATAGTTCAGTGAAATGTAATTAATTGTAAAGTATTAAGATATGGGCAGGACCCTGCAAGAACAGAAAAAGATAAAGATGCCTGTAGTAAACATGATGTGTGTTGCCGGGAGCAATGCATATTTTGTATATACATGACAGGTCATTCTTTGACTTTTCATTTCCTGTTAAGTTGTTACAGATGTCCCCAAAGACTTATTAACATATTTCATGCACTAAGGCATGAGTTTTTCAAGAAAAATTGTCATATAACATGCTTTTATAAAAGACATGTTTTCAATAGGCTGGGTATTTTATTATAATAAAATTATTTATCAAAACTCAGGATTTTTTTATATTTTAAATTTCCAGATTTCACATATAAGGATTTTTACCTTTTTTTCCAGTCTTGATTGACTTCAAATTTTTTACTGAAATGCCTTAAATGTGCTCAGGATGAAAACAGCTTCTATTAACATGTTCACCTGATGTTACCTTAGATGGGTTTCTGACTTTAGGTAGCTACAGCTACCTTGCAGACAACTAAAAACAGGGTGGTGAGCCCCATTCCTGGTGTTGCTCCCATCAAAAGCTGTGAGTGAATGCTTGTGTAATCAATCTGAGGAGGACCCCTGCACATGCATTTGTGTGTGAGTGTGTGTGAGTGTGCAGGTGTGCAGGTGTGTGTGGTGTGTACCATGAGGTTGCTGTTACTATCTTGCTGCAGCACATCCACTCAGCTGCTATAATGCTGAATTTTTATACAGGTAAATCTCTTTTAGGTTCCCTTCTTTACACTTTTACCTTAATTTTCATGGTAACTTTCTCACAGTAAGCCATGAATATCACTTCACTTCACCCTACCTGATCTATTTCTGTGAAATGCGTTTCATCTATTAAGGATGGATAATAAGTGAAATCCCCAATTTGATACTGATCAGTATTATTTTCATTGAGTTATATAATTACAATACTGTACATGTATATTATTGTTATTTTTATTTAAAATATAGCTGCTGTATTGGCAACTGTGTAACATACTTTTCATTTTTTCCTGGACTAATTCTTTGTTAAGTCCTGCTAAGTCAGATATTTACGCTTTGCAAATAAAGGCCATAAATACTGCCCCTTTTAAGGTTCATATATAAATATTAGTTCACTCTTTGTCATTTTTTCAGTATTATTCAAAGCAGTATTTTTATGGAAACTTTCATTTCCTGTAATAAAAAGTTTTAAAACTTCTGTTCTTATGCATTTCTAAGATTAAATCTCTTAAAACTCCACACAGGTGTTTTCTGAAATCCTCAGCACAGTTCCTCCATTCACTGAAATCAGTAAACATTTAACCATTCAATTCAGTTCAAGCAGAATTAGGGCCCAACATAGCTCTTTAAAAAACCTATCTGAAATTTGCTACTTTAAACAGAAGAGGAGAAAAATCTAAACATTTTCTTTTTAAGGATTTGTTTAGAAAACATAGGATAAGAGGGAGAAATCAACTTGTAGGGTGAGACATCCAGTCCAGTGCTCTCTAATCCTCAGAGGAGGGTCACAGGTAGCAGAACAATTTCCCAGAGACACAGGCACCCTTGTAGGAGTTCAATGTTCTTGCCCAGAGTGGTGTGACAGAGTCGGAGTCATCTGTCTGTGGTCTGAAGAGTTCACACAGAATGGCTCAAGATAAAAAAAATAACTTGTGAGAAACTACATCACAGCTCTGTGTTTTGCCTTCAGATAGCAGTTAGATTTTAGTTCTCCAGTTGCTCTGAATTCTGCCTAAACTGAACTGAAACACTGGCACTGCACCTCAGAGAATCAAGTCCAAAAGTTGATGATTGTGGAGCATCTGCTATGAACTGTGACATTTCAGTGTCCCAAACAGATCTTCATCAAGACACAGCTGGCTTAGCAAGAGAATGTTGTATGTACTGAAATAGTATTTAAAGGACTTTTAAAAATTTTTTGTATAGCTGTGTAAAATAATTCTATATTTCATTTTCTGTGATCACTTAAAATAGCAACTTCTGTAGATAAAGCGGCGTAAACATTCTAAATTACCAATAAAATATTTGTAATTTGGATTCATTACAAAAAAGACGTCTGACCTTTTTTTCTCCTAGGGGGTCCCATTTAATTGTTAAAGAGTGACAGTGATGTAAAAACAAGTAAGCAGCCCTATCTAAATATCAAAGCTTTTGGTTGGGATGGTTTTATATAGCTGTTTGAAAACTGGAGAGAGCTCAGACTTGCATAGCGTTGTAAAATTGTCTGATGTTTATTGGAACAATCATGCCTATCTTTGCTCTGCTTGTTTTTGCTCAGAACGTCAGTCACAATCTGTTCTCTACACACCCTTATATAGTCACAAATTCTCTTGTGTTTGGGACATCATGAATAAAAGGCAAGAAGCTTTTAGTTCATTAATTTAGAAGTTTATGCACTCCATGCTGGAATATGCCACATGAAAACCATCATCCCTTTGTATGCTGACAGTGTAATTTTATGTATATTTTAATTTATCTTTCTTGAAGCAGTGGGAAACTGTATCAGACTGAATATGCTGTAACTGGTCAAATACATAACTTTATTTACTTGTGGTATCTGTACATCCCAAAATATGTTTGGTGCTACTGATGTTTTGTTCCAAATAGTTAAGTTTCCTTCTGTTTACTTGGTGGCCTGTTACATCCAGGTAGATTTGGGTTTTTTCATGGTCCCAGGACCTTTAGCACATGGTTTCAAGTTTCCTGTGCCTAGAACGGAGCCACCTGTGGAGATGAGATCCCTTGCAAGAAAATTTTCTATTTAGTATCTCTCATGGCCTCTTGACTTCCTTTCCCTTTATCTTGTGCTATGGTCCAAGGTCTTCACCAACCTCTCATCATGAGGAAGCAATTTTTTGCACGTTTTCTTTAAGACCCTAAAGCCTTCTACAGGTAGTCCATAACTGCAGCTTGTTGTCAATTTTCTAAACTTGCTAGAACTTTCCCAGTGATGTGCATGTACTTGTATCTTATGTTCTTCAAACATTGACCAAAACACTTACTCTGACCATTCTTGAGCAGGGCAGATTTGGCATTGGTGTTGGTGGAGCAGGATGGTCCAGCTGGTAACCTGTGGCTGGGTCTGGTCCACAGAGTGGTTCACATTTTATTGCACTGTCCTGTAGCCTCCTCTGACCACCATCTTCTTGTTCTGTGCTCAAGAAGACAGTGGAGTTCTCCATGTACGTGCCATGCTCTTGGGTTTGTTTCTAAGCCGAGTTACTGAACACTTCAGAAGACCAAGGCAGACAAAAGGACTCAAAAGTGCTGTCATTAAATAAACCATGACATCTCTTTGGTCTTCCTAAATACTGTCCTTTAGCTATGAAGGCAGCAAAAAGGCACCATGTACCCCTCCCCTTTTCTTACTAAGAAAAATCTACTGTAATGGAAAGTAAAACCTTCAGGAATTACTGTTCTGCCTTAGTGATCAGCATCCTTAACCTTCCTGAAATTGTGACAATCCAAGGATGTCCTTTGATTGTGGGAGGAAGTATCTGGAAGGAATTTTAAAGTACTATGTGGCCAGTAGCCAGATGCATCAATATCTATATGATACCCATCAGTAGATACCTTCAGCTTCAGTGTTTGCATCTTGTGTAGCCACCCTAGAGGAGTGCTTTAGAAAAAAGTGGGAGTCAAATCCTGAAACCCACTAAAACCCAAAAGGACACAGTGATGAGAAATTAGGGTAACCAGACCTTCTCCAGAAACCACATCCTCCAGAAGTTGCTTCTGCTTGTTTTGTTCTTGGGTGAGCAGGAAGCATTTCTTCCCCTTTTACCTTTTCATGACCCTCATTTCCCAAAGTTTGCGTGAGTAACTCATACACAGGATTACCCTGAAGAAAAAGATCAATGGTGAAACCCAGGGAGTCAGACAGTGGCTCTCATTTGAAGCTCTCAGGAAAAAGAATAATGACAAATCCCAAATCACTCACACCTTCCCCAGATAAATGGATTCAACACATGCAGCCTTTGCAGAAGCAGGAGAGAAACATGGTAAGTTAACAAAACCAGAACTGGTGGATTTGATAAATTTTAGTTGGAGCTGCAAGAGAAGTGTCAGATTTCAAGCTAACTGGATTTTTTTTTTAATTAAACTAGAACAAGCACCAGAATTTCTAATAGGTGTTCACAGGACCAGAGTGGATCTTGCCAAAGATATAGGAAGCTTCTTCCTGGAATGCACCCACAGCAGGAAGCACATCCTAAAAATTTGGCCCTATTGCTCTAGAGGAACTATCACAAATATAACATTAAAGTTTCATATCTTGAGTAGTCAAATACTCAGCACATGCAGTAACCAGGTGCATGTGTATTTATATGAGTACATAGATAATACATATATATATATTTATACCTGTACATATACAAATGAAATATATTTCCTATTATGCAATATAAATTGTATGGGATACAGAATGCTTTTCATTTGTTTTATCTGAAACAGTTTTCCATGAAATAAAAGACTTTTTTAAAACCATATCAGTCTGCACAAAACATAGCCCACTGTCTTTAAACAAACACACCCCTTTTAGTGTGTTGTATCACTTTGATCTCATATTTTGGATTTTAAGGGGGTTTTAATCTATTTGGAGACAATCTTACATTAATTCCTGCCATAGTATGACTAATGTAAGCTATGCATGTCACTCATGAAAACTATGAATGTCTGCCAAACCTTTGGACTTGTCTATTGCATTTTTGAACTTTGTGTTCATTAGCATGAATAATTAAGACTGCTGAGCAGTGATGGAAATATTTTTATTGTTTTCTGATGTGGATATCAGTTTATATTCTTACACTAATGGCTAAACTGTGAAATTTAATGAAAATACGTATAAACATTTTTAAGTGATATTCATAAATTCCAAAGAGATTTGGTTAGGAACATTTTAATAATTTTGTCTTTTTAATAATTTATATTCTAAATAATTCACAGTATCAAATTTTGTAAAATTTGTTGGCCATTAAATGACAACAGAAAAGATACTTTTCAAAACAATTCAGGACTTTGTATTTTTATAGGAGATGGAAACAAATTGTGAAATAACCCATGACATTAATGCTCTACATTGAGAACCTCCACATAGGTTATGAAGATATTTCCTGTCAAACTAACTACTAAAATTTTCTTGTTAAATTTGTTTGCCCAAATTTCATGTTAAGGAGCAAATAGACAAAGACTATGGCAAGTTTCTTGATATTTGCAACCCATTATTTAGTATCTTGGAAGGATTTGATCTTTGTAACAATGTTCATACTGAAGTTGAGATATATCACTTACAAATGTCTTCAGAGGAAAAACAATATGTTACAAATGGGTGACATTTAATATTTGTTTGCATATGCACTCAGTTTATGCAAGAATTCAACAAATTGTTTTTAGTTGACTGAAAAACAATAAATTGATATTGTAATAATGTGCAAGTCAAATGCCTTTTAAATTACTCTGTAAACATATCCATGCATATATTCATTTTTACTTCTGTGTGTGTGTAAATACCTACACAAATATACATAAATTACATAAATTAGGATAATGGTCACAATATAAAAGACCCTGAAAAAACTGAAGAAGGTATAGCTGGTGGTAAAAATGCAAGAAATAAATAATGTGTGATTTGCTGAGACTTGCTTTGCAAAGAGCAAAGTAGAACTGAAGAGCTTACACCTTCCAGCTAGAAGTAACCAAATTTTCCAATTCTTCAAGGTTTGATCATCCTTACTCCAGCCTTCCCAATGAGCTGCAAAACCTGCAGTAGAATGACATTTCATGGCACTCTTACAAGAGAGCAGGAATGCCAGCCACAGTATCTTGGCCAAATTCCAAATTAAATAATTACAGTCTGTTTCCTCTGTTCCTCTCTCTTCCTGCCAATTGCAGCATGGGTTAGCAAGCATCCTGTCCCTCTCTTCAGTTTCACACTCTGCATGGAGACATCTGCTCTCTTGTGTGCTGGAGGTGACCATATTTCCCTGCTAGAAAGTGGGAGCCTCCCAAATCTGTTGACAACTTGTAGATTATTTGGGAGTGTTTCAGAATGAAAAGCGAAATTTAAATGTAAAATCAGGATCTCAGAGTTTCTTTGAGTATATGACAGCTCAAGGTTAAGTGAATCTAAATCACCCCCTTTTTACTGACTTTGATAACTTTTATAAACATGTCTTTAAAGGCTTTTAAATTTTTTGTATCATTTATTTGTATAGTTGGAGAGATTTACTATGATCTGGAATTTGTTAAATAGTGCTTAAGCATTTGAAAAGGCATTAAGGATGTCTACAAGGTTGAGTGTAGAAAGGTGTGAGCTGCAGACATCAAGGCAAGGCTAAGTGTTTCAACCATTAGACTTTGCAAGTAAAAAAAAAAAAAAAAGGTGGTTGCTTATATACAGAAATTTCATAGACTGGTTTGAGTTGGAAGGAAACAGCACTAGGCATCAAAGCCCCATCCAGCCTGGCCTGGAACTCTTTGAGGGATGGGGCATCCAGAACTTCTCTCAGCAAGCTGTTCCAGAGCCTCATGACCCTCACAGTAAAGGAATTTCTTCCTAATATCCAGTCTAAACCTGTTTCAGTTTAAAGCTGAACTCCCTGCCTCTATCACTATGTGCCCTTGTAAATAGTCCCTCTCCAGGGCCTCTCCAATATATTTGATTGCACTTGCTTGAAACAATCAACAAAGAACTGGCAATATTTGCTTTAATGTATCTAATTACTTAAATGCACTTTTGGAGGATTTGACAGATAAGGAGAGGTTGAGAGAAATGGGACTCCATACCCTGGAGAAAAGAGAGCTGGGGAGGATATAACTGATGTGTATAAATACCTGCAGGATTCAGTGGATATTTTGGAAAGCTTCTCTAATAACACACCAAAACAGACTTTGTTGTGAGATAGCTGGACAGCTGAAATCAGCAGACATTTGGCAGACAAAGATGTGTTGAACTTCCTTAGATAATAGTTTAGTTTAGTTCAGTTCAGTTTAGTTTAGTTTAATTTAGTTTAATTTAATTCAGTGTGGGCAAATGCATATCACGTATAAGCAAGTAAGATTCCTTTTTAGTTTAAATATTCAAAGTCTGTGTGTCTTCTTTCTGTGGACTCTCTGGGATTTGTCTACCCTTTTATATCCTTCAACAGGGATTAAGTTATGATGGTGCCTCTCACTGCATTGTTATTTCATTGTATAGGGAATACAAAGCCCTGATCTCTCAAGAATTTCTTTTTCTGAAGAGTTTTTTTTCTATAACTTGATTAAATAATATGAACCTACTGCATCTTTTGCAGAGTGAGAAGCAAAGGCATGTCTTATTTGTATGGTGGTGATAGTGTAGACACTCTCCTCCATTTTGTCCCATAAACAATTGTATGCATTTCAAGTGACGTTGAAGTAGCAATTCTGTTGTTCAGAAACCTTTGATTTTGTTGCACTTGAAAAGCAGGAAGGAAGTTGTGAAACACACATCACATATATACAGATGTCAAGTACAGTTAATGAAGAGAAGCAGATGCATTCCTTAATAGCAATTAAACAGGAGGAGGGAACATGTTGTCTACTTCGATTAGGAATTTTCTCTTCAAGGTTCCTCACTTGACAAGGCTTGTCAGTTCCTTTACCCCATTTATATCAGTATTCTTTTACATTACTCCTGAAAATATACACCACATTAAAAACAAACAAACAAACAAACAAACAAACAGACTTCTGTGTAAAACAGGATTATAGATTTGCAGCTGCTATTACAGTGCAAGTACTTAAAATTGTGACATTTTGCTGTAACAGGCACATGGTAGACACTGACAAACTACTGCACAATATTTAAAAGATATTAAAATTGAAGCTTTTCTCACACTGGAACTTTACAAAATATTTATCATACACATGATTCTCCTTTCAGTATGTCCCAGAATGAGATTTTTGTCTTTCTTCAGTGATAAAAAACTTTAAATTATCTTTATAATTGGTCTGATCTTTGCTTCCTATAGCAATATATACTACTTGCCTTTACAAAGTTTCACATTGATGGTTTCAGACTTTCAGACTGCCTTAATGGCCTCTGATTCCTCAAGACAGTTTTGAATTCTAGTACCATCTCCCAGACTGCTTCCAGTCTTTTTCATACTCTATTTCTTAAGTGTGCACTGAGTATAAACAGCCCAAAACTGCAAAAGTGCTGAACAGAAACACACACACAAATTATTCTTGCAAAGTCTTGCTTGAAATGATCTATTAGCTTGACAGAGATAGCTCCTGCTTGAGGATGTTTTTAGAACATTATGAGCTCAGAACAACCTTGGATTGATTACATTTTGGATAAATCTTGTTTAGGGGGGTTCACAAGGACATTACGTGAGTCAAGGTCAAGGAAAAGTTGAAGTCCAACCTCTAAGCTAGTCCTTATTTCTGTCTCGCATAAATCAAACACATCCCTGCTCAAACCACCATTGAACATACAGGTCTCTTGAGCAGACCCTTCTTTCTGTTCATGCTCTATCCAAGTGATCCTGCCTTCTGCTGAAACTGCCTTCCCACTTTGAGTTTGAACAACATGGATTGTAAGACACAGTCAGGAAGGACTGAAAACAGTCCTGTGGCCACTATGACTATCCCATCAAAACATCTCTTTTTAAGAGCTGTTTTCAGGGATATCCCTTTCTCTGAAGCAGAAGATAAGCAGAATTGGTATCCATAAGGCTACTACTTTGAGCACAGTCAGCTGGAGGCTCTGGACCTGAAAAAATGGCTTGTGTGTGTACTCAGTGCTGAATGGAATGGTATTGGAAGGGAATGGTATTGGAAGTTTCAGGGAAGTTTCAGGGAAGTTTCAGGGAAGTTTCAGGGAAGGGAAGGGAAGTTTCAGGGAAGGGAAGTTTCAGGGAAGGGAAGTTTCAGGGAAGGGAAGGGAAGTTTCAGGGAAGGGAAGTTAAGTTTCAGGGAAGTTTCAGGGAAGTTTCAGGGAAGTTTCAGGGAAGGGAAGGGAAGTTTCAGGGAAGGGAAGTTTCAGGGAAGTTTCAGGGAAGTTTCAGGGAAGTTTCAGGGAAGGGAAGGGAAGGGAAGGGAAGGGAAGGGAAGGGAAGTTTCAGGGAAGGGAAGTTTCAGGGAAGGGAAGTTTCAGGGAAGGGAAGGGAAGGGAAGTTTCAGGGAAGGGAAGTTTCAGGGAAGGGAAGTTTCAGGGAAGTTTCAGGGAAGTTTCAGGGAAGTTTCAGGGAAGTTTCAGGGAAGTTTCAGGGAAGTTTCAGGGAAGGGAAGTTTCAGGGAAGGGAAGGGAAGTTTCAGGGAAGGGAAGTTTCAGGGAAGGGAAGTTTCAGGGAAGGGAAGGGAAGTTTCAGGGAAGGGAAGTTTCAGGGAAGGGAAGGGAAGGGAAGTTTCAGGGAAGGGAAGTTTCAGGGAAGGGAAGGGAAGTTTCAGGGAAGGGAAGGGAAGGGAAGTTTCAGGGAAGGGAAGTTTCAGGGAAGGGAAGGGAAGGGAAGGGAAGGGAAGGGAAGGGAAGGGAAGGGAAGGGAAGGGAAGGGAAGGGAAGGGAAGGGAAGGGAAGGGAAGGGAAGGGAAGGGAAGGGAAGGGAAGGGAAGGGAAGGGAAGGGAAGGGAAGGGAAGGGAAGGGAAGGGAAGGGAAGGGAAGGGAAGGGAAGGGAAGGGAAGGGAAGGGAAGGGAAGGGAAGGGAAGGGAAGGGAAGGGAAGGGAAGGGAAGGGAAGGGAAGGGAAGGGAAGGGAAGGGAAGGGAAGGGAAGGGAAGGGAAGGGAAGGGAAGGGAAGGGAAGGGAAGGGACACAAACTCCATAAGTTCACACTCTAATATCCTCATCAGATACTGGAGGACACTACAAATGGAGATAGATTTTGTTCCTTACAGAACTAATGCACTTTGGAGCCACTGAAATTGCCCTAAGGACTAAACCAAATCCCAGCAAGTAAAGAACATTTAGGGGCTTATTTACAAACTGCTGAAGACAAGAGACAGAAGCATTTACTTTAGGAATAATAATTCAGGAGGCATCTTAAATTTAAATACAGATTACTCCAAGTTCCAAGTGACTATAACATGTAGGAAACTCTTGTTGAAAGCAGAGTATATAATATACACCCCCTAGCCCACACATGTATCATGGAATCAGAGAACGTCTCTGGAAAATTCCAGGGATGAGACCCACTAATACAAATAATTACTTGCATGTTGCAAATATTTGTCTGGAGTAAATAAAGGGGAAGAGAGGTTCTGGTGCAATGACTCACCTACTGACTGATAGGATAAACAGTTACAAACAACTGTGAAAAAGTCTCCATTCAATTTTTGTCATTTCACAGTTTTTCACAGAAAAGTTATTCATTTCCTCATCATCTATTTCCTCCTCTCAGTATGAATAATGTCACAATAAATCCTCTGTTCAATGTTTCTCATTAAATGATACAAGTAGGAATATCAGAGCCAAAAAAACAGCTCAGAAAACCAGGAATAATGTGTCATAATGTGGCTAAAATGCAAAGGGAACCAGACACCCTGTAATGTCTCAGCCATATCTGGATACATAAAAGAGTTTAAAATACCACAATGCAAGTTACAGTAAGGACTCTACCTTCATTAAAAACAGAAGCACTTTGTAGTGATTATTTTTTTTAGTACATGAGAACAAACTTGCTTAGGGTCTATATTGAACTGTACATACATCAAACAGCTGCACAGCCCTGGACTGTGTAGAGCCAGCTCCACAAAGGGAAGCAGCAGGGTCACATTACCAGGGATGATTGACTGGCCCTTGTGCTTGACATGGTTAATTAGCCAGAGCTCATCACCAGAATAACCCTGCTGTACTGCTTAGCACATCTAAGGTAGCATCATCCCCATGTCATGACATACAGATAACCAGCCCTCTCAGAGCACATATCCCCACACTCACAGATAAGGAGCAGCAGGGCTCAAGTACCCAGTCTGATCCCATCAATGACAGCCCACAGAGACTCACAGAGTTATTTCTGCTTTGGGATAAGTAAATTTGCCTTTTGAGGCACACCCAATCTAGATTTAAAAACTGCCAGTGATACCACACTTCTTCAGTGGGTGAATATAGCCATTAATTTAAAGGATTGCTAAGGAAAAAAAAAGTGCCTTATTTTGTGTTTGAGTTTTAACTTCACCTTTCTGACAGAGGAGTTTTTCAGACTTCTGACTGCTGGACTGAACAGCCCTTTGCTATTTGTCCTGTTTTGTGTATCATGACCAGTTATCCTTAAGTCATCACATTGATAAGCTGAGTAGATTGCACTGCTGGAGACTTTCCAGGTTCTTAATATTCCCATGGCTTTTTGTTGACCCTTCTCCAAATTATTCACATCCATCATGAATTCTGAGCACTAGAACTGGACACTCTATTCCAGTAGCAATTGCTTCTCTGCCAAGTGTGGCAACCCTGTAACCTTCCACTTCTGTCTGGTGGATGTACCTAAGGATAGTATTAGCTAATTTTTTTCCATGTGGTCAAAATAACATGTCCTCTTCAGAATCTCTATTTCATAGGAATATTCTCTTTCTTGTTTTTATGGCTTACTTTTCTGCTCCTGGTCTATTGTTCTGACAGACTCTCTATTTGGCTGTACAGAAACGTCTCTTTTACAGAAGAGACATTTTTTTAAAGAAATGTCTCTTTTTTTTCCCCCCCCTATTTTTGCTTACACAGTGTCCGTAGATATTCTTTGTTGCTGATCCACCTCTTCTTAATTTTTCACTCCTGTAATTGTGTCATCACCAAATTTTTTCAGACAAAATGTGTCCTTTCACCCAGTTATTAGTAAAAATGCTCAATTACATAGAGCAAAAATTTCCCCCCCTGGCACCTCTTGGAAAGCTCAGTTAACCAAACAAGACACAGATACACTCACATTTATGCTTGGAGATTAACAGTTTTGCATCAGTGTAATGTGTGCTGCATTGACCTGCTTTTCTGTGGTGTACTAGTGAAAATCTCACACAGTACTAAGTCAAACCTCTACCAGAAATTTCTCAGTTCTCCAACTAAACTTGTATCTTCAGTCAAAATATTCAGTAACTTTGCCAAGATATATTTCTCTCAAATTTATTGACTGAAATTAATTATATTAACATATCTTAATATTTTTAATCTGTGTATATATACTGGGCAATTATTTGTCCTAATATTGTGCTCTGATTTGCATTATTCAGGTCTGGGCTTTTATCCATTTTCTGTTTTAAAATAATGGCACAGTGTTATCTTCTCTGCAGTCCTCTGGAAATTCCAAGGCTTCTTGAAAAGCAACCAGAGGTTCTTTACATGAGCCTCAACATTAATCTTGACAAGGGTTTGGTTGTAAGATTATTGGAACTGCTAACTTAAAATCATGTGATGTCTGGCACCTGCTAGCTATGCTTAGTACCACTGCAGGGTATTAGATCAGCACCATCCAACAGGAAGACATAATTTATTTTTCTCCCCAGCCCATAATAAAGAACTGAAGCACTTATGGAATGCTTCTGCCTTTTCTATGTCAGCCATTGCAATTCTATTAGGGTCATCCTGCCTTTATTATTGTAAGTATTGGTTTTGTTTGGATCTACACAGAAAATACTTTATCTTTAACCCAGATGATTACTCTTCCATTCCATAATCTTTTTTCCATTAATTTTCTTTATTTGCTGGCTTCTATGCTGTTCACTGACACCACTCATAAATATATCTCTAATATCACTCATAAATATGTCTTCTTTTTATTATTTGTTCTGCTCTGATTTCTTGTACATCAAAACTGCTTCTTTTCTTAGATACAACACTGTTTTCTTTGGGATACTGTAGCTTTTTCAACCTCTAGTAACATATTTTGAAGCAAGTCCTAGTTCTTCATATTTCTTTTAATATTTTTTCTTATAACTGGATACGTATATCATATTGAGTGATAAGAATCAGTACTGTGCATAGAACTAAGGAGATGCAGACTGAATAGCAAATGCTGCCACTCCCAGATGAATCAGGCATCCTGCCTCTTCAGCTATCCAACCTCAGAAGGATCTAGTGACCATTGCTTTGTACAGAAAGCAGTGAAAGCCTCCCCATCACCAGACAGCAGTACCACCCTCATGTCAGCAGAAAAAGACAGACAGGAAAGCTTTGCTGACACTGAAGAATTAAACTCATGTAGCATTCAACAGCTACATCCTCATAACAGCATACACAAGACCAGTATCAGATATGAAAAAAAAAATCCTCTATTAAAAGTTAGTTGCAGTACTTGGTAGTCTTTTTAATAATGCATGCTTAAATATGTTTGCTTTTTATATATACGTATTTCCTACTTTGAGGCAATGAGAGGAAGCAACAAAATAAAAAGAAAAATCCCTCATACAGTATTTGGCTTGTTTTTTCTCTGCTTGTAGTAAGTAGAAGCTTTAGAGTGCATGTTTGGACACAAATATGAAGGCTACAACTTACCCTGTTGTGTGATCCCAGGAAAGGGCAGAGTATCATTCCATTCTTTTCCTTGGCTCCACACATCTAGGCTGCCAGCACAAACACTTCCTGTAGCACCTCTGCAAAAACAAATTCAACAGTTACAAATCCCAGTTGCTCTTTTGATGTGTGGCTCTGGTGTTCTTCCCATCAGCCTTCCATGCCAGTTTGCTTTCTCAGCACCAGCTTCATGGCAGAGCAGCATGGTGACCTAGGCCAGGTGGAAATAAGGTAAAACCACACCTTTTGTTAAACGTGAAATGTTTTATTTTGGAAAAAGGATGTGCCTATACAGTAACTCTGAGATCCTTAGAACAGAATACCTCCAGTGAAAGCTGTTACTGTCTACTATGATGACTTAGCAAGGTAAGAAAAAGGAAAATAAACTGAAGCATAAGCACTTACTCATCACTAAATAATAAATTTAGCAAACTAAAACCCTTAATGCTTTCTCATAGATTAAATCTGTCAATTAAATTATTTAATGTATTTAAAAAATAAAAAGCAATATGTTTTAGAAAAGTTATGGAATATTTTGTCTTTTGCCTTTTTATAAGTCTCATGTCTACATTCCAGTACCTCTAGAGATCCCTTCCACTTTTTTCTGCATTCATGGACACCCACTGCTTTCCCTTTAACACACACAGCCATTCTATTGTAGAAGGCAATCAGATTTGGTTAGGCATTATTTACCCTTGGTAAACCACATTCTTTTCCTCCATGTACCTGGAAATGGTCTCCAGGAGGATTTGCTCTGTAACTTCTCCACAGACTGAAATGAAACTGACTGGCCTGTAGCCTCCCACATCCTTTTCCTTGCACTTTCTGAAGGTGTACATGACATTTGTCTTCCTCACATCTTCAAGAACCTCCTGCATTCTCTACTTCTTTTCAAAGACCATGCTGAAGAGTATTCCAATGCCATAAACCAGCTTCCTCAGCAGTCTTTGAGGCCTTCTGTCCAGCCCCACCCGGAGATTGCACATCTCCAATTTGTTTAAGCAGTCTTTAATTCCAGCCCACCCTCCTACAGGTACCAGTTCTCTCCCTCCACACTCTGCCACAGAGATTTGGGAAGCTGCAAAACAGACCTTGCCAGTAATACCAAGTCACTCTGTCAATCTGTCTTTATCCTTCATCATTAAGTCATCCATCCTATTCAGTGGTGGATTTGTAATTTTTTTTGGTTTTCCTTTTGCAGCCAATGTACTTATAGAAGTTCTTCTCATTGCCTTTCCTGTCACTCACCACTTTAAACACAAGCCTGACTTGTGTCTTCACGACTTCACCCTTCAGGCTCAAGCTCCAATTTCCATCCTGCTTGCTGATCCCCACTTCCATTTTCTGGGTATTTCCATGTTGTGTTTGAGCCCAGCCAGGAGTGCAAGCTCCCTGCTCAGCCGAGCTGGCCGCCTGCCACACCTGCTGTTTCCTGCACGTCCGGATGCTCCTCTTGTGCTTTGAGGAGCTGCCCCTGGAGATCACTGCCCTGCCCTGCTCCTTTGAGTGAGGTCTTGCTGCGGAAGTCACTGCCAGAGAGTCCAGCACTTCTACAATTCTGCTAGAAGAACAGTTTATATTAGGGTTTCCTAATCCACTTCAGACAAAGCACACCAGGTAAACTGCTTAAACTAAAGAAATGAATCCAATCCATTTTTCCTGAAATGAGTTAAGCATTCACAAATTGCTTTAGGGCTGGATATAGGGCAGTAAATATCATAGAGGTGATAACAAACAGCTGGAGGGGAACAGACCACTGAAACTTGCTGAATCTATCTTAGCCCAGGCTAAAATGGGCAAACTTATAAAAGAGTTAGGAAAGGTTGATCTGGCACCAATCAAAGTGAATGTTTTTCAAGTTAGGTGACAGAACTCCCACCCCCAGCACACAAGTTTATATTAATTTATCTATATACAATTATTGAACAAATAATTTAAAATTAATTATGGTATTTTAAATATCTTATATACCTTTAGATACCTGGGGTATTTTGACACTCTCTTTATTTGTCTTTTACTAGCACAGTTTCTTTTTGTCTTAAATAGTTCAGTCCTTCACATGTGAGAATGAAAGATTCCTATAATATTCCAAACATGAGGTTTCAGCCAAATGAGTGGCAAGAGTCACAATCATCTCAGAAAAGAGCAATATGTGGAAGTTGCAGCTTCATGATCTGGATTACAGGATAAATCCTTAAATTTCAAGGGAATAAAAAAGAAAGTAGAAGCCTTTTTTTTTTTTTTTTTAAATGGATAAAGCCCTGAAAACATCTGAAAAATAAAAACTACTCTTGTAGCCACTAACTGCTCTTGAGCTAGTTGCAACCTCTCCTTGCAGTCCTACTGGATATCCATACTCCTTGAGCCAAGTGCACAAGCACTCCAGCAGTGATTGTGGAGATTTCTGGTTGTCCTCACCCTGCCAGCAGGCTTGGAAAGGTTGAAGAATAGTAGAGCTGGAAGAAACTCTTTGCATTGTCATTGTGCAAAATCACATTGTGCCACTGCCCTGTTGCTACAAATCCCTCTCTGAGTGGTGTGTCCTACTGATCACCAGAGGCCACCTCAGCACGTGGATCCTGTGTGATACCTCTGCCAAAATCTCAAGAGATGGACAGAGTCCATCTATCTCTTCCCAACTAAACAACCAAATTTTGTTAGTTGCAAATATAGATTGAATTTACATGTACATTTACATTTATACTTCAAACACATTGCTGGCAAATTAATCAGGGAAAATATTATTTAGTTCCAGCTTTATATTTATTGCAAAACTTTTATAAAATTCAGTCACAATAAATGATAAACATCAGTGCTCTGGAAAACAAAAAAAGGCATCATTTTTTCTCTTTCTTTCAAATCCATACACCTTTTTTCCCAGTTATTTCCTGGCTAAAAATTCTAATGTTCCCTCCACCGCTTGTTTTTTTCATAATGATTTTGCCATTGTTAATCTCCTCCCCTTTACTGGAAACAGCCTTTCATTTTTCCCTCTCTTCAAACATCCTACTCTGCAGATGAGCAGGATACAGAAAAAGGCACACCTACTTACTGAATCTAAACATGCCTGAGTTATCATGACATCTTCAAAGTGCTCCTCTTCCTTCCACTCTTCCCCCCACCCTTGTTGCCACATACATATTACAATTGCTTTTGATGTCAATGTGTCTGGAGTCCTGGTTCTAGTGACAACCATCATTTAGGATACTTAAAAGAAAAATTGGAAGAGGAAGAACGAGTCAGACTAGGCCGATGTATTGTTGCAGGAAGCCTTCAAAGCATAAATCATTTTAGACACAGGAATAATTGGATTAAAATCAGAGGGATTTAACCCATTTACTTTAAGAAGCTGTGAAAATATGTTAGAAGCTCAAGGTCTGAGGGCCAAAGCTAGATGCATGGTTTTATAACCATAGTATAACTTGGTATATTGAGGTATGCTAGGCACCAGGAACCAAGGAGCAGATTAATGGTATCAGCCATGCTAAGGCCTGAGTAGAGGTTTTCAGATGCTGAACACCAGTGACTAGAACAGCTGGAGATGTCCTCCCTGCCCTCCCCAGTGTGTTCTTTGAGTGGCAAAGCTGATGTGCTCAGTGTTATGTGTGTTGAGACCTCCCTGAGGTCTCTGGGTCATCTCCCAGATCCCCTCCCCAGCCACCCTCCCCCTGCAGCTACTGACCCAACAAACAGCTCTGCATGGGCAGTGACAGGTTGGATACAGTCCCACATCTACACCAGGGAATGCCCTGTGACAGTCTGCATCTGAGCAGGCACAGATTGCTGCTATTTTGGCACAGCTGAGCAGCTCAGCATATATCTCATGTTTACACAGAATAGGGATTTTAAATTATGCCTGTTTTCTGAGAAACCCAGTCTGGCAGGTAAACTCTGTGCACATATAGCACACTTCTAAGGCATAAACTCCATGAAGAATACACCAGTCATCTTCCTTCTAAAATTCAAAACCAGAGTACTTGCTATGTCAAAAAAATGGTATTTATTATTAAAAAAAAAAAAAAAAAAAAAAATTAAAAAGGTTATTAATTGTCTTTTTTCTTCCCATCCCTTTATAGAGCAACTCAAGAGACACAGTGCCTTCTAAACAGCAGGCAATGACAGCAGTGTTTTCAAATGTCACTTTGCCTTTTCTCACCTCCAAAACATGTACCAAACATCAGGCTGCAGGCTGCTTATGTCAAGAAGTAAAGCTTCCCTGATATTTTTCTGTGCTACTATACATAAATCAAAAGTGCAGCCAAGATTGATTAGTCTGAAAAGCTGATTACTCTTCTCCAGCAATTAGGATACTCACTCACAAATATGGGCTTCTCATTCCTGCTCCAATGTCTGCATTTGACAGGAAACAGTCACTAGCTAGCATGAGCACTGAGTGCATTCATTATCTTCTTTTCTTGCTAAATTTTGCAAATCCCTGAATGTAAAGAAAAAAACCCCAATGAAATCTGTCTTTCTTCACCAGAAAGAATACCTCATCAACACATTTCAAAAGTCATAAAAAAAAGCACTAGATTTTCTGTCTGAGACTAAATAGGATCTATTCAAGTCTCTGTTTAGAATAAGGATGATAAGGTCACAGCAAGTCAGTCAGCAGAAGTATTTAATTCAGAAATCAAATTATTTTGGATTGCTCCTTGTATTTCTTGTTATATATGAAAAGAGAAGAACCCCATTAAGCTGCAACTTGTGAGGCAGACAAGGTATTCATTCTAAATTCAGATTTTTTTAGGGTGGCATAGATAGCAAAGATATACCAGTGTTAACACTGGCGTAGATACACAGAAACCTAAAATTGCTGATGGAAAAAGTCTTATGGTTTTCTTAAAACAAAGTGTAAATAAGACAGAGTCTACCTAAATGTCATGTGAAAGATTGCTTTGCAAATCTGGGTTTCTGACTATGTATTTAAGTATTTTTTATTCTTCTGCACTTAGATTTTCTAAGATGTGTTGGGGGAGCGTGTGTCTGTAATATTTTGGGCATAAAAAAAATTAAATTTAGTTTCATTTAATGTATTATCTCTAAAAGAAAACAAACAATAAAACATGTCTAAAGTTTCAAACCTAGAATTGCACATGTGAGTTTTTTTTCTTTTAACACATTTATTTAACATTTTAAATTTTAACAAGATCAGTGGAGAACATTATGACTTCTTGGTATACAGGTTCTTTGGGCTCTTTTAAATAGATTAATTAACTTAATTTGAGAGCATGATATAATGGGTATTTTCAGCCCCAAATTCCAAATGTAGTCAATCCATATGTGTGCACATTTCTCCAGAACATCACACAAAACCTCTGGGAAAATCCAGCCTCAGCAGCCAAGGGAAACTTCACTCTTATCACCTTAAAACCAGCAATGCTGTATCTGTGTTGGCATCTGGTCTTTCCCTAAGGTCACAGAGAGCAGACCACAGGCAAGCAGCAACATTCCTACTCCAGGCCAGAGGACCATGACTTCCCAAGCCATACATTACACACAGCTTTTGCCTAGTCCAGGCAGCAACAGAGTAGAAATGTGCAGGATCTTTCCTCAGAATTCCTGAGAAAATATGCATAGTTATCAATGTCCATGTTGCTTCACACAGCTTCATCTTCTTCCTGGAAACTTAGTAATGGTAGATTTAAGAGAATTTTTTATATCCAAATATGATTCAGTGTGGAAATCCTGAATAATACCCTGATGTCCTGTCTACATAAAACCTGGATTTGTTTGCAGCATGACTAGAGATCAGCTGCACAGGAGGTTCATTGAGAACATGTCCCATTTGCAGCATGTTTCACCTTTACTTTCACATTTATACACAAAGAGGGCAGATTTAGATTAGATATTAGATATTTACTCTGAGCATGGTGAGGCACTGCAATAGGTTGCATGAAGTTGTGGATGTGGCCCCCCCCACCCCTCTGCCATTCCTAGGATGAGGAACACTCACATTCCTAGGACATTCCCTGGATCAGGGATGCATATGCACTCCAGAGGATTTTGTGTTATGGTGCATGCATCGAGCTCTGCTGTAATCCCTTTATAAAGAAAAGTGGTTGAGCAGTCCCAGCAGAAGTGAGCAGAAGCCAGGATGCCCTTCTTCCACAAATTTCTCTTCTCCCAAGGACTTAGAGGCAGTGACCTGGTTGGCATCCCCCATTACCTCCCAGACACTGCCATTCATCGCAGAATCACAGAACTAAGGTTGGAAGGAACCCTGGAGGGCACCTGGTCCACCAGCCCTGCTCAAGCAGAGCCACTGACAGCTGGCTGCCCAGGACCATGTCCAGACAGCTTTTCCAGTGGGGGAGACTCCATAACCACTGTGGGAAGCCTGTTGCAGTGCTCAGTATTCCTCACAGTAAGAGTAGTGCTTCCTGATGTTTGAGTTTGTGCCCATTGCCTCATACTTTCATCCACACAGAAATTCAGCTTTAACAGCAAATGAGGACCATCCCAGCATCTTTACTTTGGCAGTGTTTATATAAAATAGCTACTAAGGATTCAAAGCTCTTTGTAAAAAGAAGGACTCAGAAAACAAAGCTCCCATTTCCTAATTCTTGAGTTCCATGTCCTGTCTCCATTCACACAGCGAAGTCAACCAAGTGTTTTCCAAGTGCTCAGTGGAGCACAGACACCTATAAACTGCAGAGGACTTTATCTTCATTTCTCACAGGTAGCTAAGGACCTTCCAGAAATAGAAGGGCTTACACTCCACAGGAATCACAGGCACTTCAAATGGTAGGCTTAATGTAGCCTTACATATTCTCATTGGCCTGTAAATTGATCAAACAATTCATCAATAGAAGACAAAGATTCCTTGATGTATCAGACAGCAGAAACTAACATATAAAATAAATTCTTAGTAGTATCTAGCAAACACATCTTGTCTTAAATGACTATCTTACTTTATTGGAATGTAACAAACATTGGAAAACATGAAGACAAGTAGCAATTACATTAATAATTTTGTTTATTGCTTGCTGAGTCACTTGAGTCATCCTGAAGGAGACTGAATGACCAGTTTGGCAAGTCTCTCTGAAGAGCAGGTACTTAACATTTAACAGAAGCATTATTAGTTTGCCCTTTAATACCCTCTGTACTTCAAACCTGACAGCAGTTCAGCATTCAACCTTCCCTGCACTCAATCTAAATCCCATTAAAGTCAATGCAAGTCTCTCCCATTTTAATGGGATTTAAATCAAGCCTTTAATCCTCAGTGTCTCTGTCCTTTGTGTCACTCACAGACAGAAAATTATGAATGTGTGCTCATGATGCAGACATTGCTGCAATTGGAGGTGAATGATAGCAATCAGTGCAACTTACCATGAAAAATATACCTTTGTGTCTCTTTCCTATTGAGAGCAGACTATCCTGTATACTTTAAGAAAAGTTAAAGAAAATATTTAAGCTGTAATATCTTGGAGCCCTTCACTCTGCTAAATCTACATCTCTGAAGGGATTCGTCTGCATTAATAAACTTGGCTAAATACTGGAATCTGTAAAGTTCCCTTTACAGTGCCAAAGAGTCACCTCCAGAGGGCAATTCGCCTGATCTGTCTCACATGGATGTTTTCAGCTGAGATGAGCAGCTTTCTTCTGATGCTTGTGTCTTGCCATTGATGATACTGGTTGAATGGATAACTCAAATATCTCATGCTTATGTGTCTATAATTAAGGCAGATATATCTCACCCCTTACAAGGGATTGTTTTAGAACAGTAAGAGGTAAATTTTAAGCCTGGAAAGTAGGTAATCCACCTCTACTGTGATGGTGCTCAGTTACATTTCTAAGACTAGATGTAAGGAGCATAACATGCTGGTTTTAAACTCAAACGCATATTTTAGGGGAAAGCAACTGTTTTTATACACATATTTTGAATTACAGAGATATAATCACATGTCTTGTTAGGTTATTGATACAATTAATTATCCTTACTACTAAACATATTATTCCAGCTCTGATAGAACTTCATCATTTCTTTAGAATTTGATGCAAATCCTCTCTAATAATTTGGAGTCCATGAATGCAAGGCTTGCATTTACCCTTTTAATCACAGGAGTATGTGATGAGCACATAGATAATTTGTTCACTGACACTCTTTAGTGCTTTTAGGCATGTTGCTTTTCAAGGCATATATCTTTGAATAGTAATATGGTGTACATTCACTTTTCCTGCAGTGAGTGATTCATTATTAGCTGTACTATAAACCTGTTTCTCTCCACTGAAGAGACAATGTGAATTTGCTCTGCTAGCACAGCTATTTCAGCAAAACAAAACACTGAAGGTGTTTTTCCACCAGTGTGCCCACCACGCCTACTTTAATGAAGCTCACTAAGCCGAGATTAGAGCTGCACATTGTCTGCACAGATAAATGAGTTTAGGGTGTGTGATTTGTTTCCCCCAGCTCAGCTGAGACCTCATACTGATAGGAAAACTTTCCGTCATAGATCATATCCACACCTAAAATTTTGCCCACAGAGCTTTGCTAACAAAATTATACTAAAGACAGAAAAGCAACCGGACAAAAAGAAAACTTAATGTACATATATCTTTCAGTATTTACACCAGTATAAGAAATACTGCCTCATTTCCAAGTATTTTGTTGTTACAGAAGTTCCAACCGAAAAATCTGTCCCTTGATGCTATCAGTGCTGAAAAAAGTGTGTGACACCTGTTTGAGTCTAGCAGGCAACATGAGCTGCAGGAATGATCTTACCTCCTCACAATTTAGTTGTTAATTCTCTGCATTACTGACAAAATATGACTGCTTAAAAACTTACTATTATGAGAGTTCAGTTGTGGACATTGTGATGAGGTCCCTTTGTTATACACGATGCAATTACTGAACCATTAACTCTTTTGTTCTTTTCCTAACTTGCATTTGAGGGGAAAAAACCAAACCACAAAATACTAGTTAAAACTGAATAGAGGGAGGTCATTTTTTTTGCCGAAAGTATCAATTTTCTGAAAGTATAAAAAATATGTGTTTAGGACTAAATTGCCCCTTATCAACTAGACACTGGAATACGTGTTAAAACCCAGGAAAAATTATTAATTTTTGAGTCACATAAAAGATGTATAGCTGTGAGCAAGAATGTTCTTCAAGTCGCATGTAATTTTTACATATAGCACAGATATTAATGGGTATGTTTTCAGCTGAGGAGAGAGCTATGGTGACATAGAAATGTAAGAATCTTGAACAAGTGAACAACTTAATATGAAAAAGTATTTTATAAAACTCAGAAAGACTTGTATGTGGTTGAAAGGCTCTAAGATTTTTCTAATAAAATCATTATCAACCAAGTTACCCTTGAGGGGAAAAAAAGAAAAGAAACAAGTAGGAAGAGTGAAGTAAGTAAAGAAAACTGAGAATCAGGAGTAAATTTTTAATTTGTGGGAATACTTGAGTGCTTACAGCTCACGGCTACTGGCAGATGTAACCACAGCAGTCGCAGTAGGTTGCTTGTGCCTTGTCTCCACAATGCTTCCTTTTGTGAGGTGGCTGCAAATGTTTGACAGTCATTAGAAAGTCATCCAAGGAAATACTTCCTTTCCATGTACAAGATCCTTTTCGTGGGTTTTTAACACTGAGCACTCTCAGTAATTCAGCTATCATTAGCAAAAGAATAGTTTCTTACAGCCTGCCTCTGCCCCTAAGGGTCTTTTATAAAGAGGACAGAAGCTCTTTGTTGTCACTCCTTCACACGTTATTAACAGAGGTTTAACAGAAAGAAGAGGGGCTTGTTACATGCCCGCTGCAATTTGTTCTTTTTTGGGTTCATTCAGATTTCATGATGTCCACCAGAAGATGGATTAACCCCAGGGAGACTGTTTCCATACTGAATAGAAAATTAATTCAAACTAGGCAGACAGAATAATCTCTCCCTACAAAGAATCAAATCAGCTAACGAAATGGTGAATATTCCTGCATGCCAGACAACATTTTTGTAAAACAAACTGCTGTTCAACAAAGGAAAGTAAACCCCAGTAAAATATATTATCTTGATCATTTGGTATGATCATCATTTTGCCATCGTTTTTACTTTTTTGCCTCTGCTCCCTAATTCTTTCCATGCTACCTATGCACATCCGTTGCTGAGCCTCCCGATTGTTCTGCACAAAGCAGAATTTACGGTGATTGCTTCCAATCCCATCACATTTGGGTCTGCAGACTGATAGCTGTGATGGGGCTGTCAGCTGCTGTCAAATGGGAATGCTCTGATGGCAGCAATGTCGGGCTGACTCAACACTAGCCGAGCCACAGCTTCCTCAGTTCAGCCCTGGCAGGGTCCAGGCCCCCACAATGACTTGCCACTTTTACAATTCTAGCAATATTTTCAATGCATTCGGGACCATGTCCAGTATGAATCATACACAACTCTCCAGCACTGCTGCTCAGGGCAAAGGAAGCTGTAGATTTTTTCCATCGTGGCCCAATGAGTCATTTAGGTTTCTGAAAAAATTTCTGTTGGTTCAGAATTTCATAAAGGAATGACCAAAGACACACAAGTATGAAAAGGGAGTTCACAACCGTCAAGCCAGTGCTACACGTTGTGCTGACAGACTAAAAACTCTACTAAAAAAATCAAGAGGTCTCAACCTAAGATATTTTAAGAGTGTGAATGATGGAGCTTAAAGACAAGATTGCTTGTGTGCAGCTTATCCAGGAGAAAGTCTCTAATCTATCTTTTTCTTAGACCCTCTAAATCTTCCATATCAAGAACAGTGCATGTGTACCTGGTATCACATGTATGAAGATGTATTACCTGAGCTGATGTATGCTGCAGAAAGATTCTGCAGAAAAGCTTAGGCTATATAGCACTGTGAAAACACCAACTCAGTGCTCAAAAATCAAGTAGAATATTAGGAAACATTAGGAAAAGACAACCAAACATAACAGGAAAGTCTTTATGTCGTTGTTTAAATCCATCATTCATTCACATCTTGAATGAATACCGTGTAGAGCTTTGATGCCTTCATCGTAGAAGGAATTTTAGGAGCTGGCAACATTTTGCCCAATTTTTCCTTTCTTTCATGTCCAGACATGGACATGGACACTGGTAGGGGAGGGTACTCTGCTAGACAGACTCTTTGCCTGAACAATTCCCATACCCTTATGTGAAGATTATTTTGTGACTGAGAGGTACAGCCTACAGCTCTGAAAAATGAGTGTTGGCAGCCAGTTCCAGCTGAAAAATGCAGTTTGGCAGTGGTTCACCTGTTGTATACTCAACACCATACTTCAGTGTGGGGATGAAGGGGAAGAAGACTCAACTACAAAAATAGCATTTGAAGCACTAAACATGTGAGATCATCTCAAGTACAATCAGCAGTCAGGGTAAACATCTTGCTGTGCCACCTATACAGACATTAAGTTGAATGCTTGTGCACGTGGAGGTAATGCTATAGAATGCAGTAACTGCTCAGTGCTGTGATCAGAGTTAAAATACAGCTCAAAAAAATACAGCTGAAAATCTTCCCTGATCAAGCCATGACAGGTACAGACACATATTGCAATCATCTAAAGCAATGCTCTAACTGGGTTATAAAATAACCTAAGGCTGCTGCACAGACAGGGCTTTTGATGCCATTTTCCCATGCCCAGTTCAAGCCCACCTCATCATTCCCAGAGCTGCGTACAGAACACCACCAATCCTGGAAATCTCACAGGCAAATTTATGTGAATTCTCTATCAATGGTTGCAAATCCCACAAGAAGCTGATTATTCCCTCTTTGTATCAGCAATATTTGTGATGTGGGAAAGTACAAGCAATTCAAAGGATAAATTTCTGCTGCCATGCCAAAATAAAATGTCGTTTTCAGTTCTCTGAAAATATCACAGACTCTGGTAACACCAACAGTGCCCTATTGTTTGTGGTAGTGGCAAGTAACACACACCCCATTCACTTGACTGCTTGGACACTAAGGGAGGTATTCTCCTCCTCACTTTGCTTCCCCTGCACTCAGCTGCTAAAATGACAAAAGGAGGCCAGCTGAACACTGTGGGCATTTTTATGGAGTATAAAGCTAATGCCTTCACACAGTCTTAGGAAAACAGTAGTGCAGACACAGCTGCTTCAGAGAGACTGAGCAATATGGAGGCACAAGTTGGACTAAGAGAGATCAGCATCAACTCATATCAGCACATTGTCTATGCTGTTTGCTGACCATTAAAAAAATGGAGCTGAAAACCTAGATATTGCTGACAGTTTCTTCCTCAAATTTTATTTGGATTAGGGCTCACAAACAGTTTGAATAGCTGGTCACCCCTAGTACTGGTATTTCAGGTATCAGCTGGGAAAAATGGGTTCAAAATTAAGCAAGACCTTGATCAAAGCAGTGGTGAGTTGTGGTGGAGGAAGGTCTAACTGGTCTAACTGGTGGGATCAGAGAGAACAGTTTTTCTGAAATGGGACTTGTGTATAGTATTTATCCAATAAACAAGGAGAATATACAACAATCACTGTGGCAGTAACCATGAAATACACCTTTAGGCATGTATTAAAAACTATGGCCAACTGTAAATGAAAAGCAACATCCATAGTGGAATAGATGTCAAAAATGAAGGATCCAGAATAATAGTAGTAAAGCTAAGGGACAGTTACCTCTGTAATGCCATTCACTATACAGTCATCTTAGAAAATCTGACAGCCTGAACAGTATGCATGCAGCTAATGAGTAATCTGCAGTTCATCCCTGTACTGGTGTTTGCACAGTGAGGGGAGAGGAAGCCACCAAAGCATAAGAAGCTGGAGTAGTGCCAATAAAAGAGGACCCAAATCCCAAAGCTATCTTCAGCCTCAAATAGTCTTTATGCATTGCCACCTTGGTTTTTTGTATGTTTTCAAGTGAAATTAGTGCTCCCCAGGTGTGCCAACCAGCCTGAGCATGGTAAATCAGCCTCCAGGAGTTCAGGTTCCCACAGGTCTAGATTGGGAAACTTTTGAGGTTACATGGGATTTTGAGTTTTCAGTTCTTAGGAAACCCTGTGCTGCAAGTCTAACAGAATTAGAGATTTGCAAGGGCTGTCAGCTATCTGTTGCAGACATCCTTAATTTTTCTTTTAATCTTGGCATTAAAACTCAACCTGAATCCAGGTGAATGCATCTCAAATCTCACTGTGAACATTCTAATCCACCGCTGAGTGTGCCTATTCACCTAAGCATAGTCCCAAACTACATCAGTTCTCAAAATGTATTAAACAAAATTGCATAAATGTGTTGCTATTGCAGATAAGGTGGTACACATAAAACTTCAGGCCTGCTAACCTGGTGCTTTTCTCTCTTCCATATGGTAGGGCTTAGAGAAGCCCTCCCTTAAATTATGTGATTCAACTAGATACCTGAATTTATGTGAAATAAACCCAGAACATACAGCCTGGACAAAAGGATGTTCACAATGACAATATCTAGCAGAAAGGCCACTTAAGTATCTCAGTGAAGTCAACTGGGTAATCATAAAGTACTATTCATAAACAATATGTATGTGAGAAATACTTCCTATAGAAGAACATTTGCTGCTGCATTTCTTAAAAAAACAGAAGCAGATCATCCTACCAGGCACTGTTCAAGTTTGAACTCAGAAGGGAGAGCAGGAAAAAGAAGGAAAAACAACAGCAATGACCTCCCTCTTATACTTTAGGAAATACTTGTTTGGAAGAATTGCATGAGAACCTACAGAATTAATGTTTTTGGTTTCTTATCAGGCTGGACTGAGCTCAAACCAATGACCTCAAGGTTAAAAGCCCTACATGTATTTTCCATGTTTCTAAACAATCTAACCCTTCCTACCAATAAAATACCTTATTTGGAAGTCCATAAGGCTGAATTACATACAGCTTGTAAAAACAACTAAGTCTAGACAAGGATGCTGTGAGGTTATGCAGGCAGAAAATTTTAAGGCCCAAAGCCTAACTAGAAGTTAATGCTGTTACTGCCATAAAAGACAATTTAAAAGGTTTCTATAAATAGGTGAGAAAAAAAAGGAGAATCTTCATCCTTTATTGGATGGATATTCTGGCTGGCTGGATGAGCTCAGAGGGTTGTGGTGCATGGTGTTAAACCCAGTTAGTGGTCAGTCACAAATGGTGTTCTCCAGGGTTCAGATCTGGGGCCTGTTTAATATGTTTATCAATGATCTGAATGAGTGCACTTTCAGTAAGTTCCCAAATGACACCAGGCTGGGTGGGAATGCTCATCTGCTGGAAAGCAGGAAGGCTCTACAGAGGAATCAGAAAGGCTGGATTGAGGAGCCAAGGCCAGTTGTGTGTGGCTCAAAAAGGCCAAGGACCAGGACCTTCACCTGGGTCACAACAATCCCTGGCAGAGCTACAGGCAGAGGGGCTGGAAAAGTGCCTGGCAGAAAGGGACTTGGGAATACCAGTGGCAGACGGGGGAATGCCAGTTGACAGTAGCTGATCACCAGCTGGCCGTGTGCCCAGGAGGCCAAGGAGGTCCTTGGCACCCGTGGCATCCTGGCCTGTCTCAGGAATAGTGTGGCCAGCAGGACCAAGGCTGTGCATTTTGGATGACCTCAGTGCCCTCAGGTGTGTCAGAAATCCGTGTGAGCAGGAATTGCTTTGCCAAGGAAACGTGGGTGTGTATGTATGTATGAGTGTGTGTGTGTGTATGTGTGTACAGAAGAGAGGAAATTGGCCAAAATCCATAACTGGTGAGCTCTGGGGAGCAGAAGGCTGTGGCTTGGCTGGGAGAAGGCCATGAACTATCCTGCACCATCACAGCCAATCCAGCCAGCTCAACAACCAGCCCAAGCTGTGCCAAAACCTCGGCTGGTCAGAGGAGCAGCAGTGCCTCTGCTCATATTTGGGAAAGCTGCCAGATACCCAAAGTGATGTGGGGAGACCCTAGAGGAGCACAGGAGGGGACACGAGAAGATACAGGAGGAGGGACAGAGAAGGGGACATTCTGAAGGGCACAGGGGGAGATGAACCAAAGGAGGCACTACCTGCCAGAGGACTGGAGCCCATGGATAAATAAGCTTGTGCCTGCATGGACATGGCCACCAAGGGACAGTGACCTGTGGAGGACCCCACACCAGGGCAGAGCAATTAGAGGAAGTGAAAAAAATGAAAAACCTGGCCTGGCTCAGTTGGTGGTGTTTCACTGAAGGCCTAAGTGACCCAGATAGACAAGCAGTCTGCTCTCAGTAGGTGTAATTTAGACAGAGAGTATAAAGAGGCAGGTTACAATTGTCCACAGCAAACACAACTCAGTCTGGATGAGCCCAAAAGATTCAACTCCATCAACATCAAAGAATAAGTCCACCTCATAACAGCTTGGGTGTTTCAGAGATAGGTGCTTCACAATGGTTAAAGATATGTTGTCTTTTATGACTCTTTTCCATGTAGCCACACAAAAAAGCCAGACTATTTTGTTATGTGAAGTAGCTTGACAACTCAACTAGGTAAATTTGAAAGAAGTCTTTGCAACACATTCTGCATACCTGAATTCCTATAATAGAGTTGCTCATTAAGGCACATAGTGTGTCTGAAAATTTCAATTTTTTTCAGTTTAATGAAATTTTTGTTTAAATAATTCAGTTCTCTTGGTTTGGCTCACTGTGTAAACACTGCATATATTAATATTGAGTATAGCTTAAATCAAAATGTGTTTAATTACATAAAATTTTACTTTATTACAAAGAAAAGTAGTTCAATATATAGGAAAATGAATGTGTAATTACTGTGATGTTACAAAGATGAATGAGTTGAGGGAATGACAATGGTATTATTGGGACACATTCCAAAAGACACTAGTTGAAAGAACTTTTGACATTAACTTTATTGGGAGCCCTTCCAAAAGAATCAAGTTGAAAGAACTCATGCCATTAATATACTTGGGAGTCATTCCAAACAACAGTAGTTGGAAAATCTTTGTAGGTTGATTTATTTATTGGTTGAAGCAGGTAAATTAACACTTTTTGGTATTAGATGCTGGATTTTGACAGAAATTCACTCTACTAATGACTCTTGTAAAGGCAGCTAGGGTTTCCTGGACTAATATTCATTAAATGTTGAAATTAACCACGTGAAATCAGGTAATTTTTCTCCTGTCTTCTCCAAGCCCCTTTAAATAATTTTTTTATGGTATGAACACAAACATTTATTTTCTTGATTCTTCATAACTCAGCCTTTCCAAATTCTCTCTGTCTTGTACTTATCACTGACATGTGTTGCTACTATCACTTTTTCATTTGAAGCATGCTTTTTCTGCCATAACAGATCATGCTCCTGCAGACAAGTTCTCAAAATTGTTAATTTACTGGCCAGTGCTTCTGCACTGATAGTAGCTTGAAATGCTCACTTGTCTTCCACTTCATGACTGCCTGAAAAAACGATATTCTCTGTAGTACACAGAGTGAATCCAATACCAGGAAATTTTCTATACTCTCTTACACAGTCAGGGAGATAGCTTGCATGTTTGTTATGCTGGATAATATTGTGTCATATCTCCATCTTATTTTCATATATTTTCATACCCCCTCTCAGTTCTTTTCTCAGACAATTTTGGGACAGGATTTGTGTTTTCTGTCCTTTTGGAAGAGCACTGAATATAGAGGAGTCCTGGCCACTGCCTAATTCAAAATAGTGTCCTACTTTTGTAGCAATGGGGAACAAAGTCTCCCACATCTTTTTACTGCTGTGTTGCTATATCCCACGTTTCACATTCCAGTCTTAGTCTATTGATCTTCCTGGCCACATGCATGATGTTTATCATCCAATTATCCTTGTGGGGCTGTGTCAGAAGGGCTGAAGCCTAAAGAGTTTACTTGTGAAAAAAAAGTGCAAGCATGAACTGGAAATCAGTGAATGCCAGAGTTTTGTTCCTATATGAAACATAAAAATAAATCCTGGCAGATCTGGTTTCTTCAGCCTGAAGGCTTCATGGCCTTGTGTGCCCTTCCTGATTCTCTTGCTATAGACCAAAACAACATGCTTTAACCTTGGCAACATGCTACAAAACATTCCTGTGTTAGATTGTGAGGCACTTGTCTTGTTTGTGTCCATTCCTGAACAGAATGGTGCCAAACAGCATTTAAAGAAGTGGCAGCTGGAGCCAAGAAGAGATCAACACTCATGGTTTCACCACTCCAAATTCAGAAAACATCATCTGAAACCAAAAAAAGAAGCTGGAATTTGAGGGCAGTTTCAGTGTTTCCAAAATATGCGCAACATCTTGGATGGAGAATTAGCTATGGAACATGCCTGTGATGCCATGTGCTCAAGTCACACCCTATATAGGTGCTAGAGTCCCAGAGATGTGTCTCAGCATCCCCAGACTACCCAAGGCCCTGCTGTGCAACATCCCACAGGATTAGCCTCCAGATGGTGGTAACCATGGTGATAACCCCAGGGATAAGTGGACAAGCACGTGGTCATGACATTGGTGAATCTTCTCACTGATCACCAATGCTCTGCAGGATCAGGAAGTGATGTCTCTACTGATTCACACAGTTTTAGGTCTAAGCACAGGGAAATCTGCTGGAAAGTGTCCCTTTAGTGTCTCATATGCACAGTGGGAAGATGCACTAATTGCTTCAGAAAGGCCAAGAGCCCAAAACAGAGAGGACAGGAGAAGGGTCATGCCTTACCTTTCCTCTGGTTGGCTGAGTTAACTTTAAGTTAACTCCAAACTATTGGGAGACCATTCTCCAAACCAGCTCCCCAGGGCCACTTCTTGTCCATGACAGAAAGGTTCTGATGATGCCATGTTGCTGCTGCAGGACACAGATGAACTCCCCCATAGGAACTTCTTATGTTCCCATTTCTAGATTCAAGTTCTGGAGGTGCTTTGAGCATTCCAAGTCTAAAATATAATGCTGCCATTAGAGTATCCCCCTCATTAAAAACTGTTCCTCAACAGCAAAGTCTGTGGCTGCCCTCCTGACAAAGTGACATAGAGGGTTGTGTCACCATCAGAACAGCCTTGTCTGGGAGCATTGAAGACAAGAGGGGTCCATCTGGCCAAGGTTTGCTCATCCTCTGCTAGACATTTTTTCATCCAACAAAGGGGCTGTGAAAAACCTGAGATATTCCTCCCAGTCAAAAGCACAACACTGTCAATAAGAAATCAGGAGCCACATCAATGGAATAATTACGTAGCAGGTCCAAAGAAGAGGCTAAGTGCCTGTCTCTGTGATATAGAGAACTGGAGATATTTAAAGCCAAGTGGACAAGATCCTGAGCAACCTGATCTAAGATGACATTGCTTCAAGCAGAGAAAGAACATCAAGAGGTCTCTTCCAGCTTAAATTACTTTTTGGTTCAGTGATTCTAACATACATCTATGCTAGAATGTCATTACACTTGTGTAGAAGAAAAAATAATCACCTAACTTAGAAGACCAATGTGCAGTCAAAATGAAATCATTGGTACTTATTGTGATACTACAGTATAAAGCTTGAAAGCTCTTCAGAGGCTGAACATACCATCTTTCTCTCTGCCTTCACTAAATATGTGAAAAATAGAATATATATAGAATATATATATAATAGAATATATATAATAAATAGCATGAAGTAATTTTCAAATTGCTTTTTATGTGCAGCATTTTGCCTTGCAGCAAATCATTCACTATACAAGATACATTCTGACAAATAATATGTGCAGCATGACACCACAATTTTTTAATGACAGTCTAAATCTTGGACTAAATTTCAAAGGAGAATGCACTTATCTTTGGAATTATACATGAAACCCTGTTCTATAGTCTGTCTTTCAAGACTAAATAGTGTAACAATGTGTGTCTGAACACAAGAACACACATCAAAAAAAACATTTTCTCTCATCCAACACAGAGAAAATTCTGCTGGCTCTCCTTTTTCATCACAATCTCTGACTCTGCATTCTCTTCCTCAAAGTTTGATTTTGAAATGTATATATTTGGTATGCATATACTGTGCAGACCTATTAGAATCTCATACTGTGCCTTAAGAACAGCTAAGAAACATGTAATTTACCACACTTGTACAAATACACAATCAGAGAAAATATCAGGACCACAGAACTTAGACACAAGGCAGACAAAAGGCAGAGGAAACAATGAACATACGAGCACAGCAAACAACCTGGTAGTAGCAAATATTATCTCTGTTAGCATTCCTTTATTTACTTCATTTGTTGCTTAAACCTCTTCAGTTGAGTTCTGAGAGGAATTAGGTAGGTGGAAAAACAAAGGGATAGGAGTATATGAATGAGAGCAAATGGCAAATCTGTATGGACAGCAGGCTATATGGAGTTAAGACAGCAGAAATAAGCTTTTAAAGTCATCACAGCTTTCAGCTTCCACAGTTTCTGCATAGACTCTGTCAGCTTTACTCAGGTCTGCTGCTTTTTCTGTAGATATAAAGACCTGTATGGTGGAGGAAGGAAACATTTAAGCTCTGTCCAATTTACCATCAGTGATGTACTCCCAGATGTCCACGTGTCAGTCTGTTTAAGCAGAGTAACTTCTGCTCAGTCTTCATTCTTACCTTTCCTAGTAAGCCAGGAAAGCTGTGCCTCTCCATCACCTCAGTCCCAGATGCACTTCTAAGCCTGATCATCTAGACATAGCCCTAGTGATTCCTAGTCCATACTTCTTAGTTTGGAAAGTTACACAGTTTTACAGAAATCTCTAAGCATCACTTGCCTCTGCAGACTATACAGCCTGGCTGAGTACTAGCTGAGAATAAGGCTTTTAAAAAATAACAAATGCAATTAGCAGAG
Organism: Oenanthe melanoleuca; assembly: GCF_029582105.1. Lineage (NCBI taxonomy): Eukaryota > Metazoa > Chordata > Aves > Passeriformes > Muscicapidae > Oenanthe > Oenanthe melanoleuca. The sequence continues at coordinate 65,652,422 of NC_079333.1, read as the reverse complement.
GGTGGTCACCAATCCTGTAAGAGGGAATTTCAGATTCAGATGGAATTTTGGACAGAAAAATGAACATTTTTGCACCCCTGCTTTTATAAAGGATCATACAGGTCATTTAAGGACTGAAAAAAACTAAGAAAACCAGAAATGCTTTATATTGGCTCAGCTGAACAGAGATATTGAGCAAACTTTCAAGATATGTTGTATATGCCAGAAGAATAAGCCAAGTCAAGCAAAAGAGCCCCTGTTGGTGGCACAGGAAAAATTGTTCCCTTGGAGCAACATAGGCTGAGATTTGTTTAGATTGGCTAAGAAAATAAATGTACTTATTTTTCTGCACTGAGTTTACTAAGAAGGAGCATGTTGTAAGTTTGGGTATGGACAAGTTACTGCTAGTATGCCCTTAGTTGTAATCCAAATGACTTTAGAAAAATTTGCTAAAGATAAATAACAGGATATAACAACTAAATACAGGTTGTCACCTGTAGGATTTTTTTTTTTTAGTAGACAGGGAGAATTCTAACACTTTTACTGATGATAGAAGTCAATGTCAAGTTTTGTGGAAGTATAAATACAGTATATGCAATATGATCAACCACCTGACTCAAAGTACTGTATATGCCCATGATGGAAATTAATGATCAGAACACCAAGGAGATGGAGGAGCACAAAGCCCAAGAAAAGTGAGTGCCTCATGCCATGCACTCTAATCATATGTTAATTAACCAAATTTCCCCAATTTCTCACCTTTTCCTACCTACATTAGACAGAGATGGACTATGATACTGTTGTTCCACATGCTTATGAGAATCACATCAGTAGACAAATGCTGCTGCCTCCAGTTACAGGAGGGGATGTAAGTGTCATCCAGTGCTTTTTTTTTTTTCCTTTTCTAGTCATGCTTAGACAGAATTTACAACAGATAAGACATCTAAACCCCAAGTCCTTAATACTATCCAAATAAACAACTTACAATTTCCAATTAGCAACAGTTATGATATTTCAAGAGAGACCTGTCATCTCAGAGACTAGTCAAAAATACTTCAGCACATGATAACCAGTTTATGTAGGAGGCTCATTGCAAATATTTGGAAACAAGCCCCATATATGTAGCATAAGGATTAATATATTAAGTGTTTTGGTCAGGAAGTTGAGAAAAAAGATCATGCTCTGCATTCATGGAAGTTCTCTTAGATTATGCCTCTTTGTTGGCACAGAAAGGGAAAGTAAGGAAGCTGGAGGAATGGACAAAGGGACATGTTCTATGTTCAAAGGGACGTGCTTTATATTCATTTCTTTTTGTATATCTATCTAAAAAATTAATACTAGACACAAAAATATTATCCAACTGCAACTCCAGTAAAAGGCCTCCCAATCCTTCATCATAAACTGGGAGATATAACAGAGCCTTAGCCCTGACACCTGGATGGCTCAACAGTGCCTGAGATACAATCAGAAATAAAATTCAAGTAACCAGAGCTCTGAAGTTCTTGGACTCAAATTAGAAGTTGTGCACTTCCAGGGAAGAAGATGTATGTACATTGTTTCTGCATCTTTGTTTCCCCTTCTCCCCTTCCTGCTTCCCTCCTTTCCACACTGTTTTATCTATCAATTTGTTTGGTTCATCACAAATATCTGGAGAATTAATTTTCCAGACAAAATATGTTTATTTTCCCAGGTTTCTAGGTGAATATTCAAATCTCTTGTAGTAAAGAAACTTCTAGCAGCCTTTCTTGCTGCCAGTAAGGCCTGAGCAAAATACCACAGTTATTAAGTTTTAGCTTGGAAAATAAACTGTGGCGTTTGAAATCCTACCTTTAAAGTATTCATCTTGGAAAATGTGTCACTGATCAAAAAGGATCTCTCTCCATTACCACAGGCCCTGAGGTTGCCTGGTTTGCCTGTTGACCACAAACTGCTCAACAAAGGAAGCCACTTTGGCTGGCACCAGCATGCTTACCTCAAACTGGCTTAGGACTAGTCTCCCAGAAACATGTCTTGGAGATGGCTGGTTGAAGCAGTCCACAAGAAATACAGGAAAAGAACTAGGAATTAAACCATGTAGACCATGTTGGGTGTAGTACTGAGCTTCTTCCTCAGCTCTCTTCAGCAGATAGAAGTCTCTCAACTAGGGCTGAACAGAGGAGGTGTCTCTGCTCACTGTTCAAGGATTGCTCCTCAGAAAGCTTTGGTTATTGCAAGCTGTCACCTCTACAGGGATACTTGTACACGACTTTTATCTGAGGCTGTCACACCAGCCTTGCACCACAGTTTACTCCTCTGCATGCAGGGTGCTGCACCATTCACAGGACATGCAATAAAGTCACAGGGAATCTCCTGCAAGTGGTTCCCAGAAGGTGACACCAGCACAAAAGTTCCTGAGTCTAGCTGTGAGCAGGGATGGTGCTGACAGCTCTTTGGAAGGGCCTTATGATTAGGGATCTCAGGATTGTCAGCCACCCTGCCCAGAGGAGGTTTGGAACCATCCCATTCCATTTGTCTTTCCAGATCCCCTTTCAGATAGATGGTTTGTTTATCCAGATAATGTCTCTTTAAGAGTCACCTCTAAGAGTGTCTGTCTCTTCTGCCAAGGCAAGGAAGGGACTGAGTTGTCACCCCAATGCCTGTGCTGTACTCATGCTCTTTAGGTTTAATGCAGATTTAAAAATGCTCCAGGAACTATAGAACATACAAAGGACTTCTAGCCTAGAAGAAGCATATTCCTGGACCAAAGCTGCTAGAGGTGTTATGTTACATGAATGGTCAGCTGTCAGTGTCTATCCAGTTGTATTTCCTTTTGGACATGGGAACATAGCCATTTAAAAAATAAAACTCAAACTATTCTACTGTCTTGGTCATACTTCTTACAGATGTTTTGCCCTCTGTGACAGAAAAATAATTTTACTCTTACAAACATGATCTAGAGATGATTTTAAATAATATTTTTATCACACTTTCAGGCATTACCTTTCTCCAACATTTTGGCTTGTATGAGGTATACTGTCTTGTCACAGAATACAATATGACTAGTAGTAAAAATAAATTGATGTATGGAGTATGTCTGTTCTGCAAAATTGCTTCAGGTACTGCATAACTTAATATAAACATCCTAAATGTATAAACATGTACTCATTAAAACCTACCACATAAAATTCAAACAAATGAGAATGAAGTGAGCATGAAAAAAAGGCTTTATGAGCAAAATAAAGCCCAAGTCACTCTTATTTAGTTTTAACATAGTCTCATTTATCTAACTGAATCAATTACTTTAACACAAGGCAACTGTGGAACAAGGCAACCAATTGGAAAAGTTCTCTTAATAAATAATTCCATTGCTCTCAACTAAAATGCCACCATATGCCTGCTAATAGAATTTGGCTTCTGCAAGTCAGATCAAAACCCATTATAATCAGCAATCTATTTTTCTGAAAAATTTCAGTTAAATTCTAAATAATGCCTAGCTCTCCAGACACCACTGAAAGTAGTAATTAAATGTGCTTTGATTATAAAGGGAGCTTAGACATGAATTCATTTGCAAGCATTACATTCTACATCTACAGTCTGGGACTAGATCCCACTCCTTTAAGTGGCAAAAACTTGAGAATACAGGAATTGATTCAAAAGCTTAACTACAACAGGGCACCATGCTGGGCCTCCTGCCTTGTATCAGGGAAGAGAACAGGTCTCCCACTAATTCTGGTACTTTATCAGCCTCATGTCTACAGCTCAAGGTACCTTATGGAGCAGGCAAGTGTGTCTAGACAATTTAACTGGTTCCCACATTTCAGCCTCTAGATGTTATGAACAAGTGCCTGCTTCTCTCTACTGAGTATAAAGAGAGAACAGCAGGTAGCTCAGGTATCAAAGCTGAGCAGAAGAATCCCAGAGTGAATGAGTGTGATGTGATGGGGACTTAACAGCAGCTGGAGAAGGAACTCTTCCCACTTGAAAAATCCTAAAGAGAAGTTCAGTATGTAAAGTTCAGCCCAATCTTTGTGCATGTCCAGAGACAGACAAAGTATCTTAAAAATGCATTGGGTATATCATCCTGAAGAGAAAACAAGGAAAGAAACAACTTCATTTCCTATCTATTGCTCATCTAGGAGAGAGAAAACTCTTTTTAATAGCAAGCTTGCAGTTTCCAGCTACATTCCAGTGCTTCCATGTGTCAGTAGTGATTGATTACCAACTCACAAAAGCTCCTGTACTGCTGTTTACTCTTCATGTTTCCCCTGGCCTTACAGCATGACTGATGCAGGTACTCTCCAGGTATAGTCTCACCCCAAAGAACCTGGTCTTGGGCAAGGGCAAGATGGAGCCTGCTGTTTCCAAAGCTCGATTCTATCAATAAAGATTATGTATTTCAGAAGGAAACTAATTTTCTGGGGAATTAATGTTAAAACACACTCAAAATAAAAGCTCCACAACAACAAACAGCAAGATGTGTCATAAAAAATTACATGTAAAGAAGTCATTCTTACTAAGATGGATTTTGTGGTGTGTTATATCAGAAAGGAAAGGTAAACAAGGATGGGGAAATCATATATATTTGTATACACTGAAAGTAGCTCCAAGCTTCTCCACCTTCATGGAAAAATACTCTGAAAACCAAAGTAAATGGACTGGAAAATTGTGAGTTACACAGTAAAGATCACAGTTTTATTAAAAAAAAAATCAGAGCAAAAATCACTCTTCCACTGGATAATTAACATGCTGTGTTAATCGCCAGGAAAACTGGTATTAGACCTTTCTTTTACATCTTGACTCCTTCTCCAGGCTAATTTTTTTTCAATTTCCTTTACCTAAGTGCCAAGAGTTTCCATTTTCCATAGCCAGATTCCTAGAGAAGAGTTAAAATTCCAGCACTCTCTTTGCTCTAAAAATCACAGTCCTCATTTTTTCCTACCATACTGAAAAATTTATTATTTTTCATTTACTCCCAGTCAAATCTCAAGGGCCATTCTCCCACCTTGGACCTATTTTTGAGCAGAGAATTTGTTTTGATTTTACTTCTCTGCTTCCTAAAAATTATTCTGTGTGATCCTCAGAGTCTTTTAATCAATGGCTTTTTCCTCTTTAGCAACATTATGGATAATGCAGAGTATTTCTGCAAGCTCTCTTTCTGAAATCCTACCTGCTATTGGTTGCATTGAATTCCTGAGTTTTCAAAGCATATGATAACTGCTACACTTTCCATTTCCTCATCTGTACATCCTTTGTCTGCATTAGATCCAGCACTTTTATGGAAGGCATCATTTGACATAAAATCTGAATGTACAATAATAGAGGCAGGATTCATTCCCTGTGGTTATTAATATTTTGGTGAGGAACTGAGACAGAAGTGTAAACATCTGATGCTGTACTCAATGGAGAGAAGTAAGCATTTCAGAAAGACTGAATTACCTTCCTTCTAAGTGTTTTCCTCTATTGACTAAATAGGAAATGAAATTGATATTTAAGATGCCCGACTTTCATAAGAATACCTCCAAGAAAAAAAGATAGAAATTATAATTCTAGCATAAAGTAAAATGGTGAAGTTAAAGCCAGGAATCTCTTGTGGATGGACCTCTACTTATTTTGCATACATTACAGTTAAAAAAAACAACAAAACTGCTCTCAGGCTGAGGTACCTAGCTTGATTATTGTCAAGCTTTGAATTTCAAGGTTACATCTTAAAATCCTTGAAAAAACTCCCTCTAGTAAAAAACCAGAAAATTAAATTGTGTAATTTCCTAGTATATTACTAACATCAATACAAAATTTATACCTCTTTAGTGTTGTGGCTCTCTCCCAACAAAATCCTGAAAGATGTAATAGTTTTTTGGTACTAGATTCTAGTAAAAAGAAAACTCAGTTCCCAGAATGTTTTTTGTTGTAATAAAGACAAAAGACAGGCAATTTTACCTGATTTTCTTCTCTGTTATCTGTTAAGAGAGTACTGCTTCTTGTTCATAGCTGTTACTTTGCAAAGCCTCAACACATCAGCACGAGATGATTTATTCCACATTTATATCTGTTTAGGAATGCACTAAATGTGAATGACTCCAAGTACCAGCGAAACAAGTGGTTCCTATTACCCCAGGAATCAGAAGTAAACAATTTATGAGCAGAAACCACAGAGAAGCATACTGGTGAAGGGGATGAGAACAGATGTAAGTGATGACAAATTGACCTTTAAGGATAAGAAACATAAGTTGCAGAGAGAAAGCAAGAAAGTGATGAAATAAAAAAGAGGACAAATGTCTGATTCCATAATTAGTGTGATGGGTGTCTCCCCTTTTGCCCATCAGAACCTTATTTCTGCACAAACTCCGGTGGTTACTTGAGCAGTTACTGTTCATCATATTTGCTTTAATGTCTACAGTAACCTAGAAATCAGGATGCTTCAGACAAAATGTTTACTATACAAGTAGTATAAATGCTATATGTGAGTATATGCACAAAGAAGACTGAGAAAGTTAATTTCCAGCACCATTTAAGTCTTTCTGAAGTTTCCCATGGGCACATACCAAATGACATCAAATCACTTATTTCAAACGTGCAAACCCACCTTCAGAAGGTGTCACTGAGGAGAGAAGCAGTGTTTGGAAGAAATGCACCTTAGTTTTGTCAACAAAATGGTCTTTTAATTCATTTAATATCACTCTTAATGTTCCACTTGAGGGAATCTTGAAAGCATGGGTAATACTCTTTGAAACCATCCCAGAGGATGTGTTAAGTTGGGGATAGGATTCCTTTTATCACAGAGTGCACTCTAGTTCCTAGATTCTCTCTGGTTCTCTCTGCTTTAATGAACAGACTCTGACACTTCCATGGGGAAGCCAACCTGAATAAAGGTCTTGATGAAAGAAAAATTGCTCCAAAGAGAATCTTATGTATCTTTGTTGAATATGGGGAAATCCTGTATGGGATAGCTTGAAGGAGATAGATAACTTTGGGATGGCTAGATTTCATTTAAATATATCATCCCTTCAGAAATTATGTTTTTGGCTGTATATTTTTTATATTTCAGAAAGAGAGAAGTACAGATGACAGAGCAACACTGATGCACATGCAATGGCACTGAAGGAGTGGGAAAGGCAGTGGGCCCAGCAGGAGCAAGTGGTGTGTACAACAGGATTGTTCTCTATCAGTTCCCCACTTGACAGTTTTTATCTCCACTTAGATTAATAAATCAAATAACCAAGCCGCCTTTCTTCTTTTATTACTTGTTTGTACTGTTTTATGTGTTTACTGATGCTGAACTGTGAGTACATGAAAGCAACGAAAAACCAGGCCCATACAGTGGGCAAACATACAAATCAAACAAAAGAAAAAGGCCCCTTTTGTACTCCAACTAGCAAATTTCATTTTAATGCAGCCAGATCTGCTGCTGGAAACTCCATCTCATACTGACTGGACAGATTTTGCCACTGTACCGTTCAGATGTTACTGTTAGCTGGCACCTGCTAAAATGGGTTTGCATTTCCACCAGCAAGCTGGTAATATTGACAGATTCAGGTCAAAGCACTGAGGAAGCAATTCACACCTGGCCTGGAGATCTGGGCAGACTCATACATACTGATGAAAACCTTCACTGTATTTAGACAGTGAAGACATTTTCAATGCTATTGAAATGTTATAGTGGTTTGCTCACTATATTAGCATGTCATGTACAGACAAGCCACCTTCTAAAAGCTGGAAAGGTTTTCCTTCCTACATTTTGTGTTTTAAAATTGGCCAGTTGCCTTTGTTGGATTTTGAGTTTCTTTTGTATAATTTAGCTACTGTTTCATGTAAAATCCGTAAAACTAATGAAAACAAACAGTACTCAAAACCTTAGAAGACATGGAAGTAATGATAATAAGCACCAGGTTATCTCCACCAATGAATTTCCTCTCTTCCTTTGCTTCTTGTAAACTCTAGGTATTCACATCCAGTAGCAATGTATATAGAAAGCACTGCAAATGCTGAACATGTTGCTTGTGTCAAACCAAAATAATCTGTTATGTTATAGCAGACCTGTAAGTCCTGGTCATGCTTCTATTACAAACACAGGACACTGATCCATCAGTGAGTTCCCACACCCAAAGCCTCTGACCAGAGCAGGTCCAGCAGTTCAAGCATTTTCAAAAGTGCCAACTGAGAGCAGGCAGCTGACCATCCAAAAGACAGCCCAGACACCAATGGGCTCTTTTGTAAAGTACTTTCTTCTTCACTTCCAACCAAACTTGAAAGAACTGAGATGTGTCAACAGTGTTAGGTCTTCCTTTCGAGAATCCTTTTTCAGCAAACTGAGCAGCTGTTTTGCTCTAGCTGGGTTTCCCAGGTGGCTTTTTCAGTGCAACCCCACTGAGAGAGAGAGCTTTCCAATGCCACAGCCCAGCAGAATAAAAAATTCTATTGATTGCTGTGGCTAGATCATTGCTCCAAAACTAAGCAGACAAGCAATCCATTGAAATCAGAGTAGCTCCTTTGATTTTGTGGGATGAATACATTCAGATTAGACCTGAGGCAGAAAAGTAAAAAACATTTCCACAACAATTTACCATTGTTTTAGAGATTTTTCAAGGGCAAATGAGACCAAATAAAACCCTTAGTAAGCCAATGCAAATAATGACCTTTTAATTTTAAGCACTTTTTCCAGCTGACTGGGTTGTCTTCCTCAATTAACAGGCAACACATTCCTCTATACCTGAATTCAGGATTGCATCTGAATATAGGTTTCCTCAACCTGAAATCCAGTAGTCAGTACAGAGAAATGCTTGTGAGGAAAGGACAGAAGCAGAAGCAGCATGAACACAGGGGTATAATTATTTAATGTTCAGGAGAGATGCCATGGAAAGAGAGACAGTGGCAGAGCCCCACCGCACAGGGTAGAAATGTTGACAGAATTTGGGAAAGAGGAACACAGACATGACACAGGCACCTGCAATCCTCCTTCCTGCACTATGCTACAACTTCTCTCCAGCCTTGGAAGAGGCTCAAGGCCTCCAAATCTAAGTCACTTGTACAAGACAAGAGGAAAGAAAAGCTGGATTATGAAGAAAAGAGAAATATGCAAGTCATTTTCTAAGTAAAGCTCTTTCTTAAAGAAATGGAAGAGAGTGCACTGAATGCACTAGTGTAATGTTTTGCAATAAAGCAAAAATGTAAGGATGCAAGAGAATTTGTACAAAAATAATTCTAGAGTATATGAAAAATCCTTTGTGGTAGCCAGCAAATGGGAAAGACACACTTGGAATTAAAAAAATTAGCTCCCTTTAATATAGTAAAGAAAAATTCTCCAAAATAATGAGTAAACAGGAGGGCAGACAAGCTTTATTAAAGATTAAACAAAAAATGAAAAAATAAAAAACCAAAGCAAGTCCCTTTTCCTTTTTGTTTTTTTTTTTAATAAGAGTACTTTAGCTAGAATTAAGGAACCACACACCACTGTGTTTCTGGGTTTTGAGTGTGCCTTAGTGGCACTCCGTATTGAAAAGCATTTCTTAGGTGACTTAAAATCCATGTATATTTTGTCTATTACTGCTCAGGACTGTGTTTCATTAGAGCCACTTGGGTATCATTTGGGTGTACATAATTGTGGGTCAGTAGAGTTCATTCTGCTCAGATGGTTAACAAGATACTCCCTGCCCTAAAGGAAATGTGATTTACTTCACTGAGTATGAAAGATATGCAGATGTATATTGAGGCAAATTTCACCATCTGCAAAATCATTGATGTAAGGGGAATACCACAACTCTACAAACCCCATAGCTTTTATTTTCCTTACATCAAGAATTTATGTATTCAAAGAGGAAGGAGATACGTATTTTACATGTTAGTTGGTAAAGTATCCTATTATCTCAGAATAAGAGCTTTCAAACTTGGAATGCTTACTCTCCCTCCAGTCCCCTGGGCAGATGCAGTGCAGTTTACCAGAGCTCTGGGGGGTGTGGCATGCACAAAGCTTTAAAAGTTCCTCTTTATTCTGAGTGGACATTTGAGATCCTGGGACACAGACCATAAAACTAGGGCTTTTTTCTTTCATACTCTGCCAGCAGCAGACTGTTCACCCTTCTGTGGTAGCATACATACATATATAACAGCTTTTGCATCATATGAAAGACCACATAAATGTAAGCTATAAGGAAGGTAGTGAAACTTGAGAATCATGTGTAGCTTGTCAGACTGGGAATTATGACAGCCATCTACTTTAAGAGTGAGACTATAAAGATCTCTTATGAAGAAATCCATTCTAATTAAAGCATCCACAGACAGCTGCTCATTTTTTTTTAAAAACACCATTACCCTGTGCAGCACTAGCAGTCCTAGTCCCAGTGAAAAAAAAATCCAAAAAAGTCAAACAAAAACAAAACAAACAACAAAGCTGTGCAGTATTACTGAGTCATATGTTAGTGTGACAACTCCTGTTTATCTTAACTTTCTGCAGCTTTAAACATGAAATCTAAGAGGGAGGAAGCAGGAAGACAATTTAGTGGTCAAGAATAGCTGGTGTGAAAGGAAGGGAGGGAACTTTCCCCTTGGGCTGTGAAAAGATAACTTGCAAAATCTTGCTGTTTCTTTCAAAATCCACTTAGAACTGGGGATGATGATTTACTGAATAGACAGGTTCTGATACTTAATAGAAATAATTTATGCCAACTTCTTTTTAACAAAAATAGAATAATCTCCGTTAGGTCCAAAATTTTTTTTTTAGAAAGAAAGAGGTTCCATAAAATGAATAAGAATACTGTAGGTGACCTTGTGCACACATTCATATTATTTTGTGGTATATCTTAGAAACCTAAAATGGGGTTGGAAGGGACCTTAAAGATATCTATTTCCAACCCCTTTTCCATGGGCAGACACACCTTCCATTTGACCAGATTGCTCACAACCCCATCCAACCTTGTCGTTTTTTCTTTTCTATAATAATTTTGAAATCTAATTTCTATAGCTCACAATAGCAAAAAAACCCACAAAATACCAAACCACAAACACAAAAAAAAATCCCTAACAAACAAAAAAACCCCAAAAAATCCCCAGAAAAATCCAAAATAAATAAAAAGCCCTCGTAAGTTTGAGCAAGTTCTTGTCATTCAAGTTACAAAAAAAAAAAAAAAAAAGTTTTTTTTCCAGTTCTGGGTTTTAAAATGGTTTTAGAATGTATCTTTTTATACACTTATATTTCCTTTGGGGAAGGGGGAAGCTATTCCAGTATTTTAGACAGCTGTGAAAATGTCCCCACTTTGGGGTTTTTGCATCAGCACCTGTAACAAGCAGCAAAACTGACTCAGCTGTGCTGCCTTGTACACTCATCAGGATGGATTTCTCCCCACCATGAAACCAGCAACAAGTACAGTACAAAGGAAAACTTTGATCAACAAACAAGAGGTTCTACAGCTCTTCACATGTCTGCATGATTTTACAGACCTAGTCTGTAAATCTGCAATCTTGCCACCAAGTGGAATGAACATTTAGAGCCGTGCACATTCACATACTCAGAAGCCACAGGAGCTGCTGCCTGTGGCATCTTTTTTATCACCATGACAATTAAGTCATGCACACTGTTGTAGCACTTCCACTCCAAAATTCATTTGCATAGCTTAAAATGGAGCCAGCATGTGATTAATCAAACTTCTATCTGTAAAATAAAATTTGGGACTTCCAGAAAAATGCTCTACAATTATTTTCAGTGATGAAAAAGCCACACAATAATACATGCAAGAGAAGACTGAACACTTCTTGAGCATAGGTTTTTGCTTTATGTAGAGGCTCTCAGGTAGACACTGTGACTGTTTGATGGTGACCTCTGATGTGAATGCTGCTTTTTCAGAAGGCAGAGCACTTGGCACAAATCTGAAAGTCATGAGACTTGCATGAGGCACAGACATTACCATCTGTACCTTAGACCTCTTTTGTAAAATGCTGAGAACTGCCACTGTTCTCCCTTGAATGGCTGCTAAAAAGCTTAACTAATCACTGTTAATAAAATACACTGAGGCTTTCTCACAGCGTGAATATTCGGTTCTCTGGGACAGAAAAAATGAAAAAAAGAGCTATCAATGCAGAGTTGCAGTTTCATCTTAGAAAATGGAACTTTATTTTAGGACCACTAAGACACACAGAATGAGATCCTCAGAATCATTCATTGAAGCCTGCTGAACTTACTGGGTGTAGCTCAGTAAAATATATGGGCCTCAGTTCTTAAGAAGCAGCATTTAAAAAATGTTTGAGAACTGGAAATTAATGCATGAGTGCTTTGGCTCTTCAGATTCAGAACAGCCCATAAATAGTTTGCAATTAAGTGTTTATTATATATACATTGCAATCAATGCTAGGCATCAGTATTAAAATTACTTTCTTGAATAGGAGCAGTACCAGTGTTGTTTAGGAGCTTTCTCAGTCAGTTCCTTCCAGCTGCAGTTATTAAAACAATTAGATAGATAGGGTTGTTTCTGAGGCGTCAAAACAGAATTCCATGTCCCCAGTGTGTAGTGAAACAATATCTATTTAATGTTCATTTCACAGAATACAAACTCTCTAAAGTATTTTTGCAACTGTATTTTCAGTGTTCATTTCCCTGGTATCTGGAGAGGTTAAAGAGCCTTGCTCATCTACACAAAAGCAATAATGTTTCTGCCAATACCTGGAATGAAAGCTGAAACAACACTCAAAATACATCTTGAATAAATGTTCAAAAACATATCCTTAGGGTAGTTTCCCTTGTTACTGGCAAACAAAGTTCGCGTGTGTCTGACAAAATGGTTTGAACTGCGGAAGTTTAATACTGCAAAGAATGTTTGATGATGTTAGGACATGCCATATGACAAACTCAGAGCAACCCACGCTTCTCCTAGTGCGCCAGCTCTTGCTACTAAAAAGAATCTGTCAGCTGTATTGAGCTGGACACTCACTTTCCTAGTCTTTCTAGTTACTGGCATTTTACACTTAATTTCTGAAGCTTTGCCTCCTACCCTTTTTTGGTAAGCCTGAGGATTTATATTAACTTGTTACAGCACATGACATAAAACTCCCTGAACTATTTTTCCTAAATGATCAAAATGATAGTCAATTCTGACTTTTACATATCTCAGGTGAGAAACAAGGTACATATTTTTGCCAGTGAAGAGGACAATTAGCAAAAGAAAACTCTATGAGGGAAAAATTCTTGTATTTTTCTCTCTCCTGAGCACTTCATTACTAGGTAATTTCCTAGAGATTTAGCTAAACACGGAGGTCAGGGGTGAGATAAGTGGGTAAACTTGTAGAAAACAGCAAAGATTTTAATCAACATAGAATCATAAAAGCAAAGCAAAGTATACTAAGTTAAACCAAATGAAAGAAAAAGCTAGAGTACTACTGCATTAAATAAGCTTAAACCCTTTATTGATTTCTAACAATTGAAGTGGAGGCCTTTGCTGGATAGAGGTGCTCTTCCACAACCACCTCTGTAATTGCCACCCCAAGATTATTTTATGTTCACTGCAGTATGCAAAGTTCCACCCAGGAGTGAGGAGACCAAATCAGTCATAAAAGACACTCCAGACACTGGAGGATCTAGGATGGTGGGAAATATAAATCCAGTTTCTATTTATTTAATTCAAACAGGAGCCCCTAGAAACTGAGGAATTATATTGCACAATATTATTTTCACTTACAACATTAATTCCATTTCCTTCTACTTGTGAAACTCCTACTTTTTAAAAACAAAAATTTCTCGATATCCTATCAGTGCTTGTGGTGGTGTCAGAACCATGGAGAACAAAGAGGAAAGCTCTTCCGTTCTCTTTTGGTTTTTAGCTGTTGAAACATCTGGTCTTTTTGCTGACACAGAGCTCTGGTCAAGAGAGAGAACTGGGATGATGCTAGATGACAAACCAGTGCTCAGCAACAGCTTGATTGCATTAGGCTCGATTTGGTGGTGACTCCTCACCATTTTAGGTAGCAAAATGTTCCTTGATTTCTTCCAGGACACACAAACTGCAGACATTTTTTTCTGGAAACTTTTCAAAACCAGTGCACGCTGAAAGCTGAGCACAATCTTTTAAAAGAGGTACTCCATAAAAGTATTTGTAAAATATTTGTGGATGGATGCATTTGCCCTTGGCAATTATGTTCCAGTTTGCATCTGCAGAGCAATAAAAAGAAGCATGTTTGTTTGGCTTATGGCTTTAAGTATAGCAACAAAACACTGAAGCAATTAATAATAGGATTTTAAGACTGCTAATTTTCCCCTCCCTGATCTTCCCCTCTTCTGGTCACATTTTGAAATAATAACTATAACTCTTGTAAGTCATGTCCAGGAATAAAACCTGAACAGGTAGAAACCACAGAGTCTGTCTGCTGATACTAGTTACTATCACCAGCATAAAGGTTTGCAATGCTGAGTACATCCAACAGCTGCAGCCTCTTCCAGATAAAAGCAGTGAAAGAGGCTATGTTAGAACAGATGCACTTCAGATTCTCCTGCTGAACACAATGCTTTCTGTTATAATACACACAGCCTGCATCTGCATCTTGTACCTACATTTGTCATGACTGCTTTACAGTAACCTCTTTGGGGATTTTTCCAAGATTTTTGGGGGATGTTTTTGTAGGTTATTTTTCCCTTTTTTTTTTTTTCTTTTTTCTTTTTTTTAGAAATACAGCCAACGAAAGAAACTGTAGGCATTTAAACTGCATGGTAATTCCTCTATTTAAGACCTGTTTAATCTACAGAAACAGCCCCAGGAGAAAAGCAACCAATCAAACCAAATGAAACCAACATGGTGTTTCCTTTCCCTTAACTATTAGCACTAAAAATTATGCAGTTATTCTCTCTATCTGGCCTGAAGTTTCCAGTTGTCTTATCTTCCCAGTTTAACAGGAGAGGTTGAGGGAACTTCATGGCAGTGGCACTCCTTTGGAATCTATAAAACAGGTCTACCACTTCTTCAGGAAGCATTACAACCATTGATGGCTGCATAGAGGGTTGCTGTCTTGGAGGCTCTTTTAAGGCTGGTAGTCCTGTCCAGGTCTCACAAGGTACATCTTTACTGCTAAATATGAGAGACAAGATTTGGGTTAAGCAGGAGGCCCACAAATAATGCACAATATTTAAATGTTAGTCCACACCCTAGTTCCCTTTCAGGCCGCTTCAGGTAACTCTCTCCCAGATAAATTTAGCACCAGAAGAAGCCTCAGCTGTGCAGCCATGAGCCAGTTTGTGCCATTTGGCTTTGAGGCCAGGGGTTGGCTCACGGCCCCTTTTTAATTAGCAGCATAAACATCTCTTCAAAGAACATATGTGGGTGTCAACCCTCATTAGAAGATTTGTGGTTGTGAATCCCGAGTGAGCAGAGTCATGTCTGTTGAAGACTTAATTCAAGCACCTGCAGTCTAGAAAAAAGGAAGGATTTAATTAGAATTTTTTATTAGCTAGCCCTAATGGGAGCACTCCTCTGAGGTGCTTCTCTTTCCCTCAGCAATTACGATGCTTCCTTTACTTAGTATTTTGGATTGCCAACTAGGACAGGAATGCCAAAGGTAGACGTCACATTTTTTACCATGTAGGCACCCACCTCCACAATCAGATCCACCCCTACACTCTCCATGAAGAATTTCTCTTTTACAGGTTTTCCACCAGACTTAGACTTAGTCTCTGCTCATTCTGCCTCTGCTGATGCAAATTTAAATGAAGAACAGAAGCTTCCTGGTTGGAACTGCTTAGAAGTGGTTAAGAGGCCAGGCAGGACAGAACCTCACACACTAGGAAAAAAAAAAAAAGTGCCACAAGATTTTATAACACTGAATAACAGACCCATGTTCTTTTTCCTCTGCTGTTTTTCAAGTTGTCATAGATGCTATCACTCCTGTTCTTCCTTTCCCCTCTAAGGGGTCAACATCAGCTCAGGGACAACCACAGTCGTGTGGTCGCTGGCTCAGAGTCCTTGATCTCAAGAACAAATACTTCAAGACCAGCTTCTGTGGCAAATCCAAAAAAGCAGATGCCAAAGAAATTTGCCAGAGACCTTTCCCTTTCAAGTACAAACAATCTAAACCATATCTGATTTGCTCTATAAAAGTGCACAAGGTTTGTTTTGTTCCGTATTGTATTACTTTTTTCCTTTGCTTTTCGGAATTTTAAACTCTTCACGGCAGGAACCTGTTCTTGACTTGATCCAGTTTTACCTCGTGACCAACCATGTGCACAGCAGCTGAATGGGTTCAATTCTGCACTTTCATTGACTGCCCTGGATATCAGAAAACAGAATGGTATTTTTGTTTAGATATTGTAACACAAAATACAAAATGGGTTATGATGGAAATGCCAGTACATGCATAACTAATATATAATACTATCAGAACACCACATTTTCCAGCCCAGATGCTCTGGTTCACTATTACATTTGTGAGCCACCTCAATATAATGTATTATAATAACAAATACAGATGAACCACAATCATCTCAGTTTTCTACCATCCTCTCCTTCTTCTTCTCCTCAGTCTTGACATCTGGATTAGCAGCTGGCACCTGTAAGAGTGGACACAAGAGAACACTAACATTTCCTCCATTTTCTGCTTCCTGAATTCAGGTCATACCTGTATCGTCTTGACTCCCCAACATCCTAGGAAAATTCACTGTCCGTCAGGATAAGAATCAGTATGTCTCAGATTAAGGATGAGTAGCACTTATCCTTTTTGATGTCTCTGGAAATTTTTTAAGCCAGCTCTCTGTTTACAGCTCAAAGGAAACAGATAGAGACAATTAAGTGGCTTCCCATTGTGGCTTTTTCACTGTTGGTGCACATGACAGATCAGCACCTTCTATGGAAGTCTCCTTGTCTTCAAACAAGCGCTGTTTCCTTCAATTACCTTTATTTCTGATTCTCTTTCTTCCCTTTCCTATAACTTCTCCTATTTTTGCATAACATGAAAGCACGAAACTTCTTCAGCATACAAAACAAAACCCAAAACTTAGCAAGCTGTGCATAATTATTTCCTATTGGAAATTTCCTAAACTTGCTACCCAGACTTTGCTCGTTGACTAAATGCATTAATAACACAAAATAATCCCATTTACACAGCATATATCTGTACAAGAATTTATTTTCAAATTTGAATTATAAAGTTCTGTTATTCCACTGCTTTTCTTCATTGCTACCTCTGTTCAATAGAATCAAAAATTACTTGCTTCACTATAGTTCCCATAAAACCTAAACAATAACTCCAGAAGTACATGGCAAGTTTGCTAAAACAAGAACTGTATAAAGAGAAACTCAATTATGAAAAAATTCAAAATGATCAGCCTTAAAGAAAATGTATAGGAAAGGCAATCCAGCTTTTCTGATTTTCAATTTACTGTTCTGGCTGTTCGTGTTTTGGAATCAGTTCTGCAATTCACTTGCAGCTGCAAGAGCTTTATTCACATGACAAGGTGCACAGAGCTTAGGCAATGCCCTCACTTAGACTGCCAGCTGCTTTGGACAAGGCTTTTTGGCTTTATTCCATGAAGTCCAAGTTGCCTGCAGCCCACAGACACTACCAGAGCACAAACATTTAATCCCATTACTCAAGTGCGAGCACGTCAGGCAGGTTTTCTGGTACTACTGAGGTTTCAAGAAAATGCATTCATTTCTACTGCTTTGTGATTCTATCCGCAGGCTAACACATGCCATGAGACAGTTTTTCCCATATCTTTTTTTCTACCCAGAGGAAAGGGGAAAAAAATCCCCAAACTATTTCACAACAAACTTAACCGCTCTGTGGAATATTAAGGAAAAGTTTCAAAACAGAGGGCAAAGCCGCCATTTACTGTTTCACAAAGGATTAAAGGAATATACAGGAGATGTACTTTGTAAGTTCTCTTCAAGGAGATGGCCTGCTTTTATGTAAACTGCCTTTCATCTTATCATATATTGTTCACACTGAGGATATAAAGTAGACAGGATATCGAGTGAGGCTATGAAATGATGCAGAAGGAAACACGGCTCTTTTCAGCAGTTTATGTTCCGAAACACTGCTGAAACACTTCAAGATTTCCACATCTCCCTATCTTTCTTGGAAATATGCTTGTGCTTATGTAAACCCCACACGCACCTGTGATTTATATTTTAAAGTAGTATGTGAATTTCTTGAGCAAACTGTTGGTCTAATCTATATGGAGACAGTAAGTCTACTCTTGGGAATGATACTAAGGCTTTCCATGATGGAGCCCTCCATTATGTTAATGTCCCTTAAGGGCAGATTTTCTCTGCGACATTATAAAGTTAACTTGGATTTTTATGAATATCTGATACTTTTCAATCAATATTGGCATTTACACTCAATTCTGTATAAAGAGATTGTGTGCCAGGGAAAATGATCATCCAATTGTCTGGAATAGCTTGCCAAAGAAATAGCACATTTCTTCCTGTTTCCTTTGGAAAACAGATCACTGACAATGCAAAACAATCTAAACCACTATTTTTAACAGAATGTTCTGTGCAGTGAGTTTGGAGTTCCACAGAAGTACAAAATATCCATGGCCAGACAGTGGATTTTATTACAAGCAATTTTCACTCAATACCATTGAATGAACTGCTTTCTGATTAAACTTTAAGATACTGACTGTGAAAATACAGTAATGAAACTTCATTTTAAATGGGAGCTTAGTAAGACAATATCAGGAAGATAATTTTTTCCCAGTGTCTAATTTCAGAGGTGCTAAAAGTCTTACCACTTGAACTAGATGCAGTTGGGGCTGCAAGTATTTAGTGCTTCAGAAAAGCATGCCCATGCTGCCAGACTGTGCATAATTACATTTGGCTCCTCATCAAAGAGAATCACTCAGCTCACACACAAACCACAGGGCTGGATAACAAAGCCACAGATTTGTTATCAGCTATCAGCTACCTGCTGATAGTACTAAACATGGTAAGGCAGATGCATGGTCTCTCCTCCACCCTATCCACCCAACCACAGATCTCCTTCTGCACTGGACGAGCCAAAGTGATAACATGTCTTCAGAAGCAAGACAAGCTCCACTAACACTCACACAGCTTCTGCATCAGACTGCACTTATCAACGAGATGAGAGCATAATTAAAAGAGTTGAGCCCAGCTGCACCAACCCAAGAAGCTGCATCTGTAAATCAAGTGGGATGGGACTCATTTTATATCATCAATGCTGATTCTCATTGATTGAAAAGATCAGGTGTTAAAAGTGTTCCTTTTCATCAGGCAGAAGTAGGTTGTTCTATGTGAATTCAAATCCAGTGAAGAGCAAGCCATTGATACAGCTCCACATTTTTGTCTGATGCTTTTTCCCTTCTTTCAGATACTCCCTTTCCTTTCCACTGAATATGTATACCTACTTAGAGTTGCATAATTTACTGCAGTCAGTGACTGCCTAGATAAACATGGATTAAATCAAAACACATTTTTCTGATTTTCTTTGGCTTAAAAAACATCAGTACTTCTAAATATTTCTTCTGAGTTCCTGAACTTTCATTTCAATTATTTACATTCTAAAGGAACTGAATGGGATATTAACAACATTATGTTAAGAAACTGTACTACACCCTGATGCTAGCATTGGAATATCTCAGTTTTAGAAATAATATAAGTCTCCTAAAGAGGTCAGTATTCATTAAACATATTGCTAAAATTGAATTCAACACATTTGTATTGGCTCAATGAAATTCATAAAAAGGAAAAAGCACATATCAAGGGTTCCAAAAACGAAGTCAGTATAACCTCCTGCAGGAAGGGCTGAAAAGCAAAAGAAACATTATCAGTACCTTTTCTGTTTTTTATTGCAAAAAAAATGGTTCCAAAAATTTCAGTTTAGGTGTATTGTAGCTGACATTCTCATCATGTTATCTGCCTCTTCTATTACTGAAAATTTCAGTCTTGGATACAGATAATACACCTTGTTTAGTAACATCTGCATGCAGACTGCAAAGTATTAAGGTTTGGCTAGATTGCCAGTTCAGTTTGGGAATTTGCCCACAGGCTCATTCTTTCTATATGTCTGGCCACAAAGACAAAGGAATATTTTATTTTTCTAGGGAAACAACAGAAATGTCAGAGGCAAGGAGTGAACAGAAACAAAGAAGATAAATTTTTTCCATTTTTTTTAACACAGAAGAAACATTATTTTAATTCTTCTAACTAAAAAAATAATAGTCAAAATAGAAAAATATAGCAATAAATGCATGAGCATAGGGAAAGAATGCTACAGAGCAGAAAGATCATGTCTGAAAAGGCAAACATTATCTTTTAGCTATGCTCACAGAACAAAAATAACATGTTTGAGTATCACTGTCTAGTTGGACTCTGCCCCAGAAATGAGACTCTTTTAAGCACTCAATCTCAGCAAGAGAGGAATGTCTTCTCTCTGGTACCTTCACAGAAGGCAGTGGGGAGCCAAGGCTGCATCTGGGTGCCAGGTTTGCAGCAGGCACCTGTGTGCTGGGAAACAACAAGGCTGCTGGAGAGCAAGGGATCTGCCCTGCTGATCCACACTGCATGGCCAAGTTGACTCCATGCTTAGCAGCCACAAGGCCTTTTCCCTGCCCAGCCACAAGAACAACTTGCACAGCTCAGTCTCTTTCACATATTCAATCCCTCTTTAAAGAGGGCTCAATAGAGTAGAGAAGCAGCAAATACCTAACAGAATTGCCTTCATTTTGTGTATTTGTCACATTTCTTTTCCAAGTACAAGTAACTTAATAGTCTGTGAACATAATCTATTGTCTAACTGTAGTTTCATACAATTTTGACATGTTCGTCTGGGAAATATGCACCCTTTTTGACTGTATTAGATACCAAACTTCTGTCTACTTTAACAAGTCAAGCTAGATTCACTTTTGAAGTATTTACCTGCAAAAAGTTTAAAGTTCAGCCACCATTCATTGTCCAAACTTCTTACCACGGTTCAGATAGCCAAATCTATACATTTATCCATTGTTCACTGCGGTTCATCTTCTCCAACAGTTCACATGAACCAGTGAAAAACAAGACTACCAGCTGCTTTTATTCCCTATTCTGCTCAAGGTAATGCCTAAACTAAGAAATGTGTTTACTTCTTTAAAGAACTAAGCAAGAATCATGCAGTCATAGAATCAATAAGGATGGAAAATCCTCCAAGATGACTGAATCCAACCTTTGACTGAATAACTGAAAGCTGACTGTGTCCTGGGCTGCATCCAGAGCAGCGTGGGCAGCAGGGGAGGGAGGGGATTCTGTCCCTCTGCTCCACTCTGAGACCCCACTGCAGTGCTGCATTTAGCCCTGGGGTCCCAGCCACAGGAAGGACATGGACCTGCTGGAGTGAGTGCAGGGGAGGGCCTCCAGCATGATTAGAGGTACCTCTTCCATGAGGAAAGGCTGAGAAAATTAGGGTTGTTCACTCTGCAGAAGAGAAGGCTTCAGGGCAATCTAACCGTGGCCTTCCAGTACCTGAAGGGAGCCTACAAGGCTGGACAGGGGAGGATGGCTTCAAACTGAAAGAGGGTAGGTTTAGATTAGATGATAGGAAGAAATTCTTTACTCTGAGGATGGTGAGGAATGACAACACTTGCCCAGAGAAGCTGTGAATGCCCCATCCCTGGAAATGCTTAAGGCCAGGTTGGACAGGGCTTGGAGACACCTGGCCTAGTGGAAGGTGTTGGAACTGGATTATCTTGAATATTCCTTGACCGAAACCATTCCATGATAATGCCAAAATCAACATTTGAGTACCAAAGGATTCTTGTTTGTTTGTTTATGGGTAAGTGACTCATGATGCTTAGGTCACCAAAATAATTATGGCTTATATAAACTGGCTTATTTTAAAAAGAATGAGGTTTCAAGGATAAGCTTATCTAATCACTCCCTTCCTTCCATGAGATTATACAAAAGTATTGTTCAGCTGCACATGTAGAAACATCATCTCTTGGACCTCTTTAGGTCAAAGATAATCCCCTGAATTCCCCTTGCAAGAACCAGGCAGCCAGGTCACATCCAAGTGCAGAGGTATGACCCATATTCACAGACATTAATTCAGATTAAGCACAACTGCTTACCTTGGCAGGGAAGAGCTGAAAGTCCTACTGATGGAGACAGAAGATACACGGAGGACCTTCTCCCCAGGCTGGAGAATGAGGAGCAGAATAGGAGGGTGGGAATCTGCAGGTGGATGGTCAAGAATTGCACCAACCACACAAGCCACAAGAGAGACAAGAGCATGTGCAATCACTGAGAGAGATTACAAGAAAGGTTTGAATCTGGGGAGTGCAAGAGGTAGAAATATTGATGAGGGGGAAAGATGGCTCAGCAGATGGACTGGTCAAATAGGAAAGTTAAATCAGCCTAAGCAGAACATACCCTTTTCACCTCAACAGTGACAGGGGACAGTCAATAGGGCTTAGTCACTTTCTTTTTTAACCAGAATTTCAAATTAGTAAATCATGCCTGAAGATTAAGCACCACAAATCTGCTTTCAAGAGTGACTTTGCTACTACCGCAAACCTTTTTAATTATGAAACCTCACCCATCATTCACAGTGATTTATCATTCACAGATATTTAAACAGTGTCTTCTGTATGAAAATGCCAATTTTTAGTATGCACATTAGAGGCATTGTAATGGTTGGCCTGAACTACTACTGAGTTTCATGCCTTAAAAACCCAAAGGAAAAAGACAGCAGTCTATGTCTCCAACAATTTGCAGTTTAGGTACACCAATAATGACCAGACAAATTTAAAATGATGGGCTTAAAAGCAGAAAATGACAACACTGGTAATTTAACTGTTGTCCTGCTTTGAGTGGTACAGAGGCAAAGACAAAATCTTTTAAGAAGGATTTGATGGTGAATTAAAAACTGGAGCTGCCCAGTGATCCTCTACAGGGAGGGACAACACAGAAGGAGTCAGCTAGCAGGTGCTTTGCTTGCAGCATGCACAATGCAGGCTGGCATCCTGGACTTTGACATGGAAATTCACTTCAGCACTCAATGAGAAACTAACAGTGGGGATGGGATAGTATTCATTGCTTTGTAGAAGAGTACAACTACACCACAACAATTCTTTTCGACAGAGAGGGGAAAATCAGCAATACACATGAAGTGTTAACAGCAGTGACACTGTCAAAGAAGAAAGAGAAAAAAAATCATCTTAGCAATTCTACTTTGGACAGATTTCACATACTGAAGCCACTACAAGGCCGAATATTACTGCAGGTGAGGAGGAAATGGATAAATTTCATATGTAGGGGTGAAATGTGTATCTTCAATGAAGGACTTAGACTTAATCAGAATATTAGCTTATAGAAAAATCAAAGACAGTGCCCCAGGTTATGGAGCTCAAAGACTGGAAACATAGAGGCTTTATCCCCAGTGTCTAAAGAGAGCAGGAAAAAGACCTTTGAGAAAAAGGTCATGACTCACCCAGTAGCTCAAGAAGTGAGCTCAAGATTACAGTCTGGACTGAAAGAGATCCGTCAATTTTGGGATGCAGCAACAAGGAGACAGGAGCAGAATTTGCATTCATGGACCAAAAGAACCAAAGAGAAAGAACAGAGTTCTCAAAAGCTCCTTTACATTTAGAAATTTATTTTTCCTTGCGAAAAGTAAGTTTGAGCTTTTCTTTTTAGAGATAACTGTGTTGTTTTCTGCTGCCCTGGAGGAGATTCTGCCTCTCGCAAAATTGAGGCTGACAGAAGTGACTTTGTGCTGCATATTCCACCCAGTTTGCTCCCACTGAGACTTGTGGTCAAGTCTGTGACACAGTGCAGTAGTACCCTGGTTCACTAATGCAAATTTGAGAGGAGACAGCCAGCTCCACCAGCTACAGGTGAACAGCAGCAGTACCAGAGCCCATACTTGAAAGAAGCATAATTTGTTGGTTCTTAGATCCAGCTGCTCACACCTTGGGTTTCCTCCTAGACTTTGATGGCATCCAATGTGACAGATACTTTGATAAAAACACTTAGAACAGAAAAGGTTACCAAATCCTGACATGATGTATTACAAGGGAACAGGGAAATTAAAAAAGGAAAAACAACTGGATCTTCTCAAAGAGCTCTTAATATTCAGAGCCTGGAAAACAGACGAGCTACCAAAAAGAAAGTATTTTCAAAGTATATACTGCCCTCCTGTGTACAACTCAGTATTAAATCCAACAGCTGTATTTCAAAAATGGAAAATAATGTGATGCTGTGGTGTCCCAGATAATATAGGAACAGTGGTAAAATCCTGGCACTAGGAACAAATTGAAGAGACAGTTCAGACTAGGACTGTCATCAATGAGAAACTAATCACTGCCATGGGGCCTTATCCATCTTTTACGAAGATCATGTTGGATCTCTAGCACCAGAAGCCATGAGAGCTGCAGAACTTCTCATAGGCAAAAGGCAAAGCACCCCCAAGCTGACTCTGGACCCCACCACAATCACAGATTGTCCACAAATGAATGACTGCTTTAACTAAAAGTAATTTCTTCCAATTAAAGCTTCTAACAATGTGAGTTGGTCACACTCCTGCTTAATTACTTACCTGTGCAGACATAATTTCTTTGTTTGATTATTCTTGATACCTTCTTCAACAGTTCTGTTCTTTGGGAAAAGAAAAAGAAAAGGATTTTAACTGTATTAAAAGAACTTCAGTGTGAAAAATTAACTGTTTATTTCTGTTAAACAATGCTATGTTGTGCAGAGATCTTACTGCACTTCTATACATCACTTCTCAGCGCAATGAAAGTTTTACTCACCACTAAATACCTCCCCTCTGCTTTTTTATTTTAGCTTGCCCTTTTCAGAAAAGCAGTCTTCAAGCAACTGCAGAGCAAAACTGAGAACAAGTTCACAGCCACAGTGAAAGGTACACAATCTCTGTTTCCCATTGCAAGTCGTATTTGCACTTGCACACTCTAAACATGAAATTGAAAAGGTCTTTTAAGATCATACTTAAGATTGATTTGAAAATAATACATATTTGTCTTCTAGGCATACCATGGCTTCCTAAAACAATTCAAAAAAATAATTTTTTTGGGTAAGTCAGTTACTATTTGCAAAAATCCACCATAGTCTTTATAGAAGCTAAGCAAAAACTTCAGGAGCAAAGTAGATGTGAGTAGCCAAATTCTCACGATGTTTACATTGCACACTGAAGAAGAGCATTATTGCTGAAATAGATTCTTTATTTCCTGAAACATTCCAAAACAGCAGTATACACAGTTGTAATCAAATATTAAGTCATATGCCATTATAAGAAAGCATTGATTAGTGCAATTGGATTTTGTAAAAGATCTATCAAAAAGATTTATTTGCATTAAAACTCATTTTCCATAAGCAACTGTTAATAAAACATTACAATTTTATTCTTTGTAATAAAGTACTGAAAATCAACAGTAGTTTTAGAGATCACTGTACCTTTGTAAGTGAAATGTGATTTATGCTGCCATTTTAAATACAAAACACTATGACAATAAATTAACAATTCAACAAATGGTGACAGACCAACAAAACCATGCTGACCCAGCTGGTTGGCAATTTCCAGTGAATGCTACCTTTTTTTTTTTGTGCTTCTGCAACATAAATATACTGCTTTGTATTGCCAATGGTAAGATTTTGTAAGATATGTTCCTAGCGCTAAAAAAGTACATTACCCCAAAAATATCATTTATGGCACAGAAAAAGTTAAATTATCTCTCTGTAGTTCAAGGTTCAGGCAAGTTTAAATGAACTTTAGTATACAAAATAAAATGTACTGAAAACACTAGAAAAAAATTCAAGCACATACATAAGTACCCCGAAATTCAAAATAAAATGTGTGATGCCTTTACACTGAATAAATTATCTCAGAACTTCAGTACAGCAAAGCTGCCCAAAAGGAAAATCTCCTAGTTCGTTCCAAGGAAATATTCTCGTATTTTGCACACAGATAATACTTTCTTCAGTTCCAAATGCCAACACTGCCATTGTTAGTCTGGTAACAATGCAGCTGTTCAGGTAACGGATTAAGTGCAATCTCTAGTATTTGATAAGATGTTCATTTTTTAAAAATGACATGGCATTGTAGATGGTTACAGATTAAGATCCTGGGGAAAATAATACTGTATGACCCTCCTTTTCCAAATCATGGTTACCCAGCCAGCTGGGTAATGAAATCCACATTATGTGTTTTCCACTGCTGAGGGGCATCCTTCATCAATAGCAGCCGTCTCTCCAGTTCCCATCCCGTATCGTGCTCAGGGATGACAGTGCCTTTGGAGGCTGAAGAAAACTGTGACAGGAGAAAAAAAAAAAAAAAGAAAAGAAAATGAGGTTGTATTTCCTGTGAAAGATCAAGGCAAAATACATCATTTACTTCTGCAGTGAAAATGGCTTTGGGGCTTGCTTAGAGACACCCCTCTGGTACATTTCTGGCTACATATTAATGCACATGCAAAGATCTATGGTGAAATTAAGACCATTTCCAATGAGAAGAGCAAGAAAGATTTTTAAGAAGGAATTGAGTGAATAATTGTAATCATGAATGAGATGCCTCTAAATGGCAAGATTTGGTTTTTCAGGGCTAAAGATGGCAAGAACGTATTTTTTGTCACTATGGGCAGCAGAGATCTAACGGGAAACATTTTCCAAAAAGCTATTGCACTCAGCATGCTCATGAAAAACCAGCAGTTTTATAAAAATACTCTGCAAGCAGTGAAGAATTTTATTGGCTGAAGAACTCTGCTCCAGACCTGCTTTTATCTGTCACAAGACATGTGATGATGTGTTTCCAGAGCCATCAGTTCCAGCACTGCAACTCCTGATGGGAACTCACCATCCCCTGGGTCCCCATTCTCACATCTGGGCTGGATCTCTCACTCGTGAACAAGGACTTCTAAAACATTTCCTGAGCATCTTCTAAACCCTCCAGGTACTACTGAGGCAACTATTTCAAGTAAAACTACAAAAAGGTAAAACAACCATCTGACTTGATCTAACTGCCAACTCACTGGTAATGCAGCAGGTGCTGTATTCTGATTTGCCACAACCGTAATTTTTCACACCCCAATTTGCTGAAAAAAATGTGTTTCCATTTTGTGAAACTATTTCATACAAAAGCAGACCTCAAGCCTTGTCTTCACACTACTCTACTTTTGCTGTAAATTACTGATGCCTCCTCTCCCTTTCAAATGCTTTCTGCTGTAAAAAGGCAAAGGTATCTTGTAAAGTAGGCAGTCAGTAAGTCAGCCATCAGAGCAGCTTCAACTCTCTGCTGCAAATGCTTTTTTTAGTAGCAAAAACACAGCACTTAAGTAAAAGCAGTTGGTTGAAGTTAGATTCAGCCAAGCTGCTTTTGTGCAGCTCCACGTCAGTGCAGCATTATTTCTCTTTGATATAAATCCAGTTACTTGAGACTAAGAACATAATCTCCCTCTCTACTGTATTCTGCAACTGCCACTTTTGTTTCCAGAGAAAAAAGAAGAAAATATGTTTAATAATCTTCAAAAAAAAAAAACCCCAAATCAGAGAGGGTAAAAAAAAAAAAGAATAATAATTAACTAACTTGAAAATAATTTTAAGAATACTGCTACGTATCTAGAGGTGAATCTCTGCTACAGGACACTGACAGAAAAATGTGCCAGTAATGAAAACCATTTCAAACAAGCACAAGCTGTCAGTATGACATCATGTTGTTTGAGACAACAGAGTTTTGGAGGGGCTGTAGTGCATTTCTACTTTTCCATTACCAGCTGGATAGCAGTGACTGACTTCAGTACAAGGCAGCAAGAATAAGCAAGCCCTGGCTTCACAGGTATGCTCACATTCCTGTCACACTTGTGCCTGGTATCTGGCAGGAGCCAGACCCTGAGCTGTTGACTGACTTTCTGGCTTTAGCTGGAACCTGTCTCATCACTGTGGCCTTGCCTGGAAACTGGGAGTGCTGGCTGACCCTGATCACCATTAACGCTGCTCTAGGCTGGGCACTGCAGGGCAGCCCAGCTGTCCCACTCAGCTCCCTGCTCACCCTGCCCTAAGGGCAGCTGCCCCCACTGCCCTTCACACTGCATTAGGCTAATACACAGAGAACTGGAAGGTGGGGTCTGCAACAAGCCCCAAGACTGGAGTCAGAAAGGGCTGACAGTTGTGTGGATCCAATCAACTGGAGCAAAAAAAAAAAAAACTCGTAACTTCTTTACACTGCTTGAATCACTGATGGTAAGCAGAAGACCAGTTAATATTTAGCCAAGTTATTTATCTCAGCTATTATAATTTCATATTACAAATTATTAAAAGCACTCTCTCATCCTGTGTTTTATTCTATGAAGTAAATACTTAAGTTACCTAATGCAAACAAAAAAACACAATGTGCCTAAGAACCCATTTTAAGTATCTAAAATAGCAGTAACTTGGCTACTTAACAGTCTGGCCAAAGGGAGGAAGACAGATTTGCTCTGAGTGTGCACTTTTCCCTGAACATCTGATTTATTTAAACAAAAGACCTGTGCTATTTTTAATCAAGTAATGACTACAAACACTATTTAAATTTGAAAGAATCTAGACTCTTACACTGATAATCATAAAAACCATTCATTAGAAAATACCACACTGAAAAAAACTGACAACTGAATTCCTTCCAAGAGAAGTCTGTACGAACTGAAACTGCTTGTATTTTTCCAAATGAATCAATAAAATTGAACGAGGGTGTCAAAGGGTGGCTGAGCTCCAGTCTACCTGTGCTTTTCGAGTGCTGTGAACTCCTCATTGCCACAGTGCAGACCATCCATCTTCAACAATCACTGGTTTGGCTCCATGGCAACACAGGATGCTGCTAAGGCACATTTGAAGGAAAGGAGACAGGAGCCCACACTTCCTGGGCTATAAATAGCTTTTTTACTGATTTGAATCAGCTTCTAATAAAAACAGTGTGGAAAGTACAGTGTCTCACTCTCCCACTGAGAGTGTTTTTCTTTAATATTGTCTGTTGTATGAGAAGTTACAAAATAGCAAGGGACTGGTCTTCAGGACTCAGAAAGGCTTCCTCACATGTTGCTATGAAAGATTTAAGAGCACTGCAGAAGAACATGAAGTTGAGGGAAGGAAAAAGAAAAAAGGAAAGAAAACCCTCAACTATAAAGACGTCTAACTGAGAGAGTTTCCAGCTGAGAGCAAAGAAGGCTATAATAGAAATCTCATGGTACAATCTTCATCAAAGGAGAAACCTGACTGCTCTTTATCAAAGTTTCACCACGGTTGGTCAAAATCTGTTGTCAGTCACATCAGGGTAATCCCCAAGTAACTCAACCAAAAAGAGAATGTGAACAATTGAACTTATTTTTGGATCTAGCCAGTATGTAGTAAAAAGTACAAAAATGATGACAGCTGAACAGTGACAGTTCATACAACAGAAAATGAGGTGGTCACACAGCAGGCCCTCACAAGAGGAGGGATGTCTGCAATGGGAAGAAATAGTTGGAGGAGCTAACACAAGTTGGGAGAAGTTTTTCCTTGAGAAGACTTAATTCCTATTAAATATAGAACATGCAGCTAAGAGTTTAACTCCCAGCTATGACAAGGTTATGATTAAAACACAATCTCTTTCATCAAGCCTATTTTATTGCTTGACCTAAAAGTAATTAATTTGAAGATGAATTTCTCTTTCTCATCTTTTTTACATGCAAAAATTTGCATTTGCTTAGCAATACAGCTTATTGCAGCTATGTGATATTCCAGGATTCTTTGTGTGCCTATTGTCTCCCAGCTGGAATTGAAAAGATGTTGGTTCAACCCAAGACTGTACTATCCAGGATATTTCCTTCTTCACAACACTGTAATGGTATAACCTGTATTTTTACAGACTACTGCCACTTACAACAACAGGGATACAGCTCTCTCCATGTGAGCATCTAAGATGAGCTCATGCTGTGACAATGAAATAGCAGTAGGCACAAGTCTGGGAGAAGGTAAGCCACATCAGTTAATTATATGAGGTTTGTGTTTGTTTGGATTTCTTGCTGACAGGTGGCAATCCATTCCTTTTTACATGTGATTACACACTATCCATTATCAGAGTTTACTAGGGGTTACCAGCATGCATTTTCCATCACTATTTCAGGCAAGCAACCTTCACCTATTCAGTGACTCAGCACTGGGAGACAGAAGCTTAAGTTCCATATTCAGGAGGCAAAAAAACTTCCACAATTTAAGCCTAAGACATCCACACAGAGATAAACAGAGGCCTGTTTAACTCTCACCTTCGAACTGGCTGTGCAATTTTACTTCTGGGAATGCCACTCCCATTGACAGCCAGCGATGGTCTTGGAAGAGCACTGCGCCCTACAATGCCTTGACCAGCAGTCTTGTTTGGCATTGGGATCCCAGTGCTGGAGTACAGCTGTGAGTTGCTGGACACTGGAATGCTGCTACTATTACTGCTCCCTTGTACAGTTGGGCTTACATAGGCAGTAGCTTTGAGAGGCTGTCTGACAGACACTGGAAAATGTCCCACACTGTGAACTCGGTGTTGAAGCTGTCCCGGTGATGGAACTGTGAAGAGCGGCAGAAAACGAAGCAACAAGGTCAGCATGCAACAAAAAAGGCCAGGTAGTAATGCTAATTTCTAGACAGATTTGAATAAGGATGAACACAACATTATACAATTGCTGATTACAAACTGCTTAAAAACCTCTTGAATCCAATACTGCATCCAATAACATTGCACTGAACTAAAATATCCTGTTCCACCCCCATCCCGAAAAAATAATCTCAGTCCATATTCATCCTTCTTTCTCCCCTCAAAGAGATTAAATAAGCCATACAAGCACACTAAATCCACCTACGTATGCAGAGCTTTAAATAGGAGAAACTGCTGAAGGTATAAATTAGTCCCTGTTAGGTGATTTTGATTTTTGTGAGGTGGCCTTCAACAACCACATCTTGTTCAAGCGACATTGCATTAAAGCATTATGAAGCATCACAGAAGTTTAAGCTTTATGCAGAAAAACAATAAAAAGGCTTGAATAGGTCTTGAATGTAACAGCATATTCCACAGCTGATGTTATGTAAACTATCATTTTAAATCAATGCTATGAGCTGCAGAAGCTTTATATATACATTTTCAACCCAATCCTGCCCTCTGGTGTACATTTGGCAGGCATCACTTTCTGAGTCCACATACCAAAAGCAAACTGTCAAAAGCCTGAAGCATATAAATTAAGACACTGCCTTTAGAGAAATCCTTTTTCAAAACTTTGAAAAAAGGACATCTTTAAACCATTTAAAGGCACAGGAAAAATTGCAGAGGAGTGATTAAATTAAACCATAAAGTCAATATACTGTTATGGAACTCTTAACATATCATAGCTCCTAAAATACCCCAGTACAGTACTTACTATAAATCATTTTTTTAACAAGTGTTTCAGGAAAATTGAATTTTATACACATACACACATATTAAAACCATGAACACACAAAGAAATACGTATTTCTAAAATAATAAACAAAATTAAACTCTCAATGCACGACCATGAATATCCATGTAGGAACCTGAATTATTTCCATTCTCATATTCAAACAACAAAAAACACCCCACTGATCAAGAATATTTTCCAGAACAGAGGCAATTTAATTGTTTTGAAGACATTTGTAACTTTTGCTCAGATCTGAAAGAAAACACCCACAAGAAATTTTTTTGCCAACTTCTCCCTCCAAAATCTCACAGGAAATGGAGAGCATAAGTTAAATCCCTTCTTCACGGATTATTTTTTCCTCTGCTTCTTCTAGTCTGGTAAAATCCACTTCTCCCACTTCCACTTGAGAACTTCAACCTCTGTACTAGAAAAGATGAGTTTGGATCTTGATCTATCTTGCTTATATTCTGTACTAATATATCATCTACTAGATCAATACTCCCTTTATCCTCCTCCATTAAGAAGTCACTTAAACTAAACCAATTACAGAGCAGTTTTCAACACTCAACAAGTATATTATACTTGAGAATATAAACCTGTTTACTGCAATTCCTCAGAAGAAAGTGGCTCAACTCTCTCACATGAGAGAGGCCATGTATTTTAAGATCGTATTTATACAGTGTAATGTACAACCAACACTGTATAAATTACCAAGAAAAGCAGTTTTCAATTGTAGTATCAAAACTAAAAACTGTGAGCTTACATGAAATAATTGCATTTTGGTGTTTCCACAATATTATTACTATTATTATTATTTCAGTTTCAATGCTGGCACAAGATAAATGGGCAAAGAGAAAAAAAGTAAAAGACTCTGAATAACGAGACTTGCTTTCCAAAACATGAACTTTGAAAATCCTAAGGTATATTAAAATCTGGTGCAAAAGAACAGTCTGCTTTTAATTTTTTATAGAACAAAAGATCAGTGACCAGGACATGTGCTGTTGGATATGCTGGGAACCAGGGAAAAAGCAGCCTTGAAGCCTTGGGTTTTGTAGCCTGCAAAGGATAAGAAATTATAACAATGATTATACACCTGCAGGGTGTGTGAGAGCCGTGTGAGTGTTTTGTGATGTCCTGCAGAAAGCATGTTTTCAAAGACCTTCTTGGACCAACGAGTCTTTTCTATTCTGTTTTGCACGAACTACCCTATATAAGTGTAGTGTTTCTTTAAATAAAGCTCTCTTCTGCTTCTCCATTACACGAGGGACTATGTTGCATTATCCTTTTCATCACTCCTACAGCCAAAATGCAACAGACATGTATTTTACCATTTATCAATCCCTTGCACTCAGCCAAAGAACACAGGTACTTACTACACGACTGCATCCTTGAAATCCCATTACTGGCTCCATGCAAATTGGAGTCAAAGCTCTGACTGTTCCTCACAGTGACAGGAGAGCCAGCAAAGCCAGCAGTACTGCTGATGGTGGGGGTGCTTGGCATCCGGGCGAGGTTAGGCATGCTTCTGCGGAGTTTGTCTGGAGCAAAAAACGACAACATCCATAGTCAGGTCAGAATTTCCAACAAACACAAGCAGCCTCAGTGTCATTTCTGTAAGAAAATCAGAATTATAACAAACTATTTCAACAAAAAGAGAGGTTTTGCTCTACCAAAAGAATGAGTGCTATTAACAGCCTCCAAATGGAACCATTATGACTACTGTAACAGCATGATTATTCACAAGTAATTTTAAAGACACCAGTAGGCAGTACATCTGCAGAACTGCAAGGATTTAAATGATAAATAATGATGAGTTTCACAGAGATGGATGTGCAAAGTAGGTCAGGTGAACCATGCCCTAAATGTGCCTGTTTTTCTGCAGTGAATACAAAAGCAAGTGTGCACTGGCAGTGAGACACAGCTATTCACTCTATGGATGTCTAAAGACAGGTGAGAAACCCATCATAAGTGACTGAAGTCTTGCTTTCAGGCACCAGCAAGATGCTAAATAACTCCATTCAGAACCTAATCTTGTTAGCATGTTACGTTTCTGCAGGCAGCCACATACAAAAACTGCGAAGTCTTGATGCTGTTCAGTTGCTCGGAGCCCTGAGTTGATACAAGAATTTTCAAATCTGGTGTTTCTCCCTCCTACTTCACTTGTGGTACCTGCTTTGGTAGGCATTTTCATAGCACACTTTTTTGTAGGGCTTTCAACAAAAAGAAAGCTACAAATACCCCAAATGTTTTTGGGGCAGGAACAAAAACTAAGTCAAGTGTCTAAGAGGTCAGAAGATGTCTTCATCCAACTCACACCATTTGAAGAGAGAAACTGAAATCTTCCTGACATCTCAAGGCAGCTTCCCAACCCTAACACCATGAGGTAATCTAAGGGAAACTCTTCTAGTCTCTTCTGCCATCAGGCCGAAGGGAGATGACTCAGTTTTGTACAATGAGAAGGGACTGGGGAAAAGGCACAGACTGAAGGACCTGGTCCTGTGACATGACAGACTTCAGTAAAGCACCCTGTGGGAAAACAGTGGGCATTTATTAAATTGGACAGAGCTCACCAGCTCCTGCTCTTGACACAGGTTCCACTGGCTGGCAGATTCTTACACTGCAACAGAAAGCAGGGCTGTACTTGTCTTGCAACAGCAGCCACAACTACTCTCTTCCCACACAGAGATTTCCAGACTGATGCTTTGGTTTTACGCATTGGAACACCACCACACACTGCCTGGAGCTGCTGGCATGGGTCAACCTCCTGGCTCATACAGGGCAAATTCAGTTCACAGAAACTGCAGGTTTATTTAGAAATCTCTGTTGATCAGTACACATAAATATACAACCTATTTAGCACCATCATTAGCTCCTCTAATCCTTAAAGCCGCTAACAAGTGGAAAGTAATAAGATGTGACAGTACAGTTCTACCTATACAAGTTATTAGGAGTCACTGACAGTAACTTCAATATATGTGATGCCTACATAATTCCAGCAACCTGTGTTACAGAAAGGTTGTATCTCCAGCAGGAAAATAAAATGGAAGGTTTGTATCATTGGAAACTAGAGTACAGTCAAATCCAATGAAGAACTACTGTACGGACAATCTTTCACCAAGAGAGTCAGAACTGTGCTTCAGTGACTAATTACTGGCAGTGGCAGACTGAAACTTTCAATGGTACAGCAATGAACATTAGTAGGGGGATTACCACTGTGGTGCACCCAGGCAGTAAGTATATTAACATCATTGAGGTAACAAAGATAAAACAGTTCTCAGGCTTCTAAAGCTGCCCTGGGGATGCAAACAATAGCACCCATACAGCTACTGTATGTATTTATTTCTAAAATATTCAAGAAATTTGCAAACTGAAGAGGGAACTGTCACCCTATGATGCAATCCTTGGGCAAGAGTGGCAAAAAATGAGTGTGGGATACCTGTAGCTACAGCTAACTCAGGAGTCCTAGCCTACCCTTTCAAAGTCCTAGGTGGTGAAATCATAATTCAACATTATAGAACTTGGCAAAAAAATGTTTGAGCAGCAGGATGGCAGTAGGGAAGATGGCACTGCATAAAACAGCTTTTTAAGTGTCATGTTGTAATTCTTGGACTCTACATGCTCTTCCACTCAGGGACTGCATCAGCCACCACAGTCATTATTTGTGCCTTGAACTGTCCAGTGGATGCAGCTAAAATAGCAGAAAAATAGTTAAAGAAGTAGCTTGGATTTCCTTCATGTCTTGGGTGGCCACATCTTTTGCCTGCTGTTCATTAGTCCCTTCTTGTTCCAGCAGTTTATTCTGCTGCTGATTCATTCACTCCTCAGGCAGCAGATTCCTGCTAGACCTGCAAATTCTCATCCATCAAGCAGCTGTGTTACTTCTTTGCTGGGTCCTTGTGTCTGCTGAGATAAATGGCCCTGAAAAGCAATGAAAATAGCGGGTCAGTTCTGTGCTTGGGAAAACCTAGAAATGTTCGCCTTGATGGCATTTTGCAGCTTTCATCTCCTTGGATGATGCATCCTCTTTCATCTCCTTCTTGAAGTTTGTTCTGTCATCTGCTTCCCTCCTAAGAATAGTGGAAACAGTCTTACAGACGTTTTGTTTGTAAATGAAACGATGGCTCTTGTGAGCTTAATATATGAAAGCAGAAGGTGGGAATTATGTGATTTTATTATTATTTTAGGCCACTGAGATGTGACTAGATATGAATTTTCTAGAAATACATGAGAAGAAAAATATTTTTCCAAGCTGCTTTCCTTTCCAGACCTCTTTGCTCTCCTAAGACTGATGAGAAAATTAACAGAGTGGAGAAGAGCAGAGATGTATTCTTAGTTGAGAATTAATTTGCTCAAACAGTCCTGTTTGTGACGAACACTGGAATTTGCTACAGTTTCTGCTACCTCGTCTGCACTAATCTGGTTCAGTGGCAAACCTAAAAAAATCATCTGTTGCTTGCAGTTTGTTTTGTTAGGAAGAAATGGAGAGTAACACCAGTAAGGGACTTTGAAGGACATACACCTGTTCAAGATATGACTGGATGTGGCACTTGGTGCCATGGTCTAGTTGGCAAGGTGGTCATCAGTCAGCAACTGGAATTGATGATCTCCAACAGCATCCATAGTTATTACTGCGACCTACGACTGAATCTCAGCTATAATTTAGGCGGATAAAAATATGGTGTTTAAGTAGAATGCAGCCACATAAAACATCACAGGTATATCTTTGCCTTTTCCAGGCTTCTTTGAGATAAAATACCATGACTACAGATGTAGTGTTGAGGTATTGGTACATGTGAAGAAAATTCAAGGACAGATCATGCAAGGGGAATTATTAATTGGCTCCTGGTTCTTACCATCTTCTAAGAATAATTCATGCACATACACACTTGTTTGTCATTTCATGAGCTCTCTTTAGGCAGCATACATACTGAATTTGCCCATTGCCTCTAAAGCACAAGAAAAGCTGGGAATTGTGAAATACAGGATACTATGCCCTCAGATGAAAATGTACATGAAAAGGCCACCCCATAGCACAGATCATATTCACTACTACTAGAAACAGGTCAAAAGGCAGGAAAGTGTGTCCCTTCTTTGTCAAACATTCCACAGAATTACAGTGAAGACAACAGTTTGTTTCTCACCCAGCTGCTTCAGATCTGATTTTCTGCCAGGAAGTTCTTCCCCTGATGCTATTTCTTCTCTGAAGTCGGCTCAGGATCAGTGGCCCAGCTTCTTTCTGGCAGGACACCAGCAGAGGCAGCACGTGCTTTCTGTCTTCTGATCCCTGCACCGCTGGTGGCCGTCCCCATTCCACTGCTCACTTTTTTTTCCGTTCCTTGACCTAATACTATCACTGGCCGAAGATTAATTCATGTAGCACGCAAAAAGACCTTGTCCTGGGGGCAAAGCTGTCCCAGAACAGGTGCACTCTTGATGGGCTGTTGGATGGGGACTTCTGTAGCAGTTCTTGGTCAGTATCATCTTGTATCAGCCAAAATGCCTGATCCAGTGAGGTTCTCCTTGCAAGGAGGGCTTAAGTTGACTCTATAGTGAAGTCTTTTTAAACACGTTTATTCCTTCACAGTTATTCTCTGCAAGTGTTGTCAATGTTTTATTTGAACAAAAGGACCCCCAAACCTCACCAAAAGCACAGAAGTGTGATACAATGAATCAGAATTGTGTCTCAGAGAAATCTGTTATTACTGTTTGAGCTATGTTAGCAGTTTCTCACACATACCTAAATCCTTCACACAAATCCTGCAAATTCTGTACTGCATGCGCAAACAGATCAAGGTAAAACCATAAGGAAAAAACCCATGCTTCTCTATTTTAAAGAATACATTCTTTATTATGTAGACATTCAGAGTGTGTTCTGAAATCCTTAAACTTGTAGACTCCAACCTCACTTTATGGGATTAATTTCTCTTCCTCATCTCTGAAAACTTGAGATGAGTATCTGCATTATATTTGTCACAGTTTAACATGTATGACATTCCAGATACACCAGGGTCTTCTTAAGTCACAAGCTGATACAATACAGACATCAGTGTGTAAAAACACAAATACAGATTAAAGGAAGTCCTTCAGTTAAGTGAGTGATGCCATTATCAATAATTTCAACACCTACATTTTATTCAGAATTATTACTTTATCTCATCCTGGCTTCACGTGCATGCGTCTCCTGGCACAGATAGAGCAAATTAAAGATTTTTCCATTAGCCTTTCGTGAGTTCTCCCACTGATCACTGTCCTCAATATAGGAAGCAAAGTAAGATTATTTTATTCCTTTTCTTTAATAAAGTCTGCAACAATTTCCTAGAGAAAATTTTTCCTTTCTGACCGAGCAAGGGAGGTTATGAACAAAAAACACTTCATAAGTGAACCCATATCCAAACACAACGTACTGCTGCTCTTCTATATCTGCCTGGAGTTTCCTTAAAAAACCCAAACAACAAACAGATACCAAAATTGCAGCTTTCAAAATGAGGCAACTGCCAATGACATCCATAATATTTCTGAAGTATAAGCGAGAAAGTTACTAATAACTAGTAATTTCTGGAAAATAAAAGCAAAGTTTTTCAAGTGAATGGTATCTGTGGTCTTTTTATGAAGGTATATGCCAAGCTAAAAACTTAAAAAGCAACGTGAAAAGGTAATAGAAAATACACATTAAGATTAATCAGACTAAATGCATTACTACTCCATGAACCATGTATTTTTCATCTACCCCTTCTTACTGTATTATAATAAACTGCTTCTTTACCTGGAAAATTTGTCCAAAATACAGTTTCCAATTCTCATGTATTTTAAAAACGGACACTTTAAAATGCACATAAAATAAGTGGTGCCAGGATAAAAGGTTGTAAGCAAGCTGATCTCAAGAGATGGGAAGTGAGCTTGAACACAAGAAAATCAATCCCATTTTCAGTATCTTGTTTATCCTGGATTTTGATTACTCTGGATGATTTCACAGCACTATAGTCAACCATTACTTCTGGATTTCAGAAAATCAGAAGTATAAAGGACAAAAATACTAACAGCTATTAAAAATTAGTAAAATCATTACACAGAAATAAAAAATATTTTTAAAAAGTTGAAGTGAAAGCAGTTACTTTTTGCATCAAGTAACAAAAAGAATGCATATTTACAGACAACATAAAGCAGAAACCGGCTTGGTTTCATGACTTTCAGTGGTATTTCTTGTATGAAAATGACTATATATAAAGTATTATTGATATTAATAGTTAGCAGTGTTTTAAGTTGTTAATCAGGAACTTCTTTAAATTTGACTAAGGGGAGAGAGACAAGTATAAATCTTTCCACTGCAAATATATCAAAAGCTTTATTAAAGTATAAAACACACACTAACTAGACAAACTTACTTCAGCTAATTACAACAGATACTTAAAAGCAGTTCACATCCTGTCTCTCTCAGATTTTCTTTAAATTATGTATTTCTGACCTACCAACCAATTACAAAATCCCTGAAAATCAGAATACCTTAAAAGGTTTGCAAATGGAATTTTTCTGATGTAACTCATCATTACAAAAAATTCAGGTGATTTAGGAAGAGGGCGTAATTGAACAAGGAAAACAAGACCAAACAGATTTCACAAAAAGCTTATCAATTACTGTATTTTTGCCAGAACTGGCAATAAAGCCTATTAGAAAGCAAAAAAAACACACACACTTGAGAGACAGTAGCTGTGGAAAATACTGTTTAAAAGTACAAGTACACCTACAGCTACAAGTGGCTCCAATTGCAACATATTTCACATCTAAACATATTAAGATTGACACCCACCTGCCACTTTATGCTAGTGTTTACCAGGAGTCTTCCAGTACAAGTTGTTGGGGACTGGCAATAAATATGACTGGCAGCATTCACTCAGACATGAGTGGGATAAGGAGAGATAAAGAACCTGGACCTGAGAGTGCGGGGTAGAATAGTTTAGTGTGGTCCAGAAGTATGTAATTTTCTCTTCCAACAGATGTACAGCAATTTAAAACAAAGGGCAGAGTGTCAGTATAACAGCAGGGGCAGTGCTTTGCTACAATATATTGGCAAGAACAATATAAAGCTCAAAAATATGGCTTCAAACACAGCTGGAAAACATCTGAGAGACCATTCTCACCCCTAGAAAAGGCAGAAGATCACCAGCACAAGTCAGTGCCTATATGAAGGTACCCCATGGCATCCCACAGATCCCAGGTTGTTCATGGACTCTAAACAGCACTGACACAGGGTGATGGTAAAGCCAGGGTGCAAAGTACCTCATGTAGCTCTACATGCAACTGAATTAGGCCCTTCATTGGGGTTGGCACCCACATCTCAGCACTTACATGTAGGTGCTTCTCATCAGGCAACCAGTATTATACTCCTAAAAGAATTATTCCAGGTTTATCAAACTTCCACCATATTTTTCACATGCAGGTGATTAAGTAAGTACCTCAACTAGAGGACCATGGCAAATAAACATCACCAAAAGCAAGTAGGGCAGCATCCCTCAAACTATTTGCCTAAAGGCAAAAAATTGTGATTAAGCTAAATATGTAGACTAATTTAGGAAAAATATTGTGTCAAAGCTAAATACTGGGGTTTTTACCTCAGACTGAGTGTCAAAATTCAACAGTTACTTGCTGCTTATTCTTCTTTTATGAAAAGTTCTGCGAATGCTCAGATGAAGCAGAAGCCAGACCCTTGACTGCACATACAAGAACACAAGTGATCTCTTTGGGGGAAGACAAAGGAATAAAGATTTCGGAAGACTGCTGGAATGGCCAAGAGCAGCACAGCATGTGGTATGTGTGACTTAATTATTAATTATGGATCATGCTTTCCACATATACTGAAGGCAGAAACTAAAGGTTCAGTTTGCCAAGGTGGTAAATGTTGATGAAATATCTTAATACTACACAGACATACTCAGTACAGTGAACACTTGACTCCTTATCTCCTTATCTGCCAAAAGATCACAGTCAAAGTGAAATGTTTCTCACTATCAGTGTTTGTCACTTACATGGATCAGAGCTGCATGTGTTAGAGGCTGAAGGTGTAGAAGTTAAGGAGATAATTCCCTTCTAAAGACAGTAGTACTGACTGTCTTTACAGCACTGTTTGTCATTCCTGCAAACAGGCAACTGAAGTCACGTGTCCAACTTCTGGGTTATGCCAAACACATTATCCAACACCTCTAAGTTCTTGAGAAAAAAAGTCGACCAGGTGATAAAACTGGTGGTCTTCTACATTTATACACTTCGTAGTTAACAAACTAGGAGTCTAATGTATTTGGTGCCTTAAAGGTTTCCATGCTTTTCCCTGCAGGAAATCCAATGCTTATGTTCCACTGACATGGAACATAAAAAAAAAATCATTCAAAACACATTTGGGAGCCACATAAAAATATGGCAGCAGCACATCATTCTCTTATTCCTGAACAAAAATGCCTCAAAGCCTTCCTTCCATCTCACAACACTTCTGCAAGCTCAGCACTGCTGTCCCACTCTTGTTCCTCCCTGACAAGAGAAGTAAGATTAATATGGCACAAATGCTGTACCAACAGACACCCACGCTGCTCTACCCTCTGTTAACATCACCTCTCCTTCTATATTGCCACTTGTCAATTATTCTTCCATGCCATGGCTTACTTAGAATCTAAGTGGTTTGGGCATCAACCTGTCATGTCTTGTTTGTCAGAAAAGCAACATGCATACCTGTAGCACCATAAATAGCAACTATATGTTGTTTTGAACAACATATTTGTTTTCTTGCCCAAGGGTGAGCTGTAACCTGCAATTTTCTTTGCAATGTTACAAAGAAGACCCTGGCTGGAAATGGACTGTTTAGAATTAACTTAGGCGAAAGATTGAAGGTATAGGAAAGTAAAATGCAGCAGAAAGAAGAAAATTGTGATTATAATAAGGAAAGAAAAGAAATTAACAGCAACAATGGAGGGAAACTTGAATTGTGAGTAAGCACTGAGAGATAAATCTTCCAGACTCCGGAATATCTCTTAAATGCAGTGCAAAAAAGCAGCAATATCTCAGGATAGTTTGAGAGTGACATTATCTCCAAATGCTTTAACAATCAGCCCTATCAGATCTGGAATAGAGACAAGGTGCCACAAGCTCTCATCACAGTGCAGCTGCATTAACAGCAAATTCCGGAATAAAAAAGAAAATTAAAATCTGAAAACCGAGATCCGTATTTTACTGCATCCACAATGGACACGTGTACATCAAGCTTGAAAGTCCCAGAGGTTCTTCTAACCAACTATTAGCCTGCTAAAACATGCTCTTCTTTACTTTTTTTTTCTTCACTTGTGGTCATCTTTGCAGCATTTTAAAACAGACTAAAGCAACAACTTTCATGATCAGGTCACAGATTACACTTTGTAGAAAACTGCTCAGCAATAACATCCCTTAATCAATTATACAGGCTTAAATTATTTGCCACAATTTTATGTACAATTCATCTTTAAAATGGCACTGGAACTTGGCAGAGAAAAGACCACTTCTCAGAAAAGCATGCAACCCACCTCCATTAATCCTATTTGGTTGCTGCTCTGGAGTTTGGGCTTGAGGAGAGTAGAAGGGCTGCTGGTAAGTATTTGCAGGGAATTGTGGGGAAGTAGGGCTCCTCCTGCAGTCCCGGATACTGGAGAAAGTCTGTGAGTGAGGAATCCCTCTCTGGAAGGGGGAGCAGCGAGTCAGACGTGGCTGTGGAGGTGGAAGGTGGTCAAACTCCTCCTCATCCTCAAGACTATAGCGATCATAGTCCTGGTCACTGCATGTCCCTTTCTTTCCCGCATGCAGAGAAACACTGGAAGTGTGCCTTGACACAGATGCTGAAGTTGAAGCATAATCTTGCCTAAGGCCTGTAAATTCCAAGAGGAGGATGATTCAGCTTCTGCTAAGTGATTAACTCTTAATATGCACTTCAATCTTGAAAACTATACGTGTAAGTAAACAGAATTCTACAGCAAGAATTGAATTTAAAATGTAATCAGGCTGAAGAGCTGATGTAGGATTCATCTGATTTACTTTCAGGCACCTAAAGCTTGAATTCTTTCTTCCAAAATCTTTATTAATAAAATATTAAAAAAGAACACAGGAATCTCCAAAAGATGTCTTAGATGCCGTTCTTAAGATGAACCACACTCATTCTCTACCAATAAAGACTACATGACTACTGAGTTTTTAACTTCTCAATACTCTTAATTAGAGGAATTATTCTCGCAGTTTTCCAAGCTGTTGCTACTGAACTTCTGTATTCATGCAACAAAAATGTTTACAATGACATTTCTTAAACTTACAACCCATCTAAATCTGGCTCTCCTATACCCTGAACAATAATGAGCTCCTGACAGCATCCAGTCTTGTGGACAAGGCTAAGTGATAACACAACTGTATTTTACAAAAGTAGACAATCACACCACCCTCTTCTCAGAATGCCTGATTCTAAAAACCATCTCACTATAAGCACTACCCTGTAAGAGCCTGTTTGCTCCAGGTCAAGCGAGAGAGAAACATTCACATCCCTTGCACATCCCTTCTTTTTCCAGATGCACAGCAACCCAAGAAAAAACACTGCACTTCCAGGAGCCAAGTAACTCCGACAGCAGCTGCTGCTAACAACCTTCCTAGACTTACAAGAAGCCCCAATTTTTAACAGATGTCTTTGCTTCATAATGGAAACTTCTTAATTTGCTTCCTCTCCCCCTCCTCAAGGGGCAGTTTCTATTTGTGGCTGTGAAGAGAGCGTGCCTGCATGCATGTACAGAACTGCCACTTTCCACAGGATTAAGTGGTCAACAACTGTCATGTGCTCAAACATTCTCCACCAGCTGCTAGTACGAGGATGAGATAAAATCAATTGCACCCCTGACACAGATTTGAAGAAAAACCA
This sequence comes from Oenanthe melanoleuca, assembly GCF_029582105.1. Lineage (NCBI taxonomy): Eukaryota > Metazoa > Chordata > Aves > Passeriformes > Muscicapidae > Oenanthe > Oenanthe melanoleuca. The sequence continues at coordinate 65,609,217 of NC_079333.1, read as the reverse complement.
GCATTTTTTTTCTTTCCAGTCTGCCAATGCCCTGATTCCTTAAAGAGCTAAGTACCTGAAATATTTTTTAAACCTCACTCTGAAGGAGATGAGCACAGCTGTCATTTAAGTAATGCAATCCTTTGTATCTCTGACAGTCATATCTTTTTTTCTTTTTAGAATTAGAACGCTTGCAAATTTCTCTGCTGAACATGATGCGTGCCACCAGATACTCAGCAAGTTCTCCTGCTGACAGGTGACCATTCTGCCTGCTCAGTCTGGTGGCTTCAGCCAGGTCACAGCTCTAATTTTTCTCATTTTATTATTTTTGTTTTATATAATCACTTATCACTTATTATTTGGCATATTAATTCATTCTGTAAATTTCTCTTGCTGTTTATCTCATCACTTTCTCCCTCTCACTTGGCACTAAGGATGTGGGAGAAATACTCCACTTACTGTCTCAGTGATCTTTAAGTCAAATGCCCTTTATTAAATAATAAAGACAATATTACAAACCTTACTATTAAGCCAAACTATAATCCATGTCAAATAAGATGCTAGGCTCAGATTTGTGCATGATTACTAGTGCTAAACCAAGATAATAAATTTAATGGCCCCAATTTGGTATTTAAGGGGGATTTCATTTCAAAACTCATCTGAAAATCTAAGAAAATTGAAGTGGTGGCTAAGAAAGACAAGAGAGCTGCTTACTTTTACCTTTCTCATTAAATGCATGCATGAGAAAAATGCCTTAGCATCTTCCCTCTCCAGAAATAAAAGTATTTCAATTAACAGTCAGAAAAATATAAACATAAAATTGTGAAAGATCCATTACCAGTTCAGATCAACCTGAACCCAATAATGTGCACATTTCCTCCATGCAGGTGAAGAGTATTTCCACCTGCCACTCAAGAAAGCAAAACTACTTAAAAAATATCTACTTGATTGAGACCAGACTGGAGCAGTATTAACTGTTATGGGAAATCTTCCTCAGACTGTTAGGAAAACCAAAAAAGTGCCACCTACTCTCCTCCTGCAGACGAGCCATGATCTGAACATCAGTGAGGTCCTGGAGCTTGTAGCCCATGGAGATGGAATCATCTTCCAGCTCCGAAGTGCTCAGTTCACTGTCTATTGATGACTGTGGACTCAAAGGGGAACTCCTAGAAATGTACCCTATGTAAAAAAACATACACTTTTAGGCTACAAATTTGGCCACCTTCATTCAGAATCATTTGCTCTTTACATTACAGTAGCTTAAAACATTTTCTGAATAGCACATAAAAACTTTCAGAAGTGTAGTTCAATTCACTAACAATTAGTGAAGAGCTTTGATATTCATGAGAAATACTAAGTGCAGGAATGGATCATGAATTCCTTGGCTTGTTCCCAAAATAGCATTGCATAGCCCAGATAATGAATAATTTACCCAATACTGTTCTGATACAGCTCAGATTAGTGTAGTCTAACTAACATCTGCATTTGCATCTCTCTTATGGGACTGTGGTACTCCCTACTATTTTTTTTTAAAAACAAGTGGATATGTGTCACTGACTTCTGCTTAATACTCAAATGCTGCATCACAGCCATTTAGCTAATTTTTACTATTCTTTTTTTAAGCTACCTATAATTATCATATAAATCAATCACAGTAACAATTAAGGTTGAGCATTATGCAACAGAAAAACATTGCTTCCCCCACAAAGCTACCTCTTTAAAAGGCTCTGGATTTCACTTTTTTCCTGTGTGTGTTACTAAAATATAAACTAATTTGCAATTAGTTATTGTCCAACTTATAGAAAAATCCCATCAACTAAAACAGTAAATCATTTTCTGATATCCTCTGGACCAAAGACTCACAGCCTACAGAGCAAGAGCTGCTGTGACTATGGCTCACCAGCTGTGCTTGTATGACAGGTGTGTTTGCATCCTTTAGCACTGCTGAAAGCAGACACCTAAAATTCATCCTAAATTCAGCTACTTTCTAAGAATATTTCCAAAAGAAAAGGACAGGCAGGAGATTGATTGCTTTGAAAGGATTGTATGGAATAAATGTGTTTGCTTTCTTAAATGTGCAAGTTACAGCAGTCCCTGAGGTTCTGCAGAGGTAGTAACAGCTGAGTTCTTTTGGAGCAGCAGAGGGAAGCCAGACAAGGTACTTGAGGGCATCTCAATTAGCATGAGTTCATTTAGGAACTAGGCTTCATCCCACTGAATAGGGAAGACATTTCACTCACATGCAGACAGCTACAGCAGGTGCTCTGGCTGGAGCTGATTCTCTGCAGTGATTTCATGCACTGTAAGGAACACTGCACACAGATTGCTGAGACACTGATCATCAGCCCATCCTCAGCCTATGCCTGCTCCTGCCAGCAATAAAATAACGCCTCTCCCTCAGAAGACTATCTTCTCCACTGCCACTCCAGTTTAAGAGAAGTCATAGATACAAACTGACTCCTGATATCTGTAGTGAAGAAGGAAAATGCGCATCCTTGAATTTACAGACCACAGTTTTCAATTTTCCTAGAACTTGTGTGTTCCCTGAAAATCAGTGGAAAACATAAAATCAATCTTGAACACTAACAACAATACCAGCTTGAAAACAAGCATGATTCTGCCAGCTCTTCTTCTTATAAATTCTCCCTGCAATTTCATTACACAGCTGTACATTTGTTTCTGTGGACACAAAGAAGGGACACTGTGGGGCAGAAATGAGCAACAAAGCTGGGGAGTGTTGAACCTGACAGCCACAACTGTACTACTGGGTAAATCATTAGTGGTATTTACTAGCATCACTTTCCTGTAATGTGCTGCACAACACTTGTAGTTAACAGCCAAATTTTAGGCCATTAAAAAAAAAACACAATTTCCCTCTGAGATGTGAGTTCACATACAATCATAACTGCTGTTAAATGCTAGCAGGATTAGATTAAATCAAGCACTTTTGTAAGCACAGTAAATCAATAAAAAGATAAGCATTACCTGTCCGTTCAGGTGTTAGTATTGCTTTACTGGAAGTTTTAGAGAAGCTGGGACTATTACAGCCATTGGTATATGGGGTGAGTCTTGCAACAGGACTATAGGGAAAAGCCAAGGAGACAGGTGTAGAGAAGAGGTTCCGCCATCGGCTAGCTGTTACAGACGCAAGGGAAGAAGGGAAAAAAAACAAGATTTACAGTTATTAATAGAACAGCGCTGTCAGAGAGAAAAACCATCTCATCTTAATCTGTTCACCATTTTTTACTTATTACAAGGGGAAAATAATGGTGAAAATTCAGCAGTAAATCAGAGGATCAGCATAGTCTTCTGAATGTAAAAGTGAGCTCTAAAAGGTTTTCTAGCAAATATATCTGTTGACTATATATAAATATACACCTTTTTGATATATATTCATCACATACATCACTGGGTGACCAACACACAAATAACCGAGGAAGTAAAAACTGCTACAGTTAGCAGACAAATGAAAATGAAATTTGTAGTGCTCTTCAAGGAATTGTTCACAGCAATTAATCACCACACAATTTAATTAGTAGCTAAATTATCAGTTATGGGAGTTTAGAGACAGGGCAGTAAAAGATGCTTAACCATCAAGTGCTAGAAACAACTGTAATCCCATATCACACTTCTAAGTTACCATATTTTCCCTTCTCTTTTTACACCATCGCATTCCTGATTCCAAAAGAATGATTTTTTTTTTCCCACTGTTTCTGGAATAACAGAACAAGGCATCCCTTTTTCTCCACATTGTTTACAAAAAGCTTTCAAGGCATCTGGTCTTCTAAGCAGCATCACAAAGCACTCAGAGTAGGCAAAAATAAAGCTAAAGACTTATTTCATTTATATTTACATTTATACAATTTACGTTTTCTTACCCAGTAAAAATATTAATACTTTTTTTTGCCAATTTTTACACACCTTGAAAAAAATAAAATGAACAACATCCACATGCTCTACCAAAAGGAATAAATATTAGTAATAAAATTGTTTTAAGAAAAAGGAAAATTTTAAAATATATAAATTTCAGAGAACTCATGCAGATACAAGAAAAGATGAAAAACATGTGATGGGATTGCTTTTTTTTAAATAGAATCTATTTTCTACTCATAGATGTTATGTACAGTGACACAAGAGGGGGAGTAGGAACACACTTACACCTAGCTTTGAAATTAACAGCATAACCTCAATGCTTAGCAGGTGTACTTTGCAGTGTCACAAGCCACAAACTGGTTTTCCAAACCAGAAGGGCCCAAAAGCTCTCAAAAGTCATTCTGTATTGCATGGCTACTTAATACCACTATCTGCTAAGTTATTTGGACTTGTTCATCTGGTCACTAACAGCCATTCAAGTAATACTCAAGTTTTCTGTTTTCCAACTTCCCTACCACCAAAATGATTTAGCAGGACATATGAACTTTATTCCTCTTTCTTGCTAATATCAACTCTCAGTAGCCATGGGAAGGATGTCTTGGCAGGCTGTCAATCACATTCTCAAAGCTTTCAGAGTGATCAGTTTATTACAAATCCAAGTTGTGTCGTTTCTCCTCCTATTCCCTTTGCTTTGACCTACTTAAATGTATCCTGGGTTTGTAAGAAGTAAAAGCCTTTTCAACTCTTCCCACAAGTGCTGCTAAGCTTGGAGTAAAGACAACTGCCTGCTTCCAGCACAGGCACAAAGCAGTCTGCTGGGGACAGGGACTACCTGCAGGGCTCAGGCTCTGAGGAAGGCTAAGTACACATTAGTAACACATAAAAATTCAATCAGTGTTCTTGGCTGTCCCCTCAAAGAATTATTACAATTCTCATTTCTAGTGATTCTAGTTCCTTCAAGCTCAAAGAAACCCAAGGTTCTGAGATCCTTAAAGGCAACATCAGCACCACTTGCTGGAAATTGCTCGATGCCAAGCCACACAACATTGACTGGATAGCTTGTCCTCAACATTCACTAACATGATCAGTTCTGAAGTGAAGCATTCAACTGTCTCAGGAAAAAAAGGAGAAGAAACACAGATGAACGTAACTCTACAAAGTAGCAATTAACATAAGTCCCTGGGGATGAGATTAATTTACAATGTGTTAATAACAGCAAATTGATCTGAGGCATTCACTGAAAGAAATCCACACAGTATGAATAGATTGCAGCATCACATCCACTAATCCACATCCAGCTAATGTCTGTCATTACCACTAGGAGCCATCAATAAGAGCAAGGGATGAGACAGTTCCTTGAGATTTCATTTTCCTGCCTAGCACAAGCTCCTGCTTTGTAGCAGCCTGATCATTTGCCAGGCCAATTAGCTGCCAGCATGTTCTCACCCCAGATGTGGTCAGGCACACAGCATAAATAAACATCATTCATTACCCCCTACAATAACCACTGTGAACTGGCCCACTGAGCACAAGGCAACAGCTATTGTGACTCTGAAAGCAAGAACCCACACCAAGAATATAATTAGTATTTATGGCAAACCAGATTTTAAATTCCTCTTTCACACAGCATGTCTTCTTAGGGAATAATGGATGGATGGATGGATGGATGGATGGGGACAAGAAGCTCTATCTACCTAACCTCTATATATACTAAATCTCTAGGGATACCAATGTAAAATATCCCCAATTCTACAAAATTCTGCCACCGTGCCTAAAATAAAACTTTCTAGTTTAAGCATCAAGAAATGACAGATACTGTTTATGCGTATGAGTAAATCCATTATTTAGGATCAAATATAGAAAACGGCTTTCATTAGGTTTCAAATGGAAATATCAACATACATATTGAGCACTTTACTACACTAACAAAGACAGCAGTATTAGACTTTCTGAAGTCTTGTGCTTGTGCCAAAACCATGAAACAGTACGTAGAAAGCGAGTGCTACAGACATGCAGGCAAATATGTAAATACCTGTAAAATTTGTAAAAACCCAAAACTGTGTGATGGATAGTCATTTCTTAACAGTTCTTTTGCTCCAAACTTATCATGAGACTGTCCTAGTTAACATGATAAGCACCTTCTGCTATGCATGGACAAGACAATGTTGTTAAGAATTTTATTTTAAAATCCCAGCTGTTCAGCTCTGAATTTTACAGTATTTGTTGCTTCTTCTTAAAGCCCCAATGCCAGTTACCTGCAGATGAAGCAAGATTATCAATTTGCCTTTAAAAACAAAGGAAATTTCTAATCTTCACAGTTGAATAGAAACATAGATAATCCTGCTCTGAGTAACTTATACTGAAGATGCACTGAAGGAAGGGATTCAGCCATGAAAAGGAATGCAGGATCATCTAAAATAACCAAGAAAAAGAAGCCAAAAAACCCATTTCATCTACTGACATAAAAGAGATAAATGCTTTCAATTTGACTTCTTGACGCATTAAAGTGGTGGAATGAATATTATAATACAATAAGCATAAGTTGTCCCAGTCATCTTAAGTCCATAGTTATTAGAAGTGTCCAACTTTCTGGGTATGATTTCCTTGGTTTTGATAAATTCTTCGTAACTAGACTGCTGATAATGCACTGTGTTGCACAGTTACCTACTCTATTATGTTAAAAAAGGACTTTCAAGCTGACCACATAAGAAAGCAATAAAAACCCTTCCTTTAACAAGTGAGACTGCTCATACCTTTAAAGTATTTACTAACAAAACTGAAGGTTTAAAATTTAATTAACCTGATTTTTATAACACCCCTGGAGATATCAAATACTAAAAGATAAAAATAGTAATGCATACAGGAAAACATGAGCAACTAATTAAAAGCCAAAAATATTCACCATACTGACTCCTGTGAATAATCTGTATTTAATAAGAACTGTTGCAAAAATTCACATGAAAGCCTGAACAAGTGAACATCCACAGAATTACAGCGCTCAAAAGGAACCGCACACCCTGCAAAACCACAGGATTCTGTACCATCTTTAAAGTAATTCCCTTCCTAAAACTAATCCCTCATTTAAGCTACATAAGGTTAAAAAAATCCTAAACATATACAGAAGCTTGTTGTTGAAAGGCAAGATGAAATTTGCTGTTTAAATTAATGGAAATGTTCATCAGCTGGAACATAAGGTAATAACAGACAGAGATCCTCATTAAGTTGCTTTAATTATGAGAGGTTACATTGGTGTGAACAGGGACAGTACAAGCACAGGTCCTCTACTTGAGGCATCAGATAGACCCAGAACATCATATGTGATATATCTAGGACATGTGGGTGACCAAGCACTGCAACAGGTTGCCCTGTGAGGCTGTGGAGTCTCCCTCACTGAAAGCCATATGGACACAACCCTGTGCAATGTGTTATAGGATGGTCCTGCCTGAGCACGGAGGTTGGACCAGATGACCCACTGTGGTCCTTTCCAGCTTGACCCATTCTCTGATTCTGTGGTCATATCAGCTAAGGCTATAAGGGTTTCCAAGAAACCAAACATGCACATTTTAAACACCTTCCCATTTTCTTAACTCCATTATGAAACTCCCAGAACAAGAACTTACCTTCACTCTAAGCACCACAAATAAACAATATTTTTTGCTATAAAGACAGAAAATAATAAAATCATATATATCAGTGTTATACTACTGACTAAACATGCTAAATTATATGAGGCATGCTCATCCACTCAATTAACTTAACTTTTGTATAGGCCTCCAGGCAAAGTCAAAAATACTCTTTAAGCTCAGGCTTAAAACAAATTATATTGCATACATGATGACATTTGAATATGGGTTCTAATCACATAGCCCAAACAAAATCCTCTTTCGAGCTAGCACTAGAGGAATATTTACAATACCATCAATCCACAGTACTGCAAATCATTTCCTGCCAACACAATTTCTTCAGAGCAGAAAACCCAAACCACTTCCCTGGTGTATTCTGCACATATGTGGTTGCACAGCAGCCACACTTAAAAGAAAAATACTTCTCATGGGAGTAAAATACTGAGACCTACATGGAAAAGAGACGCATTCAGCTGATCACAGGAGAAAATCAGGAGCACTAGAAAGGAATTCAAAACACTCTCCTTACCAGAGATAAGAATGCCTAAGCCAGCTAAGAGGCATAACCTCAGTGAGGCGTAATTAGTATCTCCCTCCCAAAGACAGGTATTTAACCTTCACTTTTGATCCCTGCAAAAAAGCAATTCAGAGTCTGAAAATTACTCCTCAGTCAGACACACATCTGAGAATCGCTATGTGTCTAACAAGCCTGAAAAGACTGACAGAGGAAAACATGAAGGTTTTCCCCACTACTCACTGATTAGTGCTGCTATTGGGACACTGGCTCAAGAAGCAGGAAACATGGGCTCCCTCCCACTACTCAGCAGACTGTAGAGATTTACATGAGTCACTCAAAAACGTAGAGTTCCTGCAAGAACTTGAAGCAATATAAGGCAGAAGACAGATGCTAGATATTTAGAAGGAACCAACACTGTTGCCCCTATCCAGTAAGAGAACTTCAGGGAGCCAGACCTTCAAAGAAGCAGGATCTGTATTTCAAGTACTTCAGTCACTCCTGAACACACAGACCTTGGATGCGCGTGCAATCCTTTGGTCTGTTTCAAAGGGTGAGGCATTCAGCTTCTGTGCTCAAAACGACTGTAACACCTTCTAGGGTTTTTCAAAGCTTTCCTTGTAGTTTTAAGTCATAAAAATTCACTTTTTGGAAAAAAAAAAAAAGTTTATAATTTACAAGATTGTAAAATCTGAGCTTTATACAGCAATGTTTTCAGTTCTAATAACTGTGAGTACAGAGCATTGAGTTGTGCCTATAAATCTGGAAGTTAGTCTGGGGCATTACCATTTTCCCGTCTTGTTGAATTATACACATTGAAGTTCTTGACTTTTCCAGCAGCACACTCCTAGTTCCAGTCTCCCACAGCCATCAGCTTTGGTCACCCCATCAGCTTATTCCAGTTTGATTTCCTAACCACAGCTGTAGCTCAGCCAGCCATCCTACTAGTGGCAGGAACTTTACCATCAGGCACAGTCACACCTCATATGCTTAATGCACATTTGCACTCACACTGAAACTGTCACTGCCCAAAACTATTTCCCTGCCCTGTCACACAGAGCTCACAGAATGCTTAAGGCTTGTTTGTCATTTCTGTCTGTTGATTTCTCCATCAGAGGGAGAGCACCCCCTCATCCCCAACTACAACAAGAACAAAAAATTCCCAAGTACAGGGAATATGAGAACTTCAGTTTTAAAAATATGAGAAAACTGGGAGTACCTGAAAAGTTTGTTTCACATGAAGCAAAACCATTTTTGAAAAACTGTATTAAAAAGATCTAGTATCAGCATAGAATGAGAAAGCAGTTCAGTTGGTATGTATCAGTATAAAACTGCTTGATATAGAGAGCTACAGCACATACCTCAAGAGCTGCCTGAGAAAAAACAGCAGAGACCTCTTTTAAGGTGGAATCAGAAAATCTGTCTAAATTGCAGCAGTTCCAGTAACTTTCAGCTAGCACAGCAAGTAATGCAATCAGCAGTGTCTGGCATACTGCTGCTGGTGACAGAAATGTAAATCTAAGATTCAGGACTAATACTCTGCATGACATAGTCCAGTGGTACCAATGACTGCATATCAGTGTGAGCGGGGAAGTTTCAAAGGTAAAGGTACAACTACTCTAGTTCGATGTATTCCAGTGAAAGGCTGACCTGAAAATTGTTTTTGTACACACCGAATGCAGAAAACACAACCACAGCACTGTCCAGCTGCAGCATGCTGAAGAGCATGGAAACTCCAACCATCGTTCTCTGTCACCAAAATGATTTTATGACATCAAAGAATTCAAAAGACTAGAAAGGAAATGGTATAAGCTACTTCCTACAAATCCCAAAGGACACTACACTTTAGCTATGGAGGGCAGGGTTGTGAGTTTTTTCTTATTTTGTTGTTTGTTTGTTTTTTTTAACTCGGCTCCTTTTTTTAAGGCAAACCTTTTACTGTACAGCTATGTAAACAGACAAACACAGGGTGCACAACGATACCTGCATTCACACACACAAAAGCAAACTTTCTGATTAGAGCTAACAGACAAACTCAGCTTCCCAGCTTCCCTCTTTTGAGAGCCTGCCCAAATACTGAAATATTATGCCTTAGGCATGACCTAGGGCCCAAATCTCTGTTCTGTCCCCAGCTCCCAGATTTTATATTAAAAAAGTCAATCTGATGCATTTTAATTATACTTGGTGGATTGACCAGAACCCAGGAGCATACATGAGCAGCTCACATTTCAGCTAGTTTGAAGTAAGACACACCTTTCTCAGCAGAAGACTCATTCTTGTGTACCACTACATAGGGTAACCTGGAACAAAATATACAGCACCAGATTCTTCCACCAAACTATTAGTATTATTCATTAAGAAAAGTGTTTACCCTACTTAATTTTAGAAGCCTTCAAATATGGCATTAAGAGCCTTCAAAAACAGGATTTTGGTAAGGATTCTTACAAGAGGCACTGTGAATGCAAAATTAACACAGGAAGATTACACAAACTCACAAAAGAATCACCAAAGGTTAATAAATCACATCTAATTCAGAGTTCATATCTGGTTCTGTCAGTCATTTAAGTGGCTATACAGCTAGGATGGTGTCAGGGCAGGCATATATGCTACTTCCCCATTTTCTTTTCTCTCTCTTCAGGTATCTATTTATGGTGCTTTAGGATGCTGGATCCTATGTCCCAGACACAATGAAGGTGCTCTTACATACAGATAAGGATGGCTGACCTAGTCACCTCAGGACACTATCTACTTCCAAGAGGAAGGTCAGTGCATGATTCATCTCACCTCTGCTTGCAAAGGACATGAGCTGTGCTCCTTTGTCTGCTCTGCCTCCAATGGCAGCCCAGAATGACTGGCTCCAATACAGATCTCTGCATACATTCATAAGAAACTCACTCTGACTGCATTCATCACAGAGGACAATAAACAGAGCTTTAAAAAAAATAGAGTTCAAAGACTGCATTCAGTTTTCACTTTTTCTAAGCAACTGAAAAAGACAGCTCTTGCAGCCCTAGAGCACTGCAATGCTTGCATACATTCTAGTGAAATGAGCTTGTATGCAACTTAAGTCACCAAACAACTTTCTCAGCAGCAGTTCCAGTTGGAAGGGGACCTCTATATTAATTTTTTTAAACGCAGAAGAGTTTCTCAATCCCCTTTACCAGGAAGATGAAGCTCACTTGTATCATCACATTTAAGGAAGAGATGGAGAAGTGGAGAACAGCAGCAGGAAGGGACTGCTGAAATAATACTGCCTCCAAAAGAAACACATCAGCCTCCAAGATGTTTCTAAGGGCAGGGGAGATGAACTCCATGTCTGACACCAGTCATTTACTCACCCACACAGCACATTGGAAAGCAACAGCACTTTATCCTATTTTAACAATTAGCAACATAAAAGGGAATAAAATTGTAATCACCTCATGACATCACTCACTGGGTAAAGATCCACCACCATGATGTGCAGACAATGCACCTAAGGCCACTGAAACATCTTCCTCCAACTCTTGCTAGGCCAGCTGGATAGACCCCCTGTCTCTGCTGGTTCTGGCTGTAAATACCTAGGTCTCTGGTTAGGTTCACCCAGCAGGTACTGACTGAAACTGGCAGGAAGTTATCATCCAATCATCTCTGCTACTAGATCTGAATGGGCAGCAACTCCTGTAGGCACAAATGAAGAGCTCTGAAGAAGCTCTGAGGAGGCTAGTGCATCACCCAGGGGAAGGCAGGACTGTGACAAGAAATTAATGTCTCTTCCACAATCAGCACACCTTCAAAGAAGCCAGCTACACCCAGTCTGATGGGGATAATTAATCTGTTGAAATGACTTTGCCAAAAGCTCCACACCACACTAATTTAGCAGCTATGGCTCTACTCCTCTAATGTGGAAAGCCTGTCTTCACAAAGACATTGCTGTATCAGTCTGTGGCACTAAGATTTAAGCAGAGCTGTGTCAGAAGTCATGACATATACTCCACTTCAACATTGTTGGAGCATTGTGATCATCATGAATCAGAACTCACTGCCTGTTAATTCAAAGGGGAATCATTTCTGCTGGCACAATTTGTGAAAGTTCATATTTTCCTTAATAAAACACAGGTCCATCATTGATTACACACACACATTACCATAACATCATACACAAAATCCAAACTCATACTCATTTTGCATAAACATTGTGAAACCCATCCCAACCTGGTCTTCCCTCTTGAATTTGTTACCTTTGGCAACTGCCTTGTTTGTATTTCAGCAACAGTGTGATACAGCAAAATCCCATAGAGTACTATGGGCAGAGTATTTTGCAATCACTCAGAATTAGTTTGATTGTTCTGTTTGCCACAATACCCCACAAGCAATAAAAACAGGTATGTTTTGAACAGAAAAAATATCTTTTTGTCTTTTTCTTTAAATGCCAATAGGGTCTGTAGCATCTCCCAGGTCAGAGACACAGTGTGTCTGGGTCTCGGGACATCTCTTCACTGCCTCCTTCCTTGCAGAGCACTAGCAACATTTGTCTGCCATATAGTTCATACTTTTTAAATCCAGTGGAGATTGCTTTTCAGACCAATATGACATACTGTATGTCTGAAACAGTCAAGGGAATGTCTGCAGATATGTAGCAGCAAGGAGTATGTGGCTGCAGACATCACCTCCACAGCTGCTGTTCAAAACTTGCAGAATCTTCAGCAGAGATGCCTACTCAAGATGCAGCTCACACAGCAAAATACTGGTGACCAGTAGTCTGATAGCCACTGTGCCAAATTTATTACCACCACAGTTTTGTGGGTCATGGCTATTAGCCAAAATTATGAGGAGGTAGGCAGATCTGTTTTCTCTGGCTCAAAACTGCCATACTGTCATCATCTTGCAGAGAGGTGCCTTCAACTGCAACTGGATTAATGACATATCCTCACGGAGGAGGAAAGAGGCACAGTTTTGGCAACCTCACCAAGGTTAAGTCAGGTCCTGATCAAGAAATTTAAAAAAGACAGAAATTCCTTACACTTTGAGATGGAAAACAGTTACCAGAGCTGTTATTTTGCAAAACTGCAAACCACTTAACAGAAAGGAATGGTAAAGCTGTAGCTCTACAGCCCTCCCTGGGGCACATCCCCTGGGGCAGGCTGAGCCCTCGTAACTCCGGCTAGCCAAGATTCTGGATCAATGAAGAGGGAAACCTAGCATCATATATAAAATTAATAATGTATGTTGGAGTGGGAGTTGCTTATAATATAGGTCCATGATCATAAATCTGTGCACTTAAGTAAGTCCTTCATCATCCTAAAACTTACCCAGTGGTGAAGTTGGCTGAGAGAAATATGGCCTGCTGCTTCTTTAGACAAGTTTATGTATTATTTAGAAGCAGGCTTTCAAGCTACCAATCCATCTGGTACATACACCAGTTATGTGACTTTTGTTAGAGGTCCTCCTCTTCCCCAGTCAGACAGCTCAGTCCCTTGTTATCTTTTTATGAGAGGTTTGCTTCACCATCCAAGAGGAAGGAGAGGCAGTTACATACCCCCTATTTGGAGGGCTTCATCAACCCCATACATATCATGGTGGCTGTAGTGACAATGTGTTGCAGCAAAAGATGATAAATTCATTTTTGGACAGTACTCTGTCAGATTACTCATTGAACTACTACTCATGACCATGCTGCTCCCCAGGCATCTGCCTTGCAGCTAGAAGACACACCTGTTTCCCCTAACCAGTCTACTCCACACACCCACCCAATTCTTTGGCTTCCTCAATACAAAAACCAAGTAAGCCTGTTGGGGAAGGAGTATTTTGCAGTACAGTAGAATAATATCAGTATTCTTTATAAAACACTCTACAAGCATTATGGTGAACTAGACAGGCTATATCAACACTAGGAAAACTTCCCAGAACAGATGCATGCACATACCAGAGACTTTTGTCCAAAGCAGGTCACGGATTTATATCTTTTCACATTCCTGATGAACAAAACTATGCTGCATTCACATCTTCAGCACAGACCTGACCATCCCAACACTTGTACAAATGGCAAAAATACTACATGTAGCTCTGTTACATGAGTCAGAAGAACCTCATTGTCTAGGCAAGTTTTGCAAAGTCCCCCTGAAGTAAAATCTCTAATCTCTAATACAGGGTATCAACTCCAAAGTTTGAAATAATTTGTACTGGTTATTACCAGGCAAATCTAGAGCATAAAATTACTTTTTTCAGTCATGTGGGAAAAAATACAGATGGAATCTCAGCTTATCACATTTTTAACCTCAAATATAAAGCAGAAGACTCCTCTCAAAGTTATTTGACACTCATCCCAAAAGCATACAATTCTTAGGCAAAATACCTGAAAGCATATAAAGATAATGCACAAACTCCAGGTAAATTAAAGACTTCCAGTGACTTCCATAGGTTTTGGATCAACATGGTCTCTCTCTTACTACATTTCTACTACTATCTAGAGTATGTTAGACACAATTGCAAGAGATTTTTTGAATCGTATTTATTTAGTTACCTTCCCTTGTACCACAAAACTGGAGTCACCTGGTTGTCGCCTCAGGTTAGTCCTGAAACTGTAGAAAGCCTGTTTTCAACAGATTTAATTCCAGTATACCACAGGGTAAGTAAAAGCTGGAAATTCATTTTGCTTAATGATTAAAAATTCTTTTGAGAGTTACAGTACGGAAGCCAACCTGAATTTCAGTCACAGAGAACAAGTAGAACATGAAAGTGTGATTGGTATTCAGCTCAACTAGTGTACAGTATTCGAATGTGACCTCCAGTCCTACCTAACCACCAGTGATGCTACTCTGTCTTACTGGAGAGAGACAGATCTCATGCTCCAAAGATGTTGCTATTTTTCAACTAGCCACCGATTTCAAGCCTGAAGTTTAAGATAGCTTAAATAAAGTAGGATGAACCTTATCTTGAAAGAGCATTCAGCATGTTTAACCATGTTTAACACAGAGAGAGAGAGATAAGGTAACTAGAAACCTGAAAGCTGGAATTTGAGAGGTATCATGACATTCATTCACGCTGGATCCGAGTGCCAGCTATACCAATGTGTATTATCCATGCAGCACAGCACTGTGTGGATATATTGGAGCTAGGCTGTTTGCCATGCTCTGCAGGGTGTAGACAGGCTGTGTGCATTGACAGGATCAACTCTTAGTGTCTTAGGTACTTATGTTTTGGTAACATAAGGTGTGAGGTCTTCTGTGTGCCTGGATATGCTCTGTACCCTTCAAGGCTATGAAGAACATGAGAAGCTATCCTACATCAGCAAGCTACTTTCTACATAGCAAAAAAAATATGAGTTGTATGGTATTTTCTTAAGCTCAACCTGAGAAGGAGACTTCTCAAAACCAGATAATCTATTCAGTTTTTTTTTGCTGCAGAAATAAATCTCCCCACTCCCTTAAAACTGTATGTTGGACATCCCCACTTCAATCAGCCAACAGCAGATTTAAAACTCCACCGACAGCAATCCGTCATTCATCCACTCTTTTAGAAATGTTCTCAGTCCTTAGAAAGCAATAGCTGCTTCATAATTTCAATTCTTTGTATTGGTAGGGGGTGAGTTTGCAATCACAACAATCCCAGAGAACTCCACTGGACAGACTCCCCTTCTGCAGCTTTGGTCTTGGTAACTGAATTAAGTGACAGGAGAAGACAATAGTAACCACCATTGCAGAAAAACAAATTAAGGTAAAATCTCAACTATACAATAATCAGGACAAACATTCAATCACAGTATAAACAATTTTATTTTTAAAAAACAGTGAACATATTTCAAGAAGATCTCATCTGCTACTGACAAAATGAACAAAGATAAGGGTGTCTTTACCCTTTCACTCTAAGTCCACGCTTAGCGGGTTGCTCTAGGATGAGGAGCAAGGCCTCTCTGTGTGATTTAAAGAACATGTATTAGTTAACTCCCCTTGCAGATTAGAGCTCAGCTACTATACAAGGTACTCTCATGATGAAAATGTACTATTCATTTAGTCTATACATTGCACTAGTATGAAAAAATTCTATTATGAACTGCTTAGTGGATTCTTCAGAGACAATAACTCCAGTTAATAAAAACTTCATCACTACGTGCCACAGGATGTACAACACTTCTCCAGAGTGGAGATGGGCTATACTGCCAATCAGACATGTTAGCAAAAATTTCAATCAAAAGTGTATTTTTGCTCTGAACAAATTGCTGGAGGAAGAATATAGTTAAAAATCCATAATTACATTTCCTAAATCTAAATTTTCCGGTAGGTTACACAATTCTTTTTTCTTTGTTGCATTACCACCAGCAAAACAGAAGCATAAAGGGTGAGGGGATCCATTCTGTTAAAAACAGACTTACAGAAGGACAATTTCCCATTTTTCTCCTATCAGTATTATAAACCAGGGAGAATTCAAATATATGTGTCTATTTATGACAGATGAAAAGACAAACAAAAAATTAGGCCATTTAGTCCAAGACTGCACTTTTCCTATCATTACTTGAAATGTCTTGAAATTCCTCTGCATCTCAGCAACATCCCTACAAACACTATGGCTCCTCCTAAAACCAGATCCACTTGCCATCTGTATTCACAGGTTAAATTTCTGGCAGAAGGCTGTTGCCAGAGACCTCAATTTACAGTTTCTGACTCCGATACCCTTCCAAGATGCCACGCTCCCTCTTTGTTCAAGTATATCTGCTGCCCATATTGAGGCAGACTGAAAAAGCTAAATCTTAGGCTCAAATCGAGGTCAAAAGCAGCACTTGCCCTCCAGGAGCCCTGTGGCTTTTGGATAAATATAGCAAGTGTCACAGTTATGTGATTATCATGAGAAACTGCCAACACTATTTCCAAAAGCAGAGAAAAGATACAAAACACTTAAAAAATAAAAGCTTCTGTGAAACAGATTTTTCATATTTCTAAAACACAACATGGGAAAAAATTAATGGGAGTTTATGATCAAGGGAAGTTCTAATAGAGGTTTAACTGACTGCCAAATATAACAACATATCCAGAATATATATCCTCATACAGAATTAATGTTCAACACCAACCTTGAGTCAAATTAAGAAGTACTAACCAAAAAATTGCTACTAGGAAAATGGGTAAAGTGACATACAGATGTATGATACAGATACCATTATCATTACTGTCATGGGGGTTAGGGCTTCTGCAACAATTTTTAAGCTAAGCAGATCAGCATCTTTAGATTCCCTTGAGAGAGACCAATGTCTCCTGACACTAACTCAGAGCACATTTCTACATTTAAGCTTCCCTGGGGTGGCTTCAGGCATCTCAAGGGACACTCCTTAAGTAAATTCTGCTTTGAGAGTACCTTCCAAATGTACACTGCACCAAGAACTGTACAAGCATTTAACAAAATGGCATTCTTTGCTCCTAACTATCAGCAACACAGGCATAAGCTGTCAGAGGAGGAGAAAGGAGTGTATCACCCAAGAGCACAGTCAACAACAGGGAAAGCATGAGAATAGCACACACACGTAAGTCAAAAAGCACACAAATTGCAGACAACTATTACATTGCTGCAGCATCCTGCCTGCTCCTGTCTTACTGCTCAGGATAAAAGGTACTCTGCAGCATCTTTTAAGCGTTTCCATCACTTAACCTGCCATGTCCACAATAAGCTCAGACAATACAGTTTGAGCTGCTTCTTCAAGCTTCTCTAAAAAGAAACATTCTGTTTCTTCCAAATAATTATTTCAGATTTATCAGCATCTGCATAAATCAAAAACACGTAAAATATTTTTTGGACTATGTTCAACACAAGAAGACCATATGTGTCTACTTACAGTTTGAGACTTGTTTTTTTATTTATAAATAAAGATCCATTTGTGACTACAGTGGAGAATTTCACACCCAGTATTTTAAAAGACATGAACAAACAACCATGAGGCAGTCTGGACACTGGGTATACAACTGCAATACATGAAACAGAAATGATAAAAAATAAAACTGATGACACCATGAAGGAACCAGTTGAAGCCAAGATTCTGGCACTACACCCTTTTCTATTTCATGCTGGCCTGCAAATCACTCTATATCCTGCCTTTCCTATGGGTTAGGAAGAAGGAACAAAGAAACATGGAGAAAGTTTGGTAGCATTTTACTGAGCTGCTTGAAGGACACAGTGGACTTCTAGAAGAAAGGAGATTAGGCTGCTGAGCCAAGTCCTCTGTACCTGAAGGCAATGACACAAGAGATGACTCAGTTGCTATCACCCATGCCACAAAACCCTGCCCAGCACTCACAATGGACCTCAAACATGTTAAGAAAAAACTGCCTGAAGACAGAAGTCACAAACACATCAAGTGCCAACTAACCCTAAAATAAAACAAAACAATTTAAAAATATATGGTACCAGTCAGATGCAAATTCAGAAGACCTATTACTCAACCCTTGTTAAAACAATCCTATTGTTTTATTAAATCTACACTGGAGTAGGACCTTGAGTCCAATGAAAATGGAACCACATTATGTAAACCACTCCTAAAGAATAAAACAATTAGAGCCCCTAGCCCTAAGAGCTTACTTTAACTTCTTGCACAAATCTTTACATGATTTTAAATGAAGTAGCAAGCAGCTAATATACTTAAAGTCAACATGCAGTGAGCAAACTTTTACCACGAGTGACCTTGCACTTATTTTCTTGTGTGCTGATAATTTTTCTATGAAATGACAGCACCAATACAGAGAGCATATTGTATATTCCTATACGTAAAAAGCAATTCTAAACAGAAAAGACAAAATAATGCATACACACACACAGAAGGGCCTACTTGCAGACAGCCTCATTTTAACACCTACAGTGTGGAGCACAACCAATCCTCCAGCATATAACAGCAAGGGCATGAATCAGTGATCTAAAATCAGAATGTAATGACATTTTAGTGCTCCAGCTGGTCCAGTCCAGTGAGGTTGTTGTGCAGATCCTATATCATATCCATCTGCCCACAGAGATACTTTAAGGAGGCAAAAGAGTGCCAGACTATGCTTGGCACCTTCACAAAGACCAACAGATCACAGTCAAAGTGACTAAACCTAAACTATGTGTTTACTAGACACAAACCTAAACTAGATGGAACAAACCTACATGTTCTATGAATGCACATAAATACCTGAGATCAAACAAGGTCCTTACAGCCAGACACAAGAAGAACAGCTCCATATCTGGAGCTGGAAATTGAATCCTTCTTGGAAATATCTCTTGTGTGTCAATCATATAGATGTTCCTCTGTGGTACAGATGCAACACAAAGCAATATCCCATGTATCTAACTTAAGTCTAGCAGACACAACAATGTAATTTACTTCATTTCACAAGTGATTGAAATGTGGAGCAAACTTTTCTGCCTTACACAGAAAGATAGCTACTAGTATGTGAAAACACACAAAACAAAAAAAATCCCCAACTGTCCTGTGTCCTAATTTTGGAGGATGAGCTCAGCTTCTAAACAAATGATTACAAACAAGGTCAGAAGTACCATGACTGAAGAAATAGGAGACAGTGAGAAACCATCTTTAAATGAAGGGCACCAAGACTATTCTTAAAAAATATAGACTGCATTCAAAACTTGTCAAAAATATAAAGTAATATTACATCCAAATCCTTCTGATGCTAAGTATTCCAAGGTTTTTTCCTAATTGGTGGAGAGAAATTACTATCTCCAGACTCAATTAACAAAAGTGTTTCACAACAGCTGGGTGGACTGTCCTTTGGCTTCTTCAGAATCAGTGTACAGACAATTTCTTCCAGGTATCTATCTTAAATGAATGAGGTTCAGTGAAATTATACATAACATTTAGCATCAAAAAGAGCTCTTACAAATCTTTACTGTACTTGACTCAGAAACAATGTGTCCTCCATCAACTACAGACAAAACTAAGAAAAAGCTACCTATCTCTCCTATGCAGCAGAGGACACAACTCATCAACCTTTACAGAGGAATTTATCTGACTGCATGAGGGTATCTTCAAAGTTATCCACTTCTAACTCCCTGAGTACCCATTTTAGAACTGTGCACTTCAAGATACAAGTCTCCTCACCCTGAATTAATACAGGGCAGGCAGTAAAATCAGTGGTACTTGGTACAACCTAATGGGAATAGACAAGTGAATACAAAGAAGCTGACTTTCCCTCCCAAAGTAGAACTTGTTTGTTCCAAGTCAGACTGCAAGTGTAATGGCCCCCTCTGCATAAGGGGGACACATGGGGTTGGCTAAGTTGAGCACATAGCCATCCACTTACAAGCAAAAAGCTCTCCCAAAATCGTGTTTCCATACAGATTTTTCTGGTGTTATGAAGTGGGGCCAGTCTGAGCTCAGCCAGCTGTGCAGACTTAGTTAACAGGTACTTTACATTGTAAGAGTGGTAATGGTGGTCCAAATTCACCAGGGAACATCATCCAATACCTCTTTATTCTTTGGCTGCTTTTTAATTTCTAAATAGGAATGTAGCTGCACACTTCAGAAGCCAACACAGGCATTAGTACTCTACTAGGTAACACCAAATGTGCCTGTACTTTTAGCAAAAAGCAGTGTTGATGCTACTTCTATTGCTTTTAGAAACTGCATTACGGGCTTTGAACTCACCTTGTGAGTGTAAATTATTTTAAATAAGAATAAGCCTACTGAAATCCTCACATGAAATTTAAGTGCTTCTAGCTGTTTAACCACTCATGATGAGATGATAATCCCAGTTCAGTAGTCAGCATGGATTTAAAAAAACCTAAAATGGGATGGGAGTCCTCTCAACTGAGGCAAGATCTACCACCTCTCTTCCTTCACAGACACTTCAGAATTCAGCTTCCTCTTGCAACTATGATAACCAGAACTCCATTCTAAGCAAATAATTATGAACTGCACAACAACCAATCCTCAAACATGAAATTAAATTCTTAAATAGTATGCATATTGCAATTTAATAAAAAGTAGAAATCATATTGAAGAGCTGTAGTAGAAAGGCAAGAGATATCTCCAAAGTTAATCAAAACTGTCTGATCTTCTATGCATTTGTTGCCTTAAGGTTTTAAACCAAACACTTCTATGTTCAAGTGTACTTGCAGAGTAGCAACGTTACAGTGACAAGAGAGAAATATTCTGCTTGAAATACAAGTCCAGTATCAAACCTGAGTTTTTCCAAATTGAAATACACAAATCCTCAGCAGCTGTGCTAGAAAACCCAGAGATATCAGCATTTGCAAAACCTCGAAGAAGTGCTTGGAATTATGCAGCTGTTAAAACAAATTACTTCAAAATAAATAAAATCTATTAGGACATAACTGCTGTGCATGTATAGGTGCACTCCAAGCACTAATGCTGTACTGCAGCAGATGCCTGAACAGCCTGATCTCCAAGATACCACATTCCCCAAAAGGTGCTAAGATGTGTTATCTTTTTTATTATCAGAAACATACATAAAAAGGAAACAAAACCTCTCATGCCACTTTTTTCATTCCTTCTAGAGTGCTGGACATTTTATTTATGATGGAAACTATAATCTGTAAGCTTCTGCATGTTATTACTTCTGCCTCAAAAGCATTTTACATAGAATTAACTTGCATTATATATGAGCAAAAGCTGTATGAAATTTTATTAATCCAGTTCTGAGTATCAAAAAATATATATCTTATCCATCAATGGAAAGCAAATAAAATTAAATCTAATAAATCTACTTTAGGAAAAAAAAAAATACACCTTGCCCTTGTTTCAGCACTAGACCCAGCTCAAGTATTCAAGATAAAAACTTAAGTTCACTTATAGTATTTTCTGTTTGTGGTGTTAACAGACTACAGCATAATAGTTCCCTATGGCAGTGGTTTTCAACACTTAAGTATATTCCATATCTTAAAGACTCAAATTATTTCACTAAGTACCCGTGGAAAGTGGAACAGAGTTAGGATAAGAGAACACTGCCTCTTCCTGCAGAAACCACAACTTACACATCCAGGTAAAACCTTCTGCCTGGGGCCCAACCAGCTGTAATTTATCAGAATTTTTTAAACTTAACAGGTAAAAATAACACACTACTATAGAAAGAAATCATTTTGTTTGGTCTCCTCCCTGTTTTTCTTCTGGGTATGGTGTATGTTTGGATAGCAACCTTAACTAGTATTTAATATTGGGATCCAGCACAACAACAAATAAAATTCCTCTAATGAGAATCTTTGTTTTGGGGAATCATAAACAATGGAGAGAAACTGCAATGGATCCGTTTCACAACATACCTTGTCATCCACAGATGATACAATAGCATCCATCCTGAAGCACAGTAATAATTTAGGAAAGAAAACAGGGTTTACCTCTTTAAACTATAAGCTACAAAACCTACAGATTTCAGCTGCCTACTGTTCTTAAAGAACTGAAATGGTATTTCTGAATAAGAACTCATCTAAGCCAAATTCTGAATTCATCCAGTATTTCATATTCCCCAATGAAGAGGAGCTTCCTATCTGGAAGGCTGAATTGGATGAGTTACACTTTGAGGCCATGAATAAAGCTGAGCTCCTCCAGACTGACTCCTTGCTAAGCCTCTTAAGTCCTCAGTTTATCCACCCGCCTGCTTCCGAGCTTTTTGCAGAAGTCAAGTTAGGCAGGGTACCTTCAGGCAGGGTGTCAGTCATCAGTTTCAGAGGGGTTATACCCATCTGCATCAGCTAGGAAGTTTACAGGCCACATCACTCTGCTCACTGAACTTACAGCATGTGCTAACATCTGCAACTACTGCCAAGAAAACACAGAAGAGGCTCTACCACACTATTAAAACTGTTAGCTGGCCCTGTTCACTTCAATTAACCTAAAAAAATAAAATAGACAGCAAGATTAAAATCCAAATAGCAAGGTAATTGACCCTGCAACATACAGGGAACTGCTGTAAGCATAACAAACCAGAAACGTTTCAAACAAAAGGTAATTAATAAAGAGTACAAAGAAAGGTATGATCCAGTCCAGCCCACAGAGATAAAACAACTGAAACAAACAACAAACATTACTACAACACTGTAATTGCTCATGGGAAACTGGTACAATTCCAAGCAAAGATCTTATCATAAGAGGTTACATTTAACTTTCATCCTCAAAGTTAGCATGCTTAATCCACAGAAACAGGGTTTGTAATAAGCCTAGTTCATTATAAACATTCTAAAAGCTTTACCTACTTAGTAATAGACCAAAGGAATTTTGAGAGGCTTGCCCAAGTTCTCACAGTGGTTCACAGAAGAACCACCTGCTGGAGACCACCTCTGTGCTTATAATAAACCTTAAGGATTTATGCCAAGATGAATTATTAACTTCCACCACGAAATACTCAAAACAGGCATTTTCACTAAAAAAGAAATAGGCTGGTGAGCGCAGCAAAGTGAGAAGAAAATACCACCATTCAAGTGATTTTCTGGCTGGAAAGACCAAGTAGCTGTTGGACTATTTCACTGCCTTGGACTACGTTGGCAGAAGCCTCTCACAAGACTTTTAGCCTTGTTATGAGATAGCCTAATGCTGGAATATTTCAAAAAATAAATGAAATCTTTTATGAAAATCAGAATGCAATGCAGTAAGAAAAATTTGCACAAGCAGGAATAAATGAGGATCAAAAAACTTAGTAAGAGAACAGAAAATAGTTACAACTCAAAAAAAGACTGACAAAAAATTTTTTTTTGGCTCACAGCTCTTCTCTCTGCATGAACTTACTCAGAAATGCTGACTTTGCAGTAAAAAAATCAATTTTTACTGCTTTTTATTTCCATGTGCACTCTGGTGTCTGAAGAGCTGTAACAACTAAATGGTTTAACTCTTGGCAAATGCACCATGCACTAAGTGAATTCTACCAATAAACCATTTCAGAAATCACACTCTGGTATACTATAAATATTTTCTGACTATGCACTTAATAGTTCTCAAATACTTCAGCATTAACCATTGATTCAGAGCCAAGCAGGAGAGGCACAACTAGATTTCAAAATACCTTGAAAATGCCCTTGCAAGGCATATGGCTGAAAGGGAAAAACACCAGAAATACAAAGTTTGAAACTTTAGTACCAGAAAAGAAGAATGTCATACTTAGTGAGTCACTTATAAAATCTGGATGGATTATGTGTACGGATTTATACACACATATTACCAGTTGAGTGTACTGCAAAACAAAATGCAAGAAAGGTTACAGAAAGTTTTCTGTACCTCAAAAACCAAATTATTTGATTATTACAAAAGTCTCAAATCTGGTTGAAAAACTAAGGATTAAATAAGTATGGTGAAATCAACTTCTAAAAATTTAAGAGGAAGAAGGATGACATTTGCTTATGTGTATTGTTTATAAAGATACAGGTACTAAAAGAAAATACTTAGAAATATGACTGTTAATCAGGTCTTAACTAAATTATTAATTAAAGCAATTTTACCAAAGAATTGCTGCAGTATAAACACAAGTCTATTCCCTTCCTGAACATACTGCTCCCATAAGAGGTTTTATGGCATATAATTTGTCAGAAACTTTATAGAGCTCAGGAAATTCATGAGCCAATTGCCATGAGCAGAACATATGGATCAGAGTAACTCATTGTCAACATAACATAATGCCATTTGCTGTGACTTCAGAGAGAGAGGCTGAACTGATAACCACAGAGTGATTTTAATTTGAAACTTCTATTGCCTATTCAATTTAAATAAGTTTAAGGTCATGCAGTCCTTTTGCTTGTTTCTACACTGACATTACAGACTTGACTCAATTGTCCATACTTGCATGTGCCTGCCCACCTGAGAGGCCCTTGGGAAGGTCAAGGTATCATTAAAGGACAGTAAAAGCACAGGATCTTTGGAAGGTCTGCATCTGTCCTGAACAGAAAAAAGGGCAATAGGCCATGTCAAAGGGCACTAGTTACCTAGTGGAGCAATATAAACAGCCCTTCTACACCAGATTGCATTCTACTGTTGGCTGCCCAACCACACAGAGATGTACCTTCAGGTGAGCACGTGGGGTTTAGTGCCAAGCACCCATTTACCATCAGTGGACTAGAGAGCTACTAAATTCATTCTACAGTCAACACCTAAGCCTTGTCACCTGAGCAGCTCCCCTGATTCCTCTGACTCTACAAACAAGAACTTCCACTGACAGTTAAACATGATGCTCAACTCACTCTATAGACACCTGAGCTCAGATACCCAATTAACAAGCCAAAGATCACCCTGAAACTAGATGAGATGATTGCCAATATAGGAACCACAGCTTGGCCCACCTGACTTGAGGCAAACCAGCCCAACTAAATATTTCCAGATCAATAAGCATTGTAGCATCTTTTACTATCAATGTAAAGAGGGCAATGCCTTCAGAGCCTTATTCAATCAAATGCCTGATTTTGGATAAGACTTATCCACAGCTACCCATATCCTCCAAAACATACAGGAATACGCCCAATCTCTCTAATGTTGGCTGCAGCTAACATCCACAGCAATATGTTCATGCTCTCACTAGCTTTATCCCTTCTTCTGTCATGCTCTTGATGCCTGTGAAAGGCTACCTACAAGAGAGGGTAGACAGAGTTAAAGGAATAAACTAGGTATTCATTAGAAGGCCTTTAAAGGATACACCTTGGGCAGTATGAGAACCTGGTCATGGCTACACACAAGATGGATCCCAGTCACGAGTTTTCAAACATTTTTAAGTTTTGGTCCATTTACATATTTGGGTTAATTGTCCAATTACAGCTCCAGGTTATGAAGTCCCATCCTCCCAGATTCCTCTCCTCAATTTGCTGTTGTTTATACTTTTTGGGCCTGGAGCTATAATGGTGTCATTGGATCTCAAGCTGAAAAAGGATTATTTTGTCTAACTACCCAGTAAAGAGAATTTGCTAACACTTCACATGAAGTACAGAGTTACACACTAAGGCAGTACATAATCTGGAAAATATACGAGCTAAAACTTAAGGCATTACGCTTGTTCATTCTCTTCTTCTTTCTTAGTGAGTTACAAACTTTACTATCCTCCCTTAATATCTTCCTTAACACAATCTTAATGAGACCCCAGATGGTAAGAAAATCAGAAAAGTTCTGTCTAGTATTTATTTAAATCAAAAATCAGAGCACACAGCACAGATCAGCCATCAGATGGATTCCAGTACCTGGGATTACCAAGAGGCCAACAAAACAGCACTACAGTCAAGTTACAGCTCTTCTTGGTGCATGCTGTACTTAGCAAAGTTCTGGCATGACATTTGATACTGAAAAATACACCTTTAAACACTTATAGCCCTATGATAGTTTTGACTTCACAAAAAATGAAAAGCACCCTTTTCAAACCTCAACAGATATACCAACAATAAAGTTACATGAATGTTTCCTTGCCAGGAGGTCCTCTGTTTTTAGCCATGTATGAAAACTGACAAATTAGAACAAGTTGTGCAGGAGAAAAAAATGGATAACAAACAGGAAAATACTTCAAATATGGCATGATCAGAAAAGAAAAAATTCAAACATTTGTAAGCATTTAGGTAATGAAGGAAGACTTGTATACATATGAAGAAACTGCACATCTGCCATATGTAAAGCCTGCTAAATTGTGAAAACACCAGAGGAATGACAAACCAGACCAAAAATGCCAGCTTCCTAAAAATGAAATTAACAAAGTAAGATTACCTTGCTCCAATCTAAAACATAGGGAACGTTTTGCAGCTTCTATCTCAGGAGTTGGATGATCCAGAACACGTCTGCACCACTGCAGAGGACTCAGTGATTTCTCTTGAGGAGCGTGAGTCTTGGTAGGCAAGACGTACAACCTTAAACAAAACACACAGCAAGATATGCAATACTGCAAGGTTTGCTTTTGTAAGCCCACTTAGATCACTAACAATCTACAACATCCAAAGCCCTGCAAGAGGATATCTAGTAAAAAGAAATATATCCTGAAGTAGAAGAGTTGATATTAGTTTTCTTTCTTCCCTCCTCAGAAAAATAGGTGGCAAAATATCAACTCTACAGGTCTGGCATGCTCAAACAAAATTCAACTAGATTTCACCTTCTTAAATAAAAGATCTTCTATCTAATCACTACCATTGTCTGAATTTCAGCACTGCCCAAAGTTCAAATGTATTATGTGCTGTACACAATAGGTTCTCTTGCTTTTCCCTACACTTGAATTTACTGGAGATTTAGGTAATTTCAGTATCTGATTTTATCTTCACCCACATGAAACAGATGTTATTCATCTTTGTAATGATTAAAAACATTCAATGAGAAATAATGAAAACCTATTTTCAACATTTGACACCAGCAGAAAAGGAAAAAAAAAACCACACATATGCAATAAAAGCTAATGTATGTGCATTATTCTCAGACAAGAGCTGGCAACTGACACATTAGTTGCACATTAGGAAAGCAGGTTTCAAAGCAGATTTCATGGGAGAATTCTTGAGGCCGAGATCTGGGTTGCTGCTGTCGCCCTGGCTGATTAGCAGGCACAGCAGATGCCAATTCACCTGGGAGAGTGCAAATCTTCCAGGAAGCAAACTATTCTGGTCTGCTGGACAAGATCCTTGACTCACAGCTCCCTGGCTTGACCACCATGGAGACATGGGGCTAGGCAGATTCTCAAGGCACCAGAGAAACACTCCACAGACTGTAAAGGGACCTGGCCTGTACAAAGGGGAAGTTAAAGGCAAGACAAAAACTAAACAGGATTTTGCCCCTCAGGGGGTTACTAACAGGTAGCAGCAGCCTTTCACCTTCACAGTTTTGGCTCAAGAGCTACCCAAGTCCCACCAGAGCCCCCCTTCTCCAGTGTGTGCCCCATGAAGATTTTTGCCTTTGAAGTCAATCAGCACTGTCTATCCAGTTCACAAGGAATAAATATCCTCTCTGCGATTGCTACCTTTCTCTCTTGGCAAGCCCAGCAGAGATCAACTATTGAATTGCTCTCAGGAGAAGACTTATTTCCCCAGGCACTCTGCAGTGCCTGACCATACATTTAAAAAGCAATACTGAGAAAGCCAAAAAGCAAAGAAAAGCTTTCAGGTTTCCTGTTAACCTGCAGAAGTGCTTCAAAAGCTGAACATCTGACTGATGATCAAACCTTCCTGGAAAAAGCTGAACACTACAAAGTAGTTTGACTTGTCTCCAGTTCCACAGGGTTGGTTGGTTTTGAAGATTTTTGTAAATGCAGTTAAAACAAAACCAAAACACAAAAAAACAGAGGTATTTAAGGCCTAAAATTACTAATCAACAACTAGGAAGGCTTTTGATTACCAGACAGCAGTTTGCTTTAAAGACTGAGATTTCAAAAAAGCCCCAAGCAACTGGCATGACACACCTGACCTTTCACGAACAATTACGGAGATTTATTCTTGGACTAAAAACATTCAACAGCTAAAACAACCCATTCTTAGTGGAATTAATTTGTTAACAAATCCCTGTCATGAAATTCTGCCTGTGGACACATACATGTGTGACATAAACATAAATTCTGGCGCCCAAATCTAGGACTGCTCCCAGGAAGGAAATGAAATTGGAAATTCTACTACAGTACATAATGCAGTGATAACTGATTGCTACTGTAAAATGTAAACAAGGACATTTTGATTAACAAGACATTATCAAACAAATTTCATATTCCCTAATGCTAAGAAAGCTAGAAGTTAGAACCAATTTAAAATTTTATTTAAGTCTGGACAAGCCCAAACCAGCCCTGCACAACCAACCACATGCACAACGAAGTGACGCTGACAAAAATCTCCAATTGGTATGTGATTCTCAAAAGCCATTTTCAGAAACATTTTCAGAAACGTGTACCACGAAGCACATACAACAATCAGAAACATTTCTGATATTTAGATTAATTTTGCAACATTTTATCTTCGACCAAAATTAAGGATATTTGAGCACATCGCAGCTTCTTCATACTGCATTTTATTCTTATCTGACATTAACATAGAGTTTGATTCAAAAAACTAATCTCATAAAAAAGAAA
Organism: Oenanthe melanoleuca; assembly: GCF_029582105.1. Classification (NCBI taxonomy): domain Eukaryota; kingdom Metazoa; phylum Chordata; class Aves; order Passeriformes; family Muscicapidae; genus Oenanthe; species Oenanthe melanoleuca. The sequence goes on along the minus strand of NC_079333.1, from coordinate 65,580,268 downwards.
GCTACATGGAAGCTCAGACAGATACTGTGAAACTTACTTAAATAAAGGTAATCTATATACTGCTATTGACACGTGAAAATAAATTGAGGATCAGTGTCGTTCCACATGGTCGCACAGCCAAGACAGTATTCCAGCACTGTCCCTGCGATGCTCGCCCACGTTGCTGAAGGAGGTTTTGAGGCACTAGCTTTGCTTATCTGCTTACATCTCTACCTTGCAGTCTCCCCTTCTGTTTCTTTTCAAGGGAGTGCAACCATTCCCAGTTACACAGATTAACAAGTCCAGGTCTATTTTATTTTTTGTTTTATCCTTTCACTAGCCATTTCCGATTTATCCCATTTACTAGCACCCTGCCGTGCCTTTTGGAGCTACATGGGCGCGTGAGATACACAATTTAATCAACGTCTAAAAGACAAAAGCCCTCCCAAATCCCTGAAGATGGGCGACAATTTGTCAGAGATTTTAGGATGAGGAGGCAGCGCTGCTCAGATCAAGGCTTTCCCGGAACGAAATTCCGCTATTTTTAATTCCTTATGTAAACACGAGGCTGGAGCTAGGCTGCCATCTGAACGATATTCCTCGGGGTGGACAAGGAGCCCCGCTCCCCGCGGCGGGCGCGACGCCCCGACCTGAGCCGCGTCCCGCACACCGGGCCCTTCCCTCGGCAGGGCGGCACGGTTCGCAGGGGGAAAAGAAAATAAAAGGAAAAACAGCAGATTTCAGTCTAAGCAGGGAGATCAAGTGGATTTGGGGGCTAAGGCTAATCAGAGCGCAGCGGGAGGCCCGGCCGGGGGGCACAGCCGGGCCGGGGCGGGGAGCAGGGCAGGGCCGAGCCGCATGTACCATGTATCCTCGTCCTCTCCGCAGCCGTCCTCCAGCTCCAGCACCGCCACCTCGTCCAGCACCGTGGCCGCCGCCCCCGGACCACCGCCGCCGCCTTCCTGCCCGCCGCCGGCGGCCGGCGGCCCGGGCGAGGGCTTGAAGTAGGCGAGGGGCTCCGGCGGGCACAGCAGGGTGGGCAGCGGGCCGGGCAGGCACGGCGGGCCCGCGGCGGGGGGGCTGGCGGGGCGCAGCCCCGGGGCCGCCGGCGGGGCCAGCAGCAGGTGCGGGCTGGGCGGGCCGCTGCCCACGGCGGCGGCGGCGGCGGCGCGGCTCCGGAGCTGCTCGTTCTGCTTCTCCAGCTTCCGCACCAGCTCCTGCAGCTTCTTCACCTCCAGCTCGGCGCTGACGGCGGAGCCGGCACCGCTCCCCTTCACCTCCGCCATCATCGCCGGCTTCAGCAAGGCAGCCTCCATCCTGCCGGCTGGCTGCCGCCGCCGGCACCTGCTCCGCCGCGCCGCCGGAGGGCAGCGCCCGGCCCCCGGGGGAGGCGGGAGCGCCGGGGAGCGCCGCTCGCCGCCGGGCTCCGGCCCTGCGCCGCTGTCCGCCCACCGGCCCCGCTGCGCTCCGCCGCTGCGCCTCCCGTTAACGGCGGCGAGGGCGGGATCCCCTCCCACTCGGGCAGCCCGAGCGCCGCGCACACGCACTCGGCGGGAACAAAGAGCCGCCCGGCGCCCCCGCCATGCAGCCCCGGGCGAGGGCGGCGGGCCAGCTCGGAGGGGAGCCTCGGGCTTTGAGGGAAAGTGCTTCCCCCGGTGCACCCCACCGCGCCTCGCCTCGCCTCGCCCCGCCCGTGGGCTGGAGCCCGCCCGGGCCGCGCCTTCCTGAGCCGTGTAATTAGAGCCTGGTGGTGGCAGGGCTGTAATTATGCAGATTGGGAGTGTGAGGGGAATGGGAATCGCAAATAGAGGCTTTGTTGGGCTTGAAAGGAGCTAATTCAGCCAAAAGCCGGCGTTTGTACGTTTGAAACACGCAGAACATGGGAATTTTGGCGCAAAGCGAGGAAGGCGACGCGTTTTTCAAGTTGGGTTGGTGGTGAGGAAAGGACTGAGCCGGGCATTGCAGAAAACTACGTAACTGTGTATTGGTTATGTATAGGAGAACTCCTGAGGTGAAAGATTTAACACAATCCAGGTACATAGGTGGTCTCGTAGCTTGCAAATCTTTGGAGAGAGAGGGATGAGTAATGTTGACTTACGGTAGTGGTTTTGCGTTGTCTTTCATTGCCCAGCACTGTGAGAAGCCGTTGCTTGTGTCCCTTGTGTCACCTCGGAGGTGAGCAGAGATTCAGTGTTGCCCAAGACAGCTCAGTCATTACACATCCCTCCTTCAGTTCATCACCTCTGGCTACAGCTTTAGGGGACAACCTTCTAAGTCACAGTCCTAAGTCTCCTACGGCTCTGATACGAAGTCAGGAACAAATCTCATGAAGTCAGGGCAGGTTTAGAGTAGATACCTTAAAATATTTCTTCAACCAGAAGTGTTATCAAGCATTAGAACAAAGTGGCCAGTGAAGTGGTTGGGTCACCATCCTGCAGGTATTTAAAAGATGTGGCCCTTGGGTATGGTTTAGCGAGGAGTTGGCAGTGCTGGCAGAGTCTGGGTTAACAGACTCAGTGATTTTTGATGTCTTTGCCAGCCTAATTGATTCTGGGAGTCTAAGGGTTGTAAGTTGCTCAGCTACCCACTAAAAATAGCTGTTGGTCAATCACTACCCAATTCTTGAACATCCGATTTGGCAGGCCAGTAGTACTATCAGCCACTGCTGCCTTCACTCTGCTTTGTTGCTGTCTCAGGTTTCTGGTGTAAGGAGGAGCAGTCATTGATTCTCTGTACAGGGCATAAGTCAATTTTGAAATCATCCAACCTCTCACAATTTTGTCTCTTTCGTTTATTAATCTGGAAACTTTCTTCTGCATGTGCACAGGACAACAGCACTATTGTTTAGCAGTCTTGCAGCACAGATAATAACAACCAGTCCTGTAAGAATGACTAGAAAAAAGCTAGAGTGGAGCACAAAGCATTGACTTCCAGATGATACAACTTCCATCAGTGAAGAGAGTAAATACAGCCCCCAGTGTACTATTTGCAACCAGATAGCACTTAACCCAAAACTTTGGTTGCATCTTCTCTCTGTCCCTTTGGAAGAAAGAAGGGGGGGAAAGGTTGAGAGTATAAAAACAATCTGGCCCCAATTCTGCCATGTTTTATTAGAATGAGTAACAGAATCCAGTTTTCACTGCTACAGATTGCTGTAATCTTTATTCCCAGAAGCAGAAGAAGCTTTTATGTGTTTAGTCCCAGGCAAAATGTGTATTTCTCAGTTTGTTGTCCCTAATAATGGTACTGGTCTTAATTTTTAGAAGTGCATTATTAATCTAGTAAGATTGAATAATGATATAAAAAGATGAATTGGCAGCATATGTAATATTGAGTTTATTATACATTACTAGTGTACAATGAAAAAAGAAAGCCAAGAAGAAGTTTATTATATCAGTGCTGGAGGATGCAACAAGGCAGTAGAGGTTCAGTTATTTATCATAACTTTTTTTTCACTGAAAGAATAGTTAGACATTGCAATACGTTGTCCACATAAGTGGTGGAACCGCTGTCTCTGGAAGCATTGAAGAGGTGTTTGGTCATGGCAGTTGGGGATAGGGTTTAGGGGTGATTATAGTGGTGCCAGATCTTGAAGGTCTCTTCCAACCTCAGTGATCTGTAAAATACTCTAAAGAGATTCAAAATGGAGGATTTTTTTTTTTTTTTTTTTTTTTTAATTTGAACCAAGGATGCAAAGTCTTTTAGTGGACCAGCAGAAAAACCCTGTAAAGAATTTTTCAGTTGTCAGAACAGGAAACTGACAGTGTGGTCTGGATATCGTATCACTAAAAATATCTTGATACAGACACCAGTTTGGAGATAGATCAGGAGATATATTTGAAGACAGAGTAGAGCATATACCACAGGAACTTAAAGGCACTATGGAAATGCTCGTTCACAGTTATGAGTACAAGTAGTTGAAAATTTGCAAATGGTCTCTACTGTTCATGCCATCTATACAAGTGTTGCAGGCAGGCATTCATTTCAGAACCCAGTTACCAAAGAGAAAAAGCTTAGGACTCGGTGTCGTGCCCTAGCATGGGTACAAATGCATCTTTTCCAGACAGATGCATTGGTTATAGACGTCACATCACCAAGAAAATGGTCCAGAGATTGGCTCTTGCTTGACTGGGACTTCTTAAGTGAGATACCCAGTAGTATAGGTAGAAAGCAGCTTAAAGTTGTGCATATTTCAGCTACCATGCTCACAGTCAGTGTGACAGCCTCTGTCTTTTCCAGGTGTTTCCTGTACAAGTTTAGTAAAGGGTAGAAATGCATTTCACTGTATTGTATTTGTTGTGCTTCACACAGAGGTGCTGGCAGGTAGAATGTATATTGATGAGTACACTATCCCATGGTTTCAGGTTGGTCTGTTTGAATACTGCAAAGATGATTTGAATGTCTTAGTCATTTAAATAGTTAACCTAATTGTTTGGGTTTTTAAACATAAATTACTCTCCTCCCAATATTGACATTACTAATAAATTGTTAATGAGTTCCATTCAGTATGCCAGCAATAGCTGATGAGTTTGATCAACCCAGAACTTCGTCAGCACTTTACACACCACACTGAAGACTTGATAGTTCCATTCTTTTTTTAAGGCATTGATAAAATGTGTCTAACACCAGCCCCAAACATCCTAATGTGCCCATGAAACCTGTTACTCCTGGACTCGAGAAATTACATGCCCTAAATCAGTAGAAATCTACTATAGGATGCTTCTTGCACAGGATCCTATAGCAGGAATTTCTGAATCAGTGTAGTTACTAATAGACTGTCAGTGCAGAGAACAAAGAAGCAGGAAGTCCGCAAATCCCATCTGCTCTTCTCTGGTAATAAGCTTGTTGCTTTATGCTGCAATAGCTGCAGGCTGGATCTGCCTTTCAGGCAAGCCAGTAAAGAATTAATTGCTGTAATCCAGTCTGGGCTATACAAAAGATGTGTAACAATAAGGTCAGAGCATGGACAGTAAACTCACAAGTCTCGTGAGATTATTTCAAAGTGCCGTTCCAGTCTGAAAAATGACTGTGAAAGTAGTTTTATAAAAATAGAGCCACTTTCATGCCAGCAGAAGTCCATCCTATCCAGTATTCTCCCTTTAGCAGGGGCTGATAGTGGCTTTATAAGGAAAATATCTCAGAAACAAGAAAAATATTGAGGGATATATTCCCTCTTTCAGAAGTCGTTGAATCAGGACATCTGGATCATTTAATTTTGATAGCAACCAATGTATAATAATATTCCATTTGCTGAAACCCATTTTTAAGCCATTTAAACATTAGAGCTCTACAACCCACTGTGGAAATTAGAGCTGCAATTTAATAATGTATTGTTAGAAAAACTACTTCTTATTATCTACTTCAAATCTGCTGCTTAGTAATTTGATTGGGTGCCCCTTAGTTCTGGTTTTCTGAGAAAGGAAGAATGATTAATCATTCTCTATTCAGCTTCTCTTTGTCATTCATGACTATATAAAATTTAGATACTTCTCTTCCCAGCTGACAAGCCCTAATTTATATAGCCTTTTCCCCACAGAAGCCAGGCCAAACCTCCTATTGTTTCCTGTCTCACTCCATAATGAAAACGGAATTTTCTAACCCATTGTTTTCTTTCTGTTCTCACTCCATGTTTTCTTACAAAGCCAAATGTTCTCAGTCAAAGAAATCAACTTAACCAAAAGCATACTGATTTCTTCAGAAATACTCATAAATTCATTAGCATGCCCTTCTTTAAAAAACCTGTGCAGACTCTCCTTCAGTATACCATACATATCCAGATGCTTCTGTATTCTGTTATTTGTTCCAATTTGTACAAATTGGCTTGATAGAAAATTAAGACTAAATGAAATGTAGTTCCCCAGAGCAGTTTCTGTGTTCTTTTCAAGGCTGATGTCCCAGCTGATGCTTCTGATTTGTTTGGCACCAAGCCTGCTTTGAACAGTAGGGCCAATGTTTGTCAGAACTTCAACAATAATCACACATGAGCTGCCATAGAGGTTTTGCATAGATGCTACCTAGACCTGGCAATTTGTTATTGTTAAATTTATACATTTATTCTGCACTATTTAAGCAATTAAACATTTTCCTGAAGTTGCAGCATGGATTCTTCATTCTCAGTGTCTCTTCAAGCATTTTGACTTCCTAGCTGTTGCTAATTACATGCTAATTGACTTTCTCTTTTTTTATAGTGTTTCCCTCTCTGAACTACCATGGTTCCTTCAGGCTTTTTCCTTATTTAATTAATATTAAATTGAAGTACATTGTAATCACAATTGGAATGGATTTACTATAAGAACAAATCCAAAACTGCATCATTTCAGTGAGCTCAAATTGCTCCAGTGCTTATGATATCCAAAGATACTGTCTGTGAATTAAGCTCAGAGTCTGCTAGTTTGTAAATCCATCTAGACAGAATTATCCACGACAGCTCTTTTTCAAGAGGTTATTTTTTGATTGTTTTAACTCTGACTTTCAAATTATTTAGAGCCCCCTCCTCCCGTTCCCATCCCTTCTGTTTATTATAAACTGAATCTTGGAAATCAGGATGGGTTTCTTTCTAATCATCTTCATCGATAACAAAGACTAATTAGACTTTCAAAGAAGTTTGAATATATACATTGTCTCAAGTATACAAGTATATTGGAGAGCATAATTTTGTTTACCACTGATGAATAAGAAAGAGAAGGTTGAGGGGGAGGTGTGCTGTTCAAGGTTGTTAATAAGAGAGCTGATAATCTAAAAGTAAAGTTTTTGAAACATTGTTTGAGTGTGAAGTGCTGAAGATCACAATGACAGAAACACAGCTTCTCTCCAGGAGGCAAAAAATCCATGACACACCTTCTGCCAAGACTCCATATTTCAGCTTGACTGATCTTCAGGGAAGAGTGACAGTTGATTTAGGAAAAATGCTTTATTTCCTGGTAACATAATTATACCAAATCTAATCCTGGTTATGCTTTTTCTCTTTTTCTTTTTATTCATCTTCTGTCATCTTCACTTTTGTCTATTTGTATGTAGTTGGGGAAAGAGATTCAATAAATTCATCAACTTTCAAAAAAAGTGGAAAAAAAATGGTATCCATGTTAGCAAGTCCATCATGTGGATACATAAGTGATTTTTAGATTTTGCAAAATGCTAGTAAGTGTAGGACAACAGACTCAAGGCTTTATGATGCTACTATGTGGTTTAGAAATTATCTTCTTAAAAAAATAAACAGCAATATACTTAGCATTGGTTATGTGATGTATGTAGGAAAAATTAAATAATACAAAAACTGCTCAGTCCAGCAGTAATTGTGTTTGAGAAGGCACATGTGAGTGGCACCATGTCAAAAGAGCATGGAAAATTTGCAGTTACTTGAAAGGCTTTTCTTGTGTCAAAGTAGGTATATTAGCTTTTCATATAGGGAATGGTTTAAAAAAACAAGTACCTGAATTTTCATTCAGGTTTAGTTTGTCAAGCAAGAATCTTTGCTGAATATCCAGAAAAGCCCATGTAATTTTTTATCATTTGTTTTTAACTGTCAGATGGGATAGAAAAAAAAAAAAAAAGCCTGTAAAAGTAGCATGTAAAAACTTGTGTGTAAAAACCTGTCCTTGCACTATCTATAACCCACTTAATCACAAAAGATGCAATAAAATGGCAAAGATACCTAGAGGGTGATTTAGGTACGGTTAGAAAACTTACATCCAAACTTTTTTTTCTGGACCCACTGTTCCATAAAATGTGTAACTTTGCAGAGTATTTGTGATCTTTCCTGCAACATCACTAGACTGGCATAAAGCCGCTTGCCCTTCCTTTTGCCTGGGTCTGGGTAATGATAGATCTACCACAGGTGGTGATGGATCTATCAGTCTTACTCCTTCCAGGTCCCTTTTGTCCATCCTGGAGATGTGCAGTCAGTGCTGAACATGCTTCCAGGGCTGGGAGAGAGCTGGTCTAAAATCAGCCCTTTCTGAGACAATCTGGAAATAAAAGAAATCCAGTACAGCAAAGGTATTTCTTGAGTACATTCACTGGATTGATGAAGGGTGTATGAATTTTGGTATTACAAAAAGAGTGTATTATTCTTAGCTTGATCTTTCCTTGTGTTTGTCCCAATTTTATTATGAGAAGCCAAATCCCTGCTATCTTCACTACCTGTTTTATTTATGTTTCTACTGAGGAGATTCAGATTCTGAATTTTAAGGCAGGGAAGTTTTTGAAAAGTCCTGGTGATCTCCAGATTAAAACCCAGAAACAGTTCTCAAAGCATGTGCCCTCCTCTGACTTGGTATCTGGGATGTCTGTCACTAGTGTGGAAGAAAGAGAAAAAATATGCTCCTTCCCAGCTTTCCTCCTTCAGCTTTCCACAGATGTCAGTCATGTGAGAGGCTGGTATGCTTGTTCCCAGACAGAACTTTGCTGTGAGAAAACTGGTGTTTTGTTCAAAAGGCTTTGCTGTTATTTTCACATATGTCACTTGGGAAAATGGATAAAGTCAATGCTCAAATGCATTATCAACTGTGAAAACAGCTAAAAACAGCGTTCAAACGCATTATCAGTGACATACTTCTGTAGGTTTCCCAAATATTGTTTAACTATTTGGGTATTTGAAATTACAGTGCTACAAATATGGTTAGCTGGATTCTCATTCTTAATTCCAAGATTTGAACTACATACAGGGATAATATAACTAAGTTCTGTGGGTAGAAACTCCCTGGAGGAACCAGAAGATATGAAAACAGACCAATGTTTTCTGGAATATTCATTTTACAGTCAAGTTTGACTATTAATTTCAATGGCACCATTATTTACAACAACACTAGTACTAGTAAAATTCCTTAATTGACTTATTTGCATAATACTTTCATCTTTTAGTAATATTTTATCCCTTTTCTGCTTCTTTTAGTTTTTAAATGTGGAAATACGGCTTGAATGCCAGAAGAAGTTTGTCCTTTCTTTCCAGAATTGATTGTGTGTGTCTTCTTTTTTTCTTGAGTAGATAGTTTTAAAATATTGGCTGCCAATTGTTTTGACCACAGTAGCTGTCTAAGCTCCCTAAACAGATGTCTGATGACTGCACAGCAGTGCCAAGACTCAGACAAGTGCTTTTGGCATGATTGTATTCAGATATGGATAAGACCAAACCAGTCACTTTTAAGTCCTGGCACAGGCTACAAGGATGTAGCTGTCAATTTATAACTGACACAGTTACAAAAACCCCACAAAAAGATATTCCATTTCCAAGCAGCTTGCTTGGAAAGGGAGGTAAACGGAATTTTTCTTGGGTCATTCATACAGGTGCAGCAGTACCACCCAGAGGCCACTGCTGTGCTGGACATTGCACAAACTGGAGAGAGTTCCTGTCCAAAAGGGTTCAGAGGCTGGAAAGACAAAGAAGATACTAAGGCTTAGAAGAGATTATTATATGAAGATGAATTTGTAATAGTCCTCAGATGAAACCCCCCAAAATTTCACTCTCTCACTGTCCTACTCAAGCCAAATCTGATTGTAGACAACTCCTCTAATCATTCACACTGCTTTTAATTCTTAATTAGACCACTTGGATGAAGATTTGGTCTTTGCTCCCAAGACAATGTATTTTTTGTTCAGGAGTCATTCCTGAGTTATCAATAAGCATACTATGAACATGCAAGCAGTGTGGCTATCCAGTGGAACATAGGCCATAAGGATCCAGCCTGCACTGGGCAGGGAATGTGGCAGAAAGACTACCAGGAGCATCTTGTTTATTCCACACACCCAGCTGTTCCACTGTGTTACACAGCCTGCTTAGGTGTGCTGAGGGAGACACTGAACTTGGCACTCTCATTTTTTAGGCCCAGTTCACCTGTTCAGAGAACACCCTCTCCATGTTTTTAAAAGATAGTAGTTATTGAGATGTTCAAGAAGGTCTTATTTTAGCAGATTTAGCAGATTGTGCCAAACATATTTGAGAATACTTGCAGATTCTTCTCTCTGAAATGCAAGGAATGTTTATAAGTCCTAGTTGTATTGATAGAGGATATTAGAGTTTTGTTGCTCAGACCAGGCAAAGCACAAAACAGGAGACTTTTGAAGTCAAATAAAGACCTTATCAGTTTAAGAACGCAGATGTTCTGCATCAATTAAGCAGCCAAACAGAGCTATTTTGGTCAACAATTTCAGACTTCAGCACATCAAACCTACCCAAGTATTTAGTCTCTTTATCCTTTTTCTTTGTGCAATGATGGATGTCTCTGCTGCTGTGAAGAAAAATGAGGTGTTGTGGTGCAGCAGAAGGAAGAAAAGGAGGAATTTCTCCCTCGTAGTCTGAAAGCTGAAACCACCTCCTGGTGTAACAGAGTAGCTACAATGAGCAATGTGCAAGTATGATCAGAGAGTGAAATCAACCAAGAAAGTGGGTACATTTCATTCTAAACAATGAGGTTGTGTTAAAATATCAAATATAAAGGAAGGCAAGCAGAGTAGCGGAGTTCTGACCTTATTGTGAGTAAATAAACTGAACACCTGAAGCTATCCCAACACTACACACATCCCTATACAAAGAAGCGAGGAATAGAGGTGGCCTATGGAATAAGTGCAAGATCCATTTGATGTTCTTTACAAGCCTAGCTAAGGAGACTCTGTGAAGTAACAGAGAGAATGTCTTGTCAAACTGACACGGATATTTATTTCAAGAGGAAGAGGATGAGGGGACAGCATTACAAATGTTTGTCATTGTGCCAAGCACTGAAAGAGAGGGATGCTCAGGCTGAGCATTCTGTGGGAACTCACACAGGATACAACAGAATATATTAACACAGCAAAGATGTTCTTATGACATTCCTTGTTCTTGTAAATATCAGCAATCTACATATTTAAATGCATCAATATGCATTATATGCATTATTTCACTCCTTTCCTCTGATTGCTTGATTCCCCTCCCCACAGAGCAATGCCCCAGCGTTGTAAAATAAAGTATCCATTACACACTGAAAAAAATGGGCCTGATGAATCACAACCCCCACATAATTTAGTGCATCATCTCTCAATACAGCTTTTCAGTCTAATTTAATGCATTATTGAGGATAACACGTTCATTAAAACAGCTGCCAGCAAACTCTTCATTCGGATTGTTTCATGGAAGGACTAGTCAAAAAGAAATGAAGCACTACAGGCTAATGATATGCAAAAAGGACAAAAACATTTAAGTTTTGATACATTGGTATTGAGATGTTAATATGATTTTTCTTAATGAGTACTGCTTTGCCAGATTTTATATGGTAAATCACAAACCTGGTGTTTCTTCTTAGCTGACTTACAACATATAATAAAAAATAACAAAAAAAAACCACATGGCAAAATTAGCAGGGCTGTTCAGTGAGGATGACTTAATGAGCACAGAATTATTATTTATTGTTTCTTATTGCTACTTCTCTGTTAGAGAGCATTTAAGTAGCAGATATTTTCATCCAGAGCTCTTGCTCTCTGGGGGTGTGAACTAAAATCTTTCATCCCTTCAAACCCTAGGAAGTCCTAGATTCTAATGTGCTGGCTCAAATGAATGTCTAACATCTTCCATTGTAACTCGGCTTCAGCAATAGGTGTTGGTCTCTCAACAGCACCAAATTTGTGACATTAAAATTTTGCCACTATTTTCACCCCACTGTGAAAATCATTGTTTCCTGGTAAAGCACAGTTTTAAAATTATAGTTTAACTAAGATACATCATCAGCAAGAGACACACACCAGAAAAAATATCAATAATTAAAGATTTATTAGAGTTACTGATATTAATTCATAAGATATTCATAAAATGACAAAACAAAAATCTACTGTCTCATGTCTCCATTGCATAATCAGTCTGAACATCCTTTAAGCCAGACAAGATCCTTACTCAGCTGCAGGCCCAGTGGTTTAAATTACACAGACATCCATAGCTCCTGCCTCCCCTATGAAATGTGCAGTCAAGGAGAGAGAGTTTTACTGGAACTGACACTCACCAGTCTGTTATTAACCTATGGTTTTAATACTTTGCATGCTTTTAAGCTCTTGCCTAGGTCCATGCAGCCTCCAAACACTAACTCTGTCATGGTCATATCCAGGAAGTCCTTTTAAACTGAGATGTACGGCAGAAAAATCAGTGAATAACCATAAAGCATCTCATGACAGAGACTAGTAGTCAATACCTTTGTCTGTTCAGTAAGCTACTGAACTATTGATTATTTTAGGCAATGTATTGTAACAAAGCATGAATTCTTCTTTCAGTTTTTATACTTGTATACACATACACTCTGCAAAAGGAAAAAAAATCTTTCACTTTAATCTCAAAGAAGTGTAACTGACATAGTGGAGAGGTCTAGAAATCTGAGCTGTTCATTCCAGGTTCCTTTGCAAACCATGGAAGTAAGATGCACATTGGTTAACATCCCAGTAAAATAGATGTTTGCAGCTGACTAATTGAACTGCTTCCTAACAATGTCTGCTTCTCTATATAAGATAGATCAAGTAAATCAGAAACAGAAGTCTACACTGTAGATGTATAAATTTACGCAAGATGAATCCATCCAAAGTGTTTAGATAGTCAATTTAATAAAGTAGGAAGTATGAATGCGACAATATAATGTCATGCAAAGTGTGTAGTTCATTATTTCATGGCAACTATGTAGTGTGCACTTCTTTAAAAAATGACAATTAAGTAGTTACCAGACTTACAAACATGGAGTGGGGTAGTTTGACTTAAAACCATCTAGAATTTTTGTCTAGAATCCTTCTGCAGTTGTAAAGATGCATTTTCCAAAGATGCGTTGTTCCATCTTAAATTTATAATTTAATTTACTTGGGAAGAACCTTTCTCTGGAGGTTGATGTCTCCCCTTGAATGTCCAGTATGTATAAAAGCAGTAGTTTAAACTGAATAGCTGGCTTCTAATTGGCTAATCTTGATGAGGTGAATCCCATTCATGCTATATGAAGCAAACAGATATTTATATTGGAAGAAAATATAATATAGCCCCTTCAAAACAAATGTGTAGGACATTCAGAAAATTTCAATAAATTATCATTGATTTTATGTACAACTTAGTGATATTACAGATCTGATAAATATACTGACCAATATCTTGTTTTGCTTCCTGCAATGTGTGTATGAAAATGCATCTAAATTCTCATTAAATTAATTCATTTGATAACCATGCAGTAGGACTTCATTCAGAGAATTCCCAACAGTAAAAATGTATAATTTCCCACTGTGAATTAACAGGTCAATACAGTTAAACAATAGAAACTTCATCATTTGTTCTGTATGTCAATATTAGTAGATCCATTTTTCTGCAAGAGAGAAAAGATTGGTCAGAAATGCCAAGCAAAGCAATATGATCTAAATGTCCTGCAAGGAAATTTTAGATTTTTTTTTTTTCTTTTTTAGAATATCTGCTTAAGTCTAACTGCCTATCTTGTAACTTGATGAAATAGGACGATTTATTGTGTTTAATATAGAGACTCTTAGTATATCTTTCTACAGTTTTATAACTTTTATTATGCTTTATTAATTTTCTAATTTGATTATTTGCAAAATTTCCCATTCTCATCAGATTTTACAATGAGTTAATAACAAAAGTATTTTAAGAAAACAAATTTTTAATATAATTTTAATTAACGTGATCTTAGAATTACATATTGAAAACCAGCTTGTCAGAGTATTTAATCTACATCTCTGTCTTAATTTGGTACAGAGGTACTGATTTATAGTATTGTGAAAATTGCCATGAAGAGAGAGAAGACTTAAAATCTAGCAACTTCTAGAAAAATTAATAAAACAAAATGTTCATTTGTCCCTGCCTTGCACATTTTTTTTGCTCACTTTCCTCCTCACAAAGGTAAGAATCATAATCACCATGTAATATTTTTATTATGATTTCATAGATTTTTGTGTCTTCTCTCTACTGGTCACAATTACTCCACTACATGAAAATACCTCTGCACCCTGGCTTATTTGTTTCAGTAGAACAATCTGATTCTCAGATGGCCTTGCAATTTATTCTCACTTCCAGGGCAAGGTGCCATTGCCTCCTTTGAGGTGTCTTTATTGATTGCACAGGTACAGCTCTACAGAGAGACCTGAAGAGATGAACTTGCAGTGCGACCAAAGTCTCCCTCACAGATACAGAATAATTGTGTTTAGAACCTGGGGTTGGATATCATCCTAAGCACCCAGACTTACTGAAGTAGATGCTTTGAAAAGCATGAGCAAAAGCAACAGCTGTGCTGTCATATACTGAAGTCTTTTGAATGAAGTTCACTAAATGGTTTTTCCCATGTTCAGTATACGTCTTATGCCTTACCTTTAACTTTGGAATAGCAAGGCTCACAGTGCACAGTTTGTTTGTAAATCCAAATGCTGTCTCCTGCTTTTAGATCTTCCAGAGGTCTTTTACATACTTCACACTTCAAGACACCAGTCAAAGAAGGAAGAAAAATTAAAATGAAACATTTCTCTAGTACTGTTATCAACATGCTTTACTTTAGGAAACAAGCAACCCCAGACCAGAATAGGAGTTATTAGTACTGCAACATAAAAACTGAACTCTGGAATAATAGTTTTAGACAACAGGAAGTTAGATATCTGTCTGTTTCACCTTTAAACATCTAAAAATCAGATATCAGTGTCTCAGCTGGTTGCCTAGGTACTAATTATACTCAACAACCCTGTCCTTTCCCCAGACATTTCCAAAGGGTACTTTTAATTTCTCTGTCTTAACTTAGGGGTTTGTCCTAAAATAAGATGAATGACCATTTTGAGATCCTTTTCTTTCTTCACTGAACAAAGTAAGAATGATCACACATAATCATCCAACTCAGAGTAGATCTAGAATTTGTTTATTTCAAAATACCTTATGACACTTTTTCTTAACAGCTATGTCTCCCATTCTTGCAGAATCTGGACACTGCTTTCACAAAGCTGTGCAGAACTGGGCAGAAATATGAGCTATGCTAATGCAGTGATTTTGAGTATTGTTTGCTAGAACAACAAACTCTGTGTTAGGTGTTAGTAGAAATAAGACAAATGAGGCAGAAAGAAAACAGACTATGGGACTAAGCACAGCCAGACATACCCTGAGAAAAATTTAATTGCAAATTTTAGGCTGAGGCTTAGAGTTTGGAATTAAAAGCAAAAAAGAAATTTTTTCGGTGCTTTCATTGTTAATGGGAATAGGAAAAAACTACCTACTTTTTAATAATTAAGACCATTTTAGATGTCAATCAAGAAAATCTACAAAACTTCATAAAAAGCTGAATAAAATTTTACAAGAAGAAGAAAGTGTAAGTTGATATAATTCACTGTATCAGACTTGAAGTGAAGGCTTATAAATGCATTGGACTCAAAGAATACATTCAGCTACATCCTTTGTCCTGCTTATGATTGCAAGGGAGGAGAGGGAAGGAGAAGGAGAATAGAGGGAGAAGGAGTGAGTGAGATCGAAAAACGAAGGGATTGTGTAGGGAAGAGAGGGAAACAGTGAGATTAGTATTTCCTACATTAATCTCTTCCAATCTCAAGACTTCTTATTCTTACAGGTGGAGAAGGCCTAAGGCCTAAATAATCTCTTATTACATGTGTACTATAATGCAGGTATTACAGTCAAATTGTATTCCTTGGTAGCAGGTGAAATCTTACCTTGAAGCAAGTCGAATGACAGTAAATTTGCAAGGCATCTAAGATCATTTTGGCATCTATGCCCAAGGGCTTCCTGCAGTATGTACATATATCTTTTCCAATTATACTCCTGTGTATATAATATAACATCAGTCAGAAAAAGAGCTGCCATTGAAATCTCAAGCAGAAAATTGATAAGGTGAGCACACTGCATGGGAAAGACATTTGTACAATGGCCATAAATGGAATAATGTCATTTGTGTATTCTCTCCATTCTAGTTGACAGGTGTCATACACATGATCCTGTGATGGGCAAATTGCTGACCATAAATGTCAAATAGCAAAAAATACCTGGGTAGAAAGAATGGTCTTCTCTGGTGAACTGAATTAAGCTTCTGAATGTCTGGGAACATGTATACTAAATAGGGATAAAGTGAAGGGGAATGATTTTAATGTTTTAATCACAGAAGTAAACTGGTAGTTGAATTCAAACTGCCATAATTTGATCAGTCTTGTTCACAGAATTCTCTGCAATGCAGAAGTGCCTGAAAACTTTTTTGACTTTCTGCACTGCAGACAGAACTCATACCTTCACAGCAATTATAGCGAGTACACGTATAGAACAGCCTACAAGGTATTTGTGACAATGATATTTTTAAAAATTTTTTCAGCTCTTGTTGCACTCCTATGTGACATCACTCTGTACTTTGTCTGGATACAACTCTTGGTATTGTTTTAGCATTACAAAATCAATGGCTCTTGCTCCTTTCCTGTCAGTGACAAACTGCTTTACTAATATTTAATCATCCCCAGAGTTCCTTATTCTTATGCTGGAAAGGATACAAGTTTTTCTGATTAGGTATTTCCAGGTAATAGGGCTGTCCATATTGAATTGAAAATAGTGGGCACATTGAATTTCTTTTTTCCCGTGAGGTAAGTTATTACAGATTGAGTAAATATCCTGCTTATATTTGAGAATGTCTTACTGGTGTGAAAAGACAGTTTTCAACAGCATTGTCATGTGAACCTATTCCTCCACATTTGTACATAAGTTTGGTCATTACTGTTCGCACAAAGGAAGGAAATTTTGCAGAGTAAGCGGCTGCCTGAGATAGAAACCTAAAGAATCACAAAGCCAACTCTGTCACCTATGGCACTGGCTCTTCTTTCTATAGATATTTTAAATGTCAGCTGTGACAAGCCTAACATAATATTAGGCTGCTGAACTGTGGTAATGATTTGCTGGCAAGATCTCACTGAAAGAGACCTTTGTATGAAAAGCTGCCTCATGATGGTGACTTCCACTGCTCTCTTTTGTCTGAAGACTTGAATGCTTATGTAAATGTCTTTGTCCTTTGGTACCATATGATGTTATTAATGTGTACTTACCGATCAGAAGTGGAATAAACAGTTTTGATAGTATTTCCAGTTATATTTTCTTCATAGGCACCAAGTGATGATTTGCTGTGAAGCAGAGAGCACATAGCTATCACTAAACAGTACTACATTTTTGAAAAGTTTCACTACATTGATGATAATATGCAAAATAAACTAAAACAAGAGGCTTGTAAAAAGAATCCTACTTGGTGATGGTTTCTTTTTCACAACCATAAAAAATATTACATAAAATAAAAAGTGTAAATTAGTAATATTTGTAATATGGTGTACTTAGACTGTTGTATTTTTGAATGATTCTTCAGCATTTCAAAATTAAATCCACAAGCTCATTGAGCAAAATTATTCATAAGGGTATTTGTTTTTCTGTGTTCATATTTCAGCCTAAATGATACATATCAGAAAATGGTGACAGACACATTTTTTTCATTTTCCTCTGCATCTTTCACTTGTGTCAAAAAGCTGTCAAGCAGCCAAACAAAATTACAACATGTCCCTAAAATTAGAGTGAGGGTCTTTATAATGCAGGCTTTTCATTGTATGATTTGTCTTCACTACAGTAACTGTATTGTTCCTTATATCAGAGTAGAAAGGAATATATTGAATTCAATTATCATGGAAATTAAGTCTTCCATTTTTAACAGTCCCATTGCAAGTTACTTAAATGTAAGTTTTGTTTTCATGGAAGGGATGAACATGTATGTGCCAGTTGAAGAAGTAATCTTCCCATACGTGTTTTGAAGATTCCTGAATTCATTTATTTATCCTATTCTCCAGAAATTCTTAAGGTATATAGCTATTATACATGTTTCATATCACTCTTGAATAATGTTCTGCAATGTTAGGAGCAATTGTTTGTATCATGTGTATTTACCAAACGTTGGATTTTTTTCCAGGAAATAGATTGAAAATACGTATGTAAGGTGTGTTATGAAGCTCAGATATTCTTTTCTACATACCTGTATTTTGTAAAGTACATGTCTTATCTGATTTCTGTGCAACCCCAGAAATGTATTTAAATTGCACATTTACTGATAAGCTTAAGTTATAAATGGGTTTTTTTTGGATTTCATAGAACATAACAATGAGCTTGTTATTTAATCAGACTATAACAAGCTCACCTGGATTTGCTCACCACAGAGGAAATATCTCTTCAAATGGACACCCAGCGCTCCATTTACACTTCAGATGAGATGAAAGTAAGCTTACTAAGTAGGAATGCAAACTAAAGCTAAGTGATCACCTTTTAAAAGAGTTTCTCTAGCTGAGAAATTCTCTTGACTGGGAATGTGCACAACACAAGTCACAGGGGGGAGCATATTGGTAGTGCAATTGCCTCCTAAAGTTTCTTGCTACAGTGAAACATGGCAAAGGGATATAATTTCTCTGTTCCTGTAAAGTATGAGCCTATGCTTCTTATTTTTGTTGTTAAGCTTATTTTTCCCAAATCTTTCATTTAACTAATTGTATTTAACTGCAGAATCTCAGGCAAAGTGAGTATTGTGCATTATATACATAATATAGGTATGCTGCATGCCTGAAAGTAATATTATCTTACAGGAAGTTGCATAGAGAAAAAACACTTTCCTTGAGTGTTCTAGTGTAGAGAACATAATCCCTTGGATTCTACTAACTGACTGGAGTATTATGGTTTAAATACAAAAAAATATATATAACCACAGCTTAGGTAGAAAGCCACAACTGCAGTGTATATAACAAAAAAAATACACTGAAGGTACAGCAAAAATATTTCCTAAGCATCATTTTCTAACCTTGTCAAGTGAAAGTGTAAGGAAACTCAGAACATTTAAATAAATGCATAGTCTGACAGCTTGACGAGAGACCAAGTGAAAATTGAGTCCCAGTGTAGCCTGAGAACTGTGCCCCTGATCACGTCCCTTCTTTCAGTTCCTATCAGTCACTTCTTTACTTGCTATGGTGTGACTTGTTCATACAGCAAACTACTCAACAATAAATACTCTCTAGAGCCTATTGCATAAAACCTGGAATAATAAGCTACAAAGACCATTAATTTAATTTTTCATGAATTAGAATGGGATTAGAGCTTCAGGTAGAGGGTATAAAGTCTATCAAATGTAAGGTAACATTACATATTGCAGCACATTCTTTGCCCTGTCATTCTTCTATTACTGTTCCCTATTTTAATTTTCAAAGATAATCAGAACATTACAACTCAGACCCTGTATGTTCACAAAATTCTGAAAAATGCTAATTAATCTTTCTGTTGAATATTCATTTTTAATCTTGAATTATATGCTGTTTGGCTTTGCTTTTATTCTCAGCCACTTTATGGGTTTCTCCTTCAAGGTCATGCAGAATTTTCAGAATACACAGATTTCAACTGTTCTCCAACAGCAGATATAAGAATATGAGGGATTAAAGATCCTGTCCCCGTTCATATCCACAGTAAGGATCGCGTGTGCATAAGGTTAAGGATGGGGACATTGACCATAATTCTCATAAAGTACCAGACTGTGACCTTTACTTTCCCTGTCAGTAAGGCTCAATAGAATTTTCCTCTCCCTGCTGAGTCATCAGCCCTGACTCAGGCAGTTCACAACTATTATACAGCAAGGCAACATATAGGTTATGTCTTTAAAGAATCCTTCCTACATAAATAATTAATCCATATAGATGGATGAATTGATACTGAAGAGAGGTTTTCTTAATCCAAAAAGGTCTTTTATTCAATGTCATATTTTGTGAAAATAATTTAGACCATAAAGAACAAGATAACATTTCTTTTTATTTCAATTATTTCCTGATACCAATAGATCTGGTGTACAGCTACTTCTAATAAATACCCCTACATGACATTTTTCACTCAGATTTTCAATATGTGGGTTTGTAGAGGTAGAATCCAGCTAGAACATGAGTATTGCAAGAGAAATGGTTTTTTAAATAGTTTGTTCTTGGTCAAAAAGTCAGAATCCCATGCCACAGTGTCAGTGATTGGGTGGATGACACGTGGGCTCAGAATCATCCCATATAGGTTTAGGAAGTTTAAAAGGCACTTTAAGTGAAGAGTGTAATGCTTTCCTTACAGTCTCATAAAGAAAAAAGTTCATAAGAAATAAGAGCATTCAAGAAATCCCTTTCCTCTATTGATTAGATAAGAATTCTGCTCAGCTGCCCTGCTAAATTGTATGTTTCAGCTGTATCTCTAGAGCTACACAGGGTGTGCCTTGTGCTCTTCTGTGGACTCGAGTTAGGATTTGTGACCTTCTGTGCTTGGGATCCTGGAAGCAGATTTGAAAAGGGACTGACATGACTCCAGAGACTAATGAGAGCTTTCTAAGCATTCCTGAAATTTCTTGCATAAAAAAGCTTTATATGAATTTTTTTTCAAGAAATGGCACTTTAGACATTACAGTACCCAAATAATTTTCCACAGTACCTGGTCTTTCTTTCACTGTCACTAGAGTAGTTTGTTTCTTGGAGATGGTTTGGAGCCCTTGGAGGATTTTCACTTGCTTTCTCAATTATCCTAAAATAAAAAAGAAACCGCACGACAAAAAAATAAACACTTTTTAGAAATCTTTTTCAGCTTTCTTGATTTACACGTATAGGCATGAAATCAGAAGCTTGGACTAGAAAAAGCAGATAAAAGAAATTTATCTTATTTTGGTTAAATTGTTGCTGGTGCAAAATAATGCAGTCACTGACCTATAATTTTTAGTCCCCCAGTTTATGCTGATATATTAATATATATTCATTTGGAAACTTCAACTAACTTTAATTGAACTCAAGTTTCCTCAAATAAACTAGAGTTTATTTGAGTTTCTAGAGTGCCCACTGGGGTTTTCAGCTGTACAATAATGTTGATAGCATTCCACATTTTCTTGTCAGTATTCCATAATGTTGTATTCTTAGGCTTACTATATTTTAGTTCCAGATTTTCTTTTTTTGGATTTACTACAGTTTTATTTTTATTAGAAATTACCAACTAAACAGATACATAGACTCATTTCAAGAAGCAGGAGTGTGATTCAAGCAAGAGAAACCTCCTCCTGCAGTTTTTTCTGCCACAAAACATGAAAGGCAAACAAACATAAAAATAGACCTTATCATACAAATTATGGGATTTTGGGAATAAGTGCTAGTAATGTTTTCAATGATTTTACAAAGCAGCTCAGACAAAGGCTGCTCTTGTTTGGTTCTACCAAAGGTTATATTATATTCTGAACAACATGATCATTATCTGCCTCAGCTCTGGATGTGTGGGCTGCAACTTGATTATTTCAGTAAGCTTGCCAAGGACCCTCACTCAGTGCTTGTTGTGCTTTATATGCAGAGCGGTGCTGCAAGAAGCAGCATCTCCTTTGTGCCTGATTCATGATGGGAGAAGCCCCTGTCAGAACTGAAAGAGAAACTCATTCACTGGAGATGCTCAGTACATCCTTTCCTGGTCAGACTGTCGAGTGGAACTGCTGGGATAAAAATATTTTCTATTTAAAAATAGCAAAACTGCCTATATATACAGATAACTACATTCTTCCTTTTCATGTGGATATATAACTAAATGGAAGACTCAAAAAAGACACCATCAGAATGGTACCTAAAAACATACCACTAACCTCACTTTAATTTAATCTTGTAGCAGTAAAGCTTTTATACTAGGAATACATTTTCTTGTATTTGTTTGAGATGCCAGCAGCTGAATTCACAGAACACTTAGATAAGCACAAAAATACTTAGGAGGATTTTGTCACTGGTCATTTTCCTTCTCCATGAGAGATTATAGGTTTGAGTCATTGCTTATCAAAATACATGCACCTTTATTGTTATATTTGTTTAATCAGGCACATTTTAGAAATAATACAGATATCTTACTCACACTTAGAAATTCACTTTGCTTGTATTAGGAATTAATATTTTCTGGTTCTACTAAACAGCTACAAGTCTTGATATTTGATCATTAAACTTTAGAGAGAACTATGAATTGATTCTCACCGCTTTTTACTTTGGTCATCAGCAGACTTTACTTCAGTGTGATCCCCAAAGTCCTTATCTCTGAAAGTGAGAAAGACCTCAGAATTAATAGAAGTATTTTATTTTAAAACATTTTAAACGGACTAAATTATGTTGAAGAAGAAAAAAAACTCTATGCATTTCCCAGGTAAGATTTCTGACTACAACGAGTAAGTTATCTGTTCAGGCTTCGATATTTTTCAGTTTCTTTCCAATGTGACACTGCAAAATAATTAAAAATTACTCAAAAATATCAAGTCCATTATAGTATTATTGTAGGATAATTCAGGCTGGAATTCAGGGAGTTTAGGACCTCTCTCATCCAAACTTCTGCTCAAAGCAGGGGCAGCACTGAGGCCAGACCAGGCTGCTCAAGTACTTGTGTAGTTGGTCTTGAAAATGTTCAAGGAGAGAGATAGCACAACCTCTCCAAGCAAGCTGCTCCACTGCTGGACAACATCCATACAGCCAGTCGGAATGTCTCATGTTCCATCTTATATGTCACATCATGGTGCCATGCTACAGGTGAAGGTCCTGCCTATATCTTCCAAACTGACTGTAGCTCTGTCGTTTTACATGGATAACAGACTTTCATTCAGTTCAGGCATCAGTACTGTGAGCTATGGAAATGGCTGCCAAAGTGTGTCCCGTGCTTTGTCATCATATCCAGCCCAAATCTCTCTTCCAACTGCTGTTATCTAGGGTTGTGCACAATCTTTAGGTCTATGTGTTCACATTTATGCCTCATCAATCACTGGTTGGGAAAAAGCTAATTTAATATAGTAAATTTCATGTATTAATGTATGTCAAGTATATAAAATATAACTGTACATTAATACTGCATATTAAATGCTCTATAATAAAAATATTACTCACTGACAAATTGTTTAAGTTTGAAAAAAGGTCAAATAAAAAGTCCAATTATTTTTACTGAACAGAATCTATTAATACCAATATCCAATCAACCATAAATATTTTATAAGTAAATAAGGGGCAGATTATGACAGGCTTGCCTTTTATTTTTCTGATCAGCAGTATATTTTTCAGTCAAATCCGAAAGATCTTTTCCTCTGCAAAAAAACCAAATAGCACTGTTAAGATATTCCCACTGTCTAGGAAGGGCTAAAGTGTCATAAAAGAACGAAATATATTTATGCACGCATTTAAAAGAAAAAAGTAAATTTTTAGATAATTTTATGTTCAAAATATGTAAAAAATTGTGTTCTTGAAGAAAATATGCTTGTAATTTTCCCCTAGCAAGGTAAAGTTCTGCATTATTTATTTATTTATTTATTTATAAAAATTATTATCTAGTACATATAAGGAAATAAAAATGCTTTTTAAAATTGTATTAATGCCTTCATTTGATTGTTCTTTGCCAGTGAAGACAGTGAAGAAGAAACATGATCTTTCAAAGAATTTAGAATTAATTTACAGATTCCAAGCAGCTTAATCCATGTTTGCATAATCTATTTGCAAAAATGAATTTTAATTTAAACTAAGAAACTTCAGCTTCTGAAGACAACAGCTAAATATATGGCCAAATGTCCAAAATTTTGCTTCTGGAATGACAGGAAATTACCTCTGTGTTTCACCATGGTTAACAATTAAAGCACTGATCATGTCTGTATTTATATTGAAAACGTTACTATCTGAACACATACATATTTTACACATATAGGAAACTTTATAAATATAGTTAAACTAAAGGCTAGGTTTTCTTCTATTTTCTTTACTACTTTAAAATGGTTCAATGAATTACGGAATGGAATGACTTATGAGAAGTACTGTAAGAAAAACCCCATGGTTCTCTTTGGGCAGAAGTAGCAAGCAAAACAAAAGGCCAGATTAGCTCTGTGAAACTCCTGATTTGGTCTCTTCAATCCACGATAGGCTTAAAACTTTGGAGACTCCTAAAATTCAGTAATGTCTCAAAGCCTTGGATTCCATCCTAATAAATTCTCTGTGAATTACCATTAAAAAAAAAGATACCAAACTTAGAGTTTAGTGCTAAATATATATCTGTAAGTATGTGTATGTGTATATGTAAGATTGTCTACTGTAAAATAGATGATCACATGTTGGCAACATTTATCTGCTGTTACTGTTTACAGCATGGTTCTTGAAATTTATCTATAGAGTATCAGTGCTCAGTGTGACAAATAATACACAGCTCTCGCTAGCACCATACCGCACCAGTTCCTCCCTTTTTCTATGCTGAAGGCAGCTGAAGGGCTGCTTGCAGACCTCCAGAAACTTGGCTTGAAACTCATTGAACTGACACACTGTTCAAAAAGGAAAGTTTAATCTGTTCTCTGTGCATCACTTCCCTTGCTGAATAAAATGCTTTGTTACACCTTGCTAGGCAACACTTACCATCCATGAGTTCTACAATATTTTGTTTATTGCCCTTTCTCTAACCATATAAAAATATTTCAGTGACAGTTTAACTGTGGAAGCATATAAGGCATGTATGAAAGCTTGCCATAAGTAGTACTTGTTCAACTGACAGTGCACATGCCAGTGAATTAATCTGTATTTTTATATTCATCTTTCTGTATAAGGAATGCTACTTATTAATCTATAAACATTTGACAGATTAAGAACCTTACCTTTCCTGACATAGTTGCAAACTACTCACTGCCTTAGAAAAGTAGGGCTTGAGGAACTTTGAATACTTACTCCTTGTCACTTGTGAAAGAGCTTGGATTCACTTTGCTGAGGTTATCGAGGTCTTGGTTCCTTTAGAGACAGAACAAAACCCAGATCGAAGCACAATTAGTATAGCCAGCTGTCAATTATCAAATTAAAATACTCATTCTAAAAAAATGTTACAACTGAATACTCATTTTTAAAAATGTTATAATTGGCACATTCCTTAAGAAGGAAAAACTTTAACTGATGAACATCATCTTAGTATTGAAAGGTATTCATAGAAACAGCAATATGCCCACCATATGCACATTAAGCCCATACTCTTCCTGGAATAAAAAGACCAAATTATGTTTTGGAAACAAAAAGTTATACCTAGTACTTTTGTCAAAAAGGATAATTCCTGCTGAACATGCATTGTGCACAGCTTCAAAGAGTGTCTGATCCCTAACATGCTATGATACAATAAAAAGTCTTTACCAAGTAGTACAATCAACCAAGTACTCCTGACAGATGTGTGAATTATATCTTACTTAAAAAGTTGTTATGGACTAAGTCCTTCTGTCTAAATTTTAAAAAAAGTCCTTTTGTCTATTTGGTAGGCTATCTAGATCAGCTTCTTCCCAAGTAGATGCTCACTTCTCAAAATGTCATATTTAAACTGAAGGGTGCTGAGATCTGGTTACATCCACTGATTCTTGCACTTCCACACAGGGATAGAATGTAATTTATCATTACTATCTCATATAAGGAAAAAAAAATCTTCCTCGAATTGCATCTTGTTGATTAATTAATTTCTTTTTTAATAGACTAATATTATCATATCAATTAAACATATATTAATGTAACATAACTACTAAAAAGAGAAGTGTGAATTAAGGTATTTTATACTTTTTGAATGAAACTTTTAGTAGTATCATAGCAAAACATGGAGTATTGCTTTGAGTACCTTTTTTCCCTTCCAAGTATTGCACCAGTTTTAACATTTCTATAAAATACTTTGTTTCTGTGAAAATGCATTTTCAAAATGCAAACTCCTCTACTTGAAAATTTTCCAGCAGATTTACCTAAAAAGCTACCATCTAGTGACATTAGCTCACTAAAAAAATTGCAATTTTACTTCTCAAAAGAAAGCAATGGGGAAAGAATGATGCCTTTGATGATACGACCTCCTATAGGACCTGTTATATAACCTGGCAGTCAACAATGTTCCATATGTTCCTTTACTGACTTTTCATTCTGACCTGTTCTGTCATGAAACAACATCTCCATGGAAGACAAAGGTTTCTTCTTGGTCATATTTGTCAGATTTGGGGCTCCCTTTGATAAGATTATCAAGATCTCCATTTGTTTAGGAATTAAAGGGTTCAGTGCAAGGAGAGTCAGTCAACTGCCATTTATTTAGAATTCCACACCAGTCATTAGTAAATTATATACTTGTGGGAATTCTCTTTATATTATCACAGACTTAACACTTTTCAGAGTATTCCTTCAGAAACTGAAGCCTTGCAGTTACCCTAAAATATCCTTTCCTTGGTGAAAAGGCAAACTGCTTCCTCACTATGTGAAGGTAGCAATATTAAAATTATAGTAAATGTAAATAAGAGCTCAGGTAGTTATTTAACTTACATTTTTGTAACTTTTATTAAAAAAAAAAACCAAAAACAACCAAACCTAGCTGGCCATATGTCTGGCCTGAGTAAATATGTATTATTATTCTTGTGTCTTGCATCCTCCATTTCTTTCTGTTCTTAGAGGTATTTAAAATACTAATTTCAAGTCTACTCTGAAGCCTACGGAAGGTTTGAAATTGCAGCAATCTCAATTATGATCTTTATCAGCTGTGCAACCTGCACATATATGTCAGCCTCGTTGTATATTCACCCAGCACACAGGAAGCAGATTTGGGGCTCCTGTTCTGTCTACAATCACAGGATTATCTGCAGTTTACTCAGCATAGTTATCAGTAGACTTTCTGCTGACTTCTGCTGCCTTTCCCAGCATGGAGCAATGGAAAAGCTGTGACAGTAGCAAAGCTGTGCCCTGCAGGCCACTGTGTCTATACCCTCCTGTGTCTGATTGTCAAAGGCATGTAAGCATTGGCAGAACCAAATCTCAATGTGCTTCTAATGAGATTTAGCTCAGTAATATGGATGTTTGAAGTTTTTACTCGTGTAGATAATATATATATAGTATAATATAAAATATTCTGTTCACTTTTTTGTGATTTTCAATTTAATGTTTTAATAATTCCTGTGGGTTCTTCTTTCAGAATTAGACAGCTTATTGAAGAAACCTTCTTATAAAAATATTCCAATACAGTGCATATAAAATATACTTCTAGAACAAGGCCCAAATACTAGAACTTTCTGTGTTAATCTCTGTAAGAAATGTTAAAATATCTCAGTATTATTGTATTAAATACTACATAATTGAATGAATAATTCTATAGGAATGTATTCCAGAACACTGGGAAGTTGTATCACCTAAATATTTGTTCTTGTAGGTAGTAGCATTCTGTCAAAAGGAGAGGAAGAAACTCCTTTGAGATGAGCAGGAAAGATTCTGGCTCTACGACATGTAGTTTTTAAGTTTTCACATGTATTTTAACACTCTTCCCACATAACTGCAGATTTCTTTACCTTAAATTTCTCTGTTCACTTTGCACAGAGTTTTCAAAAAAGAATGAGGAGTTATCTAAAATAGTTCAAACTTGGCCTACTGCCTGTTTAGAAATAATGGGGGAAATAAAATTCCAATAATTTAAGACTTACTCCTTCAGAAATACATGTACTGGCCTACATTAATCCTTGGTGCAACTGGAAGGATAGATGAGTTAGTTCCCTTCTGTAATCTTTAAATCATCATGACTTTGCAGCCAACAGCATTTTGTTACTTCCTCACATTATTTTATTCTTGTCAATGCTTTGGGTATCCCAGTGCACTGACTGACTTGCAAGGAAGATTTTAGTTGCTATCTAGGCGAGGCTACTTGTGCACTCCTTGTCATCTACAGCCTGATTCACAGAATACCAACCCTGAAGAGTCCTATTAAGTGAACAGAAACAGTTTCTGCTGCAGATTGCAGCGCAAAAATACAAGCAGACTGACCTGTTCAGCTACACATTATGGTTCCCATGAAAGAGAAGTTCTGTAAAACAGAACCTTGGAAGATATTAATTTATTATACACTTCTCAGACTTTCAGCCCCATGAAACATCTTGACATGACTGCAAGTAACCAGGACTTAAGCACTGCAAGTTCTCTGCCTTGAAGTGGCAAAGCAGAGGTCATTGGATACACAACTGCAAGCTACTGGTTCAAGCATAGTTCTGGTTATTACCAGCTAAAGTTAAAGAGCTGCTATTTATAAAAGGACAAAATGTAAGGTAGGACAAACTGTAGGACATGGGGCATAACTCAGAATTTATCTGATTGTGTTCAGGGCATGCTTTTGCTGACTTTTTAAATCTCTCTTTGTTAGTAAAGCTGCATTTACTTTAGCATTAGCACACAGTGCTATCAACCAGTGTTGATATAAGAACAGAATCCAGACTCACATTAAAAATTAGAGTAGATCTCCATTACAGAACCTAAACAGAATTTCAGGTTAGATTTCATTAGAGAGTTGCTACTGTGTTAAAAATCAGCAATATAACTTACATATTTTTTAATACTTTGAAAAGAGATGACAAGTATTAAAGTAAAAAAAGACTAACCTATATTCATACATTAAAAAAAACTCCTTGAATATCAGAGTATCAGATGCAGTGAAAAGCTCCTGTGGAAAGGATTTCCAGTTGCAAGCATAATTTTCACTTGGAAAAATAAACTATTTTGGTGTCCAAGGCTGGCTGAATTGAATTCATGCTTCTTACATTTGTCAACATACATGATGGTGATGGAAAACAGCAGCATGAAACTTCTATACAAAGCAGTTTAGACAAACTAGGGGAAAGATCTTTCAAATACAGTAGGTGGCCTGTAATAGACACTGGCATTTTTCATAGGTCATTGCAAAGGATGCCACCTTCAACTACAGTATTTTCTGAGACAGTTATTAAATCCCTCTGAACATTCTGCCTAGGGTAAATATTTTTGAAATGGATGAGAATGAGATAGGTCAGACAGCCTGCCAGGAGGAGAATATAGTTTGCTCACAAATTCAATAGGATGAAATATTTTAATAAAGACTCAGGACATGGCTGGAAGTTTTTAGGGGCAGCTAACCCAAGGTAACTAATATGCATTTTTGTAATCTACATAAAGATATTTGGAATGGCAGTACAGAAGATTTTGCATTGTATAGTGTACAAAAGGATCTCAAGTACTGAAAAAACCAAATTAATTTATTATAAAATAGGAACATTAGGATTTGGATTAAGACCTAGGTGTGCTTGTTATTATTGTTAAAGTATGGAAGACAATTCTTTTGATTCATTTATTTTTCTGTTGGTAAGTGACCACCTCCTGAATTCAAAACTAAAAAAAAAAAAAAAAAGCCTCTTCTGCCTTTAACATCTTTGCACAAAATGCACAAAAATAGCACAGTGAATCCAAAGATAGCCCCACCCTGAAGGACAGAAAAACTCATGTGCATCTGGGCTGCTCTGGGCCTCATGCTACAGACTTGTTAGCTATGAAATTTGCTGCTGCTGTCTGCTAT
This sequence comes from Oenanthe melanoleuca, assembly GCF_029582105.1. Lineage (NCBI taxonomy): Eukaryota > Metazoa > Chordata > Aves > Passeriformes > Muscicapidae > Oenanthe > Oenanthe melanoleuca. Next base: position 65,550,969 of record NC_079333.1, on the reverse strand, counting down.
TTTGCCTCTAGCTGCTTGTGTAAAATAGGATTAGAAATCTGTCAACTAATGAAGACAGTCCAGCAGAATAAAAGACTAGCAAGGAACATAAGTAAAGTGGATTTAAAAAAAGCTGTCAAGGCAGGCTGTGTGCAAATTGTATAGCTCAGTTTAAGCAGGGACTGCTCTTCTGCCATCTCTTGAATTCCTATGCCTCTCAGACACAAACAGAAAGGGAAATTATCCTTCATTTAATGTACGAAAGATCTATGGACATTTTCAGTAAGCAATCTTTAAAAGTATAAGAGTATACATATACATGTAATAAGTAATCACAAAGTGTGATTTTTTTTCCTTTTATGCTCTGTATCAAAAAGTTAGAGAAATTGAATTGTCTACATTTTTCTTTGCTTTTCAGTCTTCTTTTGATTTCTACCTCAGTTCGCTTGAGATGGAGATCTACTGCTTTTCAGTCCTGCTCTGTGATCTTTGCTTGTGAATCTCACTTATTTCAGATAGTAGTTCCGAAATTCTGGTGTAACTGGTTACAAATCAGATCACCATCAAAAAGGAAAACACAAATTAATCCAATCCACACATTCAAGCACATCTCATAGTTCTTTCTGATTTTTTGGGTTTTTTTAATCCTGAAATCACACCTACAAAAAAGCTCTAGTGATATTATTCTTTAGCGAAAGCAATGAAATCTTTCTAATATTTGTACTTGAAAATTCTGAAGGCAATGAAGAAAGCATCAATGCAAATAGACTATCCTAAATGCTGAGGTGAAGTTGATCCTAGACATGTGGTGAAGTTGATCCTAAACATGTGGGAGTAAAAAATGAAATTTTGAACAGACCCCAGCTAAGCTCTTGAACCTCAAGCATCAGGAAGCAGAGTATGGGCCCACAGCTCTCTCACTATTCAGTGAATACTTACCTAACCTGTAAAAGTCCTGAACCTCTATCTAGTTCCAAATTTTCCCTAATTCATGAAGGCATTCTTGCCTTGTGCCTTGTTGCCTAGAATTTTATCATCCATCCTTGCTGATGCACCAACAGTTGACACAATACTCAAGCACCAATATTATGTTAGAAAACTGAAGGACCATGCATATTTCAAATTTGTTGGAATGCCTTGAATGACTTGATGTCAAATCTAGGGATAATCAGTGAGGTTTTGAATTTAGTCACTCTGTCATCATCAACATAATCATGAGCAATACAGAGGCAGCTTTATTAAAGGAATCATGCACAGTATTTTTAATACATCTGTATCTGATGTACATCTGTTTTCTGATTAAAAGCCCTGAGCAGAATTATAAAAATTATCATGATTCCCTATTTCTAATATATGATATAATAAGATATATATAATATTTTAAAATGTGATACCAAAAAATTGCATCTGATGTCCCTTCTTCAGTGATCTCTCCCTGCTGACCTACAAAGCATTCTGATAAAAATGATGGAATATGAAAAGACTACACTAAGAAAGTCTGGCTAGAACCATAAGGACATTTTTGAATTAGTCATGTCAGCACAGGAGAAGACAAAAACAACCAATTGCCAAGTGGGCCTTGCAACTCTGGAAAAAAAGAGTTGGTGTAGAGAATATTAAAGAAGTCAGCCATCTTACTGGGTTAAGTTTAGCATCATGGGCCCAGCTGAATTTTGATCTGCTGTAATAGCTATTTTACTGTCACTGTATCAGCTTTTGTCAAGTATAACTGAGGATGAATAAAGGAACTTTTTGAGAGGATATGGGCATTTATCCTGGATCAGGGTGCATTTCCTTCCACATTGCTATGCTCACTAATCAGTGCCAGGAGCGCTTGCTCAGACCTTTCATCAATAACAGCTGAGAGTCAGGGGACAGAAAAGGACTGCAGTCAACTGTGAAAACCAATTACAGTGTGCCAAAACAAGTGCAATGCTTAGCCCAGAGGATTTTGGAGTTAAATACAGAAGAAGAAGAAGCTGTTGATCAGAATGTTTTATAGGACATAGACTGGGAAAGATCACTGGAAAAAGACAACTTATTCAGTTTTTCTGGAAAGATATGTATGACCTGTAAACACTGTATTAAAATTTCAGTTAGGAATAAGGGGCTTGGATCTCTTTACAGAAGCTGTGCAACAGTGAATCATTTAATTGAATGTATCAACATGCAGAAAAGCTGGAAACCAGCATTACAGTGAATGCCAAATCTATCAGAATTAAGAGAGAAAAGGAGCCTGTCACTTGGAAGCGCCTTCTGCTGAAATGCAAAAAAAAAAATATTGAACGTTACTGTATTGGTTTGTGCTATCAAAAACAATTTAGAAGGTGTAAAGCAACTTCACTTTAGCATAAATAAACAATTGTCATCGTAGCAAAAGCAAGCTAGTGGATTATGGTTGAATTTATGTGAGTTCTGTTTCAGAATCCTTGCTTCCAAGAACTTTTGAGGAACACAGTTGTCCTCCAGAACATGTTAGAGGTCTCTAGATGGTCTAGCTAAAAATCAAAGCAAATAAAGGACATTGCAAAGGAAAAGTCATACAGGAATTACTCGTGTAGGAGCCATGCCTTTAAATTCTGGCCATCTAATAAGATAATTCTTTTGAGTATTTCTTATGGCTCTTTGTTTGCATATCTTACAGACTCGTAGAATGGTTTGGGTTGGACCTGAAAGACCATCCAGTTCCAACTCCCAAGCTGTGGGCAGGGACACCTTTCACTAAACCAGGTTGCTCAGAGCTCTATCCAATCTGGCCTTGAATGCTTCCAGGGATGGCAATCTAATGAGAACACATAATTAGCCAATGTCCCAAAATGCATCCACGTGTTCTTTCAATTTTGGGCTTTACACAGCTCTAGAATAAGAAAGGTTTTGTCAATTAATGTTTGTTTAGGAGACCTGACATCATGGTTTTAATTCCATTGGTTTGGAAAATCCTAAGTCAATAACAATTCACTAATTTTTTTTTTTTTTTTTAAATAGAACTCCCCTATCTTGTATTTTTTTCCACTTCTAAAGGTGTTGATAGACACAGCAATGTGAGTCCTTATTATAACAGTTAGTTTAAGCACAGGTAATTAATATGTTGATCTTTCACAACCTATTGCAATGAGAGCTAGGTACACATCTTGGGTCAAATAGGAATATCATTAAAAAGGAGCATAGTACACACAGATTTACAGCATTGCCTGAATTTTCTACTATCTGAGAGGAGTAATAATAGTGAGTTATCCTATACACTAGGGGAAAAGCTTGCACAGGAGCAATAATACAGGATTCTCTTAATCATGCCAGAAAAAAATATTCTAGTCCCTAGTTCCTGTTCCTAGAAATTGCCTCTCTTACCCATATACTTACAAATGTACAGCTGAAATATTTCCTTCAAGACAACTGGTAGCTGGCATACCAAAAAGACATCTTTATGTAAGGGTTTCTGCAAAAGCCCTTTGCCCCTACAGACTAACAGTCTTTCCCTGGAAGCAATCTCACTACAGATGTTTTAAGAGCTGAGTTAGATCTCTCTCTCATCTCTTGTATAGCCCTGATACTATCACCTCAAAGCTTTTCCTCAGGTATGTCCAACGTGAATTAACTCTGATATATCCATGAAAAATAAAAGATCAATTCATTAGTTCTACAGTTTATGAACTTATGGAAATATAGCTTTTTGATTATTCTGCATTCTTTGGAGGTAATAACTTTCTAAATGCCCTGGTAAATGTGGCTCGCTATGCCAAATACCATAACTTTCTGTAGCGATGTGGGGTTCAATACATGTGAACCCCATTATAAAAGCCTTTTTATAGAAACACGGATTTTTTTGTATCCAAACTGTAATCATTAATGAAAGACTGACTAAAACTGTGTTAAACACCCACAGAATGTTTGAAGTGGCTTAATGTGATTTTCTACAAAACACTGTTCTTTTAAAAATGCCAGTTTTTAAACGTCTGCATTTAATGGTTACTACAATTACAGAAGGGAAAAAGACAGAGAGAGAGACTCTTGCATCCTCACTGATGTGGAAAAAAGCACAAAAAGGACTTGATAAGCCACAAATAAAAGGCCTATTGAGGAAATCAGAAGTGTCTCTGTACATATCCAGTGTAGTGCTCATCTCCTGCTGCATTTGTGAGATACCAAGCAGCCTGATTTGACCTGCTCTGAAAAAGGCACAATTTTTAGAAGTAATCTTCACTTCTTCTAATCCTAGCCTACTTATGCTGCCTAGAGTATCTATAGATGCTCTAGCTAATCATGAGATGCCTACTCCATTATCGTAATCATATCCAACAGGTAAAGGTCCATATGTCCATGCCTTCAGATGTCAGATGTGTGTGTATATATATATATATATATATATATACACACAAACATACACTCTGTGTTTTAAGATGGATGCCAGGTCTAACTGTTGCCCTTAAAAACAATGCAGTAATTGCTTTTTGAGTTTGTGTTTGTTTGTTTGTTTTATTTGGTTTGGTTGGGTTTTTTTACAATTTTAGCCAGAAGAGAGCATCTGACATCCTTTTCAGGTAAATCCCTTCTGAAAGATTTTCCTTGTATCACTGAACAGTTTGTTAGAAAGCCAGTTGCCATTTTCCACTTATTTTATACTGAAATTAATTGCTTATGCCTTTAACATCCCTATCAGAATCCTGAATTACAGACAATTAATCAAGTCTGACTTTAAAAGCATGACTTGAAAATCTTTCTATTCCAAGTCAAAATACAGGTAACTAAAGGATGCAAATTAAATCAGTACTTAATAAAAATTGGTATTACTGTATATACTATTCATGTAACTGTTTACTTACCCTGTGTGACACAACCATTTCTGCCAAAAATGTAGTATTTATGTGACATATTTTAAAAAAAGAAACTTTTGCTGGCAGCCCATTAATGCATTTTTAGCTAGCAAAAATGCAAGAAAAATCTGTAGTTTTGTGAAGCTAGCTCATCAGCAGCAGATGGATGACATCTGAAGCACCAGCCAAATGTAAAGGAATTATAGCAGCAGTAGAGAGGGCTGGATTTTGCCCACTAAGATTACAGACTACTTGCAGTTTATATACTGACACAAATAGCAGTGCAGTGTTGCCATAGAAACTTGTAGACCAGTAAAATATTCCTCCAGCTCTTCACCAATGAAGGGACAGGAATACAGAGCTTGGTATGGTAATGAGAGCAACCAGGGGATGATGAATGTGAACTGATTGAGGGTGAGGATTAAGTCAGACCTTAACAAGCCCTTAGCAGTGAAGAATGGCTGTGACTTCTCTGGTTAATTCTAGGCGCATTTAATTCTCTAAGATCTCCCACATTTGTTGACAGGAAAATGTTTCACTGAAACATTGGGTTTTTTTCCTTTTCCTAGGGATTACACTGTCAGACATCTTTTGGATGCTTTCTTAGTCATTTTGTACTGGTTTTACATTTTTAGGACTTTGGGGGAGGGAAGCAGGATTCAAAATACTATAGACTGTAGCTTCAGATCTCACAAAACTGAATTTTATTAATCAAATTAAGTAAAATTAGCTAATTAAAATTAATTTTAATGTCTGCACCATTTAATATTTCCTCATAAAAACTGCAAATGAGCTATTGTAATTCTCAGTGCGTATCTAGGAATCTCTAATTTAATTCATTTTATAATTGCCTATTCAGGCGTTTTACTCTGTTCGAGGTCACAGAGTAAAATTTTGTAGAATGTTTATAGAATCACAGAATGTCCTTAGGTTGGAAGGGACCTTAAAAATCATCCAGTTCCTATCCCTTTCCCTTGGGCAGGGGCATCTTCCACCAGAAAAGGTTTTTTAGGGCACCATCCAACGTGGCCTTCCAGCGATGGGGAAGTTATTGCTGATTGCTTTGAAAAATGAAACATCTCTGTCATTAAAATTTGCTGAACTTTTGGTAAAAAAAAAAGTCTGTGTCTTTTCCACCAACATTTTTTATAGTATTCTGCAGACTCAAAGATTAGTTGATATGCCATCTAACTCATCCCTCAAAAACAAGTCCATCTGTTGAAACATGCTAATTTTGTCACCCTAAAGGGTTTATGTTGGGTTTTCGCTATTCAAAATGCTATCATCACTATGCACAAGTTGGGGTGTTTTATATGCATAGTAAAGTGTAGTTACTACCTCTCCCATAATGTCTGAAAAGCAAAGAAAATACACTGTATAATCCATACTACCCCGATTATGCTGTTTCCAAACATTTGCAGCAAATTGAAAAGCATATGCTGCTTTTTAGGATGCAGGATGGACAGACTGATTAAAAAGATTAAAGATTAAAAAAATTAAAAAGATTAAAAAATGAAACCACTGAAATAACCTAGCAAGTTAATGAGAAGGAATTCAACAGTTTGGACTTCTAGGCCAATCGTTAGGACTGGTTAAATGCTGCATTAATCACACACCATGTCCAAAAGAGCTATCAAATGTAGAAATAAAGAAAATTGAGCACTTAATATCCCCATAATCAATGCTTGTGAAAACATTGTTTTGATTATACTGTTTATGTTACCTTGCTGTAGCTTGATTGTCCACATTAGTCTTTGATTTTTGAGGAATCACATGTTCTGATGAAAGGGCAGCCCTGCAAGAGGAGTGGTGAAAACATAGTTAAGGCACAAGAAGATATTTGAAAACATATTGTATAATTTCAATGGTTTATCATTGTAAATATATTTCTTTCAGGTGTAACTACAATGAGTTTGCATTGGCTTTGAATTTCTTTTTCTGTTTTTTCTTTTAAAAAATATAATATGTGTATAAAGAATTATGCTGATATAAAAAAAGAAATGTAATACTTTAGTTCACTAGGTTATTACATCCATTAAACCTTTTGAAAAACTAATATCCCTAGACTAGTTATTTTGCTAGTATGGATATAGGATTAAAGTGGAATTTCTTTACTGTTCAAAAATTATTTTAGTAGTAAAAAAAACTTGATATCCTTTTCTCCTACCTAATATATCTTTTTTAGTAAAAACAAAACTTTTATTTAACTAGCAGAGTTTTGATTTTTTAAAAGCTAAATAAACATTTACACTTTCCTATTTTTCTTTATTTATGCGACCAATCAAATTGGTCACTACAGGGATACTAAAATTATGTGAAATTATAATAAAAGGAGAAGGTGGCAGAGTTAATGAGGGTTGCCTGCTTCTTTAGAGAATTCTTCTATTAATATGGTAACTAAAGCATAACAAGTTGCATAGCTGTCTTAATTATATTTTATGGAAATTGCAAGCTGGTTAAGTAATCTTTTCTTAATTTATAACATGTGAAATGTACATTTAATTAATGATGTTCATTTATTTTCTAAAACTAGAGCAACCTTTGCAGACACTCAAGTATAGTTTGCATCAATTCATCTTAATGCCTTTGTCCTGGTTTGGGGTCTCTGATAACACACTCTGTGCCTCTTCTCTCCCCCTTCGCTCTTGAAACCAGTCTTAAAGTTGCAGAACTTAATATCCAGCATAAACAGAACAGAGAACTGGGGATACAAGCATCATAAAGTCATCCCAGGACAGCCTTCTATTATAAGCCTTTGCATGTGCAGAGCTGCTTCATTTAACTTTCTTTTTTTTCATATTGCTTACAAGCTCTTTAGCAGTTTTCTTTTTCTTCGCATAGCTCACACTCTCTTTCACTGACTTTAGACCAGAAGTTGCATATAAGAGTATTTGCACTGGCAACATATATGACTGTGGAACTAAAACTGCAAAGCAGTTTTAATGTTTTATGCAGTTTAATGATTTTTCAATTTGAGTAAATATCCAATGAAATATTCTAAGCTACATGCAAATAATTGCATTTCTTCAGGGAAGGAAATCTTCTTCATTCACTTCCACAACATCAACTAGAGAGGAACCCTCCCAGGTAAATTATACAGTGTTTGTATTATGAATAAATGTAAAATAATAGTCAAGGTTTAGGCAAAAGAGTGTGTTACATTTCTAAATCTACTACGAAGTAAAGTAAGACGTACGTTGTTGGAACCTCTGAATTTTCTGAAGTGGTTCTAGAGAAAGAAAAGAGTAAACATTTCAGAAACCAAGTAGCAACATGCTAGTATGGAAGCACTTTGCAAGATTTAGATCAATCCACAGCTATTACTTTTACTTTCCCTTACTTCCAAGATAATTTTTTTTAACGTAGAATATATGTTTAACTCAAGTAGCATAATACTAAATTCAAACCATCATCTTTACATCACTAAGACAATCATTCTTCAATTAACATTTGCCAGTTAATCACTTGGATTAATAGTGTTTTGATTTCAGCACACAATCCACAACCGTAAAACTCAAATACAGTGAGCTGCTTATAGTCTTAGTTTTAACTGCAATTTCTTTCAAGTGTTCTGTAAAGTGTGTTTAATCAGCTGGAACTGAGGCAAAGAACTCTGGAAGTTTATATATAGGGTTTAACTTTAAAAGGCTAGAATTAGATGTCAGAATTTCAAAAGTATATAAATAACCCTGACCAAGAAAACCAACATATCTGTGATTGCTGGACTCCCTTCCTGAGGATGGCAGAGCAGCCATTCTCAAATGTGAAGAAAAAACATAGCTGACATAGCTCTTTGCTCAGTCTTTAAGACTGATAGTGACCTTTAGAAACTGTGCTTATTAGCATCTATGCATGGCACTTTATTTCCTGAATCTCACAGGCAAGTAAAAGGTTTTCCTTTGATAACTATTTTTAGTTATTGTAATAGTCACAATTTGAAATAGCTTTCACATCTTCAAAGCACTTTTAAAAGCTAAACCAAGTAATCATTAAATGCCCATCACTTTTTTTTTAGCTGTTTGTGATGGCAACATTGTTAGAGGATCCAGGAAAGGTCATGAAAGCTTCAGAAAGAATATGCCTGTTTTCAGTCTTCTCTGAACTGCGAGACTGGAGGAGTAACTGGATAATTAGTGTTGAGAAGAATCAGAAGTTCCAGCTTGCTATTGGAAGCTGGATGGATTCCATATAGAGCATTATCCTATGCTTTCAAAATTACCATGATCTTAGCAAGATACTGAAATGAGGCCAGAGACATTCTTCTCAGTTGGCACATTGAGGACATCTAGTAAGGATTGACTTCAAAGAAAATGAACTTCAACATCTATGAGCCATCTTTCTGCTGGATGGAGAATGTCTTTGAATCTTGGCCAAACAGATAGAGGGTAGTAAACACAGAATAAGATTAAAATAATTGCTAAACTTGGTTTTAAATCTTCCAGTGCCAGACATTCCATAAACTCCCTGGGCAATAGTCTACCAAGGCTTATATCTAACATCACGGAGTATCCATTAATTTCTGTTTCATTTAATTTTCCTCGTTGCTTCACATGAGAGTCCTGTTGGAAGTTTCCCAGATTAGAACTAGGGAAGCAGAAGGCCATGCTGCAGCAAAGTAGTAGACATAAGCAAAGAACACCACAAAGGTTTATTTATTAATATTTTAAAACCATCCATATTCTGCTTTTAGATAAAAGCACAAGAAACATTCTCTGTTCTCTTTCTATTCTGCCAGAAAACAACCACAACTTCCGAAATAAACACCAAACATTCATCTGCAAGTAACTTTAGTCTGATTTTTTCTTCTTGGGTATTTTGCTGACAGGGAACTTAGTAGATTTTGAAGTTTTATCACACTGATACCCAAAAGGGCCAAGGGTGAGCCCCTGACTGTAAACCCAAATGGCACTATCAGATCCCTGCCCTTATGGCCAGTTTCTCTACAGTACATTTGTCTTGAGGAGAAATAATTGGAATAGTCCAAAGTGAAACTGTGAAGAAAGAAATGAAAGCATAATTGAAAAATTTTGGGAGCGCTCACGTAACCTCAAGTTGCTGGCACTTAATATTCTCAGGACCCGGTCAATGCTGGGCATCAGGCTGCCAAGAGCCCAAACAAGTTCTTAGGCATGGGATGCTTTCTCTTTGCATGGCAGCTTCTGCATAAAACTCAGTCCATCAAAGAACTGCCCTGCTCTCTTGCTCCCAAAATTAGCTGTATCCAAGAGTTAGGAAATAACCAGAGATGATTGATACGCACCGTTTGCTTTCCACTGTTTCTGTTGGAGTCTTACTACTCGAAACTGGAGGGGGCATCCAAGATTGCCTGTAAATTTTAATAAATAAATTTTTCCAGTATTAGTTTAATGCTCTGAGCCTGAACAGCACACTCTGAATGTTAGAATTTATGTAAAAATATCTGGAACTTTTCTTAAATTATCAGTATTTTCAAAGACTGCATGTTGATACTTTTTAGACCATATTTACAGAAAATTGAATGGAATAGGAAATAATACAGTAATTTTATCTATTGTGAAAAATGTATTTTGTGACTCTAGCTGGTCTTTTCTGCAATCTGAGTGGTACAAATAACTGGAAAGGATAACCAGATAAAATGCACAAAACAGTGTCAAATATCAACACAAGAAACACAATCAGGCTATTAGAGGTCACATAAGCAGCACAAGCTTATGAAAGGAACTTTCAGTTCCTTTTTTGTTTGGTTTTTACCCTCAAAACTATCAATCCAGCAATTGTTTCTGAGATAAAAACAATTACACCACAAGCAGTACAATTCACTGATGGCCTTCCTTATCTTCCAAGAGCCTGAAGAGGACTACTGGACTGAAAACAACATAAACTTCCCCCAAACCAGTCTGTTAATATAAATGTGATGACATTTTCATTTCTAAAATCATTATTCTACTGATCACATTTTTATGCATTAAATATGAAATAGAAAATCACAAATGAACACAATTTGCTGCTGGAAAGGATGTAGAAAACTATGGCTATCACCAGCAGAACATTTTAAATTAAAAATGTATTTAGTTCTACACCCTGTTTTTATTCTTGTCTAAATAATGCTATATGAAATTGAGATTTTTAAAGGTAGCTGTGTATGATTCAGAAAACTGTGTGATTCATATGCACTGCAACAGCACAGGGTCAAGTTTGGCATCAGAGATTTCACAATCACATTGCTTTGTAGTGCTACAATGCTTTAAAACTGGACACTGAAAATGAGTACACCACCTGAGTTAGGGGCTGCAGCTAAGAGTTAGCACCCATAGTGCCATGTCCACCAGGCTCACAAAACTGGCTCTACAGAGACTAAATTTATAAATCCCAAGGAAAAAAACACAGAGGGTGTAAAAGTTTAATTCTTGAAGCTTGCTGAGGAGTTTGAGTTTGCTGGAGGAGGAAGTTGGTAATTTTTTAATGTAATTGTGATACATTACTGAGACTTATCACAGTGCTATATACCCTCTGGCAACCAAGTTTTGTTGGCAATGAATACCTCTTTTTCTTGATTGGAGAAGTGACTGGAGCGTTTGTGGATGCTGCATTAGGAGTCCAAGACTGTCTGTTAAGGAAATATACTTACTGAGTTAATCTTCAGGAAAAGTATAATTTTAAATTATAAGAAAAAATATAGGAAATCTTACTTCTGCTATCAGAATGATTCAAATGTGTATGGTAAATGCTTTAACTATGTTTATATATCTCAAAGAACATAAGATATGGAAGACCTTAAGGAGTTCTGATGTTTAGACAGCTGCATTTTTACTTGATATCCAAAGAAATTTCTGACTTTGTAAAATCTTGACTTCTCTACCTACACTTTAATTTCCAAACACTATAATAATATCTTTCATTTTTTTACTTTAAATTTTGTTTCTTGTTCAATTAGAATGCTTTATGTTATATTTGTAAAACTAACCTATATATAAAATCCAAGCCAGTGATTTCTCATAAAATTTATCAAAAATTTATTGTCTTATCTTCTGCAATTCTTAATTACAGTAATTGGCAATTCATAATAACAGTAATTGAAAAATAGCACTTTACAAAAAATTTTGGTCTCTGGCAGGAAAAAATATATGCAATTTAAGTCTTTCTTAAGTCCCACTTCAGAATTAATTATTGGTCTGTTAAAAACCCCTCACCAAAAAACCCCTATAAAATCCAATTTATATGATGCTTCATGTATTATCATCACCATGATTTACGACATAATGGTGCAAAATTATAATTTGAAAGAGTGACCTCAGTTGAACTTGAAATGCCACAGATACTGATTTGCTCTTCAGAGTAATATCTCAACTCTTCACAAGATGACTTTTAATTGCTGTGCACTCTAGCAACTATGTTCTGTGTAATTTATTACTGACAGAATTCTATTGACATTGATGAAGGCACAAAGCGACATTTGTCCCTTCGCATTTACAAGTATGGTGGCTGAGCTTTTCTGACTTCCTTAAATGAAAATTGCAATCAGGAAATTGGTGTAAGTTTTTTAGAAAATATTTTTTCAGTGTTGAGGAATTATATGACATATATACAGTGGCCACTTTTTAAATAATGAATCAACAATGTTAACTTGTTTTAAATTAAAACAGTTTTAATCAAAAGACAGGCCTTCTAACAAAAGGAAAGGTTTCCACTGGAAAAATCAGCTAGTTTATAAAAAAACTACATTTTATGTTTTGGTACTTAAGTTTTCCACTAGCAACGTAAAACAACATTTTACACTGAAAGCATTAAATAGAATTTTTTCATTATCATTCCTCAGAATTATGTATTGTATTTGGTAGATTTTATGCAGAGAAATCTAGAGCTCTAGAACATAACCAAATTTTTCAAAATACTCTTATTCTTTCTCTTTTTCTATATTTTAAATACTGTAATTATTAAATAATCATTATGCTGAGTAAATGTGTAATCTGAGCTGGTCTCCCTTTTAAACTGTGTGGAAAAACAGGCTTCTTTAAGGAAAATTTTTCTTATTTTAATGAATTTTTTTTTTTCTCCCCACCAACTATAAAATAAGTCTATGATAATTTAGATATAGATGTGTATGTTCCAGAGGTCAGGTGGTCAAATTTGTATGGCCATATGCCATACAAATAATTTCTCTGCATAATCTTGGTATGTAAATGAATTCTAAAGTAACTTTATTCTAAAGTTATATATGCATGATAAATGATACATGATAAATTATAATACATAATACTTAGATGATAACATTTCTGAAATTCATACCTGTTGTTTTGCTTATGGTTCAGAGCTGGAGACTTATTTATTTTATCAGTATCACTTCCGGCTGGGATTCTGTCAGAAACACAGGAATTATTTATAATACATGCTCTATTTTTTAAAATCCATTTTCAATAAAATTAAAAGATGGAGTATCATTTTGCCCTGTGTACTGATATCCCAGTATCACAAAAGGTAAAGAATAGAAGCTGAAATTATATAAATTTAGTGCATTATTATCTGAAAGCTCTAAGTATCTCACTGAAAAAGATAAATGCTGTATTAAACCTCTCTGTTGCTAACAATTTATTACAACTCCTTTGAATTAGGCCAAAATACCAGAAAGAAAGCAATGTTCAGTCAAGCAGTACACAGAGAACTATTGCATTTTTCTCTGCCTCACCATTTCTTGAGAGATGCAACAGTCTTTTTTTATTTACATATTTAATAGATCAATGTGATGTGAAAATAATCTAGTGCAAAATCCCTGACAAAAATTGGTATTGACCTACAGGAGAAACTTCTATTAAAGAAGTTGGATTCTTTGTGCTTGAACTGATTTCACTAAGCCATGAAATTTACATGAAGAAACAAACACATGGTTTTTAAGCACTGTATGAATTCTACAGTTGTTGCCTAAAACCCTTAAAAATTTTCACAGAAAACACCATGGAGCTATCATAGCTGAAGCAGATTAGGTTCTTATTTTATTCCAGTTTACTTCCCATATATGGAATATTCTTTAGTAAGAACCTGGAGACTCTGAAAAGCTTAAATATAAAGTGATGTACATTGAAATTGAGGACAAATACTAAGTTGAGATTGTTATCTTAATATCTGATTAAATCAGCTGAAACACATCTTGAGTTGCAACTTATATATAAATTTTTTAAATTATTTACTCTCATCAATAAACTGAAGCTATAGAGGGAAAATAATTAATCTAAGAAGTATAATCTGATGTTACATATAAAATATTTTGTATCCTGCCTTCAAGCTGCACAGAGTACTGTTGTATTTAATGAAAAGTCTTCCAGGGAGTTCTGGGTCATAATCTGCACCAATGTGTGCTCGGTGTCTTTCACAAATCATAAATGCAATTTTGCATAGAAGTATCTCCTGCCAGGGCAGCTTGAGACTGGGACAGCAGCTACAGTTGCTGGGAAGGTCACTAGAGGTCTCACCAACCCTGCTGACAGTGCTGCGGATGCAAACCCCAGCATTCCTTCTCATTCCCCACTCGCCAGTGAACCAGCATTTCTTTCACATTTCATCGTGTATTTTCAGAATTCCAGCACAATGCTTTACATAGTTTTGTTTTTTCTCATTTTAAAGCCTTAAAGGTTCCATCTGGCATCCTACTCCATTGCTGCTCAATATAGCAGAAGCTTTACAAAAAAAAAAAAAAAAAAAAAAAAAAAGTGAAAGAAAGGTAAGCATTTTAACTTCTCCTGGTATAACATTCAAGCTGCTGATAAGGAATCAAAGAATATCCTCTGTTCACACCCACAACGCTGTCTCCAATAGACACCTCTGGATCAATTGTCTATTTACACACGTAATGTTTATCTGAACCAAGTTAAATTTCTGGCCTCCACAGTATCCTGGGGTGGTGACTCCTACAATTAACATATGTATAAAAGGAAAAATAAATGTTCTTTTCTTTTCTTTTCTTTTCTTTTCTTTTCTTTTCTTTTCTTTTCTTTTCTTTTCTTTTCTTTTCTTTTCTTTTCTTTTCTTTTCTTTTCTTTTCTTTTCTTTTCTTTTCTTTTCTTTTCTTTTCTTTTCTTTTCTTTCTCTTTTCTTCTATTTTATTTTATTTTATTTTATTTTATTTTATTTTATTTTATTTTATTTTATTTTATTTTATTTTATTTTATTTTATTTTTTCATTACCCAAACATTTATAGAGTATCTCCTCATTCTTACAGTGAAACAAACAGAAAATATTCTTGCATTACTCAGTTTCCCTATATTATTCTTTTCCAAGCTCAGGAGTTTTTGTCTTTTTCAATAGTTTTCATATGAGAGCTATTCCATCCTTTCTTACCTTCCTCTTTAATTTTTCTGGTTCTATTGTAGTTTCTTCACATCAATTAAGTGACACATGCAGTGTTCAAGATGTAGAAAGCAAGTTTCTACCACACACTGCAATGGTTTCTGGTTTGCTCTCTGATTCTTTCCTAGTAATTTCTCTCCTTAAAATGTATTAGATTAAGCAAACATAAAATTATGTAATTTGCTTCTATTTCACCTATCCAGATCTAATTGCTCCAGTTACAGTTAGGATTTAGTGTTTCTGGAAGCTATTCTGGACTTAGGATCATTTAGTACATGGAAAAATAACGTTGTTTTCGTCCCTTTTTAAGGTTGCTCCCATCTTTTGTCAAACAGTTCATTAGTTCCTAATAATACTTCTGCTTTCTCTGGGAAGGATTTTCTCCACTTGGTACAATTCTTATTTACACCTAAAATCCTTTTTTGGTACAGTTTGTCGTCAGTTGCATATTAAGAACCCTTTATGTTAGATATTTGTGTGTATGAAAAGACAGTCAGCTTACAACCTGAAATAGTTCCGATACTTTAATATCTGAACACAAACCAAAAAGATATAGATTAAAAAAGAACAGCGCTCCTCAGTGACCCTGTAGAAACTGGATTTGTCCTATGACTTCTAAATTAGCAATCAGGGTTTGAGACATGAAAATCAAGTTTTAAAAATTGTTTTGAAGTGAGTGGCCATCTGGATAAATGCAACATAGGTGGTATATGCTACTTGAATTTCCAAAAAAGTTTCACAGAAGTCTGTTTTAAGTGTTCTCAAGTAAACTGATCTCCCATGGGTAATAGAGAAAAAACTGCTTAAAATGTGAGAAACAAAGGTTTGAAATAAATGGCAAGTTTCCAGAGTGGGAAGGAGAGATCTGTACAAAACCTGTATTCTTCCATACGTTCATGAATTATCTGGAAAAAAGGGGAGTGGGATGCTCTTGCTTGCCAATGTCATTACTTCATGGTAGTCAAAACAAATGGCAACTGGCAAAGCTTTTCAGAAGTCATCTGCTAACATGTCAGGTTTCTAAAATGGCAGATGACATTCACTTTTCTTGGATGCAAAGTAATGCCTGCCAAGAGAAACAATTGGTCTCTGAACCAGCAATTATCACTCAAAAAAGAAATCTTGGAATTATACAGATAATGTTGTGAAAATTAAAGCTCAGTTCTTAGCAGCATTCAAAAGAGCAAACTCAATGTTATGAAGTACAAGGGGAGGAATTGCAACGAAATAGAAATCATTGTTATTACTACTTTGTGTATATACAAGGTGTGCACCCATCTTAACATGGAGACTTCGATTCTCAGATCAAAAAAACTAATATTGAAATAGAAAATATACAAAGAGCAACAGGTAAATTGAAGTTATAGAATAGCTTCCCCATGATGAGCGAACCAATACAGCAGGATTCACTGGGCTATAGAAGAATAGGCAGGGTGATGATACTACACAGGCCTCTAGCCTATTCTTTTTCAAACTCCTGTGAAGAAGGTAAATTTTATGTAACTATTTTGCATTGTTTCATACAAAAGAAGTAAGGATCATGAAATAAAATAACACAGGGCTAAAACTCCATTAAATAAAGTGCACTTTTCCCACAATGTGCATTTAAGTGCTGGTTCTCCATAGCCTCAGCATGTTCTGGATACCAGGTATTAATGGTGGCTGGATTTTGAAGAGGCAACAGGGAAAGAATCTGCAAACACGAGCACGGTCATGTCTTAACCCAGCAGAGGTCAAGGCTGAACAGAACATTCAAATTAAGCACCTGTATGACAAGCGTGACTGATACAGATACTGATCTTAGTATTTGCAAAGAATTATGGGTTTAGTCATGTTGTGCTTAGCTATTGGAGATACAACTTTGGTTGAGAGTTTGAAAAGGAGGAAACTGGGGAGGAGTGATTATCAGCTGTGGAAAGATACATTTATGAGGACAAGAATACACAGAAACAGGTACCAAAATAAAGACAAGATACCAAAGAACCTTTTCTCAAATCACATTTGCATTTGTCTCATTGAAAATTTGTGCAAAAATAATTCAAAGTCTTGTACTTAAATGCTTAATAAATAAGAAAACTTTTAAAAAGCACTGACTTCATTCATGCTTTCATTTTTAAGATTTCTCACAGTTATGACAATCACAATATACAATACATCCAGAAAAAAAACCCTACCTGTCCAAGGTGGTATCAGATCTGTATCGTCCAAGTACAGCTTTCTGATCTTCCTTTTCATTTGTGCTACCACTATAATAAAAAATTTAGAAATGTCACTTTGGTCACTGATTTTATCAAACAACTCATCATTAATAAAAAAGTATCTATGTCTCAGATTAAGGTATCATGCAGGATTTCAGACTCTCCAAGTGTCAACAGATCTAACCCTGCATACACTACAGTGATCAATTATTGACACTGGAGTCACATTTACAGCGAAAATATATATAGATTAAAACTGAACAAAGCAAGTTCTTTGCTTTGCTCAGGATATAGTAAAAGGATACTCAGTTTTCTTTGGTAATATAATTAGAAAGTTTTTCAGATACTCTACCATACCTGTGTAGGCTGTCTTGGGATTTGTATTGGTTAAGCACAGCCCTTCCGTAGTTTTCATCAGCACTTCAAGCAAAAGAAAAACAATGAGTAATTAAAATAGATAACTTTTTCTTGGCAAAAGATTTCTGTCTTCAATCAGATTTCACAGCTGTCCACTATCACAGTAATTACACCAGCTGCAGAACTCTGCAGTCAAAAACTCCAGACATTTTGTAGTATGAATTATCTCTTCCGATAAGCTTTTCATGGGCCAGATAATGATAACATGGTCCCAAGGCATTGTTTCTGCTGTAATTTAAGTCCTACTTTACATTAGAGTAAATAAAAACTGATTCTGACTTAGGCTCCTTAAAAGAACTTGCCAAGATTTATAATATTCTTGCTTATAAAAAGATCATAGTCTTGCAACCTAGACATGTGAAATGTGGGATTTTACTTGTAGAACAGAACTTCATTAAATACTCAGCATTCAAAAGTCCCAATGAAAAACAGTCAGTGAATATTCAGCAAACTAATACTTCCAAAGGGCGATCAATACCTCATCAAGATAAATAAATAAGAGTTATTTGACTGAATTCCCCTAATTCTGGTTGATACCATCCATGCAAAAGTAGACACTCCATGCAAAGGTACATGGCATACTGAACTAAATATGGAAGAAATGTATTTCATATTTGTCTTACTTTTCCTCCTCAGGCCTCTTCTTTATCCAGCTGTTGTCTTGCAAAAGGGTCCGTCGTTTATTATTATCATGAGTAGCCTGTTGTCTGCTTTTGATTGCAACAGAGGGGCTCTTCTTATCTGGAAATGCAGAAAAACACGTCCTGAAAATGAACATGTGGAAGAACTTTGGAAACCTAAAGTACTATTACATAGGTTGAAATAGGTAAAAGTTTAATACAGATTGAATTTGCAGTTATCACACCTGCTTAATCCAGATTGCTCCTTGAAAAGTTTGTAGCTTCACCTTGAAGGGCCTGCAGAAGCCCAGTTTAGCAAACTAAATTCAGTTTCATCCCTAATATGAAACTGCTTCGCCTGTTTCTAATGTAAACACATTTCACAGATCTGATAAAGGAATTATGAAATCTGCATACCAGAGTAATCCCAGGAAAGTCAAACTAATGTATCCTTTTTCCTGGGGTGTTGTCTATGGGTTTTGTACTTGCAGATGTGTGACAGGATACAAATTTTAAATGAAGGCTAATCCTGAGGTGACCACGTGGCCCTCCAACTACACCCAGCTCAAAATATGTGGATTTTCATGTTTCTCAAAGAGTCAAACTCCTTCTGAAGCTTTTTCCTCAATGGCTGAATGACCAGAGTTTCTTTTCTGGTCAGTTTCTTAGTTTTACTGAACTTGAATTAAAGCAATACCTTTACAATAAATTAAAGTAAAATTGGTGTAGTTTCAAAGGTTACTGGGAGAGACAGATTGGCATGCTGAACAAACATGGGAGCCTTACTTACTTTCAAAAACAATCTAAAATATCTTTGTCCAACAAGGCTGATATTTAGTGTATTGGGAAGGTAACAGTATGATATTCACTGGATTTGGGAGGATATAGATTTTTCCCTGTATTAGAAAACTAATGTTTATCTCCTTCGTGTTTTTCATGACGATTTTTTCCATGCCCTTTTTGCAAGCAAAAATATGCAATGATTATTGTTCAGTATTCTCAGTCTACCTAAGTTTCATCATCTACTTAAGTATCATCAGCCTGTTTGAGCTATTAGGAACTATTGATGTGATATTTTAACATGGCCTATTAAAATGAAAAGATAGAAGTTCAGACTGAATAGAAATTCCATCTTTTTAATTGCTATATTTGCCCCAAATTTTTTCCAGAGAAGAGAAAGTGAAATATTAAATATGCAAAATCTTTGTTAAGACAACCAATTAATTTTTTAAAAAAATTGATGAAAAATACAGATGATCTTGTGTTTTCCTCTAAAGATCCTCATGGTTTTCTCCAGTAATTCCTCACTCTCTGAGCATTCACACAAAAGGATTTTCAAAATTCAGGAGATCTTACTATCTGGTGTTCAGTAATTAGACTGCAAACATTGTGTGTAAAAGAACATGCTCCAGAGAAAACACACACACTCAGTAATATGTCATTTGTCAGAGCTGTGCTTTGGCATTCTGCTCTGATTTATAAGAAAATGTACTTCTTGCATTTGGTACAAGAACTTCACCTGTAGTGATAACATTAAAAAATGACAAATAGCTATAATGAGTGGAAGACCAAATCATAATGAAGCATAAGACATTTGTCTTAAGTGACAATGGTCAAGACTGAATTTTTAAATAATTTTATTTTGTAAAAGTAGGTAAAATAGAGATAACATTCCATAAAAATAATAAAATTATATCTGCAAAGAGAGATAAAATTCAGTCTAAAAATATATATATGTCTGTAATTCAACCTGTGCCTGTTTTAATTCCCTATAGGTATGTCTATACTGCTAAGTGAAAGAAAAAGAATGAAAAGGTTTGGACCTATCACTGATGTTGTCTAGTTGTAAATACTCTCTGGTTCTGTGTTGGACATGCTCTCTCCAAGACTGAGGTGCTAGAGAATTTAGAAACCATGGCTATGATAGCACAGGTGTGTGCTTCTGTCTCTTGGCATTGATATCCAGGTTTGGCTTTCTTCTTTTTAAACAGCTTAGATCCAGCCATTTGACAAATGACCAGGGACAGGGAAAATGCTGTTTGTAAGAATGAGCTGACAATCATGGTATATTAACAAAAACTAATCTATCCTCACTGCATGAATTCTGCATTGGCCTGTTCACAGCCTATTCAGCTAGTTTTTCACTAAAAAATATTTACTAAAAACTGACTTTAAAGACTTCAAAAAAATGAAGGCAATCCCAGCCTTGCTGAATAACTCCAGTGGATCATCAAAAATCACTTGGATTTCTCAGAAATCATGGCTTTTTAAATGGCTAAGTGCAAAGCATGTTTCATGAAACCTTGTATAAAGCTGGGAGACAAGGAGTATATATATTGTTTTCTTGTCAAGAAACACTTGACAAGTGTTTAGCAGATTAGCAGGCAATCTGCTAATGCCTGAGGCACTGGGCTAGCAGAACAGTACTGTTTTCTGGCCTAATGAATTTTCTCCCAAGCTTCAGCTAAAAAATTAAACATCAATTTGATGCAACAGATTGGGTCACACAAGCACAGGCAGATGTAGCTCATCTCTGTCTCTACTTGACAATAAAAATTGATGTCCTCAATACAGTAGAGCCAAGCAGCTCCCTGCTGTAGCTACATGAATTTTGGTGCACTTAAGCCTGGCACATCCCACCTGAACCAGGTCCTCATGCAGCTCAAAACCTTTCAGTCTATAGCAATATTTCTGAGGTTCAGGGAAATAGAAAATTTCACCATGTTTCTAGTTTGCCTCTGGTTATTTCTCTGCATAGAAATCAAATTCCAGCCCTCCTCAAGTTTTATTCTGCCAGAGGAGTAAGCAATCCCATTGGACATTAAACAGCTTTTCTCTTCTCTTCCCCCATTCAACTTTCCCTCGATTTCTCCTCATTTTGCCTGTGCGAGTCACAGACCAGCGGATCTTCCCACTGCCCTTGCAGCCACCTTGCTCCTGCGGGTTTTCCACGACGCCCACACCACCTTGCCCCGCTCCACCACACCCCACTGCCCAGGGGGATGTTCTGGCCTGGATCCCTGCCAGCCACAGTCTGTGCACCAATAGCACCCACAGCACCAACAGTCTGGCATCTTTAGAGGGTCACAGAGGCCCTAATCACGCTCCCGGCCCGTGAGGGAGCTGGGCCGGGGCACGGAGCGGCCTGGGCAGGAGGGATCGCGCCTCAGCCTGCGGCGCCCCTGGGACAGGGAACAGAGGAGACAACATTACCGCTTTGATTGGGAGACTGCTTCCGTATGCTGAAAGCTGACATTTGTTCCGTGGATTGTTCCGTCCTTCTGCGGGAATCTAGAAGGAAATGTGACAAAAAAAGAAGGAAGTGAGCGTTGACAGCGAGATTAGGGATCAGCCCCAAAGACAGGTCAAGTTTGTTGTCCACTTCTATCATCTCCTTGCACAAGTTAAGTCTGACAGGCTGGAATGGCTTAAGGCCGGCTGCAGCTCTCCTCAGAGGGAACCTGGTGGCTTTTCCCTGCCTGGTGACAACGATGTGCTTTCCTGCTCTCCCCTCTGCCTGTCACACTGCCCCTTCCCTGCTGGGGGCTCCTTCCCTGAGAACTCCTGGTGTGCTGAGAGCCTTCAGCAGGCAAGACTGAGCACTGAAGAACAGGTTGAGGTGATGAGCCAAATGGGAAGATGGTATCAGTCCCTGGACAGCACCTGGAGCACAGGTAAGCTCATCCAGCCCTGCTGAGGGTCCCTCCATTTCAGTGGCCAGCAGCTAATGCAGAGGGCCAGGACAGAAAGCAGTTCTGCTGCTCTGCAACAGTCTTCCAGTCACTGACTTCTTCCCTCACTTCAAATCAGGTTAAAAGCCTCCAAATCTATACATATATATATATATATATATATATATAATTTGGGAGTTGAGCCACTCAAAAGATGTCATGTTTTGCTTTAAAACTGGCTTGTGAATACCAGCTTTCCTAGAGAAAGCATCAAGCAGAACATAATGACGTTTCGATGACAGAAAATTCTCCCTTAAGTTAAAAAACAGCCCCAAATGCTAACATTGACTCAAGTGTTTGGGCAGAACTGACCCTCTAGTGAATTGATTCTTTTTTGGAAGGCAGCATTTTCCAAGAAAAGAATGTTGTGCTGGAAAGCTCACAACCAGCTTCACTGTCATGCTGCTAAAATTTACAGAAGCACCAGAAAACTCTTTCTGTGGCAGAAGCGGTCCTTAAAAATCAGAAACATTCCAGTTCTCTGGATGACAGAGCTATGTTTTTTTTCTTACACATAAAATTTATTGCTCACACATGTAAAAGACAATGGAGACACCAAGGCCTGTGGCTCTTTCTTTACTGATGGAAGGTGAAGATTTTGGATTCTGGCAAAAGCTTAAGAATAATGCTTACACAGACAATAAAACATTGTGGATGCCACAATGGATTGCACCTAGAGCAGATTTTTCTTATCTATGCTTTTGCTGCCCAACAATTACTTAAAATAGCGCACGATTAAAAACAAAACAAAACAAAACAAAACAAAACAAAACAAAACCAAAAAACAAAACAAAAAAATCCCACAAAAAGAATCCCAACCCCACCTGAAGAAAAAAACAACAAAAAAATAGCCTCCCAAAAAATCCCAACATAAATAATCAAGCAAAATAAACAAAAATAAGCATTAAACAACTAGAGATCTTTTTAGAAAGTAAAGATATAAATACAAAACTAATACTGGAGTCCAAAGTCTGCATGTATCTTAACTAGTTGTGAAATTCCAAATATTTCTTAGAGTTTAAAATTCTGGCATTTTGAAAGGCTTCTGCCTGCATTCTTTTTTTTAACCTTAGTTGTTGGTATCAGGCAAACATTGGCACAGTGTGTGTAGAAAACATGTGACTGCAGATCTGGTTCCCAACAATAAAAACACGCTCAAGGCTATGGTGAGCCTTATTTATTTTGCAATAGGTTATAAAATGCCTTTTAAAAATATTTATATAAAGTTTTAATCATATGTGCACTGATTTTCCTAGAAACTGTTCATGTAGGTTATCAAGCAAGCAGGTTTTTTTTAGATAGTTACCTCTTTCACTATAAATTTTCCTGAACTGTCCCAGGATGATAGGTCTCTGATTTACTTTTTCAGGTTAGGTACAGCTGTACATCTGATATAGTCAGTCCCAGGATAATAGAAAGTTTGATATTTCAGTATCTTTTCAATCAATGAGAACTGACACTTAATCTCAAGAAGCAGAAGTTTGTATAGAAGGATTTTGGATTTATTTTCTATTAAGTACTTTTAAAGCCATTTGCTAAGGGAAATGAATCATAAAACTTTGAAAAAGGAGACTTCTTTTGTGAAAATTAAACAAAATGAAAAGCGACTTTAAAGAGGTTTGCAACTCCTCTTGTATCCATCAGAGTCCAGTGTGTTCCTTTCATCCTCCAACATTTAATTAAAACTGTGTTTTTTCTCATGCTATACTAATTTTTAAATATTTTTAGGTCAAAACAATATTTCTGTTGCCCATGTGCACAGCATCCAGAATAAATTGCTGCATAGTCTCCCAACCCAAAAGCAGTATGCATAAATGAATATAAGAAACAGGTACACTCCCTTTTACAGTCAGCACTGAAAATGTGGTAGGTATTCTGAAATTTTAAACCCAAGCATTTTAGTCCTACAGAGTACTGCCATTTTGTCTTTAAGGCTTTTTTTTACCTCTGAGCTTTCAAGCTGTATATTAAAGATTAATCCATTAAAATTTAAAATGGAAATTTTAAAAAAATCCTACTTTAATCTGTAGCCCAATCAAGAATCATCAGAGTAAGATTTAAATTTTAGGACTTAGAAGTGAAAAGAATCTTGCATAAAGAGGTAGAATAGAGCTCATCAAAGCATTTTTCCTTGTCTTCACTATTTTGAACTCAGTGTGTGTTTGTATCTGTGTATTTCAAAGGGGAGCGGACAAGAGATTATGGGGGCCACATTAGTATAAAATATCAGATCATAAAGATCTGGAACTGTCACATTATTCAGACTATAGGGAGATTAAAAAAAAAAAAAAAAGAGGTTTTAACTTTGTAAATGAGATTGTGAGAAAGCAGAGTTATAGCTTTCTATACTATGCTGTAATAGCAAATTATGTTCAGACACTCTTAATAAGATCTCAGCCACTGAAGCAAAACAACTCAGCTGGAATGCAAAACAAAAACAAACAGGAATGCAACTCCAGTGCAATTTGAATTTAAAAACAGCGTCAGGAAACTCTAAATGAAAATTAAAACTGCCCTGGCCAGTCCAGTGAGCAGCTCCCAAATGGTTTTAAGACATGCCAGTCCTAGATTCAGACCCTCAAACGTTTTGTGGGAAATCCAAACATAATCCCAAAGAAATTCAGAAAAAACTTCAGACATGTCTTCAGGGGAAGTCAAAAGTCCAGCTAACCTGGCAAGAAATTACTCCAAAAGCAGCACAAGTCTCCAACAGTATTTTAATCACAAATACCTATATTTACTCTTTTACATCTCTTTTTCATCTCCTGCATCGACTGCTCAGCAGAATACCTCAGGCCTGCCTTAAATTCTGAAAGCCAGACCTTCTAGTTTTCAGATTAGCTGAACACACCCATTCCTCCATCACAGAGTCCTTTTGCCTTCCTTCTGCTCTTGGCTGTAGCTGTCTATGTGATTAAGCTTCACTCATATGCATTGCTGTATTTAAAAAAATACATACTAATAGAAGCATTTCCTATAAGATTCCTTATTTCCACATCAGACTGAACTCATTCCAGCAAAAAACAAATTTGTTCTTTGGCTTCTAGCTATGACAGTGATTAAGACCTTATTCATAAGTAGTCAGTTGATATGTATTTTCCTTCTAATAAAACATTATTAATTTCCACAGCACAGAGCCAAGAGGCCTCTGCATTATCATCACACTGTATAATAAGGAATTCAGCATAGTAAATGATGAAGGAGTCAAGAGAGATACACCTTCTCTTAAAAGTCAAAATATTTGTTTTTCTACTGAGGGTTTTCTTATAAAGCATTGCCAAATGCAAATGCCTAAAATGCCAAATTTTCCGCTATTATTAATGAACTGGGTGATACAAAAAGTGACAGCTGAACAACTGATTTTAAAAAAGGGAATATTTCAGAATTTTCCTGTCATCCATCTTCTCATGCTGTATTGCTAAACCAGCCTCAGTTGTAGGGAAGTTGCTGAGGTTGGCATGTCCTCATGGAACACCAGCTGGAATGAGCAGGTTTCATACATGGCTCTATACAAACACAGCTTGCTGGCTACTGTTTGCTACATGACCTTCAAGTTCAGCTTTTTGAAAGCGTCTAATATTTGCCATGTAAAAAAGAAAATAGGTGATACTTCTTTCTTTATCCCAAATATGAAGCTTGTCACTAAAATTTTATCTTCTTGAAGAATTATTCTGCTCTGAAGTAAGCCAAACAGTCAGTATCTTGTGAGCAACTAAAGCTCAAAATTTTAGAATCATTCCATTAGGGCTCAAGACTTACTTCAGCTCTACTTTTTGTTTTGCTTTGTTTTCCCTTGTAGCTCTTAATTTTAACTCTATAATATGTGACTTATCTTTCATTTATGTGAGCTGAGTGTAGAGAGTATGATGGTTTAAAGAAAAGCACATTTGGTCTTAATCACAGTTATAAAACACACAACAGTATTTCCTTGCTTTCAGTTAACAACTTTCAAGTCAGCAAACTTCATTATTTCCTCCATCATTTCTCTTGAATATATATAGTGTGAGCAAGCAACTGAATTAAGTAATTCTGACTTGATATGGGATAAAGGTTTCCAAGCCCTAATAACTAAGACACTGGGGACACACATAATTGCAGCTGGCAATAATGTGCATAATGGCCCCTGTAAGTGTGTGAGGTAAAATCTTTCTGGTTCAGAAGTCAATAACAATTTTGCTATTGTCCATATCCATCCTTTCTCCCCTCAGATAACAGTGCTGTGACTGGGCTGTCAGATCTGCCTACCTATACTTACACTCAAATAAGAACTTCCTGATTGCAGATAAAGGCTGTTTTGCAAATCACCATCACAACCAGAACCATTCAAGGCTTCACAATCCTTCATACATCCAAACTTGTTACTACAGACAAAAATATGATCTCTTCAAATAGCCTTAAAGGCTCTTTCTGTCAGGTGCAGATCTTTATGTATAACCGATGCTCTAATCTCTTCCCTGCACAATTGCCATCAGTAACATTATTCTTTCTTTCTTTGGCAATTAGTTAATCTTTTTGTCCTTTCCTTAAAACTACATTTAAAATTTTCCACATTTATTTTACTGACATTAAATATCACAAAAATGTGTTCCTAAACAAGTTTTTTCTCAGGAGTTACACATCAGAGCAACAGCCATCTAATACACTTGTGAACTTCTGGAAATAATACCTTGTGTTTAAATAAATATTTTACTCTACCATTTTGTCCACAGGACTAATAACACAGACAAGAGTTCACTCAGAAAACAGAAATAACGTGTATTTGTGCAAGAAAGAAAACAGGCAAGGTAGGACTAGAGAACACATGAATGTATGACAGCAATCATTCACCTATTTGTAGCTGAAAGAGTTCTCAAAACTGGTTTTTCAAGATGTGGGCGGAGGAGATTCTGTTTTGAAAGAAGCTTTGGAACTGTCACTAATGTAAAATCAACTAAATCACATTCCAAATTTGTATGTATTTTCAAATTAGGAATACACATCCAGTATTAAATGCTTTTTTTAGTAGAGTGTAGAAAAGGGGATGATAATTTTAATTTTCTTTGTTCAGCTCTGTCATTCAATTCATTAAACTTTTGATGAAGAACCCTTCCTGTTTATCGATGTTTTAGGTCATTGTATAGATAAGTCCTTGCATTAAAGTAGAATGGGTCTTATGGCAAAGGTGAAAATGAAAGGGGTTTTTTTCTCAAAATAATAAAGATAATTCCAGAAAATGAGAAAATAGTAAATACTCATTAATTTTAGATAAAAATTCCAAATAAAGGAAAAAAATCCCCAAATAATTAAATAAACCAAAGAGTAAAAATGACATTAAAACAGCCATTCATGAAAAGTGGTCTAAACAGTGATTTTATCATCAGAAAATTTTCACTAGAATAAAATACAATTAGCAATATAATATAAATAATGAAATCATTAAGATGGTATGGACTGAAGAAGTCAGAAAGGTCCCAGGAATCTGAACACATAAACTTTAAAACTTTCAGAGCTGCATTTTCATAGTCAAGCTCTCCAAGCTTCTTGAAAACCAGTTCCTTTGAAATAGCAACCTAAACTGGATGTTAGGAAATCACAGAGCATCTGAAAATGTAAGAGTTTCCCTGCATGGTAGGGAACAGTGTAAAACCAGAGCAGTAAACATCCTTACCTAGGTATGGTAGAAGTCAGTGTCCTAGCGTGGCTCAGTGTGGTCAGTCAGCTTGGAAGGGAGGCACAATCAAAGCAGACAGAGAGGTGAACTGTTCTTCCCCATCCAGCTGTCTGAAAAGTCAAGAGATTTCTCCTTCAGAGGCTGAGTCACTTAAGGAGGAGGTAGGAGGTGTGGAAAAGGGTGGCACCTTGTAGAAATACCAGATCAATTAAGAGTACGAGTGAGTTGTTATCCTTATGTGCTTGCTGTTCTTTTCAAGTGCAGTAGGGTTGGGTTTCACAAAATGAACTGCCTTCGCAGATCTTGGAGCAGAAAACCAAGCAATTATTGTTTGGAAAAATAGACTAGAGTCATTTGGATTTTCCACAGAAGTGCATTTCCACAGAAATACATGTTGCAGAGCTGTGGGGCTGCCTCTCAGCTATAGAGTTGCAGGTGTTTACAAGGGTGAACATGAAGTAACACCATATTTCACCACAGAAAAATTCTGCAGAAGTGTTATGTGGGGAACACACACACTGGGATCTGAACTGCATTAAGTATTTGCACAGTTTGGGTATGTGGGCAGAGGCAAAAGATGCGGGGGGAAATCCCTCCCACATGAGATCTTGTTGCAAGTCTCTCTTATCTCGGCACATTTGCATTCTCTGTCAGTATTGCCAGCAATAAACAAAGGAGGGAAGAACTCGTGTTCACTTTATTTTTCTTTCTTTAAAATGGCTGCCAATAAGTTCATAGGCTGAGAACTGCCTTGCTATTAATATAGATTTAATGCTAGTAGTATGAAATCAATACTTTTCTTACAGGAATACTGCATACAACTCCATGCTTCTGTTTAAGATTCAGAGGCTGGTTTTAATGTATTTTATAGAAGCCCACCTTATTTTATATTTGGGGAACTTTTGTAATGAAATATGTGAATCGTTTAGCAAAATGCTGGCCAAGTTTTAGTCCTATTGTCTTTTGTGAAAATTAAGAATTTCTTTGAACACAAAAAAAGCAAACTGATATGAATGAACTTAGTAATAGCCTGTATTTTTGTTCATGGTAACCTTCTCATAGGCTTGGTACTTAGTAGTATGTAGATATTCTCCAAACATGGT
This sequence comes from Oenanthe melanoleuca, assembly GCF_029582105.1. Taxonomy (NCBI): domain Eukaryota; kingdom Metazoa; phylum Chordata; class Aves; order Passeriformes; family Muscicapidae; genus Oenanthe; species Oenanthe melanoleuca. The sequence continues at coordinate 65,522,142 of NC_079333.1, read as the reverse complement.
TCTATCTGATAAAATACAGCTGATGAAGCAGAGCAGTAGACAAGTAAATACCATATACAAACTATTAACTACCACAAATCTCAGAATTAATGAATACAAGCACACACACATTTCTAAATTTTGTACATCTCAAGTTCTGTGTCTCTTAAAATAAAAAATACTTACAGCAGTTCTGGAATTTTCAGGTACTATGTTTATCTTTGTACAGTCAAGAGGAAACTTTTGTGAATACATCTCTTTACAGACATACTGAGAATTTAGTTGCCTTCCATGTGAAACAGATGTCTTTCATCATTAGAAATGAGGAATTAGCATTAAATAGGTATTAGCTTTAAAAAATCTACATGCACTTTAATTTGAAATGGACATCTAGCTTTTATTTATAACACCTGAGACTAGGAATATCTTCCTTTTTGAAACATTTTTCTTTCAAAATTCAGGTGCTACGTGATATGAATTTGTTATCCTTTTCCAATCAACCAGAGAAGCCCCACTTGTAAATCAGAGATATGCTTAACCTGTCTGACAGCAATGCCTTCTTTAGCTAAAGTGTTTGAGAAACACTAAGAGAGATGCAAACAATACAGTCTGGAGAAGTTAAATTAATATTTTCCTGTATTTATGGCCTTTGAACACAGAGAAGAAACTATGGGGCAGAGCAGGCCAGTTCTGCTACCCAAATTAAGCCCAAGGCTTATTTTTAGGCAGTCCTTGCTAAGTCTTTGGTGTCTGGTGTGACAGAATAGACAGTCTATAGGAAAATGCATACATATGAAATTCCAGCAATGGTATGACCTCAGCCTAGGAATAAAGCAGGCCAGCTGCCTTTTAGTGGCTGATCTGTGACAACCAGTATATTCATTGGATGGTGAGGTTTTGGTGTTAGCTATGCTGATCACATAATATTTCAAAGCTGTAAAAAATAATTTAAACTTTTTTAGACTAAAGCAAAGCTGACTCACTAATAAACAGTTTGTCCCATTTTCTATATTGTAACCACATGCAAGCATTGTTCCTAGTGAATAAATATATGATGCAGTGCTTTGTATCAGGAATTGAATAGTTTCAGCATACCTATAACAGTGAAAATGACCCATACCTATTTTCCATGAAAAAAACTTCGCATACTCTGAAGTAATTCAGCTTTCAGAAATTCAGAGGAACTCAAACTTTGCCTCTGTATCTCAATATAACAATTAACACTCACAAATCCAACCATGTGAACTGTCTTGCAGTCAGGTTTCATTTTTCTTTTAATTCTCTAGGATGGGGTCCATATTAAATTGAAGGAAGGATAGAAGTGAAATACAGCAAAATGTAATTTCTCAGGCTATTTCAGTACTTGAATTATTTCTTCCTTACTACCTTTCTCACTCTTAAAAAAACATCCAAGTTGAAGCACAGGCAGATAGTATTCTAGACACAGATTTTTTTCCATAGTGTCAGAAAAGTGCAATGCAAAACACAAACAATTTGTATTGACAACTGATGATAATCAACTGAGTGTGAAATTTAGCTAATCATTGCACTGGGCCATGTACTACTATTGATTTTTCACATTTCAACAATTTTTTTATTTTTCTTTTTAGTTCAGCCAGTAAGGTGCTTTGGAGCAAACAGTAACTTGTTTCATATCTATTTATCTATCAATAATCTACTTGCTGGGACTTATGTAAATACTGTGCTTTTGCTTGTCATTATCTCAAGAAGAAATGAGGGAGTTCTCTGAAAAATTGATACAGACATAACTGGAAATATCCTAGGCTTATATAACTGGATATAAACCCATCAAAATCCTTCTGATAGTTTGATTTAGCAGAGTGTGTGGCCTGTCACAATTTATGACAGAAAACAAGAAATAGCTTAGAATTCCTCCCTACAATAAATCTTCTTCATTCTTTATTAATAGCCAGCAATAGGGACACATTAGTGGTTAGTAATAAGAGGTCACTATCTCTTGCAGCTTAGTTTTTAACACAGTTTGGAGTTTGAAGCAGGCTCATTTTAAATACCTCATCTACAATGGAGGCTTATTTGCCACCCAAGGAATTCTCACAATGCCTGCTAAGAAACTGCCAGTAGGGGATGTTGACTTCTAAAATAGAGTAGCACTGGCAGAAAACAACATAAGTATTTCAGAAGTGCCATTATTTACTTTTGAATGGCTTATTCAGTGTTATTAAAGTCAAATGCTTATAGCATCCTACAGCAGAAATATTACCATACTTCCCAACTCTCATAGTTTTCTGAACAAGATGATTGTGCTCTACACTTTTCTAAAAAGTCTGTGTCTCTTGAATGCTAGTATAACGTATTTTTCTCTACATGATTTTCTTGTCAATTTTTGTTGTTTTTTTCCATTTTTCAGTACAAAACATACTGCAAAATATTGTGCTACATCCATATCTTTGTTAAGGTTTATAAAATGGCATCATGAAAATAGCATAATGTAGGCTAGCTCCATTGAGCTTTTATGTATATTCACAGCACAGAATTGGGAATGAGCAGTGACTCAGAAGACACTTTTTGGACAAATATGATTCTGTGACTCCTCCCAAAAAGGGAGGGATATGTTACACTTTTTCATACACTCAGTCCTCCAAAGGAGAAGTCCTGTAATACTTCAGACTTTCCAAGTAGGATTAGTTTAAGTGCGGTATTATGAGTTATAAGATTCTATAATTGGTACATCCAGAAGATGTGAAGACAGTCTAGCAAATAATATTCCATTTTTTAGTTTCAAAATCAGATAAAGCAGCTACATTTATGCTATTAAATGAAACATACCCAAGCCCAATATCTGGCCTGAGGACAAGGAACACAGCATGTTCTGTACCTGTATCACTAAAGTTGCTTTTCAAAAAGAATTGTGTGACCTCATCCACACTCCTACTGAAAGCAGTCCAGAGCTTGTAACAGAGAAATCTGTCCATGCCTAAGTCTTTTTCAGAGACAGATAATTGGCATGAACAATACTATGTCAAAGAATGTGTGTGATAATAGTATGGACAGAGGATATTGCTCAGGTCCAGATTCTACTCCTACTAAGTTAACTGGTAGGTTCTATTCATTGGCCCTGATTTCTCCAAATTTAATTGTGTTTGATAGAGCTCATGTCAAAAGATGACTGCAACTAAACACTCTGAAACATAGATAGGTGTGGGCAGTGGATGGTGCCCAGCTGCAAGGCAGCATTTAGCAGAGTGACACAGCTGGTTGATGTAATCTTTATCGGGGAGGTGTGTTGCACATCTGTGCCACCTGCACATTTTTCTTGTTTAAGCTTAGTGTAAGCTCACCTATGTATGTAGACAGCAGTTCCAAGAGGTTAAATCAAAAGGGAAGGGGTCACTTATGCACAAGAGCCCAGTGCAGCAAATAGAAAAGGAAGAGATGCTCATGCATAGGGTGACACCTTCCTGTTGAAGGTGACTAACACAAGGCCTGCTCCTCACTATATTCCTAATCCAGCACTACATAAAATAAACTGATGGCTGGGACCTGTGCTACCTCTTTATACAGAGTTACTTTTCACTCTGGTCAAAATAATTAACAAGGGAATATATTGCCTGTGGGTACACCCTTACCAAGAGGTATGTGTGACTCAGAACCAGATTATGAATGTCTCTATGAATCCTAGCAGCATTCATGGCTGCAACACAGAGGAGAGGGGCAGGTTATTCTAGCATTATAAATTCCCTCTGAAGATTCTGGTGCTCCTGCTCCTGGATAAACAAAATAAAATACTAATGATCTAGTGTGATATGGAAAGGTTCTTTCTTCATGGGCTTCCTTGCTCTTACTAGGATATGGGTTTAAAAGGTAGATAATGTCTGGAGCTGCCTTGCAAAAGGGCAACTACAAGGGGTGCCAGGTGCCTGTGGTATTTGTAATAACTTTGTCCTTTCCTTCATACTCAAAAATTAGAAGTCTTCTGCCTAATTCACATGCAAGGCTCATGCTGTTACAAATCCGATGATTAAGAGATGCCTCTGCCCAAATTGAGGTGAAGATGAGGCCTTAAGTCAATAATACAGATTTATTTGAACAGGAAAAGTGAGGGAGAGAGATAAAAAGAAATAGTAAAGAGGTGAGGGGGACAAGGGGATTGTGGTGGGGGGGAAGGAGAGAGAGAGAGACAGATGGGGATCCTGGGCTTGTTCAAAACTTTTCACCATTTATACATCTCTTAGTAATTAGTATTCTATCTTCTATTGATAGAATGAAATTATTCCCTCTACTCTAAAGCTAATTAGTCTGCATGCTCAGTCTTTCTCTTCTTTTGAGTTGGTGGGTTTCTTGGATCAGTGGGTTATGAGTCAGTGGTCATGATCTCCGTCTGTGAAATGTGTTTATTAGCTTTTTCTTATCCTGGGAGTCCTCCCAAATGTCCTTGTAGCTTGTAAACTCTGCTTTCTTTGTGTCTACAAGTAGTGATATATTTTGCTTCCCAAGCTTTGTTAACCTACCCCTAGAACTGAGACTACTGAAACGTCAAGCCATTAACTTAGGAAGTTCTACAGGCAAGTAGTTTATCCTAAAACACACAGACAGCAGTATCACCTTTATACAGCCCTAGTTCCATGGAGACATATGTGGGGGGGCCTTGGTGGCCATTGGTGGTCACAGATGCCATCTGTCCCATAAATTGACTGATTCTTGTTTGACCAGTGGTATGCGTATGAGCCATTGCTACTTTTCACAGAGTTCACCATGGTGAGAATTTTTGTCCAGATCCATTAACCAGGATGTGCTAACCCAGATCTTGCCTCTACCAGACCTGGAATTAGGGCCTTCCTGTCTCAAATTCCTCCCTTCTGTGCCCACTGTGGTGGCTTATCTTATGGCAAGTTCCTTCTGTGGCCTTCTAGTGTTTGAGAAAGGTAACTGTGCTCTTTAACTTTTTAATACACACTTAACTAACCTTCTCAAAAACAGGACAAGAAAGCAACAGCTGATAACAGCTTATTTTTACCAGCAGACTACCTTAACCACTGAGTTTTAATTTTTTGTGCGAGTGAACACAATTACCTGGGGTTTTCTACCTCCTGAAAATTTAAATATTTACTGGAGAAAGAATAATGATACAGATATTTTATGTGGCATAGAAATACTGGCGTCACTACTGTCAAAATAAGTATTTAAATACTATGCATGGAGTTCTCATTTTTCTTTTTATGCTGTAATTTCTCAGTATTTTATCACTTGGATTATTAAAATAGATAGACATAAGAGTTATTTTTAATATGATGTAGCAACAGTTGCTGTGTAGAGGCAGAAGAACCTTAAAACACTTTCACTAGATTAAGTTACTGTCAAAGTGAGTACAGCATTTCACAAAATCTGCTATTAAATATCATAATGCACCAGAGATAATGTTATGTTTTATGGATTAACTTTTGCCAGCCAAGCCATTTCCTTTAGTTATTGTAGGATCCTGGGGACGACCTTTCAACTGGTTAAAGTAAGGCATGCAATCCTTTTTTAACCACACCTTTCTCAATACTGGAAGGAGTACTGTCAGAGCTTTTTCATATGCATTTTTTGAATGCTTAGAAAACCTTAGTCATAATGTAGATGTATTAGCAACTCATTGTTCTCCCAAAGGGTGTGGCAAAGTTCATAAACTAAAGGAGGAAGAAAAAATGCCATAAATAGTATGTAAAATAACTAAAATCTTTTACATCTTCTAGTTGCCACAGAAAATGTCTGAGCAGTGTCTTCTGTTCGTAGCAGGTGCCAGTACATTTCCTGGAGGTACATAGACTTCAGTGTTACTGGGCCTGATTTTTCCACAATTTGAATAGGTCCTTACTCTGCAAATAAGTGAAATATAATTCAGAAGTCCCCGAAAGTCTGGTCCATAGCAAGCTAAACTTCAGTATTTTGATCTTGCACCACTGCCATTACTGCCTTAGCTAAAAAACACAGTTACTCATTTTATCAGTTACTGTTAAGATTAGTTATTTGAGGAAAATTGTGCTGAAAATCTGGTGAAGTCAAATAACACCTGTGTGGTACCAGCTCAATGGCTGTAACCATTTTGTAACTTCTGTTTTTGACAATCGCTTTCTTATTAATTTGTTACCAGTGTCTGAATTAACAAAGATCATTCACATAGGTGGCTAAAGAAATGAGAATCAGATTGTGACCAATAGTAGTAGAGGGACTGTGAGAATAATGATTAGATGTGCTTTTTTCATTAAAGAGTGACTTTGTAATATCTCTGTCAAATCCCTACTCTGTCAAATCTCTGGGAAAGAACAAACAGTGCTAGTCTCAGGAAAAGCCATCTCTTTAAAAGATGTTAGAAGAGGCTAAGTTAAAAAGAGGAAAGTTTTTTCTTGCTCCTTGTCTGAAATGTTCTTACAGCATTTAACTGGTCTTGAGCACTGTAAATACATAGGAGAAAACCCCCACAGGCTGGTTTTTTTAATAGTGCAGATAAGGACATGTATCTGCCCTGTAGAATGATATCCATGTCAGGAAGTTCACATTACACTTATCTGATAGACTGGTTCTCCTCTCCTTGCCCTGGTATTGTGTTCAGATTTCCTGCTAGGGCTAAGCAGCCTTCTCTTGTAATTCTTTCCTTTATTATTTGGATAGAATTAGTTGACTAAGAACTTGATTGTCATTTGAAAACCTACATGGAAATTTCATACCAGTCAAAACAGCCCAATGAACCAGCATCCCACCTATTTAATGAAATCTCTCTTTGACATACATTCAATATTGGTGTTATCAGCAATGCTTAGCTGCAGTGCATGATAGCCAAATGTTATAGATTGTGATCCTGTTCTCTATCCACATCAAAGCTGAATGTAGGCATGAAAGAAAGATTCCCTGTTCCTGGAAGATGCTGGCTGTGGTATAGTTAGCATAGAACAGCTTATTGTAGAAGAGTTGTTAGGAAATTCGTTCTTAAATCCATAACTGCAAAAATAAGACACAGACAAAAATGCGAATCAGAAAGAATGCAGTTGAACTTAAAAAGGTTCAGAGAATTAAAAAAAAGATAACTGAAAATGCATAATTACTTCTCCCCACATAGAACAAGCTAGAACTGAAAAGAGGTGTAAGTGTAAAAACATCACAAATAGTTTGAGAAGGGTGTATTTCAATTCTCCCCTGGTGCAAGAGCTATTTGGCATCAACATTAAGAAAAAAGAAGAGAGGAGAGGAGAGGAGAGGAGAGGAGAGGAGAGGAGAGGAGAGGAGAGGAGAGGAGAGGAGAGGAGAGGAGAGGAGAGGAGAGGAGAGGAGAGGAGAGGAGAGGAGAGGAGAGGAGAGGAGAGGAGAGGAGAGGAGAGGAGAGGAGAGGAGAGGAGAGGAGAGGAGAGGAGAGGAGAGGAGAGGAGAGGAGAGGAGAGGAGAGGAGAGGAGAGGAGAGGAGAGGAGAGGAGAGGAGAGGAGAGGAGAGGAGAGGAGAGGAGAGGAGAGGAAGAAGGAAGAAGGAAGAAGGAAGAAGGAAAAAAAAGAGAGGTGTTTCTATACATTGGATGGATGTAAGCTGACCTTACTGCAGGAAGATGTATTTCCAATAGATTATGAAATGCAAGTTTATTTATATGCGTGTCTGCCTGTACTTGTTCATGTGTGTGTGTGTCTGCATGTTTGTACTTATACAGGCATGTGTGTGTACCCATACATCAAATAGCTTAATGAGACACAAGCTTGTGGAAGAGAAGAGCAGCGATGGTTACTAAATAAACAGAAGTTCCATTGGGCTAAAGAAGAGCCTGACAAGCAAATTGATAGAGACTCTAGGGACACTTATGGAAAGCAACTTAAATGCTCTCCCTGTTCTTCCTCTCTTTCCTGAACTCCTGAATTTTGCTTTTGTCAACTGTTGGAGACAGAATACAGGGCTGAACAAGGAGTGCCACTGTCATGTTATGCCCCTATGGTCAAAATTCGTATAAGGCACATAACTAAAATTGCATTAAAATTCTTTCCTAATTCTTTGATGATGATGCAAACAATTAGCAATACAATCAAAGTGATACCATTTCTCTGTGGAATGTTGATTCACCAGGTATTAAAATAAGCCTTAGTGAAGGCTTATTCAGCCCCTCAACTGAGAGTCATACAGCATTGTCACTTTTCTTTCTTCAGATTTTCTTCTTTATTTACATGACAAATGTGGAGAGTATGCATATATGTAAACATGGAGAGAATTTTACTTTGTTAGTATCAGTTTAAGACCCTTTCCTTACTAATAAATACCTTTGCAATCCAGTAAAATTTTTCACCTGTTCAAATAACAGAAAAAATAGCAAAACAGATTTATGACATATATTGAAATGTAGTTCATCTGCAGGAGTAAAATTGAAAATGGTATCACAGAAATGGCATCAGCCCTCCACATTCCCCTTCCAGCTTTCCTGGAAAAGAATTCAGCTGACTTGTTGTTCTCCCTTATCCACAAAATTAGAAGGTTTAGTAGTATTTCCAAGTATCTTCCTTGGAATAAACTTCAGGTGCAGATTTCAATAACTATGTGAACTATGTGAAGGTCAGGAGAATACATTTCCTAAATTAACCTACCTGCAAACAGGGAAGCTGAAGAAAGAACTGAGCTTTCTTCTTGCCTTTTCAAAATACTTTTCCTTTGATATAAACTGGCCAATAGACTGGTATCGAAGTCAGTACATTTTAAATACCAATTTCTTCTTCCCTTTAGTTGGAAGTAAATTATATTTTTCTAAAAATTTTTTTCCAAATTGTGAGTACTTTGGAAAGAATGTTGCCAGAAAAAACTTTTACATGAGTTTTAATGTTCACTACGTGAAGAAGAATTGAAATTTTTTACATTTGTTTTTGTTGCTGTTGGTAAATGAAATGAAAACAAGGCAGGGCTTTGAAATTGGATGATTTTTTAATAATTTGGGTGATATTACAAGGGAAAGAATCAGAACAGAATTATAATTATCTGGATGTAATCACAGAGGCCCAGATAAGTTCCTCAGGCTCCAGATCCCGCCACGGTGCAGTAAGAGCATAATGTGAAGAACCCAGTAATTTCAGGTGCTGGCTTCTCGGGATCTCCATGCAGGCTATTAGCCTGAGAGACCTAAATGCCAATTAATGTGTAAGTAAATAATTTGAATTCTACTCAATGAAGGAGACGCCAGACCAATGACATCTATTTTCAAGCACTTGTTTCCTCAGAGCTGGGTTAGACTTTCCATCACAGGCAAAAAAAGCTAGGCTACATCAAAAGCTAGGCTCCTATCTCCAAGTTTATCCCTCAAGACACCACTAAAGGAATCTCAGATTACATATACACAGACATAAATACGGATTAAAGTAGGTCAGAGGATTGGCTGTGGAAGTTACTATTTCTCTCCACTGTTTTGAAACGAAGCTTAAAAATGACAAGTCGGATTTACGCATCTACACTGTACATACCTATACATGTCAAATGAATTCCATGTCATGGCAGGATTTCAAATAGTTTTTTTTCTCTTGCAGAAAGCAATGGCTTCTTGTCCAATTAAAAGGAAAAGGGAACAAGGATGCAGGGGTTTTTTTCTCTCTCTGTCTAGACAAAATTCAAGCTGCAAAGCTTATTCTGCAGCCTCAACAGTACTGCATCTATAAAAATGTACTCCCCTACTGCACTGTGGCCCCTTACAAAAAAAGTGTGTCTAGAAAACTGTAATCTGTCCATGTAGGAGTCTGACATACAAAGAAATTGTAAGATCAGAGAAGAGAGAAGAGAGAAAAACAAAAAAAGTGCTTTCCTTTCATACCTTTCATTCATGGATACTAAGGAAATATTACTTTTATTCTTAGAAAAAATGTACTATTTTTCTGTATTTAACTCCTCTAGCTATAGCAACAGTAAGACTTGAATTTGGGGGTTTAACTGCTTCACTTATAGGTGTCTATTTTCACTGTGTTCAGATCCCTGATTTCAGATAAAACAGTATAAATGAGTTTTGCCATCTTCTGTGAATTTGTGAATAGAACCTCATAGCATTGTGCATAATCACATTCTTTGAATTCTAAGTATATTCTTGGTTTTCTTAGTATAATTTTGAAATAAGCAATTCTGCCCCAGAATATTTGAGACTTCTAAACTTACAGTGCTGAACTCATTTTAGGTTGAAGCAGAAAGCTCCAAGCTAGTGAGCTTTGTTGTAACTTAATTATATGGCCAAGCTGGGTGTGTGAAAATATCCAGTGCGCACTGGAGAATAAATTGCTGGGTTTGGTTTTTCTTGATTTACAAGTTGCTATAAGTGGTGCATGTTCCCAGGGAGTGGTGAAAAGTAGGGGTGTGTTAAACAGGTTTAAGAACATTTTAAAGAAACACTGTCAGGTTTGAGGCATAGTAGATTTGGTGTACATCCTCCCTCCTTCCAAATAACATTTTCTGTTTCTGTGGTTACAAACAGCTGAGCTGCACATTGACTCTCTGTTTAAGCAATACCACAAAATCCAGTGTAGCAGTTATGTGTCACACTGTTGCTCTCCTTTTTTCTTTATTTTTGCCACCAGTGGGGAAACGAAACTGCCAGAACTGCTGGTCTTTGCACTCCTTGGAGAGCTCAATACACATTCAGTTCAGCCAGCAAAATCTTGTGGTTTTCTGCAAAAAATAGCTGTGGTGAGGACAAGCAGCTTCTGCATCAAACAGTTCTCTGCTCAGAATTGTACAATAGTTATTTGATAGTGCTGCTGGGGCCATGACTTGAAGGTCTGAAACTCCCCAGTATAAAGTCTGGGCTTCAAGTTCCCAGGAACCTTGGAAATGTCCCATGACTTCGAACCTAAATCTTTTTTCTTTTCTCAGAAGTTTTTAATGGAGAATGGACATAATTTTAAATCTTTTATACACATTGCACTGATTTTGAGCCTTGGAGACCTAGAGGGTATTTCCTTCTTCTGGATATCCTACTGGAACTAAGGCTAATTCCAATTGAAAATGAGAGTAAATTTTCTTAAACAGATTTCACAAGAGGTATCTGGAATATCCATTTCGATAGCTTGTTTAGGAGAATAGAATCAGCTGAGCAGAGTGTACATACAAAATTCTGTATATACAAATAACTTTTGCCATCATTGCAAACAACAGTGAAGTCGTTGTTTGGAAGGATTCAATCTTATTCTCTAGGCAGCATTTTGAAATCGATTTTTTTTCCAAAGCTGGTAAATCTGTTGATTTCATTTATCTCTCCTGTGGCATTATGCTATATTACTTACAGTGCTATTCAAAATTTTATAAAGTAAAAGAATGCCAAAAGTTCCAGTAGATTCACAGAATATTCTGAGCTGCAAGGGACCCACTGGATCATTGAGTCCAACTCCTTGCCCTGCATGGGAGATCCTCAAGAACCACACCCCATGCCTGAGATCATTGTCCAAATATTTCTTGTACTCTGGCAGGCTTTGTGTCATGACCTCTTCCCAGGAAGCCTGTTCAGTATTTAGTTATTTGAGTAAATACATCTTTTAAATTCCCTCTTCCAAAGGTAATAAGGGAGCACCACGACATGCACACAAATCATTGTTTGCCAAACACTTAGTCCATAAAAAGGGCAGAATGGAGTTGTGACTTGCAAGTCCCACTATTTGGAAGACACAGAGCAAAGGGAGACTGAAATTTGGAAGCAGGTATCAAAGTAACTAAAGTGGATTTGAAAAAAGAATGATGGAAAAATATGTAAAAGAGAAAAATTGAAGTAAGCAAGAATGATTCTCAAAGGTCAAAGATCAGTCTGATTTCTTGTACTGACAATGCAAATCCTCCATGGCAATGTTCATGAAGCGTTTCAAGAACAGTATCCTTGTAAATGAAGAGTAATGTATCCTACTGGTTTTAAGCAATGGTGGAGGTGTTTGTGTAAAAAATAGAGAATTCTTTGTCTGGAAATTGTACACTTTAGAAAAACTGCAATCAAATGAAGAGAGACAGGATGAGCAGTGATGTTGCATGAGAACTATGCCATGTACAATGCATGGCATGTCAGCTATTCCATCTACATGGCTTGTGTTTGGGATAGATTAATATCTGAATTATGCTGCAGAAGGAGCAAATAAAGGCAAACACAGAGGATGAGAAAAGAGGATTGATGAGTTGCAAACAAGACAATCAAGTGATTTGAAGACAATGAAAACAAGCAATACTCAGAAGTTTGGGCATGAGGGCAAGTTAAAGCCTCTCAATAAAACTTTTTCTCAGGATTTTGCAAGGTCAGCCTCCTAAACAGCCAAAGGTATCACTGCAGGGACTACGTGTTCGGGAAACACCACAGAGATTGTCATGAATCTCATGAATCAGTATCTCTATCATTTATCTAACTGTACAGTGCAGTGATCCAGTAAATGGGTGTTGACAATAGTTTTACAGTGAACAGCAAGGGTGAGGTTTCTTTATCAGTTTAAACTAATCTAGTACCACATTCCCACTGAAAGTAACAGTTGTTCCTGGCCTGTCCTGCCCTTGGCCGTACTCTCCAACCAGTCCCTTAAATTGCCTTGGTCAGATCACCAAACATCAAGATTTAATTCACTTCAAGTCTCATAATCAAAAGAACTGAAGCAAAGTAAGAAGAGAAAAAAATATTCCAGGTAGGCTAGGTCCATTCCATTTCCAGAGTGTGATTGAGTGGTTTGCAACATTCAGGAAACCAGCTCTTTTAAGTTAGCACCTTAATTTAGTAACAATTGGAACAAAAAACCCTAAAAACCAATATTTTAACTTCTCTCTAAATTCAGTCATATTGTTATTAGTGATTGTTACTAGTAGTTTCCCTGCCCAGCTACAGCTACAGTGTTTTTAATACAAGAGGTCTCCCACAGGATTTCAATCTCTAACACTTAGAAGGAACAATCTGTGGCCTTTCTGAGGGTGTCCCAAGTTTCTTGAAGTACTCCATTAGCTTTTCTCTCATCTACAAATCACACTTTGTTCAGATCTCTACATATGGGAAAGGTTAGTAAAAACATAATTTGGTATATGTGGTTAATTTGCCAATTATTACCAATTCATGTCCTTTTCTATATGGAGTAACTTTGTGTGATATCAACATGTTTTTTCATATTAATGGTCTTTGATATCTTTCAGGAACTGCTGGGAAGTGTAAAATTTGAGGATGGGATTTGAATATTATCACTTTAGTTTTAAAAGAAGCAGTCTGACCTCCAAAGTAGTCAAATGTGCTCCAGTGCTTTAATCATCACTGCACAGGACTCACTCCAGTAAACCATATCATTTTTGTACTGGGTAATCCAGAACTGGACATAATACTCCAGATGAGGCCTCACCAATATTAAAGAGAAAAAGGATCCTCTTCCTCATCCTGCTGGCAATGTTCTTACTAATGTAGTCCAGGAAGCTTCTTCCCTTTTTTCCATGAAGGGTGTGTTGGTAGCTCATGGTCATCTAGTTTTCTGTTTCCTGAAAACTTTCACTCCAAGGACCTTTTAAGCAAAGCAATTTCCGCCAGTGAGTCCCCAGTATGTACTGGCACTTGGGGGTATTCCTCCACTCCCTGCCCTCTTCTTCAGCTGGTCATGGTCCCTCTGAAAGGCAGCACAGCCACTGGCACACCAGCCAGTCTGCCCAGTTTGTATCATCTGAGAACCTGCTGAAGATGCACTGTGCTCCTTTGTCCAGATCAGTTATAAATATGGAGAACAGTACCAGTCCCAGTACTAAGCCCTGGCATACAGCACTAGTGGCTTTACCAGATTAGATCCAACCATCTAAAGCACAGAGCGTCCTGCTTCTTGTGATGAAAGGCAATTTCTCTTCTCCCTGAGCAGCATGTACACCATATAAATTGCTACTACCCTAGAGGGAAGACCAAGCCAGAATTAGTAACTTTAAAAAGCCCATGCTTTCTCTCTTTAATTATATACATCTTTTCATGCGACAGCATTAACCTGCTTCCTTCCTCATTTTCTCCCATTCTTGCCACATCCCATCTCTGACAACCCTGTAGAAAAAAATGAAGGGCTTCCTTGAACCCTTCATTTAATAACAAGCAAGAAGGAAGGAGGTAATCACTCATACATTGGCAACTCTATAATTATAAAGTCAATGAAATGTAAACCATCTTCACTACTGCCTTCTAAATAATTTCTTGTAATTACTAAAATATACTGATACATTTTCATTCTTCTGTTGGGCAGAAATTACTATTAAAAAGTTTGCAAAAAGAAAGAATATTAGAAGCCAAAAATCCAAAATTCATACGCAGGAAGATGTTTAACTGTAAGCATAAATTTGTATTAGAAGCAAAGGAGATGAACATAATAAATAGGCATGTTTTATTGCAGTATTTCCACTGAGGTATTTAATCACTTACAGTTTTGTGTAAGCACTAGAGAAGTTTCTCTGTGATGAACATCCAAGCCAATCTGAGTACAGATGTATTGTATCTCATTAGCACTACTACTATGAAAGGTAAAATACACAACTGCTTTGATTTATCAACAAGGTACAGAATATGCATTCAGGTGAATATAAACACAGTAGAAGCAGACTTCATAGATAGTATGCAGATGAGTGAAACTTTAAGCACTACTTTATGTGTTTTAATTCCACAGTAAATTTAATGTATGTATAACATAAATATTAGTTTACTGGGCTTAAATATGGTCATGTACAAAATTAAAGCCCCACCTGACAAGCTTTCTCTATAGTTGTCCTGAAGATTGTGCAACCATATAGTTGGGAGGAGTCTCGGTTCTGGCCCCTGGGCTGTTCATGCAGAGTCTCTGATCCCAAGGTGGCCACATGTCCCATGTATTACTTTCTCATCAATTTAGTTAATGGAGTGGTCCTTAGGCTGTACCTTGAGGATATGGTTGTGAACACCCACCTGTCTCCAGTTCCAGATGGGTAGAGTTCAGAAGAAGGCACCTGCAAGCCAGGTGTAAGAGAGACTCTGCTCTCAGTAATTCTGCACTGACCACTCCTAGGTGACTGCACAAAGGGAAAGGAAATTTCGGGTGGCTCCATAATCAGGAATCTCTGGCTCCTTGTATTATTTAAGGCAGACAGAGATGGCCTGACTCAGCTCTGAGTGTAAGTGGCAGACACGTCACTGGTGTGATGAGGTCACATATCCTCTGGTTATGTCTGACCTCCCTCGAACTTCTTTAATTTTATTGTTGAGACCTTTGAAAGTTCTACCCATAAATTCAGGGAGAAAGTTGGGATTAAGAGCAAGAAAAGTGCAAATTCTGAAATAATCACAAATAGCATCAAACACAAGGGATTAGATTACTCCCTTTTAACAGACACAAGGAAATATCTGCTCACTTCTCTCGGTGGAGAGTGATTTTCAGTAAACATGCCTAGGCATGTCCAGGTGTCAATTGTTACAGGTCCTGGACTGGGATCTGCCCCAGCTATTGCTGCCCCTGCCTCCCAGCCCCTTCAAGTTACAGCAGCCATTCCATTTTGTTATGCTGAAGCTTCAAAGAAGAATCAGACTTGAGAGCTTCTGCCATAGTTCAGAATCACTCAGTGCAATAGACAGAAAAATATGTGAAGGGTTTATTCATTATTTCTGGCATCACAAGATGAATTTGCAGGAGGCTGCTCAAGCTTTATGGACAGATTTACTACTTTAATATCAGAGGAAGAGCAGTGCCCTTACTTCTGACTGCAGGTCCTTGCACCTTCCTATGAAGCATCTCCCTCTGGGCTCTGTCAGAAACAAATTACTGCCTGGAACTTCTAATCTAGTCTAATGGTCTAATCTGGTCTAATCTAGTATGTCCATGCCTCTCTAAAGGATAACATTAAAAGCAGAAGTGTGCTTCTCCCTCCCAGCCTTTGCAACAGAAAGAGTGATTCAAATTTAAATGCTTTTGAAAGCATTGAAATGTTATAAATATTGCAGCAGAGTTACCCCTCATTTTTAAATGTGATAATTTATTTGATTTAATTTTCTACACTCTCTCTCAAAAAAAAAAAAAATCAAACCCAAAACAAAACTATATTTTCATCCAAATACTCATTAGTGCAAAGATCACAGGATAGGACTATATAGACAAGTCTGAAGAAGAGACATAGTGCTTATTTAATTTAATCACAATCTATTAAGTATTTACATAAATACAGTCCTCCAAGGAAATAAGCTTTTATTTTGCCAAGAGCAGTTCCTTGAAGGATGATAGGGCAAGAAATACTAAAGATATTATTATAAAAGGTTATTTAGAAGTATTAATTTTAATTATCTTGGATAATACTGAGGCTTCACATTCTTTCAAAAACTAATTTATTTTGCTTGCACCTGTTTATAGTTGCTTTCAGACACAGCAGTACTTTTTCCTTCTGTAACAAAGTCATATGTTCCATCCCCTTGGAAAGACACACTCTGTCTGAAATAATACAGACTCAGACAGTCTTCACCTGTCTGGGCAACTGTAGAGAACAAAACAGCCCCTCACTTATTATGATCCAAGAGAAGAACAGCTGCTACCAGGTGGGTGGGCCTTTCTCGCAGACCCTGCATACAGACCCTGCCCCCTTCAAGGGCTGCTTTCTGTACTGCAGAGTTACATCCACAGCAATCCCTTCCCCAGTTTGCATTTCCTGCCAGATCATTTAAGGAATCAAACCAAAGCAAATCTATGCTTCAATGCAGGAAACTTTCTTTCAGGGATAGGGAGCTCAGATAGCAAGAGTACAATACAATAGTACTGTTTACTTACACCTCCCCATGCATTCCTCATCAAAAGCACTATTTAATTAATATTCTTTCACAAATAAGGAGAATTTGACTGTAAATAAATTTTGATTTTACTATACAAATAAGAAGGTTGCACAACAGGAAGTGGTGTAAACTTAAACCATTCTGTAGCTCAGGGCTCATAGCAATGTTCACAGTGGTAAAAAAGATACAGTATTTTAACAAGGAGGTTCTGCTAGAAAAATGCTGACCTACACAGTCCTAAGCACTTAGTCTTTTGAAAGGTTAAACAAGTTGTTCTGTAAAATTAATTTTAAATCTAAAACTGAAACTGTAAAAAACTCTGCCTCTACCCAGAAAAATATAAATTCTGTAAGCAGATCATTGTATTCGGAGTTCCCTACTGACATACATATATTCCTCTGCAGAGGTATCTGCATGGCTTGAAGCAAATAGCTTGATGTCTGTCTCACATCTAGACTGGGAGAGGAGTATCCAGAAGACCTGAAAGGAGCTTGGTGCAATACAGGTTTTTAGGGTGGCCTAATGTAGCAGTCAATGCTGGGCACTTAATAAACCAGAGGAGATGCAGAAGCTTTATTATAAAGCAAATCTTATCATAGCTGGTGTAGTATGAAGGGGTCTCTCATTTTTATTCAGAGTTTATGAGATGTTGTTTCATTTATGATTAGTACCCTGCTTTTACCCAGGAAAAGGTGGCCACAGCTGTGCTGCCTCCTACCTGTTAAACCAGAGGTTATTATGCTCTCCTGAACCAAGGCCATTGCAGTTTCTTAGTCTGGGCAATAACTCGTTCACATTTTGCACATACTCAAAGAGAAAGCACAAGGGAGAAGCAGGAGCTCAAGCCATTTTCCTAAAGAAAATGTTCAAACTACAAATTGTGAAACAGGTGGTTCCATCTTCCCACGTCAGACACAAGGAGAAATAACCATCCTGTGTTTTTCAGATGGTGCCTGTGGTACAGATAACACTTATTTAGCTATTTTGCTTTTTATAAGCATATATACCATAAAAATTTTGCCTTAGAACCTGAAAGCAATTTAAAATATCACTTGTCCAGTGTGTGCATGCTTGTATCTGTCCATAAGCCTCCTGCTACATTTGACAAGGTAAATCCACAAGTTGAGTCTTTACCTCTTTTCAACCTCCTGAAAAATATACAGATTTTATGGTCCATCACAAAATCTCTCCTTTTTTTCATCCTGCAACACCATGAAATTTTGAAATCCTCCAGTTGTGTTACTAAAAAGCTATGATTGTTATAAAATGTGAAAGGTACTCTATAACCTGAGCTCTATGGGGAAAGACTATCCAGATGAGTCCTGCTCAATTACTGTGGTATGGTCCTTTGTATTCACATGCATTCATCTTCAGTTAAGAAGAGAACTTCCACAAAAAAAAAAAAAAAAAAAAAAAAAAAAAAAAAAAAAAAAAAAAAAAAAAAAGCATCCACAAGAGGGATTCTAAGAGTTAAACCAAATAACTGACACTCCTGTTTCTGCACAGATCATGCAGCGAAGATAGACACTGGACAGACTTTATTCTGGGAACTGGTGCTTTTTTATAAAAGTGCTATTTAATCTTACTCTTGCTTATTTGTACAGCAGATTCCCTGAAAACAGAGAGCAACACCGAATTGCCATCCTGGATTCTAGAACATATGTACAGCTTGGTGCAATGTGCACTTTGAGCAGTAGGTGGAAACAGAGCAATGAAAATAGGACCCATTATCAACCCTTCAGCACAACAAATGGAATAGCTTTCTCAACAAACATTACAGATCCCAGAATGGAGGAATGGCAGCTAACATCCACTTCATTTTATTGGAGGGCTTCTATCATTTTCTCTTCTTTCACATAAAGAGAAAATATCCTTAGTCTTCTTAAATGTATTTTTAATTTTCTTGCTTTAAATTTTGGGATACCTTTATTCAGAGTCCTCAGGTACATTTCTGTTGGCTATTCTAATATTTCCATGCAAATTAGACACACAGCAATCTTTCTTCTGTTGCTATTGCAGTTTTGCAGATTTTTATGTTAAAAATATACTGCTGCTTTTGTTGGCTGCCATTTCCTTGGTATAGATCCTAAGCAAATAAAATAGTGAAAATAGAAATGTAATGCTCTCCTTTCACTTGCTTATGCAACAAGAAAGTCAGAACTAGGGAAGTTACCCTAATTTTGCTCCTTTTATCAGACAGTTCTAGGAGACTCTTTATCATAATGTTTTGGGGGTTTTTTTCCATCTCAGGAATGAGAACTGGAACAATATTTAGCTTTGGATGGTAGCCATGTTTTATATATTATGTTGGCTGTGGAAAATTTGGCTCCAGAAAAGTCCATATGCAACTGCAGCAAAATCCCACAGAAATGAGGTGGAATGATGTGGCATTACACTGGAAATTACAAAGCAGAAGTGAGACAAACAACAGCAGTTCTGGTCCAAGCATTCGTGGTCATGATGGCACATTCAGGCCTTCTCATCTTACTTCCAAGATCAATGGTGTAAAACCATCCACTTGAAAGGACATAGTCGTGATTTATGCAGTCTCAAAAGAGCCTGACCTAGTCATCCCTCACCCTTTCAGTACTGCCTGCAGAGCTTAAAAGGTCTGGGTTAAGAAGCTGGTACAATAGCAAGGGATGTCTCCAGTTTTATTTAGAGTTCATGACATGCTGTTTCATTTGTGACTTCTACCCTGTTTCATTTTCCCTTCTTCCAAGTTCTTCTATTTCTTTTTTCTTTAGCTAAAACATTGGTGTTTACCAATAAGTTGCTCAATTTCATTATGCATGTTTGTCCAAGTTCTGCATCTATGCCCACCTTTTTACCAAGAAGAGGCCAGACAACTCATATCTCTAGCCAATTTTACGAATTGAAGCAGATTTCAACTGCCTGAGGTGACTTAGTCAATCAGCTCAGATGCCAGAGCAAATATTCATACTGATGGAATGCAAGTCAGAATGTGAACTGAACTTGAAACCTGTTGAAGCTTGGGGGTAACTAAGAATATTGTTCCAGATCAAAAAAAAAAAAAAAAATCTTCTATCTACTGGGTAAATATATTAAACAAATTAAATTAAATTATTTCCAACACATTTTCTAAACTCTGTAGTAACAAATGCTAAGCTAAAGTCAAAGAGCTGATATCAGATAGGTGCATAAACCTAGTTTCCTGAAGGAAGTTTGTGCATGATCTGTTCAATGAAGGTTAGATAGATCAAGATATAAATGCAATTATAAAGTAAAACCTTTGCTTGTGGAAAGGTTTTGAGGAATTCGGTGCCAGTTGCCATTAAATTAAACCTGCCAGTGCCAGTTGTCATTAAATTAAACCACATTTCCTCAAAGATTTTTGAAAATCGTTTTAAAAATAAATCAGTTCCATAGGACAAATAGTGTCTAGCGCAGTCCTTTGTCCCTTATGAAGTGGTCATCCCAATCCTTATAATTATGGTCATCTTTTAGAGAAGACATAAGTTAAATAGCATGAAAATCTCCTTGCAATATAGTAAAAGTGTGTCATTCATCCTTCACTTACAACTGAAAGGTGATGAATTCCTAAATGAAGTACAGGAAATGTTAAATACATCCTTAAGTGGTTCTTGTGTACATTCAGTAACATCTCTGCTTGAAATAGTGTCACAAGATACTGGCATTCATTCAATTTAACTTATTATTCCAAATCTGCTGAGTATTTAGAGATTGAATTTTGTATCAATGTGACTTTCTAGTAGTCTAGCTACATGACTGAGCAGTTTCCTGATGGCAACCTAAAGAATTCAAATGTTGCTTCTGAAATAAGAAATAAAAAAGGACTTTTCAGGACAGTGAGAGCCCACATTACACATGGCAGAAGTACAGGGAAAAATCTAATTGTAAATTAAACAGAGATTATATGGAAAACACTGCAAGTCAAGCACAGATGTTCTTTTTTTATTACAAATTAGTTCCCATTTTAAGTTCCTCAGGTAAGCTTATTGCTACAACATGGACTTACCAATTTTGGCACGGAAGAGTGTAGCTCAGGAGAGCTTTCCAGATGCAAAAGCTTCCACTGCTCACAAAGCCTTTGAAGACATGATCACTGAATAGAGGATGCTTGATGTGCCTCCAGTTACTACTTCCAACAGCTAAAATCCCTTTTCCACCAAGATTCAAGTTTCAGGCTAAAGCAGACTGGAAGTTTACCTCTGCTGTTATCTACTTTTGCTGGCTGGCAGTTGCTGTTGGTGACTGGAAGTGTTACTAGGAGTGGTTTTGGCTCTGAGTAGGATAGCTGTGAGTCAACATGTGGGATAAATCCAGACATGCCCAGCTTTCCCCCTGCTTTGTAAACACAGTGATCTGATAGAGAAATCTGACTTTAAAGCACTTCAGATGCATTAAGTTTATCTCTGCCTTTCTGCCACATAAAGACTGTCTTCATACTCAGCCCAATAGTCAGACTCTTTTTTGAGGCACCCTAAATTGCAATGACTTCCTTGCTTGCAAGGTGAAGCGTGAGTGATAAGCATCAAGAGTGAGATCCTGGCTGCCTAAAGCCAAGAGAAAGATCCCATTGATCTCAATAGAATAATGGCATTGCTTCAAGACACTGCAGATCACTTTGGAGGAGACTTCCCACAGAACCCATTTTTTTCCTCTCCATTGTACTGTTCTGGCCACTTTTTTAAATCTTTTCCATCTAGAGCCAGTGTCTTCTACTAGAAAATCCCCCATGACAAATTTCACTGTCCTGTTTCCACTGTTTCCTCAAACAGGCTGCCTTCATATTCTTGTTTGCTTTGGTAAATTAAGTTCCAGCTAATACTGTAATTTGGAATATTTACAAACTTTTTTTTCTGGATGAATAGCTGTTAAAGCAAGGGTCATTCAGCTGAATTCCTTAAAGTATGTCTTTATGCTACACATCAGGAAGATAGCAATTGCTTTTCTGGGTTTAATATCACACATACTACACTAAGTCTTGGCAGTATAGAATGTCTTCTGCAGACAGTCTGGATTTTAAGCTGGTGTCCAGCAGTAAGCTGTATTTTTTCACTGAAGTTACTAACTGACACAGTAAAAATGGATTTTCATATATGAAATGTTAAGGAATATATTCAATAGGCAAACTGGTACTGTGCTTTTGCAGGAGAGGACATCAGGAATTTGTGTTTCAAATGTTTAGAAATAAGGTGGTCATAGACAGAAACAGACATACACGGCCATATTCTTTGCAGTCTCTGCCAAATCCTGCTATCTCCAATAAGCAGAACAAACAGACATAAACAGAGTTTTCAAAATGTTTATTAAGAAAATTCAAGGAGAAAAAAAGACAGAAAGAAATAAGAAGACTGACTCCAGCGAATTCAGGATTCCTCCAAGAATGGCTACTTATATCACCTACTTATGCACTTTTGAATCTGTGCATTTTTGTCCCTATAATATTTTAGGATTTAAAAGAACCCTTTGATCTTTACTCTGACATCCTGTAAAGGCCATTGGCATCCAGTAAAGGCCAGTGAGCTGCTCTGAATTTTGTTTATATTAGTATGCATTTTTTTAAGATAAAGTGGATATTATAATTTATCAGGCACTGTAGTTTATATTTATCACAGATTGTAGAAAATGGATCCTTGCAGTGATGCTAAATCTGCAACCCAGATATATGCAGAGTCCATATACAGGGCATAAAAATTTTTCTCATTACTCAAATTAGGCCATCAAACTGGCAGGGCATGAAAGAATTCTCAAATGGTTCTCAGATCATTTTCCATCATCCTTTAACACTGCAAAATTTATTTGCCATTGGATCTTTGAGTAAACAGCTATAGGGTAATCTCTCCCTTAGTCATGAAAAAGTTTGACAGGACTTGATTAAAATGTAAGCATCTTAGATGCAGAGCTGCTTGTAAGACACTTTTCGAAGTAGAAGATTTATCTGAAGCAAAAAGTGGTTTATCTATGTGTCTTGCTTAGCTTTTGGATGCTGGTCTCCCTCTTGGTAACTAAAATATACTGAAAGCAATTCATTATGAGCTCTGTATACACAGGTATGAGCATGCATGAACATACTCATGTTGGATTGTCTCTACATCAAATTTCTCTTAGGAGTCTTGGATATCATAAACTGTAATGATATTATACAACCAAATAGACCAGTATCTGACAGTGAACAGCACTGAAAATACTACATGTATAATAATACAATATTGATACAATCCTTTCTTATTGAACTAGTTCATAACTGAAAATTTCTTAGAATATTTAGCATACACCATCATAAAATTACAGTGAATCATTAACTAGCAGCCCTAATAGCATTTTAATAAGACAAGAGTGTTTTTAATGTCAGTTAGCAATGAGTGTAACTCTAAAAATATACACTGTCTGTGAGTCTGTGTTTCTTGGATAGTAATTCAGGACATGTTAATTTTATAATGTCAGTCCTCTGTCACCCCATCAAAACCTTTGATTCAGTGCCCCTTGCAAAATGGCACAAGTTCAAGAGCACATCAAGGAGTGCAGAGCTTAAAGCACACACAGTCACTTACAAGTATTATCATGCACTCAGAATAATTGCTACTAAAAAAAGCCAGGGGCTATCAAGCAACATTTTAATCTTAATTCAGAGTAACTACAGTGTATTAAGCCCCTCTCTGCAGTTTCTAACTGGAGATACTTAAAAATATTTTCCTTTCCAGCTGAAATGAAGGGAACTGTTGAGGAATTCTCATTGAACAGTATTTCCTCAAAGTACTGAGGAAAATTACAACAGACTTTCTGTTGCAAGTAGACACAACTCCTCTTTCATTGCTTTATTTAGATTAATTCATTTAGATGGTTTTTAGATTAACAATCCAAAACCAAGCTGAATTTTGACTGATAGCATTTCTTCTCATAGCTGTGCTTTAAATAGAAGCCTATTTAGCACATGGAAAAGGAAATCTTGTCTTACTACATACAATATATAGAAATGTGACTTATATTTTAAGAATTCAGTTTGTAGCATTTTGTGTTAACCTACTGTACTGTACCTTCTATCACTCTAAAGAAGACAAACAATAAAAATGCATATTGTATATAAATTGAAATCGTCTGCTTTTGGTCTTGAATAAAGAAATCACAAAATCGAGTTATCCATTACAATGCAGTATGGACACATAAAACTTCAAGAGAAAAAAATTGAAAACTCCCAGGAGGTGCAACTGTTTCTTTCATAGAAGGTGGCTCAGCAATAAACGCCCAAATCTGTTCCTCAGAATTGAAATGACATTATTAGGACACAATCCTAAACTATTTCAAGACATAAAAGATGAATGCCAATCTTAAAGATGACAAGAGATTCTTGTAAAATCTGCTGTGAATGAATCCAGGCCTGGTAGCTAAACCAGAAGGAAATATAATTACTTCCAGTGTTCTCATGGGGCCTTGCTCAGAGTCATAACAATGAGAATTGAAGCTGTGCATCACCCTTCTCATTAATTAACCTGTTTCTTTCTAGAGGTGCGATGTAAGAAAAAATAAAACTATGGAGACATAAAGTGCCGCCAGATCTCTGAGCTTCATTGTGCAGAGGAGCTCCATGGGGAAGCCCCTTGCTCAGGAAGGAGCAGGGAGCAATGCCTGTCCTTGCTGTGCCAGAGGAGAGCACGCAGGCAAGCAGACAAAAGAAGTCAGCTGGTCACTTCAGCCTCTCAGAACCAGTGATCTCACCCTCTCCTCCCACCAGTACAGAGCTGCTAGACTTGGACTGATTGCCTTTATTTTATTACCTACTCGCCTGACATATAGGAGAAGTTAACGCCCAGTTCTTGATCACTTAAATTAATTTGGAATTATTGGATGCAAGCCAGCTGATGATGACAGTGTTGAGATTTTCTTCTCCCTTTATGAAAAGGAAAAAACAGTGCTGGACAGTTACATCAGAGCTTTTTAGCAGGGCATTAATAAATCATGTGGAGATTACTGATACTGATGATTATTCACAAGCATTACTTGGGAGCTAAAGTTCCTCAAAAGAGCCAGGTGCCTAAAATATGTGTTTCAATGATTATTTGAGTATTGAGAATGTCTGCCTTCTCTGTACTGAAGAGATGAAATTAATTCATGATTTAGAGAAATACTGTGGAAATACTTTTCTTGATTCAATGTTATGTTTGTATAAAGTAGAATGAGTATGAATGGAATCTGCTTAATTTCAAGAATTTTTTTTCTCATGAACAGATGCTTAGGTTTACTCATTGTCATTTAATAGCAGAGTTTAAATTTGTCTCATAAGTAATGAAAAATATTGGTAAAAAAATGCTGCTTCTCACTGCCATGGAATATAGCAACTGATTATCCACAGAACTGAAAAATTGATACTGAAAAGAATCTACATGCCCAAATTCTATACAAGTGACTAAACTATTTCAGAACTGTGCCACCTGATCTACCTTGTCGTTTTGCACACTGGCAAGCTGCTGAAAAAACCCCATTTAATACAGTTTGGCTCTTGTGATTCTTCCTTGCTTTGTGGTGTTATATCCATCCCTGGATGTTCTGCAACCCTGCTTTTCTATTTCTTTAAATAAAAGCTGCTTCTTTGATCATCTCTAGCATGTGCCAAGACACAAGACAGATGATCCAATGGTGCAGTTGAGAATCCTCAGGAGGAAATTTATTATTGGAGAAAAAAATTACCTCTGCACTTGAGATTGAAGAAAGAATATACTCTTCCTTTGGTTATTCACCTGCTGCAGGTGAAGTGCAACTGCCTCTGCAAATGGCTAGGAGATTCCACCTTTCCTCAGCAGCAGTGAATGGCAGCATGAGCTGGATAGCCCAGATTTGGAAACACAGGAAACTGTCCACAAACAGCTCTCAGGAATGCAAAAAGTGCAATGAAACTTGTGGCAACACTGGATGAATAATAAGTATATCACAACTAGAAAATGGTTACACAACCAGTTGCTAAAACAGCCAGCCTAACAGAAGGACAGATTATAGAATGCCTTCACTTTTAAAAATTTAGAGAAGGAAGGGAAGAAGGGAGGAAGCGTAGGAGGGAGAAAGGGAATAGAAGGGAAGAGAAGGGAAGTGGAAGAAAATATACAACAAAAGGGAGAGGGATGGTGGAAAGACATTGTATTTGACTTTTTTTTTAACAGATATATACTTTTATATATTTTTTAAAGTTCCTGATGAGCTGCATGAGTAAATAAAAAGTTTATATTGGAGCATCACAGAAGTTCTACAAAGCAGCCTTCACAATTGAAATATTCTGAGTTTCTTTTTTTTAAACCAGTTTTTGCTGCAGTAGAAACCTGTGCTCCATCTCTTTTCCATCCCCTAGAGATTTTCTGACATAACCACCAGGACTGTGTTAACAATTCAGAATGACTCGGTCATGTTCTTCTGCCAGGTCAAACCAAACTGTTCCAAATCAAGCAGGAACTCCATGGTTTTAGTCAGACACTTCAAGTATGTCCTTCTGAAAATAAACATTATCCCTTACTTCCTATGATCAGATGGAAAGAGCCACATCTTAAAAGAGTCTTGATATTTCCAAGATAACAAAATAGTGATGTTTATTGGTCTAAGTAAATCCCTTGTAAATAATTATCTGGAGTTAATTGTTTAAATACAATCATAGATTTATACCAGAAATAACATTTATGATACACCCATTTTGCTGTTACATTTTTGTACCAAAGGAATGACCCTCTGCAACGACCAGGTATGCAATCTCTTTCAGAAATGAACAAGATGAAAAACAAACCCATTCACTTTTTAATAGGGCTCTGTCATCCTTTCTTCTAAATCTCAGAGGTATTTATGCTTATACAAGAGTCAGTTACAGTTCATCATGTTGCTCCAGCTCTACATTTGTAGCAGCACAATGCCATTAGTCATTTCCAGAACCATAGCTATTAGAGATTGAAGTGACCTTTTAATGTCATCACATCCTACCCTGATTCCTACTATCCATGGCAACAGACTAATGTCAAACACACCATTATGACTTCACTGCAAAGTGTAGCAACAGGGAAGCTGATTTCCAGTTTTAAGCTAAATTTCAAAAGTCAGAGGCTTTTGCCATCTAAATCACTGAAAGTTATTTGCATTCCATTTGCAAGTTGTTCAATAGTCAAGATATTTCTAACCCCCCACCTTGCACTGATACCTAAATAAAAAATTGATTCTTTTTGGCAGAAGAGAGAAAATTAAAATGGCCACATAATGAAGAAATCAGTGTTTGATCCAGGAATCTTTCAAATAAAGGACAGCTCTTTTATAACATGGGGTGGACATGATTTATCTATTTTCCTTACCCCAATCAAAGCATTGAAGGCTCCTATTGCAGGGGTGTGGTATAGACAGGCCTATATCCATTGTATATAATGTGGACTCCAGTGTAAAGCAGTTCTCAGTTGTATCCCAAATCCCCCTGGAAGGAACCACTCTGCTCCACATGGGACAAAAACACCACATCTGCAATACAAGGTGCTGGAACCTGGGTTAAACACAGGGCTCACCAACGTTGTAGCTAAATACACTTTTGGAGATGAGCAGTTTCTCTCTGCTGCATGTATCTGGCTGTGTATCTGAAATGCATCGCAGTGTAAAGATATTTCAGCTTGCTTTAGACTAATAGCAGTATAATGCAGTTTTGATATAGAGCTACACTTATGGGAATTAGCCCTTCCTCAGAGGCAGGAATACTCACCCTGGGCCACTGCCGTGCTAACACACATCTATTGCTTGTAGGACCAGAGCTGATGTGCATACAGAGCTATTTTCTGGGCCATACCTGCCCATTCCAAGTGCATTGCACTTCACTGAAACTCACTGGTGAGTTTGCTTGGTATAAACATAATGCCTTAACAGAATAGAAAAAATAATCAAGCCTCCCTTATTTATGGTTAATGACATTCCTGCAGCAAATTTATTTTGCTTGCAAGAGTTTGAATGCCAAGAGTAATCACATCAAGATCATTTATCAAGAACTGAGATGTGTGACTCAATTTTGTAGCTGGACCTCTGTCTCTAATAGGATTTAAAGGACATTTGAGAAAGAATTAAAACCCTCACTGTTATCATAGGGAGTTAGAGTCTGATGGCATCTCACCTCTGATATAAACCCACAGGCTATGGCAGCTAGAGACCGATGGTAATATAGCACTAGGTAAATGCAAAGTGCTTAAAAGTGTGCTCAGACAAGGTCATGTGTGAAAGGAAAATTAATTTCCCACTGACATTCCAGTAATCAAAAAGAACAAAAGAGATATATTCTTAATTTGTCTCTATTCAGACAAATTAATGCTAAAAAAAAAAAAAAAAAAAAAAAAAAAGATAAATTTAATTTCACTTCAAAAGGACTGAACAGGACAACATAAGGGCTTACTTAAGGAGTTGGCTCAGAGCTTTGTAAAATGCAGTGTTGGGAAACTGAGCATCTGTGGTTTTATATTTCAGGGATGATGCAAGGTTTTCCAACCTTTAAATTATGGTTTGTGCAAGCAATACTCTGTTATTTAACAGATTTGCAGATGTGTCCATCTCCAAGATAATGGGCATTGCATTTCTGTCATTCAAAAGTCTGTTATTCACAATAAATCAAAGAATGAATGAATCCAATCCTCTCCTTCTGTAAAAGCTTCTAAACACTACTTGGAGAGATTCTAGCAGAGGCTATAATAGATCTTTATACAGATACTCCTTAAAGAGTTTACAGATAAAGGAAAGAATTTTCCATCTCTATTTTAGAAGCAAAAGGCACGAGGGACCTTTACTTGAACCAGTTACACAGCTAGCCACTGCCAAAGCTTAGTCTGAGGTCTAGGCCTTGCTATTACACTCCTCCCAATCTATCCATCCATCCCCTGAAAAAATCCAAAGTGAGAGGAGGGAAGGAGGGAGGGAGGAAAGGAGGAAGGCAGGATGGCAGGAAGGAAGTCAGGAAGGAAGGCAGGAAGGAAAGGCAGGAAGGCAGGAAGGAATGAAGACAGGAAGGAAGGAAGGTATTTTACTTTGCTATTGAACATAAGACATAAATAGCTGCATAGGTTATGACTAATAATATGTGCAGTGATGCAAGCTAAAATAACAGTTATTTCTCAGGACTAAAAGCTGAGTTCAGTGAAAGGACATAACATTACATGTGCACAATCACTGGGAAACACTGACTGGCATTCTCCCTTTTGACCTTACATGACAGGGTTACATTCCAATGGAGAACATTGCCAAGCCTCAGTTCAGCATAAAAACAACACAGAGGAAAATACTCTGTAGCAAACAAGCAGAACTAAAAACTGTTTCAATAAAAAATAAAAAGTCACGTTTGGAGCCATCAGCATCTCTGAAAGCCTGTTTATTCTCTTGCCTGAAATCTGACAGGCCCATGATGAATTAAATGTACTACAATTAAAAGAAGTGTTTGGGGTAAACTAGAAACGCTTTGTTTTCTTTTTCACACTAGGACTCAGCTGACTTACATACCTCATCACAAGATGCAAGGATGTGGCAACTCTGCCCTTCTTGCTGTGTGACAAAAACTTTAAAAAAAAAAAGGGCTATGATAAAATTAGAAATAGAAATCTTGAAAGCTTAATATTATACAAGATATTCTGCAAGAGAGGAATTTTTTTTTTTTTGCACTTCAGTTTCATGATTTGGAGTTTGTGGCTGTCAGTTTACAGAAATAAATTTCAGAGAGTCAGATTTGCGTGGGACTTAAGTGCTGCCTCAGTTCTCATAATGTTCTCTTTGCATTGGGTTGGAAATATCAGGCTGTTAACCTACTCTTTCTAAAATAAAGGAAATAGTATATTTTACTAGGAAATATGTAAGATTTTGCCAGATTGTCAAAGGTGTTAGTTGAAATGAATCCTGTGAAAATAAGCCTCTGTGCTGTGCTGTTTTCCCTTCTGAAAAATTTTCAGACTCTGACCCCTGAGAAATTTTTTATTTCCCCAAAGGGACAGACAATATAGCCACTGTCTGTAAAAAAGAAGCAACACTATTCCTGTACAAAAAAAGTCAGATTTCTCTCCCCTTTTTCACAGTCAGAACAAGGATACTGAAGAAATATTTTTGAGGGGTCCTCTCTGCACATGTACTGCTGCTGCCTGGGCTGGGAGCAGAGAGATGAAGGTTCCCCACAAGAAGGTCCACCAGCTCTAGAGGAGAATATGGATCCAGAAAGAGATCCAGGAGGATGTTAAAAAGAAGTCCATCTGGTTATGTCTATATTGGCAGAGCGAGTCTGATATTGTGATTTTGCCTTCTCTATTGTTAAAGAAGGAAAACAGTCCCTGGTATAGTTTAGGCCCTGACCAGTTCCCAAACAAATCTTCAGCACAGGCCCAGAGTTAGAAAAAGCTGTGCACTATTTCCCAATAGATAGCTGGGGTGTTGCAAGCTTGTTTATGAGCCTTCAGTTGTAAGAACAAGACTAGTCCATGCCAGCTGGCCTGAGAGGATTGAAGCATGGATCCTGGCACTGCTGCATTTGCAAGTACAGGGATAGCCCTGTGTTGATGAGACAAAAACTGTGGTGTTTACTACTAGGAATGGGATGAAATCAGTATGACTCCTAACATTAATAACACTTGTGGAAGAGCCAAGAGACTTAGAGAGGTGAAAAACAGCTTATACCTTGTCGAGCAGTAATGCTGATTTGAGCAGGGAGAAAAGCACATGGAGTGAATGGATGTGCCGTTCAGAGGAGAGAGAGGAAATAATCTCCTCTCAGCACATTTTTGATATTAAAAGTCCAATGATTTTCTTTTTTTATTCCTCAGTGTTTGCAGATGTGTTCAATATTTTCAAGATTCAAGACTTTTTGTCCTCCTTTGTATCTTGGTCAACTATATTTCATGAATTTGAGAGCTGTTGGCATTACAGTAAACCAGGATGGGCTTTCCATGTAATGGGCTTTTGTTATAAATTCAAAATGCTGAGTAAACTCCATCAAATTTGCCAATTTTTTTAGATAGACTATTGTAATGTATAAAAGGCTAATCAAACTGAATGGAAAGGAGCAAGTGCATATCTACTAAATCACCATGCTTTACAATCTTTTCAAATGGATTTTCTGTCTGTAGACAAAGCTGACCATCAAGTTCAGTAGCAAAAATAAGCCCTTTTTATTAATTTTAATGTGCTGATATGGTTCACTGCCTCCACAGTAAGAAGTCAGATAAAATCCCAATATGTCAGGCTGACAAATTTTAATAATTGCTTTGTTTTGGAGGAGAGAATAGTAATTTTATATTATTATTCCTTTTTGAGATTATCCAATTGGCCATGTTGAAAACCTGTTTCTATCACCTTCAAAATTACTTTGAAACAAATAAGGATTATTTCAATTGCACTTGTAAATGGAAAAAAAACACCCTCATTTATACTCCCTAGTTTTAAATTTCTTTCTTTTATCATTCTTACCACAACTAGGTCAAAAGAGGCTATTAAACACTACCCCTTCTTCAGGAATTCATTAAGATATATTAAATGCTAGGTTTTGATGACTTCATTTAATTAGAAGATAAATTTAGTTTTGGTACATTAAGTGACTAAAGCATGTTAACAGCTGTTTTAGATAGGTGTTAATTTAAACCCCAAATCGGCAAAGATTTTGCATGTCCCTGAGCCCAAAATGATGTGGATATTTTCCTTTTACATAGAGTGAGCTGAATTGAATGTTGATTTTATCTCACATCTACTTTTGCTGAAGTTTCATTTCCTGTATGAACCTGTTCTGCAATGGCACTTTCACTGATAAATAACACACTAGATTCTGATGAAAGACAGGAGATCATCTTACAGCGTTTTTTACTGTCTTATGAAATAGTTGTTTCACCCATTACCTCCTCACCACGTCTTCATTAAACTGCTGCGCCCATATAACAACTTATGACAACAACATATAGAATACACAAATTTAAGGAATGTAGAGGTCCCCAAGCAAATTTTATTTCCAGCAAGAATCACAAGAAATATGACAATATAATAGAAATACTTTGAATGTTGAATGTTGCACTAAGATAGAGAGAAAAGTCTGTGGCCCAGTTTGCCAGTGCCACTTGATGTGGCATCTGCTGTCTAGGTGGCAGCACTGCTTTTGAACTCATTCTACAGGGATGTTCCCACTGCACCACAGAGCAGAGCTCATCCTGACAAGTCTAAATCAGCTAATGATTTCACACCACAGGAAGCCAAGTTGTGGGATGATGACAGACTACAATGTGCCAAGTGCCACAGACACACCAGAGATGTGCATGGGAAGAGAAAGACGAACAGAGACATCCACCAGAACTGATCCATTTTCTTTCTGCCTAAAAGGGCCTGGGTTGGAAGCAGTATTGGGAATGAATATGTGGCTCTGTATCCAACTTTACAGGAGCAAGTCTGCTTTATGCACCCTACCCCCAAATCACAGAGACTCGCCAATCACCTTCTTGTTTGGTTTCCATTTGCTTCACGAGGATTGACTTAACATACAAATCCCAAGTGTCACACCAACTATAACCTGATAGCTTCCATCTGCTTCACCTCCAGATCCCAATCCTGTTCCCGATCTAAAAATAAGACAAACTGCAATAAAGTGAGGTTCCATAAAAACAGAAAATGGACTTTGTAATTTTTCTATATGTATCTCCAAAGGCAAAGATCATGGTGCTACCTGGTCTGCGTCAAATTATACAGATATTAGGACACTCACCAGGACCTGGGACATATTCCACCTTTTCTCCTGAATCTGATGGAGACTCAAATCCATATCTCTCTTCTCTGAAAAGGTAATCTAACATTTAGGTTAGGGATACAGTCATGCAGAGAAACAAGGAAATGGCAGCATTGTATAATGGCACAGCTCCAGAAGGAAGGATCATCTGAACCCAAAGTAGCCTGGTAGAGAAAGGATTTATCTAGGATGTGGGGTTGAGTTCTCCATCAGCACAGCAGTGATCTGAATCTTAGTTTTTTAATGCTTGAGCATGAGCTGAAATTATAAAGAAAAAAGGAAAGATAACAACTCCATGTTATGATTTCAACTTTTGAAATTAAGATTGTGCCCACCCTGAAGGAAACAAAATTGTCTTCAGGAGGAGACTTTTAGTAGTACATCAGAAGTAGAAAAAAGCTTTGTAAAAAGAAGTAAGGTGCAAAAAGACTCATAGAGCACATGCTGTGCCAGTTCAGATGATGTACTTGGCTTGGTGATGACATGAAGTGCTAGTCAGTCTGGCTTTAAATGCCAGCTCAATGCAGAGAACCACTATTACCCTCAGGAAAGTAATGGAAAACCTACACCGCCTTTGCACAGCTGCAAACGCATCAAGGAACTCTTGAACCACAGTGCAATGAGGGAAGTTTCATCCTTTGCTTTCTGCTCCCTCCTACCTTTCCTTCAGCCAAGACACAAAGAAGGTGCAGAGCCTTGTTCTTCTTGTTCTTCCCCTCAAAACTAACTGGGTGAACCTTCTGTGGAGCACTTAGGGAACTTGTTCCATTCACAAGCATGCTGACACCGCAGTGTTCTCACCACTCACTTAATGTTTTTTCTTATCTAATTTCATCCTAGACTTTCTCCCTTTTAAAGCACATATATAATGTCCCTGGATAAAAAGATCAGGAATAATATCAGCTATTTATTTTTATACTGGTATTAAAAAGTCATGTACTGGGTCTGAATCTTATTAAATTATTTCTCTACACGTTCGGTATTTACATGCTATAGGCACATGGGAAAACATTGTAAATATTTATAGTACTCTGGGTGAGGAGACTTCAAAATTAGCAGAAAGAAGGTTTCCATACAGCAGTGAGGACTGTGAACATTTGCTTTCCTAGATGGGATGTGCCTGTTTTCACTTTAAGGGTTTGCCAGGTGGTAGGACTGAGTTAAAGTACCTGGCAAACACGAGTTCTGGGTGCATTTGTGCTGTCAGTTGTTCCTATTGCCCACGTGCACATGCTGGATCCTTCATGGAGCAACTTGGTATCCACCCAGCTAAAACCTGGAAATGACTCAATCATAGAACCATCTCAGGGCCTGCTCCAATAAGCATTATGGGTGGAAGCAAGCCAGCTCCCATCACCTCCACCTGGCCCAGCCTTCAAACCCCTTCCTAGCAGGCAGCAAGCTGTCATAATACACAACTCCTTATGCAAACACACCCTTGGCATCCTGCACAATTACAGCAGTGTTGGAGGTGCCTGGGAGTTAAGTGACTGCAAAGGATAGCTGCTGCATCTGTCACATCCTAGTGCTTATAGATAGGGCCAGGCTGCTTGAGGGGGCGTGCAGCAAGTTGTGGAACACAATTCACTGATTGAAGAAGTGGGAATGCATCCTTAGAGCAGGTGGTGGGACCAGCACAGACACAATCATCCTTTCCCTGCTGAATCCTTTCAGAGAGAGGTTGTGTGCAAGCCAAACTCTGAGAAGTTGCAACTGAGAAAAGTCTGGTTATGCCAACTACTGAAGCTTGTTTGAAGCTCATTTCCTGCTAAATCTGAGCTTGAGAACTGGTATCAGCCAGTCATGCACTGAATGCCCTACTTACTTTACTTACTTGCTTATTTTTTGGGGGGTGTTGTCTGTTTTTATTTTAACCACTGATAAAGCCTGTGCTGAATGCTGTAGATCAGGTTTGGTTAACCAGCATTGCCCTGGGGCTTTGTGCAGTGTACAGATTCCTGCATGCACACCCTACTTTTTCTTGTTTGGTGACTCCTCCCAGATTCATTGTCCACTTTCACCCCAATGCCTGTTTCTATTTTCTGCCCTTCTTTTGGTTCTGTCTATGTACCTTATTATCTGCATTTTCTAGGATCTGTAAACAATTCTGTTATCTTTATCTACCTTTATTTTTATTTGGGTTTTTGGTTTGGTTTGGTTTTTTTGCTTTTCTTTATGTCAGCTCTGTGATTACCTGCAACCTATTGCATAACAACACAAACACATGGTTCAAGGTTTGAGGATTTTCTTTGATCATTAACAACTATGAATAGATGATAACTCTGCACTCTACAGAGGACTTGTAGAGTTCTACACCATCTACATTCAATAAATTGCTCAAAAGTGGCTATCCATATTTTTACAAATTATTGTTCAAATTAAGTAACAATTTATTGAAAATTGCTTTTGGAATAAATATTTAAAGTAATAATTGATAGTTATTCAAGTAGTTTATTAAAATTCTTGTAAGAACTATAGTACTTTATTCCTTTTACCCAGTGTTTTTTTCCCAGCAAACTTTTTTCTTTGGCAATTTTTCTCCACACATAGAACCAATTAAGTACTGACTTAGATATTGCTCACTGTATTTCTTTGTTCTACAGACATCTATCTCAAAATCTGATTACCTCATAATATTGTAACTGATAAACTCTTTTCTTCCTGTATTTATTATTAAATATAAGTATTTTTCTATAACTGGATAGATTTGATAATTTTTTTCACCAATTAGAATTCTCATAAAAATAGATGAAGAATTTAAGCATTCAATGGGTATTTAAATATCTATATTCTAAACGTTTTCTCTAATTTATTTTTTAAATCTTGTATTAATGACGGTTTCATATGCAGCGGTGGTCAAATTACCTGAGATTCTTCTACAAGGAAATTATTTGTCATGAAATCTCTCTTACCCTAAATGTGCTATAATCAAAGCCTACTGACACTTCTTTCATCCCTCGTCCATTTAATCTTTCCCAAGACAACTTCTCAGGCTTTACTTTCACTTCACATTTCATCAACACTGCACATGACCCTATTACTCTTTCCTTGCACTATCTCTTTGTACTTATATTGGCTAGTCAAGAAAAATCCCTGGAGTGGCAGCAGGCTCTTGCTGACCTCCTGTGTTGCTGGGTTCAAAATTAGGCATGAACCACACATGAGCCAGCAGTGCACCTTGGCAAAAGATGCCAAAGAAGGCTGGCATCATCCAGAACTGTGTTAACTGAAGTGCCAGCATTTCTTAGGTCACATGAATAATAGTGTCCAGTTTTAGGCCTTCAGTGCAGGAAGCAGCAATAAAGAGGAATGAGTTCAGCAGGGACAGCCAGGATGATGGTGGCTGGACCATTTGTCCCATGAAGAGAGGCTGTGGGACTGGGTCTTGCTCAGTCAGGAGAAGAGATGGCTCTGGAGGGACATGACAGAAGCCCTCAGTATCTCCAGGGATGTCAGTAAGGAGATAGAGCCATGGGGAGTGGTGTGAGGCTGAAAGGCAGCAGGCACAAATTAAGACTAAGAGTGGTTCAGAGAGGACATGAGGAAAACCTTTCCCCTCATGAGTGCAGTCAGGAGGAGCAGGTTGTGCTGAGAGGTTGTGGCATCTCCATTCATGGAAGAGATGACTTGATAAATCCCTGAGCATCCTGGTCTAACCTCAGAGCTGGTCATGATTTAAGCAGAAGGCTGGGCTAGACCTCCCAAGGTCCCTCCTATTCCAATTATACTGTAACTCCGTGGTTACAAGGATTGCCCACAGAGCAGCATTAAATGTCACATAATACAATTCTCATAGATCCTCTTATTTAAAGTGTTCAGATTTAACATTTACCTGGTTAGCACAAAATCTGCATTTCATCACTTGTAACAGTCATAACTGATGGTGAGATCTAAAGCTCCAGCTCATTTCATATACTCTTTTCTATTGTGTAGAGACACCAGAGCACATTCATGTTCTTGTTCTTTGCCTTCTGTCTCCTAGCAACTCCATCTGCTGCCTTATTTTGAATGTTGGAAGTACAAGTCAGATTTATTTTTTCTAGTTGGGAAAAAGCTGCTCCTTCCCTGATTCCAACACAGCTTAACACACAGTTTTATATTTAAGTTGCTGGAGTGCCTTTAGCACAAGTAAAGATGATTTCATCCTGCATTCTGTCATGACAGGAACCTCTTTTCCACAGATCAAGGTCACTTCTTTACCCATGGGTTCTTGACCACATAGGAATTTTGGTGACTATTAATATTGTCAATTGTCTGCAAAAATCATTAATCCACCTTTGGTTTGAGGGAATGATTCTGCTGGGTTTTGTTCTTGGTTATTGTTTGGTCTTTCACAAGCTATAATTAGACATTCTCTGGCATCCATATTTCGCACAAATCTGTATTACTCATTCCCTGGCACATGACATATTTCCTTGCCAATATTTGTGGAGCACACTGTGAACAGAGTGGCACTGAGAAGTATGTAATAAAAGTGCTTATCCTGTACATGCCTGTCAGTTACACACCCATTAAATTTAACTCATCCGGCACCACTGTGATATTTTTATCTTTGACTACAAGTGATTGACCATCACAGCAGTATAATCTCTAATCCATCCAATGGATAAAACTATTGGATGATGAGTAGAAAAAAGGAGGGTAAAATCAATCTACACATGGAGGATGTGAGAATGCCTCAAGAGAGCACCAAAATATTGCAAAGCATTTCACCTTTCTTAAAACATTTGATTTTTTTATACATGAGGACTGACTTTAATTAACAAAGTAACAAACTGAAACCTAAGCCTTCTTTGCAACCTACAGAAAAATCATGATGACTTTAATATATTTTCAACAGAATTAGAGCTGAACCTTTTGTTTTAGAGGTCTCTGGTTCCTTAGTCTGAGTTTTTCTCTCTTCAATAACTTCATTCTTTTCCATAGCTGAAATGTTTATGTTAGTCATCTCTCCAAAGTTCCTCATTGATCTTTTCAGGCATTGCCTTTTCTGATATTAGTAAAATATAGTGTTGGGCTGCTCATTTCTGGAATAGAGTCTGTGCTCTCAATTTGGAAAGGTAAATTGAGTGAGAAATATAGTCTGTCCTTTATGCACTCAGGTTGGATTGTACCCTAAAACAGAATCTGAAACAGGAAAGCAGCAAAGGCTACAAAATATTTTTGGTAACATTAAAATAAATTTTCAGCTTTATAAACCATAATTCCTTGGACTCTTTGTATTGAACTATAGGAGTTGTGACACTGAAACCAAATTAGTCCAGTGAGTGTAGAAGTTTTAGGAGAATAGATTAAAAGAAAATGCAATCATCAAAGTACGTAACAATATAGGAAGCTTCCCTTATACAACATAGACTGTTTAGCTGTAGTACAGCCAAATTATTTATTTTGACTCCTTTATATATTAATCCTTATATAGAAGGGTGAGTTTCAAGAAAACCCACACAGCAGTGGTGCCCAGTATTTTAATTTTAAAAGCCTTGCTCAGCAATAGCTAATGGCCCATGGTTAAACAATACAGGTGATCATTGTGTTGGTATATAGATGATGTCATCAACTATAAGACCTCATTCTAAAATTCCCATGTGGAAAATAGGTAGAATTTGCCCAACAGCTTTTGTTATCCTGGTATCTGTTGAGGCTGTTATGAACAGAACCTAGAATTGGCCAATTTAACAGAGCAAAATTATGGCAGTGAGTTTATCCTCCCAAACATTTTGCCTATGACACAGTAACAAATAGAAAGCAAGCATGGGACACACTGGCTGTTTGTATTTATTTCTTCTGTAGTTACCCCTGGCAACAATAAAATTTGCATGTAAAAAAGTATAATAGGATACATACTAATTTTATTTGAAAAAGAATATATAGTTTTGAAAATTTAAAATATAGCTGGGAAAAAAAAGAAATAAAAATTGTGACCTTTTTAAGATTTCTATTTTAATTTGCATAGCTGCAGTCTTCTATCATAGTGAACTAAAAGAACTAGACAAAAAAATACTAGGCAGCTGACACTAAAATCATATATGTCTTCTAGTTTTCAGTTCAGCATCTGCTGCATCATTTCCCAGATTTCAAAGTGCTGAGAAGAGAGACCAAGGACAAGAAAAATGCATCTTTTCAGCTGAAAGCATGTATTTTTCAATGACAAAGGACTACAGGCCATTATCCATTGCTATTACACAATAAAGGGGCACTCTGAAAGTCTCATTTTAATTTAAAGAAAAATCTACCTCTACAATAGCATTTGAGAGGAGAGGATGGTTACAGGAAAAAAAAATTACTCAAACATGTCAAATTTTCATGTTCAGGAAAAATGAACATACCCATTTTTCCAAAAGAAGTAGTTTTACGCTGCAGACAAGCTGTTTCCAAGTGTGGGTAACCTCCAGAAACCAGCTCAGGGAAGTTGTTGCCTTTCATACTCTGCACTAGCTTTTAGTGCCAGAGCAGAGTTCTGATTTCAAGGATTTCTTCCTTAAAATGAAAGGGCCAGATTCTTCGCTTTTACTTACAGAAATTAGGGAAGAAAGACAGTAGAGTAATTCCAGCATTGAAGCAAGGAAAAGATAAGAGACAAGAGCTTCAATATAGCTTTATTTATTAGCCTTTCATTAAAAGGAATTAGAGTTAATTAGCCCAGCTTTTAACAAAATTAAGATATTCCATGCATATCCTATTTAGCCTTTCTATTATCTTTCCCTACATTTTGTCTGTATTTGTGAGAGCTTCTATAAAGGAGATGACTTTGGCCCATATCATTAGCAAAATCAATATTTTAATTTAGAATCAGATCAAAATACTATAAGCTCAAAAAAAAAAAAAAAAAAAAAAAAAATTACCAGAGAGAAAGCCAAACCTGAGCAGACAGTTTATGCCAAGGCAAATAAATCCCCAAAATCAGCAATCAGTATTTCACACAACAGACATATCCATAGAATAGAATTTCGAGAAGTTTTAGGGAAAAACTGATTAAGCTGCTGGGGCTATAGAATGGGGATAATTTTCTTCCTCCAAATTTCCCACTGAAGAACAATAACCTTGTTTGGCAATTCTTCAAGTCGAACAAGCAGAGGCGTGGTCACAGCTGGAACAAGTGGCTCTTTTAGGTGATTTCAGCTGTTCTCTCCATGTTCCCCATAACCATTTCCATTTTTCAGGCAGTAAAAAGGTTGTCCTGGAAAGAGGGGATAGTCTCAATTATTCCTGCTGAATATTTTTTACCTTCAGTAAAACAACTAACGTGACAGGGAGTATCAGCACACGAATGAAGCCTGCTGTCCAGTTAGGTTCATTACTCTGGATCCTAGATTATTGCAAGTACTTCATGCAGGGTCATGTTATTGTATTTTTACAAGATACCTTTCCCCCATGTGTCTTACTGACCAGCAGCTGTAACAGCTCTTTATCTGACTTGATGAGGTTTTATGCTTCCCCCTCCAAAGCTCTGATTCTATGTACACATGCACACACAAATAGATCAGCACAGAAATACCTCTCCTAGTGTGCATGGTGCTCTCATGCCATAATGCTAGAGTGAATTCCCTGGCCAGCAGTGTCTTTGCAAGGCACATTTTCTGTGAATGCAGCCCTGATGTAAGAACCCAGTTAGGTGCATTTCAAAATGTTAGTCGCGTTGCTTGGTTACAACACACAATATTTAAGAACTGGACAAAACAGACTTAAGTAACCTGGTGCAAGAAAATATCTAAAAAAAAAAAAAATCAGCCTACCAAATAATCCCTGTTCTGGACAAATACAGACGAAATGCTAAAAAGGATGCTATTTTTGCCACAAACGTCAATAAAACAAGCTGTCCCCATTACAGCTTGTTGACAATTCACCCAGTTTGAACAGCAGACACAAAAACTTATTCCTGAAAAAGGTTACTTTGCCCATTGATTTGAAAACTGTGAAGCACAATTTCAAAATACATCTGAGAGTTTTTGGTCCCAGTGTATCAGGACTCATATAAATCCATCTTCTTATGATCCATCTTCTGTCCTTAAAAAGGATGCCTGGGAATAAGAATTCACTCTTGCAGTGCTAAATAAATACCATCTTTAAGGAATCTAAGATACTCAGCTTCAACAGCTCACTTTTATTGCAGTAATTTACTAGGTTTTCCTTATGACATATACTACACACTTAACTAGGATGTTCATAATCATTCAAATATTGAGACAAACCTCTGGCTGTTGCTATGATACAGCACTCGTTTTATATTCCCATTTAGGTTAGAAGAACATTTGCTCTGCTGTTTACTACAAAAAAGGCAAGACAAAAAAAAAATGTCTGTGTTTTATCTCCTCTCCTATTTAAGGATGACTTAAAATGACTCACAATTCCTCTCACCCTGCCTTTTGTTAGAATTACAAGGCTGAGACATCACTTTAGATAACAGCATTGAGTGTCCCAGCTTATTGCTTTTAACCTAATTACTATAACATTGAAAATTAATAAAAAATATTACATGTGGGCTTATATGATGCAATTTACATCTCTGATAAGGAAAGAGCCCAGAAACAGTTATTATGGCTCTAATCCCAACCTGAGATTTAAAAGAAGCTAGTAAATGTGAGAATCATGGTGATGGCAGGTGTGAAGCTTGCCTTGGAAATATTTTGTTGGCATTGCAGATTAAGTGGAAAAATTAACAAGGAGAAAATTATTGAGTGGGGAACATAAATAAGGATCAAATAAGGTACTGCTCTTCTCCTCTTTTCACTTTTCTTACAGTTGCATTTGAAGTTCTTGCCCCATGGTTTCAATTAGGATCTGGTACTGGCTCTCCTGTATCTCAGAATACTTCGTGCCTTGGTTGGGGCTGAAGGGGTCTCTGAGTTCATCTGGTCCAACCCCCTGCTAAAACCAGTTTATCTAGAGCAGGCTGCACACAACTGTGACCAGGAGCTGGTTTATATGTGTCCAGAGAAAGAGACTCCACAACCTATCTGTGCAGCCTGTTCCACTGCTGTCTCCCTCGGAGTAAAGAAACTTTTCCTCAAGTTCATGTGGAACTTCCTGTGTTTCAGTTTGCACCCCTTCCCCCTTGTCCTGTCACAGCACCACTGAAAAGAACCTGGCCCCAAGGTTTCAACCCTTGCCCTTAAGATATTTGTATACATTGATAGGATCCCCTCCTCAGTCATCTCTACAGGCTACACAGGCCCTCTCTTAACAAAATTGCTCCAAGACTCTAAAATAACCTTCCACTGGATTCTCTTCTTGTTTCTTGTCTTTCTTGTTGTACCTGGCAGCCACAAAGTAGACACAGTACTCCAGTACTGTGTAGTGCTGGGCTGAGTAGAGGGACAGGATCACTTCCTTCATCCTTCTGGCAAAGCTCTTTCTGATGCACCCCAGGATATCATTGGTGTTTTTGGCCACAAGACCACACTGCTGGCTCATGGACAGT
Organism: Oenanthe melanoleuca; assembly: GCF_029582105.1. Taxonomy (NCBI): domain Eukaryota; kingdom Metazoa; phylum Chordata; class Aves; order Passeriformes; family Muscicapidae; genus Oenanthe; species Oenanthe melanoleuca. The sequence continues at coordinate 65,480,327 of NC_079333.1, read as the reverse complement.
TCCATGTTCACCAGGACCCCCAGGTCCTTCTACATAAAGCTGCTTTCCAGGACATATTATCCTGCAGCTATTTTATGGCAGGATGGATTGTTTTGTCTGCTCCTGAGATGGCGATGGAGCTGCTTTACCCTGGAAAATGTTGTCTCTTCCCAAACAGTCTTTGGTTCCACCTGAGGAATATATGCCTACAACAATATGGTGCCATTCTGACTTTGCTGTGCTTTGCATCCTTTTCTTCTTCCGTGGAATACCCTTGCCTCTTTCACTTTTTCCTACAATTTGAGAGGCTCTAGAGGGTAAAAAGAGGTGAGCAATACGGCTGTCCAGACCACCACAGTAATGAGAAGAGTCTGAAGGAGAGCAGTGGCCATAGAGAGGAATGAGGGGGTTTCCATAGAGAGGAATGAGGGGGTTTCCTTTTCACAGCATCTCATACCCCTATTCTCTTGCTATCTATTGATCCTGTCGTTTCCTCAGAGCCTTATGGATCTTCCTTTCTCATCTCATATCCCCGTGGGATGCCACCACCTTCCTAGAAACCTGCTTCTCTGGAAAAACTTGTCACTGTCACAAGATTTGAGTTAGTTCTGGTCCTTAGCCAGAAGGGAAGTGGTGGCTTTGGAGATAAGGGAGCAAAAGGTCTAACAAGCATCACAGGGGAGAGAGGTCAGGGCTGATCATATAATTGCCCTGATTATATAGTGGGCATGTGCAACTCCAAATTCCCTGTTGGATGGGGATTAATCCCTGAATTGTATTGGCAGGAGGCATTGTGGGTGCCTGTGATAAGCTCAACTGGAGGGGATTTCGTGGCGATTGTTGGAGCTTTTTGTGTAAATATGGAATTGGGTATTTCAGCAAAAGCATTAACCAATATGCAGGAAGACACTTAAAATACATAGGAAATAATCCCAGGCAGTGGGTGAAAACTTCTGTGGGTTAGCAGTTCAGCCACATATGTTCATAGTTTCAGAACAAAGGTGCTGTCTAAAATGGAGAAATTTCTGGCATAACAGTATTAGCATTGGGTTGTTACACTGGTTGGATTATATCCCACCATAAATGCACCAGTGAATTTTCCTGTGCAAACAAGCCTTGTAGAGGAAAGTACAGTGTCTTTCATTACTTCCTGATGAAAGACTAAAATATAAAAAGAACAGCATGCACAATCTGCCCTTTGAAAGGAAAAACAGCAATTCTGAGTGTCCATCTTCCTCCCAGGCAAAAACAAAGGAGATGAAGGCAAGCCTGTTGTACATCTGTTTTAGTGCTCTCTGCCCCTCATTTAATTAATGCACAGCACTGAGGAAGAGCTAAATCCTGCTTGTTTTACTCAGGCAAGTGATGCCATTGACTTGAATTAAGCTACCTGCAGGATTAGAAGTAGAAAGATTAAGACCTCAGAGTAGCAAATTCATTTCACTCTGTTTTCAAATGCAAATAGTTGCCTCTCAATTGTCAGCTTGATTCATCTGCTGCTTGTTTAGCACAATGAGGCTCTGATTCTGCTCCCTGATTGTGTCTCCTAGGCTGCTCTCCACCACAAACATACTCAGCTTCCATGGAATAATTGAGATGAAAGTGGAACAGTAAGTCCTCTGCAATTTTTAAAATATACACCAATATATATTTATGCATAAATATATCTCAAACTAGACAGAAAATCTTTCTCATAGAGGATTTGTTCCATTAGTTGAATCCCTGAGCTTTCAGCCTGCAACATGGTTTTATACCTATTTTATCTCTTATGTGGACAAGCTTTTTCTCACCTCTTGACCCCACTGTAATGCTGAGGGAGAGACATTGACTTGACAGGAAACATGGGAAGTCTCACATTATCTTACAACTTGATGCCACTATCCCATGAAACCACTTTACAGCTGCTTTCATTAGAATGTCTTCAGCAAAGCAAATAAATTACTCAATAATAACTCATCTGTAACCAAGAACATATTTTGATCTGAAATGCAATTTTAATATGTAACCTGCCATTTTGACATATATATTAGTTATTTTGGATTGGGCACTGCTGACAGATTACTGTTGCTTTTATTTAAATAATTTGAAAAATCCAGTACAGGACGACTGTTCCTGTGTTTATTAGAGGCCTCACCATATCTTGAACTAAATTACTCCTAATTGTACAATGCAAGCCTTTACAACTATGCTGAATTTTCCAGAGCTTCTTTTTGATCATGTATTTGATTTGTCACTAAACCTATGTTTTACCTTTCTACAAAAAAAAAAAAAAAAAAAAAAAAAAAAAAAAAAAAAAAAAGAAAAAGAAAAAAAAAGCCCAACCCAAAACCCAAATAAACCCCATTAGGTCAATGTTATAATTTTTTAATTTTTATTTTAAAGAAATTAAAATTGAAAAATTATAACAAAAATTAAAATAAAATTATAACAAAAATTATAACAAAATGAAAACAGTAATATATCGTGAAGCTACATATCATACCAAGGTGTTGAGTTGCAAAGAGAAACTAAAAAATGAGGAAAACCAGGCAAAGGATACAGCTTAGCAGAGCACATTTAAATGTTGGAACTGATTTTAAGAAAATATGATCCATTTGCCTGCATTTATAGTGTCTCAAAAGTCTATTTTAAAAACCCCCATGCTTTATTTTAAGCCCTAACTTTGTAGCAAGGATCACTGTGTGAGTCTTTGCTGCTTATATGAAAATGATCAGCCTTCTGAAACTAATATTTTTTTGAAAAATGGTGCTCATTGGAAGCAGCATATTTATGTAGCCCTCAGAAACTTAGGTGCTTTACTGAGTGTTTGGACAGCAGGCTTACAGCTTCCTTTGCCTACTTTGATTCCTGGTATGTGCCACCTCTACCTACAATTCTAACTGAGGAGCAAAAGCTCAAAAGTTGGCACACTTCTCTGAATAAATATTTCAGGTCTTATTTCTTGAAGCTTTAATGTTACTGAATTTTTTTTTTATTTTTTTTTAATGTCTTGCCAGTTTAAACATTCTTGCTGTGGCTTTATCACTGCATTGTCCCAAATTGGCAGAAAGACTCATTTGAGGGAAAGGTGCCTTAGAATATAGGAGTTTAGGATGACAAATACTGATCAAATTTAATAAAAAAGGTAGCAAAAAACCAATCAATTACCTGGCAATTCTGATTTTGCAGCAAGAAATTCCCTGGATAAATACATAGTTCAATTGCAAAGTCGAATATGTGATCTGGCATTAAAAACTAAGAAGCTCCTGAAGGGTGGCATAACAAACATGGTGAAATTGGGATTTGAGTTTTGTATTTAACATGTTATGCTGGTTTTGGATAGGACGTGATACATTGTCTTCACAGTAGCTGGTATGGAGCTGTATTTTGGATTTCTGATGGAAACAAGATTGCTGACCTGATGTTTTGGTTGTTGCTGGGCAGTGCTCACCCAGAGCCACTCCACCAGCAGGAGGCTGGGGGTGCAGGAGATGTTGGGAAGGGACACAGCTGGGACAGCTGATCCCTACTGACTCAAGGGATCCCTTACTGACTGGTGTCATGCTCGGAATATAAAGCTGGGGGGAAAGAAAGAAAAGGGGAACATTGGGAGTTATGGCTTTTGTCATCTCAAGGCATCATTTTGTGTAGTGAAGCCCTGCTTCCCTGGGGATGGCTGAGCATCTGCCTGCCCATGGAAATGGTGAATGAATCCCTTGCTTTGCTTTCCTTGCATTTATGGCTTCTGCTTTACCTCTTAATCTGTCCTTATCCCGACCCATGCATTTTCTCACTTTTACTCCTTTGATTGTCTCCCCATCCTGCAGGTGGGGGAGTGAGTGAATGAGCACCTGTGTGGGGGTGAGCTGCGTGCTGGGGTTAAACCACAACATATAACAAACTTCAGAAAGTTGTTCAACACAATAATACAGCAGATTAATAAATAGTGAGGTACAAATTAGACATTTGCTTTCATTCTTCAGAGAACTATTTGGACTGACAACAGACAGCACTTAAGCACACTTATTACAGACAAAGGCTTATAAATGAGTTAAGTGAAAAATAAATTATTTTCCTCATGATATTTCACAGAAATACTACAGCATCACAAATTACTTGCAAAAACAAAGACATGCTTAATACTGTAAGATACCCAACCATGTCTTTACTGTATCACAATAAACATTTTGCAGGTAAAATGGGCTGTAAATGAAACATTAATTTCAATGCATTGGTTCTTTAATCATCCATGCTAGAGGTCTGGCATGGATCAGAGGATTAAAAAAGTGGTGGAGTTCACTAACATTAAATATAGGTCCAGGCAGCTGACTTTACAAATACATGGCCAACCTGCATTGCATTTGGTAGTAACTGGATTGTAAGTAGATCTTGGATAGCAATAAATTGCATTTAGAGGGTGGTGGTCAAAAGGTCAGAGTCCCAGTGGATTCCCTATTTGGCCCATAGCTCAGAATCTCTGACAGAAATATTATGGCACCTCTGTTCAGCAGGTCTTGCTTTATTTTGAAATATATGCATATGGTTTTAGAAATAGCTTGGATTTTGTTGCTTTAACTGATTGTCAATACAATGACAGAATATATTTGAAACAGAATGGCAAAAAGCAATTTTATTCCGTTCAGAATGATGCTTAACTTCCATTTTGCATAAAATAATTCACATAAAATGGTCAGAGGTGATCGGTTTAAGACTAATCCATAGATTAGAGGCCTGAAAGTCATGTGAAGACGAAATGTGATATAATAAAACATCTCCTGAGAATGATTTGCATTGTCACAGTAAAGGGAGGTGTCTCAGAATGAAATTGAAAACAGCCAGCATGCTAAGCAGGCAAGTGTCTAGACTTAACTAAAAGACATCTGAAATCCCATTGCTCAGTCTCAGGGTCTTTTGATCTGAATAATGTTCTCATGAAAATATAGATTCAAATTATTTATTTCAATGAGCTTTGTATGACTGCTAATGACTTTTTAAAGTGATGGCACTTTAGGTGACACCACTGTCACTACTCAACAAGACTCATACTTACCTGACTGCTAAAAGTAAAATCATGTCAGCCTTAGAGCACAATAGCCAGATTTTGAGCCTTCAATGATTATTCTTGGCATTTCTATGTTGTAGTGTTACTTTCTCTGCTATTTTCTTTCCCAAAGCTTTGAACTGTCAGGTTTGACATGGGGCAGGATAGAACCTGCTATTAAGACATTGCTATGAAACTGATAAATTCTACCTCCTTCAAACACACCACTGAGTCACACAGGTTGGGTGGATGACAACTCTTCTGGGTTACTGTGAAAAGAACGATTTCCTTCTTCTAGCTCTCTTCAATAAGAAAAGAGACATTTTCAGCTAAGTTTTAAGAGAAGCCTGATTCATGATGTTTGTTGGAACTACTCCAAAAGCTCTTTTGATATGCAACTTGTGTGTTAGTGGATATGCAAAGGACAAGACAACCCATTTTTTAGGGCCTCTAAGTAAGGTAATAAATTCTGCTAGATGTAATGCATCTTAAATGGAAAACATGTCTAATCAGATGGTTTGAGAAAAGTGTAGAGAGTAAGGAATATATGTATAGGCATTTAGATATGTGCAATAGTGAACCTGCATTTAAAAAAAGTTGGAAGATCTTCTTTGAAATAGCTTTATGTTGGAAGGGTATGATATATATTTATCTCTGAAAAAACTGGCAATATTTCAATTATATTAATTTCAGAACAGAGCATCCTGAATATTACAAGATACAAGAAAATTTGACACAAATGGAAGAAGAAAAAGGGAAACACATGCCTGCTCATAATATTTGTTATATGTACGGCTTACTTGCAATGATAGTTTTCTAGTATTTATTTAACTTAGAGTTAAAAGACTCCCATGTTTGTACTTATGTATGCATTCCAGTTAATACCAAGAAAATATTCAATATTCATTCAATTAATTTTACTACACTCCGTGTTTTCTCTTATTGGGGTACAAATACAAAGGCAGACGAAATCTGAGTTTGATATGAGACTATCAATGTTTAAATCACTCATGTTTGAAATGGTACCTTTGAAAAGCTCCATTACAGCTTTTAACATACTATATGATCGAATTTTGATGGAAAAAGGGAAGGGAAGGGAAGGGAAGGGAAGGGAAGGGAAGGGAAGGGAAGGGAAGGGAAGGGAAGGGAAGGGAAGGGAAGGGAAGGGAAGGGAAGGGAAGGGAAGGGAAGGGAAGGGAAGGGAAGGGAAGGGAAGGGAAGGGAAGGGAAGGGAAGGGAAGGGAAGGGAAGGGAAGGGAAGGGAAGGGAAGGGAAGGGAAGGGAAGGGAAGGGAAGGGAAGGGAAGGGAAGGGAAGGGAAGGGAAGGGAAGGGAAGGGAAGGGAAGGGAAGGGAAGGGAAGGGAAGGGAAGGGAAGGGAAGGGAAGGGAAGGGAAGGGAAGAAAAAAATTTTGTGCTGCAGCTATTAGTTCTCCCTTTCTTAATATCTCAAGGTTAATGAAGCAAGTTACTAAGTATGATATCATTATTTTAAAAGACAAACTTTACTGGCTATCCTTTGATTTATTTTCCTTTTTTTTTTTTTTTAATTGCATCAAAAATAAGCTCCTGCAGTATGCCAGTTTTCAGAACACAGTTTTGAGGACATGCTTTCCCTCAGAAAAAAGAGAATTTGGTACTGAACCCACAATCATTAGCATGTAGAGCCCTTTTAGATGATTTAGATGCTTTATGCTGCATCCACATCAGGTTGGTAGGTGTGACACAAACCTCTTGGAAGGCTGTTTCATTTTGAAAAGCCTTCTGTAGGACTGCTTGGATTCGTGCTTTTGGCTTCATACTTTAAAAATGCAGTACTCTCATGGTTTCAGAACTTTTCAACTAAGAACAAAATAAACAGCATGGAAAATTATCAGGCTTGTTTTATGAGCAAAGAAGGGAGAATCCCATGGGGCTGAAAGGAGGTGCTAGGGCAGGGTGGGTTAGCTGAGAGCATCCTCCTGCTTGGTGTGCATGGTAAGAGCTTTCACCACCATAACCAAACCACTTCATTCCCCTGAGTTTCCTAGGGGAGCATTTGCTAGGCCAAGAGAGGGAAGCCAGGCAGTACCAGAGCTGTACTCAGCACAGTGCTGTCACCTGCATGGTCGAGTTTATAGAAATACCATACAGCCATTTCTCTGCTCAGCAGCTGGAAAAGCCCATGCTTTTGTGGCTGATCATTATTTCCTTCCTTGTGTTCACAGTTGTACATGGATGCCATCATGATTGATAGCATTTACAGCTGTGCAGATAAAAAAAAGTCAAATACCTGGATTATTATTTACTGTAATTGTAATTCATAATGTTTTATATAATGTTTGCAATTCAGTAGTCTAGCTTTAGATTTCTGTTTCTTATTTCATGAAATAAGTCTATCAATCATAGTAATTATATACCACTATTTCAGTTCTGAAAGAAAATCTTGGGACTGTAATTTTAACAATTTCTGTGACAGACAAACATTAATTTATTCACAGCATGAGTAACAACCTGGGAGAATGATTGAGGCCTTCACAGTAAAAAAATGTAAAATAAACTCCCCAATTCCTGTGCCTTTTCCTAACATGTTAATGTCAAAAAGTATTTAAATATTTTTGTATGTATGATTATTAATAATATTTTATATGGGTATGGTCCGTGCTTTTGTGTTCATTTTTTGGTTGAAACAGCTCACCAGAGCCCCATGTAGACATGATTCATCAGTTTACTGTGCTAAGAAAATAAAAAATGCTAAGTAATTTGTATTATTTAAATGCTATATCTATATATATGCTATAATTAACAAAACATAAGCTAAAAAGCTCCATGTGGTACTCCACAGAAATTACCTGTATTTTAAAATAATTTCAAATGAGAAAATACAGAGACCATCTCATTTAACCTCACTGCAAACAGTCTTAAGCACTGTGTTACAACCTACACATTAAATTAGTCTCTAAAATATTCATAGATCTAAATTAGGTATTTGAAATAATTTCCATTTTCAGTCTTAATATGAATATTGAAATCCCAAGGCAAGTCAGAACTTGCATATTTAAAACATATTTCAAATTTACTGATAGCTTCTTAAAAGTTCAGTAATCTGTTGAGTTAGAGCTTGGAACTTAAACCATAAGCAAAGTGTTTAATAATATGACCTATATTTTAGAAGAGAAATTGTGAATAGATGGTTAGTTGGTTTCTAGATTAATCCTGTGGATGTTTTTGTCTCCAGTTACAATCACAAAGAAGTTCTCTGTCTTACTTAATATCTGCATTGAATTAATTAAAAAAAAAAAAGTTATTATATTTTATATAAATTTTAAATTCAAGTTGCTAGCTGAAAATGAGGAGGAATTGTTACATGGATTACATGAAAGCCCTCTGAAAATAGGAAAGACAGGCTGTTCTACATGGACCAATTATGGTACAAAATACAAGTGCACAAATGACCACTTTTGTAAGAATGTCTACTTCAACTATGCAGTTCCAAATGATCTCATACCCCAAACAGATTTTTAGGTCCATGCAGAACATTTCAGCTGAGTTTTAAAACTAGTTTTGTCAGGTTTGGCATGAAAATATTTTAAACTGGGGACTCAAATGTCACAAACTTTTGCTGTAGAACATAATGCAGAATCCTGACAGAAAGACATCTGCAAGTTTTGAAAAAGATGCTGAAAATAAATTGGAAATTATTTAGGTTACCTTGCCCACACACTATGATAATTCAAGGTGATTTTGTTGCATAAACATCATGTCAAAAACTTCCCAGAAAAAAAATACATGCAATTGTTTAATTATTAATGGTGGAAAACTTCGTAAAAAACCCACAGGGCAAAATCTGACAAACTAGATGAGATAAAGGTGACAATTCATTTCCCCAAGTGATGGGCAGATGAGTTTTTAGACTACAGTACCTTTCAGGAAGATAGATAAAAACAAGATGTGACAATTATCTATTTATTAAACTTCCAGAATTTAAATACCCTAGAACATATTCAACATAGATATGCCTTTCTTTTCCCCCACCTTTTATCCAAAGGCCTCATTTTTTGCATTCTTATAGTTTTTGATTAAATGGTTTTTAGCAGTGGTCTTTGATACATCTTAGAAATGCTTTGTAATAAATCAGAGTGTGAAAAAGAACCTTAGTTTTTCATTACATCAGAATTTTCAGTTTGTTACCCTCATGCTGGTTCACTCAGCTCCATCAAGGATGCTTGGCAGGGTGGCCTCTAGTTGCAAGCTTGAATAAAGCACAGATATCACATCTGCTTATTTTATTATGTTCCAAACTTGAATGGACTGGCAATGAAGTAATTGCTGACACATGAGCTCAGTACACAGGGATGTGAGCATTCTCTCTCAGCTAATGTGGTCCACATTATGTGGTCTCAGGTTGCAGGGAGTAAGAGTGCTTGAAAATTACACCTCCCACTCTGCCTGGAACAAGGAATTTTGCAGCAACAGTACATTCCCAGAAAAAACTATTGATGCTGTAATTTTTATTCATTTGTCTCCAGGATGCTTTCAAAAACTCTCCAAGGGAATCACTAACAGATTGCAGAAATCAGCTGTCACTTTAAAAGATCCTCCTTCTGCTTCTTCTCCTCTGTAGGGACCAATGATTTCCATTCCAGAAGATCAGCTTTTTAGCTGCACTTCATGCAAAATTCTCACTAAAGATAAATGAACGTAAATAAGATCCATGAATATAAACTACTGGTTTTATATTTTCATTTGGGTTTGTTTTATTTGACCAGGGGGTGCCACATGCAGCAAGTCTTATTTCAACAGCATGATTCAGCTTCTCTGCTGAAACTTGGCATCAGATTTTCAGAGATTTGAAACATAAAATATAAATATGTATCATCTTGTATATATAATTTCTGGTTTTTTTCATTATTAATGTGATTCCTAGAGAAAGGTACAAGCTATTCAGCTGCCAAGTCATTAATGAAGTCCTGCTATCTATTTAATCAAAAAATGTAGCTTTGGGAATGGCAAAGCTATAAAGATGTTCCTAAACTTTGGTGTTGTCACAAAATACCTAGTACAAGGACTCCTAAGGCAAATCTTTAACCAGCAAGGTAATTCTGACCCAGCATCAGGGATTATGATGGGATACAGGTCTGCTCACTCTCCTAGATGGGTGTTGTGAGCCTTATTCTAAAAGGGGAGATACAGGTTTGAACTGCCTGAGGGACCCCACAAATCTCCCAGCTCAGCTCTTCATCATTTTCTCACCCCAGCTGGGTATTAAGGGCTAACTCCCACACCTTTTGCTTCTAACTGCTAATGCAATGATTGTTCCAAGAGAATTATTGAAGATATTACTTAAATACTGATGTTCCCAGCCTAGCAGGAGTATGCCCTGTACATGGAATATCAGATATAAGTCAAGGAGTGATAGTAAGTAACTATATTTTCTGGTCTATTCAACTCCAAGATGTACTAGCAAATAATTTATCTTAACATTGTTGGACTCTACTGTTCTTTAAACTCTCCTTTTAGCTCGGAGCTATATAAATAAAAGGTGAAAGGAAATTATTTAATAGTTATTAGCACAACAGATATTTAAATATTAGGGACCACTCCCTTATCTAATCAGAAAACAGTAGAGAAGAGCACAAATCCAGCTGGATAGACACACATTTTATAATTTGAGACTTTAACAGGTAAATAGTAACTCATGGAAAAAATTACATAGAAAAAGAAATATTTAACCAAAGTTTTTACTTTGCTCAGATTCCTGAAGATAGCCCTATTTAGTCTGTTCACTCTATTCAGCTACTGAAGAACAGTCTCTTTGCAAGCTCCATATTAAACTGCAGCCTTATTTACATTTTACATTTCTTGCAAATTAGATCTCACAGTGGATGCTTGGTTCAGTCAAATATTTTTAAGTGCCTAGAAGGAGCTCATCAACAGATGTTTTGCTCAGTCAAGCTTTTATCTCATGGTTCAATGTTCATGAAGCTTTTCATGGAGGATTTCTTATTAGAATGGATATTTGTATGTATGACACGTGTCCTCTAATCACAAGTGCAGTAAAGCATGTGTGAGAAAACCTAATTTGTGGGCAGCAACTACTTGTTACTTCTGAGACTTTAATTAGGAAATGAAAATGACATCTTATGATTTGAGTTGCCAGCATCATAGACAATCATGAATAGCAAGTCAGACAGTTTGGCAGTAGCTTGGCTGACCTTGGCTGATACACTCACGCAAATGATGATGCTTATAAATAAACAAGAGAAAAAGAGTAATTTCACCTAAAATTTAATTGCTTAAGACAATTTATATAAATAAAAATCAATATCAACCAAGAATATATTAATAAAATAAAACCATGAGAAAGAAAAATGTTCTTTTGTTATGCAACAAAAATGTTTAACTAAACACACAAACCTTTATTTATAGCAGACAGAAATATCAACTCATTTCACAGGGTGATACATGGATCATCAGAACATGTTAATCTGATATCAACATGGCACCTTTCTCCTAACAAACTTTACAAACCACATATCACACCAGGAATGTGTGTATCATTTCATGCCAAGAACACCCTAATCTGCTGTGTCCCATCTCATAAATTCTGGAAATTATCGGTACTGCATGAGAGAATTCAAATTAATTCAGGCTGGATTGAGGCAGAATTATTGCAAGTATCAATATATTTTATACATACAGTCTTACAGTCTTTTACCTGCTGTAGCATCCACAGGATCTTGAAAAAATTCCACCTGCTTTGACCAGATTACAGGAACCAATCCCATCTCCTTTGCACTACATTCCATTTAAAGCAGCTCAATCTCTTACCAACAGGATGTTCTGTTTAAACTGATTTAAAACTGTAAGAAAATATCTTTAATTTGAAGGAAAGAAAATAAAGCAACTTCTGGAACACATTAATCATTACCATTTGGTACTACTGAATGAGTCCACAAAAACTTACCTTGTGCTTTAACTAAAGCTAAAATTCCTCTTTTGAAACTGCAGTGGGGAGAAGCACAGGCAGGCTTATAACGATAGAAGGTGGCAACATGCCACTATTCTTTTGTTATCATTGGCAAGAGCACAATCATGTGCCCTTTAATCTTTGTTATTCAGCCTGCTGCTCATATGGATAACACAATCAACCACTTCTTTCAATCAAAGGAATAGGGACAGAATTGGTTGCACTGAGAGAGGTGCCAGGACCAGACTAAACTTGTGAAATCTAAATACTAGATAAAAATTTAGAACAATAAAATATGTCTTTGTTCTGTTGCGAATATATGAGATATCCACAGTGTGGCACAAATTAACTTACTAGGTAATAACTTCAACCTACGAGTGTATTTTTTGCATGCATCACCAAATACAGTGTGCATTTACTGCATTATTAGTAGTAATATTACGACTAATAGCAATACCCTTGAAAGTTTCATGTATTCAGCCTTATGGATTTTTGTTTTGTAGTTTTCCTAGTGTTCAGTCCCATTTGAGCCTGTTGTCGAATCCTAAAGAATTAGAAACCCTGGTAAATTCTATGAAAAATTTTAAGATTCCTTGTCTGGTTTTTTATCTCATCTGATTTTTTTTAAAATAGTAGCATCTGAGCAATTGATAACTGCTAATGGAAAATCTTGTTGACTTTTAAAAGGCAGCTAGAAATAGTTTCAGGCAATGAACAGGCCTCACTGATTCTTTGCTTCTACTACCTCCTTTTAAAGGAATATTCTATTCTATTCTATTCTATTCTATTCTATTCTATTCTATTCTATTCTATTCTATTCTATTCTATTCTATTCTATTCTATTCTATTCTTTCTATTCTATTCTATTCTATTCTATTCATTATATTATATTTACTATATTATATTATGAAAAGGAATTAGAGTTAGATTCAGGGGAAGGGCTTAAGTAGAACAGAGCTCAGACTTTGATGCAGAGGGCCTGAATTTAGAGCAGTGAACAGCTATCCTAAAAAAGCTGCATATTTTAAACCCTGCTCTTTTGTGCATGAAATCCCATGCATCCATATGGGGTTCACAGTCCAGACCTTCATATTAACAGTACAGTATTTCCAACAATGTGTGTCTCTATGTATTAACCTTTCAGACACAGCCTTTAAGATGTAGAAGGCCCTTGGTTTTTCCCGTGTGCCTGAGATCAGAGATGCTTTGGCATGATACTGTCCAGCAATTAAAGCAACTTGATCAACTGGAATTACTCAGGGTGCCAGAGGTGAGATAGGTGCTGTGCAGTTCATGGGAATAAGTAACTTTCACAGGAGTGAAAAGACAATCATATAAAGGCACACACAAAAAAGATGTTTTCCACACTGCAGATTAGACAGATATGGCCACTAAGGACCTAGAAAATCTGACTCTTCTTACAGAGTAGTCAGTTAATTAGATAGGAAACTTGGCCTTTTCATAAGGACTTAGCCACCAGTACAGTTTCCTTTAGATAAGTCTTTGATTATAAAAACTGTACAGGCACCTCCAGCCCCTGGATTACTGAGCTGTCATCTTCTATACCTTTCCCATTTCCCATTGGCTGCAGTATCTCCTGGTTTTGAGAAGAATGGAGGCACCACTCCCCAGACAAACTAAGGCACTTTGATAGGGGTGATGATGTCCTCATGAAAGAACCTATGTGCCAATGAGTCACCTCAGGCTGGAGAAGACAGGAGCTCAGGTTTCCCATTTCTTTTCTGTGTGTTGCAGTGATGAGCCTTCAGTGAAGAAAAGGGCACTGTTGTGCCCATTGTGCTTTTTAAGAATGAAAACAGACCTTTGTGCATTCCTTAGTACACTTGGCATGGATTAAGTTTGACTAAAAAGCTTGAATGCTTGAGTTTCTCTAGGGGACTTAGGTAGAGTTTAGTGACCTCACAGTCCAGTGTCTCAATTAGATAGGGAGCTTAAAGACACAGACGTCATGTAAGTTCTGGGTAACACGTTTTCTAAAGAGCTCCTGTATCATCAAATTTCACTCAGCTCTTGTTAGGAGCTGGGCAAGCCTTGGGAAAATACAGTCTCAATTGTCCATGGCACTGATTATGACTTACAAGTACTATTTCTACACACACAATAATTATGCTTATATTTAGAATATGTTTAGAATATTTTCCTTGTATGGAAAGCAAAGTTATTCTCTCTTCAGATTTTTCACAAAATGTAGTGGCATAAAGTTGATACAGAACAGAACAAATAAGCAAACAAACAAAAAAAAGCAGTCAATGGACCATCATTTTCCTTTCATGTCATATTCCAGAAACCAGTAAAAAGTCACTGATCTGTCAAATGCTTCAAATTGACAAATCTGTCAATTGTGCTTCAGAGACTTCACTAAGGAATGTAGTCTCTAGATAATTTTTCAGTTTTTGCACTTTATTTGACTAGTTTCAACTTCACAGGCAAGTGTCAACACAAAAAATTATTAGTAACTATACACAGAAGTTAGGTGTAAAAAGAATATCAGAATTGAAACACTACCATGTTGTACATATGATCCTAATTATGATGCCATTGTTTAAGGAAAGGTTTTGCTCATTAAAAAACCTGTCATTGGAATTTAGCTAAAACATGCTTACAAAGAAAATCAGTGGAACAAAGCAGGCTTCACAGATTCCATTCAATCCTAGTTACAAATGCATATGCTTCACACAATCACGATTCAGTATTGTTCCATTTGGGTTAACTGTGAATATGAAATGTTCATTATTTGGATATGCCAATCTTGGCAGTTCTTGATAATAGATCTTTTAAAACTTCAATAAAAGCTAAAACCTCACCTTGTATAACCTTGTCTAGGTTATATCTTGTTTAAACCAACTCACACTATCTACTGTACCTCCCAATACTAAGACAGTGAAAACATTTCTGAAGATGGTACAATACCATTTCCCAGAGCCTTGTTAGAAGATTTATAATCAAGACAAATTATGTAAATACGATATCTGTGCTAACTAAGAAAATGCTAATACTTCTTACTTGCCTTAAAACAATTTAAATAATTTGTGTGCAGTTCACCTTCATCTTTGTGTCATTGTATACAGAACTAATCATGCTCATACTAAATATTTTACACTCCTCAGGCTCTTGTTTGACTCACAGTGGAGCAAAGTAATTTTTCTAGGAAGAACTCTCACTAGAACATCAATGCAAGGAGTAAAATTGCTATGGTAGCAAAGGCCTGACATTTAAATACATGACAGCTTTCATAAGAGCAGACTTTTAATTCCAGAAATAGATAAAGATCTAGCTTAATCCTAAGTCTGTTGGTCTGAGATCATAGGCAGTCTGTCTTCTGTGAAATCTTATCTATGGTGCAAACCCATTTTCATTCCTCTAATGACAGCTGGGCAACTTCACAGTTCCCTCATACCCTCTCACTAGTCTTACATATTTATGTGTTATGGACCTAACATGAAGCATTCAACACTTTGCTAAAATGCTTTTATGACTACTCTGTCTAGTCTAATTTAAGAATGATCACTATAGTACAATAGATCTCAAACCCTAAGCATTTTTCCAGGTAATCTTCTTAAATTTAATTCATTTTCTTCGTTTTGATGAGCAACTCTGTCTCTAGATTTAAATCAGATATTTAGAGATACCAAACTCCTAGATTTTAAACACTGCATTGCCAGATATATGAAAATGTAAATTACATATATGTCTAGAAATCGTACAAGCTTATAAATATGCAGGTATTTATTTGTTTCTTTGTTTGTTCTTACAAATACATTTTTAGGGACAGGGTCTGGAACTTTATGGAGGGGTAGGCCCCTGGACCTGACCTCAAACAACTGCCTAATCCTTTCCTATGTCCCAAGAAATGATCAGCTAAGCCTAATTCATTCTACATGTTTGACAAGGGAGTCAACACTCCACTGTCCTGAAGACAGAAAGTAGTAATATTCTCAGCAGTACTTCACAAGTATCACCAGTTTAATAGCCTGAGGTTCAAGCAAATGCAGTAACCATCAACTATAAATAAATAGGACATTGGATTTCTGATACAAGCTACCTTTCCTGATTGGTGAAGGAGGGCCATCCAAGAATAAAAGATTTTGCTTCATTTCACTTCAGCTTTTTTGAAGAAAAGAGAAATGAAGCTTATGATATTATGATACAGATCAGAAGACAGCAGCAGAAATGGACCATCCACTGCTAAATGATGAAATAGGTGGGAGAGAAAGAGGAGAGGAGAGGAGAGGAGAGGAGAGGAGAGGAGAGGAGAGGAGAGGAGAGGAGAGGAGAGGAGAGGAGAGGAGAGGAGAGGAGAGGAGAGGAGAGGAGAGGAGAGGAGAGGAGAGGAGAGGAGAGGAGAGGAGAGGAGAGGAGAGGAGAGGAGAGGAGAGGAGAGGAGAGGAGAGGAGAGGAGAGGAGAGGAGAGGAGAGGAGAGGAGAGGAGAGGAGAGGAGAGGAGAGGAGAGGAGATATCTGACTAACATATGAAATAATATTTGAAGTTGCATTTAGTTTCTAATCAGCAAAAAAGTTGTTTATAGAAAAATTAAGGCTAGGACAGCCATTTCCATGTTATATTTCTGCACTTGATTTTTTTTCTATTTTTTTCATTCTTTATTATACAATTCAAACATAAGTTTTTCAGTCTGATTGACTCCTGTCAGTCAATATCACTTTGAGCTATCCTTAGTGCTCATAGACAAATTTATATTGCTTACAAAAGTAGAAAACACCCTCTGTCCTTGAGAGAAGACATTAGGAGTGGCACTAAGTAGTGTCCAGCCTCAGACAGACTTTTGTGCTGCTCTTCCTGATCCATCCCTCCAGTTTGACAGTAAGCCATTGAAACCATTCTCCTGAACTTTGTTTTTGCACCTAGTTGTGCAGCCTTACAGTAGGATTATTTTGATCCCTGGCTCCTGCATGAAGCTGTCGTGTGAAATGGTGCCTGAAGCTTTTCAGTGGTCAAAATAAATCATATCTGCTCCTTCTTTACCCATCAGCCCATTACCTCGTCAAAAAGACAAATAATGTGGTTTGACATGATCTGCAATGGAAAAATTGATGAGACCTCTTACTTTACATCTTGCTCTCAATAATTTTATTTGTTATTGTGCTCTTACATGAATTTAAGTTGTTTAGTTGTATATAGTATCTTGGTTTACTTCCCCCCACGCCCCCCCCAAGTTTTCAAGGATTAGTACTATTTTTGCCTTCTTACAGTTTTTTGGAACTTCATCCATTCTGCATGAGTTCTCAGATATAAATGCTTTGAGATGGTCTCTTTCAGTTTGCTGAATCTCCTGCTGGGAATTTTACTTAGCTGAACAGATTTGAAAATGACTCATGAGTCTCTTCCCACTTTTTTTTACTTACAGTACAGTTATTCTTACCTCTATTTCCATATGTCTTAATTGTGTTAACCAATTAGGTATTTTACTGAAGAATGAAAAAAAAAAAATATATATATATCAAACACTCAGAATTCCCAGGATATTCCACTGTTATATATCCTACCCCTTTGTGTAGAGATCTTTCTTTACTCTTCTAAATAACACTATGCTTGCAGACTACTTTTTGCCTCCTGATAAATGCATTTCATTTTATATTTTTTTAATTTTGTCTCTACAATTTCATGTTGTTCTTTTCTACTCACTCTTAATAAATTCTGAGAAATCTCTTCTGGTGTGTGAGGTTGCTGAAGAGTCCATAGTTAAATTCATGGCATAGCACACTTTCTAGTCTTTCTTTGCACTGAGTTCTTTATTTGTGACCCATAAATGGCTTTTAAGAATCTGTCAGACTTTGTGGTCTTTATTCCTTTAACTTCGCTTTCCCCTAGCTTTTTATCTATCACTTCTCTGAGTTCATGAAAGTCAGCTTTCCTGAAAAAAATTCATATTAGTCTCTTTCCCCATCTTAAGAGAAAAGAACTTCAAAATTAATGTTTTCATATTAACCTTTATCCATCTACTTTCACTTTCTCAGTAAGGTCTTCCCAACTGGCCACAACCAAGTTCAAACAAGTCTTACTGTCCATCACCTCACTTTAACCTGTCTGTTCTATTTCCTTGCAAGCTGATGGCTGAAGAGCTGAAAGCTTCTCACTGCATAAAAGAAAAAGCAACCTTCCTGTTTTTAGTTGGCAGTTCTCTTTTAAAAAGCACAATATCCAACACTTGCTTATATCTGCTGGAGACCTTGAACACAATAGTAAATAACCCTCAGCCATTGGTCCCTGAATGGGTTGGGCTAGGTGGGGATAGATGCATTATTTTCTTCACAGCAGTATGGGGCTGTGGTTTGGATTTCTGATGGTAACAGTGTTGATGACACAATTATTGCTGGGCAGTGCTTACACAGGGTCAGGGTCTTTTCTGTTTTTCACCACACCACCAGCAAGGATGCTGAAGCTGCACAAGGGCTTGGGAAGGGACACATCTGGGATAGCTGACCAATGCAGTATCCCTCAAGATATGGCATCATGTCAGTATATTAGGCTAGGGGAAGAAGGAGGAAGAGGGGCATGTTCTGTAAATATTTCCAGATCACAGAATATTCTGGGTTGGAAGGGACCCACAAGGATCATCGAGTCCAACTTTTCAGTGAATGGCCCTACAGGGATCAGCCCCCCAGCCATGGTGTTATGAGCACCATGCTCTGAGCAGCTGAGCTCATCTCAGGGTCACAAGTTCAGATTGATGGTATTTGTCTTCCCAAGTCACTGCTATGTGTGATGGGCCCTGCTCTCCTGGGGATGGCTGAACACCTGCCTGCCCATGGGAAGTGGTGAATGAATTCCTTGTTTTGCTTTGCTTGTATGTGCAGCTTTTGCTTTCCCTATTAAACCGTCTTTTTCCCAACCCACGAGTATTTTCACTTTTATCTTCCAGTTCTCTTCAACATCCCACCAGAAGAAAGTGAATGAGTGATCACGTAGGATTTGGCTGCCAGCTGGGATTACCCCATGACACCAATTAACTTCAACACGCTCTGTGAGCATGTGTGAATACCTTCACACATATTTTTATATGAAAGGCAATATCTTCTTTCTTTTCCATTCAAAATCAAATTTTATTTACAATACTATCAATATCCTAAATCTGTGAACTGATTTTCCATAATGAAAGTTACACATTATTTCTTTTGTGTACTAAGACATCAAGACCGTCATTTGCAATAATCACCTAAATCTATTATTCTGTGTTAGATGAAACACTCTAAATCTTTAACATACAGTTTTATCCTTTTTATCACCATTATGGCACAGTAACTTTCCTCTTTTCTATTTTAAGCCTTTAAGACTGACCAGTAAATTTCTGCTGCCATCATTTGCTAATCTAGACTGAAATTTTTCTCTTTCATAGCTTTGAGAATGTACTTTCATGTTTGGTATGATCTCAGTGAAAAGTCCAGTGGAAGAAATGAACCTCACCTCAGTTCAGTTCAGTTGTCCCCCTAAAAACATCACCCATGGGCAATGAGAACAAAGCCATCCTGCCTATAAATCTGCAGTTACACATTTTTATTCAATTTATCTATACCTATGTGGACTGTTACCAATAGCCATGGGCACTAAAGGGGATTCCAGCTGAGCTCTCATTTTTACTCCAGGAGCTATGCAGCCACTTGCCTGCCTAATATGACTCCTGACAGCATCCATACAGCCCATAACTTGGGCTTATAAGGCTATCAGTGCCAGGGCTTTGGGTAAATGAATTAATCTGCCTTCCCACCACTATTACTCTGTGGTTCCAGCACATAGTCTTCTCTCTTGTCCCTTGGAAAAGCACTATTTCCTACTTAATTTGAAAAATGTTACCCACCTGCCTGCTCCATCCTGCTCTTAATTACATTTATTCTCTTCATTTTATCTGATGCACATAAATGTACTCCACATCCCAAGTGGGATATCACTTCCTTGTTCTGTTATGATTGTAACATCTCTTTGTAGCTGATTTATTCAAGAACTTTTACCTCAAGATTGCACCTCTTTTTTCCCACTGATCAAAGCTATTACTTGATTTTTTTGTAACTTTTTTCCTCAGAATTACTGGAGCAACATACCTTCATTCAGATTTTTAGCTCATGTTCATCAGTCTGATCTCATTTAAATTCTCTATTTTTAGAGTATAATCTTGTTGTCATTTGTGAACTCCCAAAAAGCTCTCAGGATTATCGCATAAATATTTGGCCCAAAGATTTTACATGGTTAGACTTCTGCATTATATATGTCCAAAGGGAAATGGCATATGTATAAATGGCCTTTTCCTTTCCAAATGCATTTCTAACAGGCTGTATCCATTCATCTAGTGCTAATAGAAATGAATGAAAATAAGACCACATCTTAAAAAAATTATGATTTCTCAATTGTAAGACTGGAAATGTGCTTTTATAGAGTCTGTTTGGCCAACTCCTTTCATTAGTTGACTCTGTTAGCAATTCAAACTTGACAAATGCATTTTTCCCTGCTGCATTTTTAGAATAGATCACTTTTCTCTTGGGCACAGTCATCCATGATATTTTCATGAATTCAAATCACTCTCAGAAATTATTTTTCTCTATTTCATAATTATTTTACTTGGGTTTACAGCTCTTACTCTGTCATCCAGGTACATGCTCCCAAAGCTGTTGAGGCTAATGTAGGTATCAGTCTCCAATAGCAGGTCAGAGGCCTTATTGCAATATTTTCCTTGTTTCTCTTGCAGCTGCAATATACTGTCACCTGCAGCTTTGTTGGGGAAAAGTGCAAAGAGATAAAACAGGAATGGTTTTAGGGAAGGTACAAAAACAAAACTATACAGAAAATTAAGAATGAATGTGATAAAGATAAAAATATTCAGGAGACAGATTTCTTTTATCCCATGCATCAGCTCATATTGACTATATTCACAATAAGACACCTACATAGTCACAGATTCTAAACTGTATAGGGATTAAAAATATTGACACCAAGAAGCGGTTGGATAGCTCTTGATAACCTAAGAAATGTTAAAGAAAGAAAAATTAGGAAAAATACTATGCAGGGATAGAAATAAAGGAAGTGAATAATTTCAAATCTGGTAACTTCTATATATTTACCTTCTATATAGTTCCCTGGGAAATGACAGGAATAAATGTCTCCTCCCTCAAGCCTCTTTCAAAGACTGTGCAAACTCAAAACTTGCCTATATAATTTTTTGTGTAAAGGCAAAAGCCCACCAAGTGGTAACTAATTGCGCATGTCTCAATTTGCAAAAATTATAAGGAAAAACAGTTGAAATGGAAGAGTAGCAATGACAGTGAATATCATGAAAAAGATTCCTTGGTAGCAAACACATCTTGTCCTGTTACTTTCATTGTTATTGTATGTGTAAATAAAACAAGCAATTACATATGTAAACAAAACAAGGCCAAATAAAATCTCTACTTCAAAATATTCTCCCAAGGGAGCCAACAATCATCTCCTTCACTTAACACACTAAAATGCTGCAACATTAAAGATTTTAAAAGTTCTAACAGACAGCAAACTATGCTAGACGACTCACCATTAAAGGTCTTTTCCACACCTGGTTTCTATGAGTCAAGGATCTATACAACTGTCAATTTTCAGGGGTTGTCACCCTCATTTCCTCACCAGAAATTTCTGTTATCACTGGGAAAACAAAATGGCCAGCAAAGACACCAGTGACAAGTTGCTAGTTATCTATATTTAAAATTCAGATCTTTTATTCTAATGCTGCTATGACATACAACGTTTCCAAAAAAACTCCACTTGTTTGCATACAATTTTATCCAAGTAAAAATATGTTGCAATGCTAGTTTGTGGAAATAAAAATAGAACTAAAAGTTTATGCACTTTTATGCCTTTATGCTCTCATCCCAATCTAATACAAGAGTACAGACCAGATGCAATTCTATCATATGATTAGATGGTGCAAGATCAAACGTCTTCTGCTGCATTGTTAAAACAAAATCAGGACTATGTTAACTATCAATAGTTCAATTTGTCCTGTTCCCATGAATGGGCTTCTTAGATGCATGGACAGTAAATGAGGATTAGAAAGTTAAAAAAAAAAAAAAAAAAGTAAAAAATTTAAAACATTGAATCTAGGTGTTTTTCAGGCACTTAAGTTGCTCATAATTTTATCTAGTCTACCATATTTATCTAATTTATGGGGATGTCTTTGGAGTTCTACTTATGTTTTCCACAACAACTTTATTTTTATGTTATCGATGAAAAGAACAGTATTATGTCAACTACCCATGAATTGTGAGGAAACAAAACTATTAATTTTAAAATAAATCAAATCTTTGAAACTGTAGAACACAGATATCTGAGTCTTACTTATGATAACATTGTGAACTACTTCCATTCAGAACATGGGTAAGTAAAAATAAGCAGGAATACTTCTGTTATTCCAGTATTTGCTAACTTGTATTTTTTATCATGTGCACAAGATTTGTTGAGGCTTACTTGGAATATGAGAAAGTAGGAAGAATAAGATGAGACTGATGAAAACAGTGACAGTAGAAATTAAGAAGTAATTTCCACATTAAAGTTTTAAAATACAGGCTAATAATAAAACATCTAGTAGTTCCAAACAGAACTAACATCTTGTAGAACACCAATTATCATAAACACACAATTAAAAACTAAGTACTAAAGAGTGGAAAATCTTGTTTTTTACGTAACATTAAAGTTATGTAAGGTTTTTCATCATTCTCACATATGTAAACTCTTTCAAGCAGGTCAGTTTTGCCTAGCTTGACAAACTTCTGAATTAATTTCATGGCTCTGAAATACATAAAATATTCAAGTCTCCACGTATCTCTTTAGGCATTTGTGCTGGTTTCAGCTAGGGCAGAGTTAATGTCCTTCACAGTGGCTGGTATGGGGCTGGGTTCTGGATTTGTGCTGAACACAGGGCTGGTGATATGGAGCTGTTTTGTTATTGTGAGCAGGGCTTACACAGAGCCTTTTCTGCTTTTTATACTGACTCACTGGTGAGGGAGTTTGGGATGCATGGAGGTTGGGAGGAGACACAGCTGGGACAGCTGACCCAAACTGGCCAGAGGGATATTCCAGACCTTATGGAACCATGCTCAGTATATAAATTGGGGGAAGAAGGAGGAAAAGAAGGGATGTTTGGAGTGATGGTGTTTGTTTCCCCATGTCACCCTTGCATGTGATGAGCCCTGCTCTCCTGGACACGGCTGAACACCTGTCTGCCCATGGGAAGCAGTGAATTAATTCCTGGATTTGCTTTGCTTGCATGTGAGGCTTTTGCTTTCCCTATTAAACATTATCCCAACCCATGAGTCTTCTCACTTCTCTCTCCATTTTCTCCTCCTGGTGGGGGAGTCAACAAGCAGCTGCATAAGGCTTGACTGCTGGCTCAGGTTAAGCCATGACAGAATAAAGAAAATGTACCAAAATACTTTGAAGAGTGAAGTACAGTATTTTATTTCTTTATTGAAATTACTGTTCTCTAGTTCTCACAGATACTCTAAAATTCCTTATTCTTCTAAACATATTTTGTAGACTATCCTTCTACTGGCTTAAAGAATGAGAAAATGTGTATTTCACCTTCTGTTTTGTTTTGAGCTTGTGCCTTTTTTCTTCCACTTTTCTCTACCAGTGCTATTTGACTGTACTCATTCATTGTTATTCTCAGAGAAAAGTTTTATTCTGTACTTTCCCCATGTCCCAGGTTGTCTATGGAGTTGTTCATATTTTCAATTTTAGGAACCAATTTTGCACATATCAAGGTCATTGGGACTGAAAGGAGTAACAATGAAGTCAGGACTTTACACAGAAAAGTGGGTATCAGACTTGCATTAAAAAATACAAATAAAGCTAAAATGTGCTTTCAATAACTCATTTGGAGTTGAGGGGTTGCCAGGAAGACATATATGGTCAAAAATAGACTCTGAATGGGAAAATAAGATGCGTCAGAATGAGTGATTGAGAGAAAAAAAAATTCAAAATGCAAGGAAGTAAAGGAAAAAAAGAAAGTAATTAGAACTGCAAGAAGAAGGGATCCAATCTATTCTATTAAATGAGTTGACACTAAAATTAGCAAGATGTTTTAATTGTAAGGAATAAATTTTTAATTTTTTATCATATGGTTTAATGAACATGTAAGAATCCTGAGCCAGTGGCCTTAATCAGTTCCGGTTGAAGGAATCAGAACTGATGAAGGAATTTTGAGAAACTTTTTTTTTATTATTTATTTTTGTTGGTATTTTTTATGAAATCTGAAATACCAATGTTGGTTATACAAAAGGTTGTGAATTGATCCTGCTCAGAACCCAAAATTTAGTATCATTGAACTTAATACTAACTTTTAAACATATTGCATAATGAAGGTGAAGTTTCCTGTCATACAGAACTACAATTTTCTGTATTTTCTGTTGTTCTGCAATGCATATTATTTATCTCTTTGTGAACTATGAAGAACTTGCACAAAAACTTTTATTTAGGAAAGTATACTGATCTTTTTGCCAAATGTTGCCAAGGCAGCCAAGCTAGCTGTGATGAATGAAATCCTCATATCAAGTGAAAAATTGAGAAATATTTTTCCAAATTAAAAGGCTTAATTTGCCTAATACATGAGCTAAATGCCTAATACATATAGCCAAAGAAAAAGATCGTTTTCCAACACCTGGGTGAGGAGACATATTTGAATAAGTCTTGGTCAGGGCTCTTGGTGTTAATTATTTGCTATGAATACTTGTTTGATAACGATGCTATAAAAAGTTTGCAGACTGTCATATGCAATCCTACAGAAAAAAAAAGTCTAATTGTTTAAGAAGAAATGAAAACACACTTGAATTCTAATTTACTTGAGCTAGCCTTTCTTTAAGCTCACTTTAAGAAACCTTGGGAGGATACACTGCTGCTCCTAGGCCTCAGTGCTAACTTCCCAAACCACTCTAATTCAATTCACAGTAGGCTGTCTCTCCATACTTCCATCTTCAATCTCAATAATGGAATAAAATAATGTTTTCTCTTTAAGCAGCACCATCTCCCAGCTCATAAGATTATTAGAGGGGCATAAACACCTGGCCCATATCTACTTAGCACACAGGAGCAGTTCAGCCACTGGAATACCAGTCTCTGCCTTCCAGGCCCTAACAAGATTTCTAAATTCAAAATTTCTCTTTTATTTATTTCTCAGCAGCATAATAAATCTTGAACTATCTTCTGCCAAGTAAATAGTGGAGCTTTGAAAGAAATGCCTTTTGCCACCATCCTCCTCACATCCCAACAGTGAGGTCACCCCTCAGAAATAGGAGTTCTTGGCTTGAATCAGTGAGTCAGTGATCATGAAATCTGAGACAGCAGTAGCAGTTAAGATAGTGAAATCTGATGATGATTCTTTAAGACATACATACCTAAAACTTTTGCTCAGAAGTGCTAATACTAGCATCTAAATGACTCACTTTCCTTTCTGGTGGGAGATATTTATGTGCATACATATAATTATATAAACATGTGTTTGCAATATAATGTCTTTGCATTTCTTGGGGAAGAGTTTTTTTCTTTAAGTAGAAAACTGAAGAAATAAAAATACAATGTACCATGAATATCATGTTTTTCTCTTTATGGCAGTGCATTATATGTATTAGAAGGTCTTTGCAGCAAGATGCCCATCTCAGATGTCATCTTTCTTTAATTAAGGTAAATGAGTTGCTCATTCTGTACTGTATTTTATATTTCATATCTCAACTAGCCGTTTTTTAATTAATACTGGAGATATATGTTCTTTTTTACTAATTCTTCAGCAGTTTACTTCTGTATGTCTCTAAAGAAGCTTTGCTTTGCTATAAGGTCAATCCTTGTTATCACTTCCAGGTAAGCTAGAACATCTTTTATGATGACTGCAGCCATTCATAGTACACAGCTCCTTCTATTTCAAAACAAGTGACTAATGAACAATCCTTTGACACTATTATTTTTGCCCCTTAATGTTATGCATGATAATATGGTTTTGCAGCCTCACCGACATCAGGAGAATCATCCCACCTCTTCCTTTCAACACCTTATGTTCTATATTTTCAAGTAGTTTATTTACTTTCAGTTTTCCCAACAGATATTTTAATCTTGTTCAAGTTCAATCAGCATCCCGAACTGGAATATGACTGCAGATCCAGACAGTTTCCAAAAAAAGCTGTCAGGAATCTGTATCAACACTTGCACCATGAGAACTTGTGTAAATTAAATGTCTACTGCACTCATCCTTCTTTGATTAGCCTCTCAGATAAGACATGCTCAAAACTATGGTAAAATAGGATCACAACACCCCAAGAAACCCCAACAAAACAAAGAAAACAACAACAACTACAAAAACAAAACAAACAAGCAATCACAAATACAAACAAAACAAACAAAAACAAACCAACAAAATAACCAAGAATCCCCTTAGCAACTTGTAAGCAGGAACATGAGTGGCTGTGAGTTATAGAAACTGCAAATGTGACAACAAAGCTGGTACTGTAGCATTTGGTTTTCATTTTGGTGGCCATCACAAAAACAATGTATATATTTTGCTGCATACAAAAATACACTAATTAATCTATGAAGATAAATCCATCCAACTCTAATTTTCCTGTTCCAGATGGCCTTGGATATAATCCCAAATTATGGGTTAAAATATGATAAAGTAAAATAATTCAACTTATATGTATATTTAAATAAAATTTACTTACTTGATTGTTATAAGAAAATAGATACTATGGAATATCCTGAGTTGGAATGGACCTCCAGGGATTATTGATTCCAGCTCCTGGCCCTGCACAGGACACTGTGACATTGTTTTTTACATGGATCTCAAGACTGGGCATTTGTAGCATAAGAAGACATTTCTGTGCAGCCTTTGAAAGCACCAGAGCTTCAGAGAAGGGCAGAACTCAGGTACATTTCTAAATGCCTTCTACTCTGTAGCAACATGCTCCATGAGGTCAGAAACACTGGTTCCTATTCTGAAGCTCCAAATTCCTTCCTTTCCAAGCACATGATGTCCAGGTCAGCAGCCCAGCTTTCTTGTCACAGATGCCTAAAAGCATCTAAGACCTCCAACTCTAAACAATTAGGGTGTTTATTGCCTACAGCCTCCGCCTGTAACAGCATTTCCTTTCAAAGCCTCTAGAGTCTTAACATTGTGAGCTCTTTTTTGAACTTCCTCTATTACAGTAATTCTGGGTTTTCTCCCATTTTCTCCTCCAGGAACGATGCCAAAAATTTAACTTTTCTGAAAAAACACTTGTCTAAGGAAATGCATGATTTGATTTATATCTTGAGTTCTATATCTTGTGCTCTAGAGTGACCCTTGTTGAGCAGGGAACATGGATCAGATGACCCGCTGTGGTCCCTTCCAACATGACCCATTCTGTGATTCTGTGATTTTTAATTTGTATCTTATGTGTTAATGCTGATAATTAACAGGCTAAGGCTGGTCTTTTCATACTCTCATGGATTATAGAAAGTACATTAAATCTTGGAAGCTTGCAGAAGTTAGCAGCTGTGTCTCCTCTTACTGTCAGATCTTTTCATCCCAGAAATCAATAAAGGTTTGAAGAATCTATTTGCCCTGAACACACACACACACGTGGAAGTTTATGAATGAGAAGCAGCTGTAATTTAAAACTGTGCCTGCAGACAGATGTCATGAATTATTTTTAGTATTTTACGATAACATCTTGGGCAGAAGCCTAAAAAGCACTTGCATATATACTTGTACATATAAATCCAAATCTGAGATTCTCATAATGTTTCCTCCATTTCTGCATAACTGTTCAAACTCTGAATGTTCTGAGTTTAAATGCATGCCTAAAAGAGCAACAGTCTTTAGAAGCCAAGTGATTTGGCCCAAGCCTGCCTGTGACCAGCAATTAAGCTGTCCTCTGTCTTTGTCTTTGACAGGCTTTCCAAGGCAGTGAAAGCTAGGTGGAGACACAAAATGCAGGTGTGGCAATCCCTGTCTTTTGAAATAGGTCAGTGGAAGTGTCAGGCTATCAAATGCTATATCAGGGAATAGCTAATTGATTAAAAAAATACCTGCCAAGTGATAAATTATGGGATAAGGTTCCTCACAAAATGGAATGACATTTCCTGTAAGACAACGTAATGGTTATATGGTTTGCCCAGGAAGAAACTCAATTACCTTTTTATGGTGCAATAAACTTTGAGGTTCTTGCTGCAATAGTTGGCACCTCTTTGGGAAAAACATCTGCTCTCAAAACAGACCATCCGCTGTTGAGGCTGACTCTCTAGAGATACAGATTTGAATCCCTCAGGGAGAGGATGGTATTCAAGGCTACCAGCTGCTCCTTCCCAAATGCTCCAATGTGGAAGAGTAACATCACACAGCACACTCTGACAATACAGTAAGGAGAGGCATCACTAACAGCTCTGTCTCATTAAGATCCTTCTATCATATTTTGAGAAGGGATTAATTCTTCTCACATGCTTGCTCAGTTCAATTGTAATTGATTAGGCCAATGGGGACATCAAACATAAACTTGCCTGACAGACACAGATGGCATTCAACTTGTTCAATGTAGATGTTTTACATTTAAGAGAAATTTGAGGACTTCTATTACTTTGACAGAGAGATAACTGGCCCAGTCACTGGACTTGAGAAAGCTGTTGATCTCATCCTGTGGTGAACATATACACTTCATCATCTCCAGCTCTGGATAGCTATCAATCATATCTAGCTCTAGATAAACTATAATTAGATTTAAAGCATCTGGTTCACACACAGAAAACACCCCAAAATTGATAGGTTTTTCCTACCTTAGCTGCATAAAAAATCTAAGATGAAAAAGAGACAGGACTCTCTTATGCAACTGGACTTGCATGAGAATAAGTTCAACACTCTCATCTGAAAAATATCCTCAGGGATAGAAGCCAGGGAGCCAGGGAGTTGTATCTACTGAGCAGACTCACTGGGTATAGATCCTGGAAAAAAGAATATTTAATTTCATAGAATTGTATGAGTTATGAGCCTGACCCCATACCTTTGTTTAATGATTACCTACATGGCTTGGAGAGTGGTCCCAAATTAAAGGACAGCCTCAGATTCACCTGACACTGAATTTACTCTGATTGGAGTCAGATAAGCCCAGAGCTGTTCACTGGCTTTACATCAATGCTTTTCAGCTCTCACTTTCTGTCTGTGAGAAAAAGGTTTTCAAGCTTTCCAGAAGATTGCTGACAACCCTTCAAAGACTTGAAAAACCAGTCAGTGAGTCATGTTTGGTGGGATGCTAATTAGTACTGATAATTAGTGCTTTATATTGTATTTTATCTTCAAAGCACTTTAGAAATGCTGACTTGGCATTAATTCTCACAGAGTCTTGTCTAACCTTGCTGAGTACACTAACAATTGAATAGCTGATTAAAAAAAAATTAAAAAAAAGAAAAGGTCAAGAGAGAACACCCTATGTCTGCTTTCTACCAATGCTCTGTAATATTTACATAAGCACAAAACTCTGCAATAGGTTCCTACTATGGGCAGAAATTGAACATATCACAAGTTCAAACAAGGCTGAATAAATTCCTCAGGGATTTATTTATTTATTTAAAAAGGGATTTATCTGTCATGTATATGTTTATGTTTATTTATGTTTCACAATGTGCAACCACACATTGTGGTTTTTGTAACTCCAGTTCTTAGGTGCCCAAATACTCCAGAGCTCCAGACAAAGCTTTATTCCTTATGTCTTATTTGCAGGCATAAATTTTAATATTTATCAAGGAACCCAACATCTACCTGCTGCGAAACACAATTTATGTTTCGTAGGGCTAGTCTTAAATGATTCATAAAAATTCATAGAAATGATTCATAGAAATGAAGTTCTGGAAAGTACCTCAGAGATCTTTCTTGTGCTCCTAGGGAAGAGCAGATCTTATTTTTTTAACCAAAAACACATTGACCAATTTGTCTTTTTAGAAGCATTAACAGCAGTGTGAATAGAATGGAAGAGTATATTGGGCTGCTCAGGGAAACTTCCAAGGATGAAAATTTCATTATATTTCTTGGCAATCTAGTCAAGTGCCTAGAAATTTTCAATTAAATTTTTTTCCTCATATTCAGATAAAATTTTCTTTATCACAACCCGTGACAAGTAAATAACTCTTGTCTTTTTGCTGTTCACCTCCTACAAGAGTCTGGCTTTACAAGGGACTTTCAGGTCACTGAAGACAGAAATTTGACCCCCTTTTAACTTTCTCTTCTCCAGATCAAGCAAATCCAGTTCACTCCATCTCATACAATATGTGCTCCAGTCACTCAATTCTCTTAATGACACTTTGCTGGACTAACTTTAGTACTGGGGCATGCAAAGCTGAACAATATACCAGATGTAGCCTTCAAAATGCCAGGTAAAGGGGAATAAATACTTGCTTTGACAGCTTTGACCTGCTACTTGCACTCTAACGTGGTGATTCACATTCAATTTCTTGGCTACCAACACCCCAAGGTGCTTTTCTCTACTACTGCCACCTCAGCAGCATGTATTGCTGTATGCATTTGTTCTGTCTCAGATGCAGGACTTTGTATTTGCTTTTGCCAAACTCCATGAGGTTCATCTCATGAAAGTATTAAGTAGAATCATCCCAATACTGGCCCCTGATTTTGCTGGTTTTGGCTGGGGTGATCTTTTTGTTGTAGGTGATTTGGGCTTATGTTTTGGATTTCTGATGGAAACAGTGTTGTCAACTCTGGGATGTTTCAGTTATTGCTGAGCAGGGCTTGCAGAGAGCCAAGGTTTTTTTCTGCTCCACACCCCAGTGAGGAGGCTGGGGGTGCACAAGAACTTGGGAGAGGACACAGCTGGGACAGCTGACCCCAGCTGGCCAAAGGGATACCCCACACCACATGGTGCCATGCTCAGCATATAAAGGTGGAGGAAGGAGAAGGAAGGGGGGATGTTTGGCATAATTGTATTTTTCTCCCCAAGTTGCCATAATGCATATTGGGGCCCTGCTTTCCTGGGGATGGCTGAATGCCTGCCTGCCCACGGGAGGTGGTGAATGGATTTCTTGTTGTGCTTTGCTTGCATGTGCAGTTTTTTCCTTTGCCTATTTAACTGCCTTTATCTCAATCCATAAGTTTTCTCACTTTTACCCTTCTAGTTGTCTCCAGATCACAAAACAGGGGGAGTGAGCAAGCAGCTGTGTGGCACTGAGCTGCCAGCTGGGGTTAAATCACAATGCTGAGGAATATCACTGCCAGCTAGATTTCCATATTTTGACCACTACCATAGATTCTAGAGCTTCAGGCAGCTTTTTATCCAGTTTCTGTTCCATCCAGTCTGCATGTCCTCTTCTAGGCTATATGTTTGTTATGGGAGACGAGCCCTTGCTTGCTCCAAGGCAAATGACGTGCACCACTCCCTCCAGCCTGTACAGAGTCACTAGCATCCAAGAATTCAATCAGTCAAGCATACTTTGGCCTTGGTAAATCCATGCTGTCTGTTCCCAAACACATTCTTGTCCTTCAAATGCTTGAAAACAATTTCTGTGAGGTCTTTCTCTGTAATCCTCTGAGAGAGTGGAGGAAGACTGAGTGACCTGTTGTTCACTTCATGGTTCTTCCTGCCCTTTTTGAAAAGCATGTAACATCTGCTTTTTCCCTGTCATCAGGGACCTCCTTCTATCACCATGAACATTCAGAGATAACCAACAGTGGCCTCACAGTTGCCCTTCAACCTTTCCTCATAGTTAAACTTTTTTAATCCTCTTATCATTCTTTTGATTTCCTCTGAACACTTTTCAGTTCATCTAAATTTTAGAAGAACACAGTGACCAGCACAGGACATGGTGATCATACTACTACATACCATTACACTTTAACATGAAAAGCACCATTGCATTGTTGATAAATGCTCCATTTTTGATTCACAATAAATTTCACACCAAGTGGAAAGCACTGAAGTCCAGTAAGGCAAAATAAAGACATTTCTGATTCATAATAAAAAGCTCATATTACCAGGCAATGCCTTTCTCTCAGGAGAGATTCAGGTTTCTAATATTTTGAATTGAGTGAGATTTCATGATTTATAGCATCCATCATGATCAGAATGATAAGATTCAGTGTCCTTGACCAAGAATTTTTTGACATAGAGTTACTAATGATGAGCTAATAAAAATAATTTACTTGTTATATTCACTTGTCATATTCAACTCATTATATATGTCTGTCCTACCATAAAATGTGGAAATATTCTATTTCTTCCTCAAACTAGGTTGCAAAAGTATTTTAGTAGCTGTTTTAGTTAGTTTTGCATCTAATATTAAACACTTATTCTGAACTCCAGTGTCTACATTTATAAAATATAAATTTTAAATGTTCAAAGCAAAACAAAACAAAGGAAGGAAGGAACTTATAATCCTCACTCTACAGCTGACTACTTCAGATGTTCACTTGACCATCTAATTAAAACAGCATTTTGATTCCTCACAGAAACATACTATTAGTTACAAGATACCTGGAAATAATTTGGCTTGATGTTTGTACCAGACAAATAAATAAGCAGGCTGTCACAGTCTTCAGGAGGGGAACATGAAATATAACTGATCCAGCCTCTCATGGCAAAGGGAGCCTAGATGATATTGTCTAGAATTCTGTTGCATTGCATCTGGAGAAAAACCTCCTATGATGAGGACTCTACCACATCCCTGCAGAGATTGTTCCAGTGACTGACTGCTCTCTTTGGAAACGTTTCTTCCTTGTGTCAGGATGAAACCTCTCCTGGTGTAACTTGTACCCATTGCCCCTGGTCTTTTCCATGTGGCTCCTGGTGAAAAGAGAGACTGTTCTTTGTAGCTGCACTTTAGGTACTGGAATACCATGATGAGGTCCCTCCTATGTCTTCTCCAGGATGAAAAGATGTAATTCCTTCAAGCATTTCCAACAGGACAGGTTCTCCAGCCTTTCTATCATCTTCCTCGCCCTTCCTTGGACCCTCTCCAGCCTGTCTGCATCTTTCTTGAATGGTGAGTACCAGATCTGGACACAGTTCTCTGAGTGTGGCCTAATAAATGCTGAATACAGTAGGTGACCACCTTTATCTCTGCTAGTAAAGCCCTCATGGATGCAGCCCAGGATTTGATTTGCCTTTGTTGCTGCAGCTTTGACTCATGTTCTTCCTGTTATCCAGCAGGACCCCTGAGTCTCTCACAGAAGGGTTGCTCCCAGCCACACAGATCCCAGCCTGCACTAGGTTTTTTGGTTATGTCATCCCAGCACTTGCCTTTGTTAGATTTCATACAGCTCTTGCTGGACCACTCTTCCTGCTATTTCTGTCTTTGACAAAGGGCTCTCCCTTCTGACAAGCACACCTCACCATCCAGTTTGGCACCATCAGCAAACTTGATGGGCATGTTTTCAATCCCTTCATCCAGATAATTTATGAAGATATATACCAGCCTGGAGCCTGATATTGATCCCTAAGGGATCCTGCTGGTAACAGACTGCCAGCCTGGGTAAAAAGCATTGATCACCACCCTCTGAGTGCAGCCTGTCAGCCACTTTGCTACTCATCTCACAGATCACACATCAATCTGCATCTTCCCAGTTTGCCTGGGAGAAAACTGTGGGAAACAGTGTCAAATGCTTTGTTGAAGTCCAGGCAAACAACATCCAGTGCTCTCCCCATATTAACAGAAAATATTATGCTGTTGTAGAAGGTGTTCAGATTAATCTGGTGTGATTCACCTTTGGTAAATCTGTGCTGATTTTTCCCAATCACCTGCTTCATTTGGAGGGTAGTAGTTTCCAGGAGGACTAAAATCCATTACTTGCCCAAAAACTGAAGTAAGACTAATAAGTGTAGTTTCCTAGGTCTTCACTTTGGACCTTCTTATAGATGGGTTTGACAATGCATTTTAAAATGCTTATGCTAAAATCGAACATATACTGATAAATAAGAAATGCATTTGCTAATAATATTATATTTGATAATATTATAGATTCTTCCATAATTACAACTACTTCTAAGTACTTTTTGACTGAATTCTTCTCTGCCTCAAATGTTAAATTTGGGGAATCAAGTTTTGACTGTGATTAAAAATTGTTTCATGAGTATTTATGAAGAACGATCAGTGCTTTGAAAATTATTAGAAAGCTTAATCTACACTGTATTTTAATGAGGTCATGTAAAATTCAGATATTAATACTTTCATGTTTACTTCTAAATAATTAATTTCCAAATGTACTATCAGATGAAAACCAAAATGATATTCAAATAGATCTTCATTTTCAATAAAATGATCTCTAGAATTTTTTTAAATTTAAGGTGTAGAAGCAAACTCTACAGTGGTTTATTCCTCCAATCTTCTACTCTCATACTGTTTCAAAGGAAATAATATGAGAAATAGTTTGAATCATATTTTACATTATATTGAAATAGACTAATATAAGATCACCACTTTTTATCTATTCTCCTATTTGCAGGTGAGAGAAACTTGATATAGAGTTGCTATCTCAAGGATTTTCTGCATTTTTTAAATATCCTGGGTCCATATCCTCTATAATCATATAAAAGCCCATCTAGAATTTTCAAAATTGTCTAAATAGTTAGAATGCTCTGAAAAATGCAAAATTTTAATTCTAAACAGTCTTTCCAACTACACATTACCATACTTTATCTGTATTTGATAACATCAAGAAGACCATTACTATCACTTTAGTAGAAATTAGCAGGAACGAGGAATATGTCTTTCCTCTCACAATTCAACAAACAGCAAATTCGTAAATCATTTTGCATAAGACTGGAAATTCTACAGGTAGATCAGTTTCTGAAGCAATTTAAAGAGATTAAAATAGTAGAATTTTCTTTTCTTTTCTTTTCTTTTCTTTTCTTTTCTTTTCTTTTCTTTTCTTTTCTTTTCTTTTCTTTTCTTTTCTTTTCTTTTCTTTTCTTTTCTTTTCTTTTCTTTTCTTTTCTTTTCTTTTCTTTTTTCTTTTCTTTGTCTTTTTCTTTATTTTTTCTTGTTTTTTGCAGGGTGCTCTTCCTTTATATTAAGTAATTTTCAAATGCAGGTTTACAGTGGGAAAATTCAGGAGCAGAAACACCAATCTTGATAGCCACTGAGATGACAATTTGCACATCCCCTTTCCTGTATAGCACAAAAGTATCTCTCTGGCTTTGGCAAAAATGAGAAATAATAACAAAGCCCAAAAACTACTGCTACACAGCTGCCAAGAACATATTTGTGGCAAACACACATTTCCTAGTCCTCTCTGTGTCATAGTGGTTTTTCATTATTTTGATATGAGATGGAAACAGGCCTGATGAGGAAGATGGAGAGCAGCTGAGTTCCCATTTACACAATGGATGCCTCTTCCCTGCTACATTTGTCTTTTTTAAAGTAATTTTCTCCTGAGATCGAAATGAATTATCTGTTTCATAAACTGATTTATTCTCTTTTCTTTTTTTTTTATTTCTGAACAATGACTCACAGTGGAACCTGAAAATTTAAGTGATATTTTCTACCACTTCATTATTCACAGCTATTCTTGGCCTTAATATTTAAAATTGCTAATAATATTGTTTTGTTTGCTTCTGATGTAACTTTTCTTGGGTGAAAAAAAAAAAATAACTATTACTGTTTTTGGAATTCTTTCCTGGCAAGGACTGAAGGCACCAGTCACAGGTAAGCAGTAAAAAAATGCATCTTTTTCAGACATAGGAGGGATTCCATTTCTTTGCTCTGTGAGAAAAAGTCAATACCTTATCACCATAGCAATGCTTGCTCTGAGCTTAACAGTTTCTGTGAGGAAAGGAAAAGCAGGCAGGGCTTTTTTGCAGACAAAAAATTATTCCAAATGGGTACCCTAAGAAACACAGCACCCACTGCTTCATCTTTCCCTGTTCCTCATTATGTTAACAAGGAAACAGCAGAATGTTGAAACTTTCCAGGGTGCTAAAATTCACTGAAATCTTATGCATTATTAAAAGACCTAAATACTCCAGATGATACCTTTTTTTTCTCCTTCATATGTTTAGTTACTTCTTTAAAACAGATGGAGAGAAAAATATCTCCCAATGAATTCACTGAAGAACCTATTTTTTTAGGAATTTTTGTGTTCTTTTGTACTGGATAGGAAAGACACAACAATTATTCTAGCAAAGACAGCCATTTTCTTGATTCCTCTACTATCCTCCAAAAGGGCAAAGATCTGCCATTTTACCTATGAACAAGTTTGAAACTATGGAAAGGAAAAAGCCTTCTCAAAAGCAGCATTCCTTAATGGAATTTTCTCAAAAACACTCACTGCAATCTTTAAATGTTCTGGTTAATTAAAACTCACTAAAGTCTAGGGCATAATGTGCATGTGAATAGAAGAAAACTGCAATTAAGTAAAGTTTGTAACAAACACTCCACTCCCATTGCTTGTAATTACTTGGATTATGAAAACACTCTGAAAACATATTCTTGTAAACTGCTAATATTGCAGCATCATCAATGTTGTCTTTTCTAGTTACCAGACACTTTTCTTCATAACTGCTGGCAAGTACTATGGGATATATACCACTCACCCAATCTTTTATATATTCTGGACCCAAGTTAGGGAGTTGGACACAATCTATACCTTCATAGTTAAGACAAAGGTTGAAAAGGCTGCAATATTCTGTGACATTATGTAACTCTTCACTATAGTAGTGAATTTTATGTGAGTAAGCTCAGAGCATTTGGAACTCTCAGAATGGGAGTTGGCTTCCAAAGTTCTCCTCAGTTATTATCCAAGACATGAGACAAAGAGGAAGAAATCAAGAGACAATCACAGCAAGAGAAATGAAATATCATGGGATTTTGAGGCTCAAGCCCAATATGCAGAACTCAAAGAATAAATTTTTAGTTAACTAAACTGTTTCAGTAGGTTTAATATATTCTAGGAAAAAAATGGAAAAAAAAAAAATCCACAAAATGGCATTTCTGTTGCAAGACATGAAGTTTCAGTGAAACACTTATTAAAGAAAATACAGAAAATATCCTACAACTTGATCTGTGGTATTCTGCAATACCAGAGGGTGCCTTATACCTTAGGCCCCAAAATTAAATAGCCTTCGTCTATTTTCATGTGGCTCTTGAGAAAAATGAAGTTAGAGAAAAAAAGACAGATTTGATGGCTATCCAAATATCCAGTCTTTTGGTATATTCTCCCAGGAAGTTTTGGTTTACAGCTCTTTCAGCTGGAAGAGGTAATGGGATATGGGCTCTCATTTCCTTGGCAACTGTGCTAATCATTAGGTTATTCTATGAAAGAAAAATGTGAACCCAGCAGAGTTCTCTATGGAAAAGACTGCTGGTGCCTACTTTCAAGTAAAAGCTTTCTCAGGTAATCTCTGCTGCTCTGTAAGCTTTCAGTCTGCTAAATACATTTTACTGCAAGTGGATAAGATGATAAAGGAAAACATAGAAGCAGCCACAAAATATATATGTTATGTATTTGGCCTGGTCACTAAGAGAAGAGTATTTAACACTGCTGTTAACAGCATTTAAATAAATCTATTTAAACAATAACTTGGCCCATACTGTTCATACCTACAGGGATGGGAAGCTAAGGGCAAGTGGCACTAACCACCTCGAATCTGCAGTGCTTAGGGCTGGCCCCTTGATGAACAGATCTGTCTGATGTGCAGGCAATGCACCACAGACACTGTGACTGAGCTAACATTAAAGTAGCTCGGCCAAGATCACTGTGGCCCTCTTTCATTTCACCACAGATGTACAAGAACACATACAAGTTACTGTTTATGTTTTCTCAAAGTTTACGAAATCTTTTAAAGGCTCCAAAAGTATTTAGTGAAGAGTTAATTTTAGAAACTTTCTAGATTTTATTTTAATCCTTATCTTTTCTCTTTTTTTATTCTCTTAATTCTATTTTAAAACCAGCAGTCCTACCTGGAACAAACTCAGAGCCTTCTGGTTCATAAAAGTGCTTCACAGTCAAAGGATGACCTTGTAACTGAATACAGCTACTCCAAAGACAGGATCAGTTCAAATGCCGTTTTCAACCTTTTCTACTTTTGGAAACTTAGCTATTTTTCAGTAGCATATAGAACAAAGTAAGCTCACTGGGAAATAATCATCCTGCATTTCTTAATTATCCCGGGGTTTTTATTATTTAGAAGGAATTTACAATCCCCAGAAGTCTGTGTGTCATGGGTTAAAACCCATTATGCTGGACAAACATCTCTACATCTCATTCTGCAGTCCTCTCTCGTGCAAAATTTTCACTTGCCCTTCTTTTCTATGTAAGTGAGAGTTCTTAATGTGGTTTTTGGAATCAGTTGACCCCCTGCTTCCAAATATTTTTTTTTTTTTTTTTTTTTGGTAGAGAAGGTGCTTTCTCACAGCTTGTTTCTAGATGGTGGCTGAATGTCTCTTCTTTCCAAGGAAAACACTACCCTAAACTCTGTAACAGGAAAGGCAACTGGCAGATGTGTGTACAAAC
Organism: Oenanthe melanoleuca; assembly: GCF_029582105.1. NCBI lineage: Eukaryota > Metazoa > Chordata > Aves > Passeriformes > Muscicapidae > Oenanthe > Oenanthe melanoleuca. Next base: position 65,441,919 of record NC_079333.1, on the reverse strand, counting down.
ACAGCAAATTAAATTTACACTGAAACCTATATTCACTTAGGCTCATTTTATCTTGAAAACATTATGGTTTGCATTTGATTTATGCTCAAGATAACATAAAAATTTAATTTCATTTATTCGGAAAAGCAACTGAATAATGAGCCAGTGTGAACTACATTGAACTACACCATTAAATTTATACCATCATATTCACAAGTTTTAAATCTAATGCAATTTTTAGAATAACAATCTCTTCCCAGTCATCTTTTAAGAGAAGAAGCTGAGATTTTTCTGTGGCTAAGGGATATCACTTTTGCAATAAAAAATGTAGTAGGCATAATAGAACATGAAATCTACCTGACAGCTCTCTCAGGAAACAAAGCTGTAGAGAAATGTAAAAAATATGACCTGTACTTTAAAAAAAGAAGTGACAACAGCTGTTTATTTGTCTTTCTTGGAGGTACTACCCAGAAGTCCAGTCATGGGGAAGATTCACTTAACAGCTGTGAATTAATGAATCCCAAAGGGAAATGTGAAAAGAAAAACTCCAAAGAACCTAGCACCCTGAAAACTTGTCCTAAATAAGTTTATCTCCTAATGAAAAAAGGAAACTTGTCCTTTTTATTATAAGACAGACTTTAAAAAAAATTGCAACCAATTAACTTATAAAGATGTCGAAACGTTATTTGATTTCTGGAGTTTAGACCAAATCAGAAGTACAGAGTCAACATCTGACTCCTCACTACAGAAAAGCTACAAGCTTCAACTCAATCTTCACACACCATCTAAATTAAATTCAGTTCAGGTTCAGGTTCTGAACAGAGCTGAGGCTGAAGTAAGCCACAGTGACTGGACTCCAGAGGTGTTACTTTCACAGACATTGGCATCAGCCTCCCTGTTGTTCCCCATTTACGTTCTTATGAAGAAATAGCAATTTGTTCCCAGCTGGCTCCCAGATATCTGGTGTTATCTCTGCCTTCCAAGTGGGGCACACAGAATAAGCACATTGCAAAACAACACTATTTTTAGTAGTTTTCTGTAGTCTCTTTGCTCTTAACATTACATGTAGGGCCCAAAGCACTCCTTGCCCTCCTGTTTGAAATGCCCATATAGTCTGACAGCTCTCTCTGACTGAATGTGCAGTTGTATACTCAATACTTGGTATGCTTCCAGGAGCCTTCCTAACACTGCCTATTAATCTGGTTATTAATGTCCTAATCACACTTGTTAATTTCAGGAAAGGGAGCGGTTATTTTGGACAAGAATTTACATCCTCAGTAAAAATATTACACCAGTTTTTTTCTCACTTAATATCTAAACACTCCTTCAGAAAGTATTCTCCCATGGGAACAGCCTCTGATTCACAAATGGACCAGGTGCCCTTCTCTATTAACCTTGTGGGATAATGTGCTGTTCCTATCTCTGCAGTGATTGCCTGTAAGACAAACTCCATTGGAAAGCTCTGTGTCACTGGACACAACAGCTTTTCAAAGGTTTCTAAAACTCTGATGCAGTCTTCCTTCTTTATTACTTTTCTTAAACCATCAAGGTCAGTTAAAAAGTAAGTGTGTAGGTAATATTAATTCTTTTACTAAGAGCTTAGTTGTGTACTTTTCAAGTCTTTCAGCAGGATGTCCCTTAAGATATGGATAGATTTTAAAAGTCCAGAGAGATAGTTTGAACTTTATCCCTGAGCTGAACTCCACGCTGCTTGTCTGGGTTAAAGAGCAATGCAGATAATTGCCAAGCCAGGAAGGAGCTGGCTTGCAGCAGTTGCAAGATGCATGGCTTGCACTGAGCTTCCTGACTCAGCAGGCAATGTAGACATAGCATATGCATCCACATGACCAAATTCAACCTTAGGTTCTGCGGGTATATGGAGTGAGTTTCCTCTTCTTTGCATTCCTGGACAACTGTTGCATAATTTCGGCTGTGGTAAAATTATCAGATTGACATTTTCAGCCCACTAAATGGAAAAAGATATTGAGTAAACTGCTTTTGGACTACTAAATCCCATCACAGGCACAGCTGAGGTGCTATTTCCACACAGACTCATCAGTGTCAGAAATTCTTTGTTAAACTTGCCAGGGACAAAGGGATTCTCCATAAATGATTGTCATGAGATCATTAGTATACAATTAGTCTAACTTTTCAGTTTTTAACTGACCCAAATCCATTAAAGCAGTCCATTCTGTATCTTCATTGGCAAATTGCAGATTTCACTCAACTATGGAGGAACCTGCACAGAATAAGGCTCATAGATCCAGTCACAATATTAAGTCGTCTTATCTCACAGTCTTCCATCATCCTTCAGATAAGAGTTGCAGCAAGAATCACCTTGCCAGTAGCATAGTTATCTCAATGCCAGCCACTCAGCCATACTTCAGCTTCCCTACCTCTGAGTGATGCTGAGTGATCTGTTGGCTCCAGAAAGAGTTTCCAGATATTGCTTATGAATTTATGTAAATGTATGTAAATTTATGTAAAGTGATATATACAAAAGTATATGGATAGATACAGATACAGATACAGATACAGATACAGATACAGATATAGATACAGATACAGATGATAGATATAGATATAGATATAGATATAGATATAGATATAGATAGATATAAGCTGTGAGAAGCTGGATACATTTGCAAGAAGCACAACTTCTTGCATGTTTTAGCTGGAATCCCCCATGTGTATCACTGGTTTTGAAGAGTAGATTCATCATGCAGATTTCCTCATCAATTCAAACTCTGACTGGAAAGAGAAGTCTTCTTTCAAGGGAAATATTCCAGCAAGATGACTTTTGTTGTGATACTAATTGAAAGGCCTCTCTCATCAGACAAACATTTTATCTTGCTAATGTAGCTCGAATGACACCATAAAAGTCTATGAATTTTTTGTGTCTATTACTAGGCTTGCAATTTATGACATCATGGCTTCTGTTTAAAGACATGGAAGAAGACAGAAGACTCAAGTACTCTCCATAGCACCTCCAGATGGCAAAGGCTAGCCCACCTTTCCAGCTGAGTCACCCAGTGAAAGCTTAGAGTCAAAGTAATTACATTCCCAATACTGGATCTTTGGTCATTTGCCTAAAATTAGTTTGGAAAAATTTGGACTCTAAAATGTTTCAACACACTGGCTGGTTAAACTACTGCTGACTCTCACAGAATGAACTGCAATCTGCAGAGCAGAAAGCAGAGCTAGGAAAAGCAGAAATATCTTTTCTTCCACATAAGTAAACCAAATAATTCAGATGAAGTACAGTTTCAAGTTTGACAGTCCTAAGAGTTTTCCATTCTTGTTATCACCATCAATCTTAAAATACCATAACTAGGATATCAAGGTTTTCTTAAAATGTGATTGCTTTCAGTTTTGCCCAAAGAAGATGAGATAATCACATTTGCAAATATATTTCTTTGGTTAATTTTATGAGACTGACTGGCTACTCTCTCTTTAATTTCCTAGTATTCTTAACATTTTACTGATCCATTTCTCTGTCCTTAATTGTTATTTCTTATAGTGTGCCCTTAGTTCTTGTTATTGCCTGATAATTTGCAAGACATGTTTTCATAGTTTCTAAAAAAATTCCTTCATGTCAGAATTTGTGAGCACTTTCTGTGTGGTTGATGCACAAATAAGTCACCTCCTGTTCCCTATGCTTTCGTAAACAAGAAGGAAAAAGGGATGAATGTTTGCTTTCTACTGATATGCAGCTGGAGTTTCTAGCTGGACTCAGACATTGGGACATATCCTCACATTCTACAGTTTAGATTGCCCAATGTGCTATTAGTTAGCACAATGAGAATACAAAGAGTAGAAAATTATTTTTCTGATGAGGCTACCTTCCCAGAGTGTAGTGATGGCTGATCACTTCTTTCCAGGAACAATGTTTAAAGCTTTAAAATTTTGGCTGTCAGTTCAGACATTGACTAGCTACGACTCAGTCAACACTTGTTTCATTGCTGCATTCAGTCTACATTCACGCTACTCTCTTCAGTGTTCTTAGAGGATATAATAGATTTCATTCAGTAAAAATGAAAAAGCAATCTTAAATTTATTTAACTACTAAAATCAAAGTTCCAGCTTCATCGCTTGTTTACCTCTAAAATGCCCTAGCATAACCTCATGTTAATAAAGAAAGCATAATTTCATGTTAATAAACAAATTATGGAGAAACATATTTCTTTAGAGAAATATGTTTCTCTCCTCTTCAAACCTTTTAAACTTCCTAAACTACCAAACACACTAACTTCTATGGCATATTAATATTAGATTATCTACTGCTACACTCATTTAAACTGAATTTGCTTTTATTACCAATACACCATAGCTAAGTTATATTAGTAACTTAACTTCAAACTTGGCTGCTTTCAAATACAAAGCACTAAGCATCCAAGACATTCCAACTTCATAAAGATACAGCCTTCATTTTCTTACTAGCCATTGAGTAAGATTTTTAAATAACAACTGTGCCCTTCTGCTAGATAACTTATTTATCAGTATGCAACACATCATAACTGCCTGATTAAGAGGTGTCTTAAGGTTTTATGTGCTATTTATCTGCTTCAAGTTCTAATTAAAATATGGTGGCCACATCTGAAAGGCAATTCTTTCCACCATAAAAACAAGCAGGATGAAGTCCTATCTGGAGATACTAATGTCTTTTCATTTACAATGGAAAGAGCTTGTCTAGTGAAGGCAACACAGCTAACATACACAGAGGTGGTTAAAATTAGGGAATCCTGCCTAATCCTGAAGGACAACAATTATTAGCTGCTTGTGATAGACTGAGATATGTACTTTGTTAGATTTTAAGCCAGGTTGGTCTGAGATGCCTAACTTTTAGATGACTATTATTAAGAAAGTAAGTCTTTCCTTTTTGTGGCAAGCATAAGTACTCTAAAGAAGAGGTTATAGGTTATCCTTCCAAGGTGTGAGCAGAAAATAATTGAAACTGTCATCAAAATATAACTAACTAAATCTATGTTACACTTCATTGCTTTAAAATTGTTATTCCAATGGCTGTTTTGAATGGGTGGAGTGGTAGGAAGGTTGTCAGGTTGTCCTAAATCCAACAGTTACACGTGGTGCTTCCAGACTATGCCTGAGCACTACACTGCAAGCAATCCTAATCTAACAACACCTGTAAAGTGGCTCTGGAAGAAAGAGATGGGGATAGTACACCTGCATGCTTACATTTATTTTGTATGTTGCTCCAAATGCCTGTACCTATGTGGATTTATACAAATATAAGATTCACAAAACTGATGATTCATTTCTGGGTAAAGCCCCACTAAATATTATTCTTGTATTTTTGTTCCTTGGGTGTATTTATTTTTAGTTAGTAAAAGTGTTATACCAGTTTTAAAAAAGGAGAACATTCAAAATTCAAATTTAAACAAATCAGCTAAGAATCCACCTGCTCTATACGCACCCAGTAGTCAGTAAGAAATAAGAATAGGAAGTTCTAATATTCCCTCTAGATTTTTGCTCTGTAGACTATAAAAATGTAAGATGTGTAAACAGATACAGATATAATCCAAAGAGAGAAGTCTCTACTTAAAAAGTTCAGCTGCTCCTTTCCTGATGTCTAATGATTTCTACTAGACAGAATATTAGCCTGGTATTAAATTTATATAACAAGAATGCAGTTTGGTGAATACTCTTTCCACAAAATATTTGCTTCCTATTGCACCACCACAACAAGTTTTACTGTAGTTTACACTGTTGCTACTTTGAAAGTTGCTATTTTTAAAACCTTACATTTTGTGACCTCATAGACACCAATGTCAATGCTTGCTGATTAATCAGTTGCTTCTAAATACTCCTTTAATGTCTTCATGAAACATACAAAATATATGCATCAATAGTGGTTTTGGTATACTGATAAGTAAACAATATTATAAGAACCTGCATTTCTTCACTGGCTCTTGGGGCATGGACAGTGGATAGGGTCAGGTGTAATCCTTGTTCCAGATATGCACCTTTGTATTGCAACTTGAAGGGTGTTTCTAGCCAAGCATTTTTATGGCATTTTTAACTCATTTAGGAGCACTTCTACTCAATGCTATGGCAGAAGGAATAAGTGTAACTCAAAAATGTGATGTTAAAAGACAACTACTTCTCCTCTTTCTCACTTCTCCATTCTGTAATCAAAAATTTCATTTAGTCCTTTTTGATAACACTGTGCTTTGATGTTACAGACTTAGGAAATTAGCCCCCTTCACTTTCAGAAATAGTAGCACACAGCTGTGAATGTGATAAGGTACATGATTCCCAGTTTAAGACAGTCCCATCGCAAAGGCAGTCCAAGCTCAGAGAGAATGATGTTACTGGGGCTGAGAAAATGAAGGAAAGAAAGGTGAGAGGTGGTGTGTGAACTGAAGACTAGTAGGAGAATTTTGTCAGCTTGGCAACTGAATGAACTGAACAGCACTTTTTTTTGAGTTTGTAAAATAAAGCCAGTCTGTTTAATAGCAGTGGTGGTACAGAGCTGGAAGTTGTCACAGCTATGCTACTTTTGTGGTCTTGTTTCTCTTAAAAAAAACAAACAAACAAAAAAAACTCCAAAAACAAAAAACAAACAAACAAACAAACAAAAAAAACCCACAAAAAGCAAAAAAACCCCGAAAGTGCGAGAAAGGAAATGACTGCTTTTCTTAATGTTGATATCACAAAGCATATGCTGCCTGTGAATATTAAATAACTTGATTGTAAAAATTAAAGCATTTGTTCTTGGTTTTTTGTGGGTTTTTCGGTATTTGCTTTTTCTTGTACAAGATTAATCTTTCAGTTACTCTGTAGTGCACAAGGAATTGGAAACTGGTCAGTTGCAGAAGAAGGCAGAAGTAAATTCAGTTAATATTGATAAAGAACATATACTGATACATCTCAAAAAGTACTTTTTCATCATCTAATCAGTAACTTATTCATTTTATGTTCTATGTGGTGTTGATGTTAGAGTTACAATATTGTGTAGTACTAACCTAGAAACCTATACCTGTATTTCTGCCAAAGAGAGAAGGAAGATTTACATAATGAGACTTACTTTTGTGTAAGAACATAACTAAAGCTATTTCATCTTTGACTGTCTAGCACTGCAGTCCTTTCTGTTACCTAAGGAGCAACATTAAAATAAATAAAGAGTAATTATTGTTGTCATTACAACACAAATAACAGCACAAATTTAGTATTCTAGTTCTATTCATTTAAAAGATCTCTAAGTACAGGACAGTTCTAGGGGGTAAAAAAAATCAAACCAAGACAAAACAAAACAAAAACTTTGAATCTGTAGTAAGAGGTTTTAGACTTCTTGATGTGGCTCACCTCTGTGATCAGTTAGTTTTAAAAAAACGTAGTCCTGTGGATTTTCTTAACACCTGTCTTAAGTGTTAATGGAATGAAAAGTGCCTGGCTGCTTCAAGGTAATGCAAGTACTTCAAAAAAATAACTTTCTGTAAGTGGGTCAGTGGCATTTGAGTAATAAGTGAGAAATGTTGATGGATGAAGACATTTTTCTGAGTGTATGGATATGTCATGGCTTAACCCCAGCTGGCAACTAAGTACCACATAGACACTCCCTTGCCCTGTCCTGCTAGGAAGGAGAAACAGGAAAAAAACAGTAAAACTCATGCATTTAGATAAGAACTGTTTAATAATTGAAACAATTTAAAACATAATAATAATAATAATTATAATTGTAATAGTAACAACAGCAATAATAATAGTAATGAAAAGGAGACAGAGAGGAGTAAATCCCAAGAGAAACAAGTGATGTCCAACACAATTGCTCACCATCTGCTGACCGATGCCCAACCCTACCTTGAGCAGTGGTCAGCAGCTCCTGGCCAGCTCCCCCAGTTCATATACTGAGCATGCTGTTCTGAGTATGGAATACCCCCTTGGACAGTTAGGGTCAGCTGTCCTGACTGTGCTCCTCCCAGCTTCTTGTGCACCTGCTCATTGGCAAAACATGAGACACTGAAAGGTCCTTGACTTTGGGAAAACAACACTCAGCAACTCAGCACATTAGTGTGCTATCAACATTATTCTCATACTGAATTCAAAACAACATTGTACCAGCTACCAAGAGGACAATTAACTCTATCCCAGCTGAAACCAGGATGGTGTGCCACTGTACTCTTACTTGTGCAAGTGCAGCTTACTTTTTCTTGCTTGTCATAACTCTGGTTACTATAGTGCCATTTATTCCTTGGGATTTTTATCCATTTGAAGGAATTTTTGTTTTTCCTTTGACCCCTCTTTTGGTACATTTCTTGTTTTTCTATCTTTAGGTGGAAATAAGAGCAGAAGGGAGAGCAACAAGTGAGAAATATTTGAGTGACATCCATTCCTAGTCTTATCAGGTCAGTCACAAGTGTCCAAAGATGCAATTCTTAATGTTACTAAAGCATGTTACTAAACTTCAGTACATCAAAATCCATACCTTCAGATCCAGAGTCTAGTAGAGGAAACAACAGAGATGTAGACTCTCCCACAAATAATGGCCAAGTATTTTTTGCCCAAGTGCTTTGAAAATCTAAAAACCTTAAAATGTAAGCAGAATAATAAACTGTGTGTTGGGTGCTTGCCTCTTGGTCCAACTGTTTAATATATGCTCCTAGAAATATTTGGATCAGTGCTTGTCCTTAGAACCAGCTGAAATTGGAAAGCTCCTTTTGGCTGCCTGACTGATGCTTACTGATATTTGTAAGAAAATCACCTGTTAAGTGACTAATGTAGTAGTCCTTAGTAATTATAAGATTACAGGAAAAAGAAATCCCACAGGGAATGATATGGCTAGTACAGCAACAGGTATATGCATATTACTCAGAATTCAGTAAATTCAATGTGATGATTCACATGTAGAAAGTTTCTGGGTGTTTGAACTTAAGAGCTGAGAAAGTTTACTGAGCTATTAATTTAACTGAACCCCTGGACTCTGCATTTAATAGACAACACAAATCCTGAAAGTTATTAATGTAATTTACAGTTGCTCAAGAAAACTGTTTTAAGTGATTTACAGTTACTAAAAATATGTCCGTGGATAAGTGTGTAAGGTTTTAAGCTGTTGCATCCTAGACAGCTTTTTTCCCCCTGTGATCACAGCACCATCCCTTCAGTTTCTTAGCTAGACTTCCAAAGCTTTCACCGAGAATGCATTTGTTCTAAATATATCCCTGGCATTCTGCTCTGAGTCTGGAATTTGAATTTAAAATTGACCTGCTTTATCCTTTCGAGAATACTCAATAAAATTATTTCAGTCTTGTGTAGAAATAAAGAAATGGAAAAAAATGGAAAAACAATCTGATTCCATTTTTGATTTGGGGATACTGAAGATTATTGCTTGCAGATTAACATGTTTGAACTGCTAGGGTTTTTTATTTCCCTGACAAGCTAATCTACTTTTCAATAGAGTTCAGGTGTTCCCCACATTGTAAAGGATGCAGGATTTATTGTTTCTCCTGTACATAGCATCATTTCAGGTAGAAGACTGGTCTTGATGATACAAGTGGATTCTTCCAATCCTGTGTTTCTATTGTAGGACTTTTCAATGGCTTTACATTCAAGCCTTTGTTTCAAAATCCTGTGTGACAGTCCAGTGAACATTATTCCATATATTATATTGAAGAGGACTTGAAATTTCCAAGTTTCAGCCCAGTTTCAGCTCAGGGTCCAGTTTCAAAGCTTTCTGACATATACAGATTTCAATGTTAAGCCATACTAACTCTTCCTTTTAACATAGATTGTATTTTCAAAGCAATAATACATTATAATACATTGCTAATATGTATTTTTGTGGTTTTCTGATACTTTTGTTTGTTTGTTTTTTGACTTTTTGCCACTTCATTCACAAACTTTAGTGCTGTTTGCTAAAAAGTTCTGCATACATTTTCTTGCTTTTCAGGGTGATTGAAGATAATATTCAGGTAATATTTCTTCAACTGTGTTTGTCTTCATGTTGTGCTTAGCTGGTTTAGACATATATATATATATATATATATATATATATACTGAATTTCTATACAAGGAGAAATGTGGTGGAATGCTGTTAAATAATAATTACTGAAATTTTGAAAGGAAAAAGTTATTCATTAGTACCCTCTTTTACTTCAATGTGTACCTATTTTTATTAAGACTAATGCCAATTATATTACTGAGGCAGAAGTAAGTTGTTGGGTTTTCTTTGTTGATATCCCCACGTAAAAGAAATAATTATCTTAACTGAAGAGCTTATATATTTGTCAACTTTAAACTGTAAGCTTTCACTTAGCACAATTTTTTTTTTTGTGCATACAAAATAAATTTTAAAGAAAGCATTTAAAGGAAAAGACAACAGGGTTTTTCTAAGGTGGAAATAAAGTCTAAACATTGACACAGTAAATAGCATAAAGACAAAAGTTGGTTCAGAGGTGCATAAAGGTACCTTTTGACTACTGAACTCTGGTATTTGTGACAGCTGGCAGAAAAATGAAGTGGGTTTTGTTTATTTGATTGCTTTAGCATATCTCTACAATTTAGAATGGAAAAACTTGACTTTAAAAAAGCCATGACAAAGTAAATAAATGTGGTGAGTTGCATTTCAAAAATTATTTTTATTTTTTAAATATGTGAGTTTTGTTTTCCTTCATTTGAAAACTAAGCCTGGTTAAGCATAAGCTAGTGCCACTATTTGACCTGGAAAACAATTGGATAAGGAGGAATAAGCACCTCCACAGCAGCATGGAGAAGAAAGCCTTGTCTCCAATAGGGAGGCAGTAGAGTGCCTGTCCTGTGCTTTTTATCATTAAAGAGCTCTTTAAAATAGAAAAGCATAGGAATTGTGCCGTGAAGTGTTGTGGGGTTTGTTGCTCGTGTGTGTGTGTGTCCCCAAAAATAAAGAAGTCTCAAAATAAATGTTGACAACTTAAATAATTAATTAATAATAATAGATTTCCAGCTTCACTGGAACTATGTGGTAAAAAATGGTCCTGTTAACTAATCATGTTAACAGCCTCACATCTTGACAGTGGCATAAGCTTAATGACCAAAATATTTTTTTCTGTTATTTAAGTCTTATTATGTTATTTAAGACTGATTTAAGTCTTGTTTCAGGAGCAAATGTGTTGGTAAGAGCTAGTTGCTTCAGGAAACAAGCAACTTCACCTGACTGCAGTAAACTGCAAGTTTTACTGCAGAAGTACTGAATTCTATGGTTCATAACTTCCTGGCTTCAATGTGATATGTAAACTGTCTAGTTTATAAATTTTAAAGTTGTCTTACTCTAAATTCACTGTTTTTTTGTGAAAAAATTACTGTGTTGGTTTGTATAGTATGTTGAAAGCTTAAAAAATGGCTTGGAAATACAATTGAATAGTATAAGGATTAGGTTATGAAATCATGGAATTTTCTACTTTACATTCTGTCATGCAGATATGGGAATTACCTGGTGGAAATTCTAGTTCTGCTGTGTTGAAACTCAGGTTTATACAATGCTGATCTGTGTAAGCTGTGAGAGTGAATAAGATAGACTGCCAGACTCTGATTCTTGATGACACATGAACAATTTGTTCTGCTAAAACTTATTTATAAAGGTGCCAAGTGAATGAACAGAACTGCTGGTTAGCCCCACCTCAAAGCAGAAGGGAGAGGCCGATGGACAAAGCACTTCTTTCTGTGTCAGCAGGAAGATGTTTGCAAACAGGAAAAGAGCTGAGTCCTATCAGAAGTAAGACATATTCTGCACAAAGTAGCTTTGCTCAGTTGACTGAGTTTGTCCTGTATAGTAAATCCATCTTTCAAACAGGTACTGCTAGACCTCTGCAGTCACAGAAAGCAAAGGGCTAATCCAATGCAAACGATCTCCAAAATGACACCACCCCTAAAAAATACATGAAACAAACAACAGAAAACACCATCAACTAATAAGCAAGGAAATGAATTTGAGCTGGCAATGATTTTATCCCAGAACTGCAGAATACGCTTTATGCTGACTACAGGAGTATAGTCACTATCAGATCAAGCATAAGGTTGGTTCAGATGAAATGTGTACTCCTGAATGTTCTTACGTGGCAGAGCAGTGATATTGTTGCTCAGAATATGAAACAGTGTCAGAATGTGAAACCAGAGTACCACAGTCCAAATAAATAAATGAATGAATGAATAAATAAAGGAAAATAAAAGGTGGCTTCCTTGGAGGACAAAGCAAGAAGTGAAAATATGGCTGTGAATGAGGACTGAACACTCAGCTCCCACTCCTTTAGCAGTCTCACAAGCTGGACACTTGTTTGTATTTCAGTGAAGACAGGTTGGAAGTGGACTAGAGGAAGTTACGGTGTTATCCTGGCCTGGCAAATCTGACTTACATTGTCAAACTCTGTTGTTCATCATAGACTGAAGCTTATGGAAGGTGGACTCTGCACTCCCACCTCCTGGCAAGGTTCACCCAAACCTAAAAACACTTAAGATAAAAACAGATGCGGATTAGCAGCTGCAGCTTGCAAATAATGCTCACCTACAACACAAGCCCAGACAAATTTTAGAGTTTGCAGCAATATGCAAGAATTGCAATAAATTGCATCACTTTCATAAAAGTTTGTCAGCACGTACTGCCCATGCAGTAAGATAGCTACAGTGCCAGCAGGGCAGAATAATTTTGTGATGAGACAGATAATGTTATATCAGAACATAACCCTTTTGTCAAGCAGTGTGTTTGGTGAAGGAAAAATTTCTATTTGATATAAAGTAACAGCTTACAAGAAAAAATATGAGCTAAAAGAGCTAAAAAGATTTGCTGGTTTTGCTGTTTTCATGTTCATTTTTTCTGAGAGTGTTTGTTTATTTGGGGTGCATATTTTTTCTGGTTTATTTGTTTTTTCTTTCTTTGTTTTTATGGATCTTGCCTGTAGGAATGATTCAAGGTAATTCCTAGAAGAGGAGCTAGAAAAACTTACCACTCTGATTCTTACAGGCAATGTGCTTTGGTGGTGGTGAACACCATAAGACATAGTACTTGTTTTTTCATGGCTCCTTTTAATTACTGCTGGATTATTATTTTTTTCTTTTTTTTTTTTTTTCTCCCACCCACTACAGTATAAGAATTATAACTGAAAGCTTTTTATGTAGTTAGTGCTTTAAATATTTCTGGAATGGTCTCTAGTTGACTCTAAGTGCATTAGAAAGTAGCTTTTTCTTCAGTGGCAGAACTACTCTGGCTGAATTTCTGTTACCTTTGTGAAAACCTGGTTTCAACATCTCTAGTTCTCTGTTAAAAGAAGGTACTTGAAATTTAGCTTGAAAGATTAAGCATTGGTGGGCATCACACAACCTTAAGAAAGATCGCAATTGTATAGCACTCATATATTTGCTATTATTTCATCTCAGGCACATGGTATGATTCTGGTTGTCCTGGGCAGGTCAAGAGGCTTGGTGATCCTTGTGGGTCACATCATTCCAGCTATTCTGTGATTCTATGATTATGCAGAAATTGTTTGCAAAAATATTTATCTGCAGTTACAAGCAGGGGAATGCCAGGCTTTGTTTAGGGCCTTTCTTTGGAATGTAGAATTAAAGGTAAGAAAATACGACAGCACATATCTTCTTTGGATGGCAGCTTTCTGCAGACTGTGATCCAAACCACGTTTGGCATGGGGGCTTTATAAATTTAATTTTATTATTGTTTATTACACATATTCTGGCCTGTACACTTGAAGTTTTCAGCTGTATAAAGCAGTATAAAGTGTGGCAAAATTGCAGGGCTACAACTCCAACAGATAAAAAGCAATAATATAAGTGACCCGAAGATAAGAAAGTGGCCTGCTGCCATGCCTCCCTTATCCTCCAAAAGCAGGTAAGTTGTCCTGGAGATTGTGAAGGCAACTTAAGGAAAATTTTGCCTAATGCGGCAACTCGATTTCGCAGACTCTGCCTCAAGTCAGGGAGGATATTGCTCCTGGGAAAAGATCCCTCCTAGGTATCATTACATAGCACACACACAAGGTGTGAGGCATTGGACACCTCAAAAAAATACGATGGACAGACACTCTCTACAAATATCTGAAAGCAGGTTGAAGTCAGGTGTCGTTCAGCCTCTTCTCTTGGGCGCTAAGAACAGAATAACCTTAAGTCTTAAACTGCGCCAGGGGAGGTTTAGGGGACATTAGGGGAATTTGTTCACAGAAAGGGAGAGTAGACATTGGAATGGACTGCTCGGGTAGCTGGTGGAGTCACCGCCGCTGGAGGTGTGCAGGGAAAGACTGGACACGGCAATTAATGCCATGGTGTAATTGACAAGGTGATGGGCTCGGTCACAGGTCGGATTCGACGATGCCTGCGGTCTTTTCCAACCCAACTGATCCTGCGATACGCACTCCCAAAGGGCGCAGAAGAAGCTCCGGGCGAACAGCCGCCCCCGGGCCCGCGCAGCCCGACCCCCGCGGGGGTGGCGGTGTCCCCCCGTGGTGGCGGTGTCCCCCCGTGGTGGCGGTGTCCCCGCGGGGGTGGCGGTGTCCCCCCGGGGCTGGCAGTGTCCCCCCGTGGTGGCGGTGTCCCCGCGGGGGTGGCGGTGTCCCCCCGTGGTGGCAGTGTCCCCCCGTGGTGGCGGTGTCCCCGCGGGGATGGCGGTGTCCCCGCGGGGATGGCGGTGTCCCCCCGTGGTGGCAGTGTCCCCCCGTGGTGGCGGTGTCCCCCCGTGGTGGCGGTGTCCCCCCGTGGTGGCGGTGTCCCCGCGGGGGTGGCGGTGTCCCCCCGTGGTGGCAGTGTCCCCCCGTGGTGGCGGTGTCCCCTGGCCACCCGCGGAGCCCCAGCCGCGGCTCCAGGTGCTCCCGCCCGCCCAGCCCGGATTTCCCGAGGGCCGCGCGGGCCGGGCGGGGCGGCGCATGCGCTAGGGCCGCGCTGCCCGCGGGAGGCAGGCGGGGCCGCGGCCGGGGCCGGGGCGGCCGTGCGGGGAGAGGGCGGCGGCAGCGCCGAGCACAAACTCCGGAGGGGAAGCGGCACGGCCGGCCTCCGCCCCCCGCCCCCACACACACACCCCGTAGCGGGAAGGGGGAAGTGAGCGGCCCGCCCCCCCTGCCCGGTCCCGGCGGTGCACGGTCCTTCCCGGGACTTGGTGGCGGCGGGCGCTGCGCCCGGGGCGGAAGGCGAGCGGCGGGTGGCTGGGGCCTGGAGCCGCCGCTGGAGGAGGGGAGGAGCGGGGTGTTCCCGCAGCGCGAGTGGATGCGCAGCCTGAAGGGCGGCTCCTGCGGCGGCTCCTGCGGCCTCGCCATGGCCGGGCCCCGACGGTGAAGGCAGCGGGAGCCGCCTGTGTCCGCGCCGCGCCAGGAGGCGGCGCCGCGCAAGCAGCGGGCGGGCGGGCGGGGAGGGGGATGAGCAGCGCCGCAGCCGCCGCCGCCTCTGCGGGAGCCGCCGCCGCCTGCACCGGGGCCGAACGCGGCTACTCCTTCTCCTCCGGCGGCGCCGCTCCGGCCATGGGGCCCGAGGAGGGCTCGGCCGGCGGGCTGGGAGTCCTGCCCGCGCCGCCGCCGGGCTGCCGGAGCCGCTACCAGCTGCTGCTCTCCGGGAAGGCCCTGGCCGACAGATACCGGAGGATTTACACGGCGGCTCTGAGCGACCGTGAGCTGGGGAGCCACCCGGGCAGGTAACGCGCGCCGCGCTCCCTCCCGGGCCAGACGCGCAGTCCCCGCCACCCCTCCCATCGCCGGCTGGGAGCGGCCCGTGAGGCGCGTGCACCTTCCTCCCTGCCGGCAGCCGCCCTCCTCATCCTCCCCGCCCCCGTGCCGGGCAGCGCGGCTGTCCCCGCTGCCATGTGGCCGCCGCCGCGCCCCGGGGGACGGACGGAGGGAAGGGGCGGTGATGTAACCCGGCGGCTGCCCAGGTGCCGCCCGGGCCCCGCCGCTCGCTGGGCCGGCGGTACCGCGCAGATGGCGCTGCCGCCCCCTCTCCCGGGGCCCTCCGGGCAGAGTTACCTGTGCCCGCCCCAGTGTGCGGCCCAGCTCCCCCCGGGGATGGAGAATGCCCGTGCTGAGCCCCCGGGCAGACCCCGCTCGGGTCAGGCTTGCCGGAACGGGCTGAACCCCTTGTTCTCTCCCGAGACAGGCTGCGCAGGGCACCCGCGGGTCCCGCCGGCCGTGTTACCGAGCGAGAGACCGCGGCGCTTTTCCTATGTACCGGGGCTGCCTTTAGCTGCCCTGCCTTATTTTTCTTCCTCCTCTTTAGGTCATTTTCCCCCTTTGCCATCGCCGTGTAGGCGGCCTCGGTGTCTGGAGGAAGGCAGCGCCTTGCGGGGGGAGCCGGGGGGATCTAGGGTGCGGTGTGGCCCCACCTGGTCCCACCTGGTCCCCGGGCACCGCTGCCCCGGCGGGTGATGCCCCTCGGGCTCCCGTTCCCGGTGCTGTCAGCCGGCTCTGGGGCCGCAGCAGGGTGCCTGTTGCTCCTCCGGCCGGGAATGCCGCCCTGCCCTGCTCCCGAGCGGGAGGGGGCTGCGGGCTGTGGCGGTGCGGGGCTGCCCTTACCCCGGCCCGGCCCTGGCGGGGTGCCCGCTCTCGCTGTGTGAGTGAGGGGCTCCCCCGCCGTGCCCGGGCGCTCCCCATTGTTTCCCTGCGGAGGTCGCTGGGGATGGGAATGCCATGAAACCAGCACCTTCCTGTGTTGTCAGCCTCTGCTGCTCTTCAGGCCGTGATGCGGGTGGCCGGCTCCTATGGAGAGCTTTGAGTCACGGTTGTGTTAAGTTTGCAAACGGTTGTAAAGCACGAGGAGGTTGCTTGCTTGGCTTCTTCAGGTTTTTGTTAGTCAGACTTGACGGCAGGGCTTACCCACTACCCCCCTCGCCCCAGAAAGCTGTCTAGGAGTGGAATTAACATAAAACACATACCTTTCCCAGTTTGCTTATAGAAAATGCTGGAAACGTGGACTGATAACATGGGTACTTGACATCTTTGCAGCTTCCGACTTCTTTTCAGAGTGTCGATGAAATTATAGGGAAACTATAGTTCTTTTTTCCCCCCTGAAAACCTGCAATTGTTTTCTTACTCTACATATTCCTTAGTCCAGTGTTTACAATTTTTGCTATTAAATCTCTTCTTGCTTTTGAGCTTTGTATTGTTTAATCCTGGGATTGCAAGTGCTAAATGTAAGGATGCTACTAAATGCAAGGAAATCAGCTGTACAGTTGCCCCTCAGTGCTCAGATACCTGTCTGAATTTTGCCCTAAGGGGCAAAATTTTTTTAAAGCTCTAGTTTTGCATTAGTCGTGTTCTCCATGTCTTTTGGTTTCAGGATAATTCAACTGCTATCCCTTATACTTAAAATTAAGAAAACACTAGCTTTAGATGGGTGTAAATGTTAATGCTTCTTTTAATTGATGTTTTTGGGGTCAAGTCAAAGAAGATTGGCTCCTTGTACAAGGCAAACAGGTTATATTAAGCTTTAGCAAGTAAATAACAGGTAGTTAATACTGGTGAATACAGCCAGTGTGTATGGGACTTTTGAGAGGAGGAATATTTAATAATTATCTAGTTTCCTGCTATCACTTCCCCCACTATCTTATGTGGAGGACTGATGGCAGCCAAGATACTGCTTGTGATCTCCACCCTTTCTCTATCTTGGTGTCAAAATACTGCAAAATACTTCAGCCACCTGGTAGACTTAAACAGAAATGGTCCATAATGCCTTTTTACAAAAATAATAAAAATTCCAAATATTTTCTCAAGAGATCCTTTAAATTTAAATGTGGCTGCATCTAGTTGCTATGGTGGAAAACAGTGCCAAATAAATTAAATTGAGCTTAAGATAATATACTTTATGACATAAAACTTGATTTTTATATATATGGAAAATCTAAAGATTGTTTGTCACTAGAAGAATGACTTGAAGTAGCTGAAAAAAGGCTAATAAAATTGGCTTATCAACAGTAATAAAATCCCTCCTGTGTTCCAAGATGACTGTTGTGAAGAATGGTAGTGCAACCTCTTTGCAAAAAGTTGATGTGGAATTTTTGCTTCAAGTCTGCAAAATTGTACTCTGCACTTCATGGGCTGTGACCAATGCCTGTCTTAGTGTTTCTATCCTAAACCTAACTAATGTTTATGAAGAACTGGCAAGCAGGATGGAAATGCTTGTGTGTAGACAAGGAAATCAGACATTGTGGAGATATCTGAAAGTCACAAGATTAGTATCACATTTGCAAGGTGTTTGTGCTGGCTGTCATCTGAAGGGATGAATATCACGTGTTGAGTAGATGCAGTAATTGGCTTTGAAACAGAACCAGCAGTGCTTTGCATTTCCTCATGTGATACGGGCTGCAGTGTCATAAACACTGGTCTCCACAGGAGATGGGTCAGTCAGTGTGCTTGCTCCCCCTGCCACACTGACATAATACATATATAGTGTCTTGCAGTGACAGATTAGAGACTCACTCTGGGTTAAAATTAACTTGGCAAAACTGGTTTCTTGTAATCCAGACTAATTCCCTGATCTGGCTCACCTTGTGATTGCACTTGTGACAGCAGGAGGTGAAGGGTTGCACAAAGATTTTTGTGTACAGAGGGGCGGGAGCAAAGAAACTTATTTTTGTCACTCCTGCCAGCCTAATTTTTTTTATGAAAGGAAGCAGAAAAAAGTATCTAATTCTGCAATTTAACATCTTTGTGCAGATAACAATGTTAAGGATCTGCTACAGTACCACCAGCAGTGGGAAATTTAGCTGTCAATTCAAGATTGGTTTGGAATAAAAGTCTACTCTGATCATGTCTCAGTTTATAGTCTGTGCTTTGTGGCCAGTGAATGTGTGAAAACAAAATGTGAAATACAACACAACTGCATAATGTCTAGTGTAGCCATTAGAGTGTGTAAAACACTAGTAGGAACTATTACCCTCTTCAGAGGGCAAGTCAAAATTCCTGTTAAACTGTTGTCTTGTATGCTGGTTTCTGGGTGGGCAAAACTACAAGTGTGTACTCATTTTAGTACTGTACCAAAGCTCTTTATTTGCAAAGTAAGGTATTTCTGATTTTCACATTATTGCTGTCTTCAAATACACTTCTTTTTTCTGTGGTCTAACTTAATCCTAACAAGCATCCCTATTCATCTGAATTGCTGCTATTATTGCTTGTGCATCTTGGGAGGTTTCCCTGAACTGCCAGACTCTTTACTTTTCTTTCACCTATTTGTGTACTACCAGAATTACTAGTCAGGCTCAGTATGTTCTTTGAGAATTTTTGTCAAATATGGATAGCTATATAAATTCATAATGGCATTAGTGTGACCTGTTTTGTAGTGGAAGTGTTCGCTACCTAATTTGGACTAACTTGAAATTGTTATATCGCAATGGCAATGTACTCTAAAATGACATTAAGTTTATAATCATGCCAAAATAACAATTACTTTGTTTCTAAAGTTGCCTCTCAACTTGGATCATTCAAAGAAGAAGAGCTTCTGTTTGTGTTGTGGACTCTGATGTTGTGGTCTCACTGAGACCAGGAATATTTCAGTGATCATGGGAATGTAAGATTTCTTGTATTAACCAGAAATTAGATGGCTGGTTTTTTTTCTAGCTATTTTGGCTGAAGACAAGCCAGCCAACTTTATTTCATGTTGATTGTTTCAACTGGATGATTACATAAAATTTTGAAAGTAGTCCACTCATTAACACTTCTAATTGTAGATTATACATTCTCTGGACATTAGGTTAGTGTTTAGGCTTCTCAAAATTGACAGTCGTCCCTTATACCCTTACCTATGCTTGGTCATGCAGTGCTTATTTGGGGTGTTTCAGGTATATATACTTGAAAATTTAGTGCAGAAATATTACTGAAGCTTCAGTTTCATCTTGCCAGGATTTAAAAATTTTGTGAAAACTATTTTAAAGCAAGTTCAGGTATATGAGATTTGTGTTAATTTGATTGTTTCTGGACAAGAAAGCCTTAATTTCTTCAGATCTAGAGCCCTTGCAAAAGCTCTTAGCTTTTTTGGGTTTGGAACTTGTTGCTTTTTTAATATGGAATAATAATTGCAAAGAGTTAGGAAGCATTTATTTAGTTTAAAAAAAATAATGGTCGTGTATATAAAGACTAGCAAAATCATAGTGGTGTATCATTACCTACTATATTTTCCTGCTTATTCCTGTGCAAAGGTTTGCTCCATAGGCCCTTTCCAACTGAAATATTCTAGTCTAGTCTAGTTTATGTTCTCTACTTTTCAGTTCTTATGTTTTGTAGATATGAATTTACAAAACAAAGTTCAAGTCTTGGGTAAACTAAATTTTTTTAATTGGGAAATTGATGTGCTGTTGAGTCTTAGATTAAGCTGTGCATTAGAAGAGCTGGTGAGAGTTGCTGTGTGCTGTTATGCTTTTTAGCTGCAGCATAGTAATGTTTTAATACTGCACTGTCCTATTGGTTAATGGAGATTAGAAAACTACTAAAATAGTGTATTTTTACTTATTTACCTTGTATTATGGAAAACAGTTTTATGTAGTAGTTTTTTTAAAAGCACCTAGTCATCTCTTAATTTAACATGGTTGTATTTATTCAATGTTGTTGTAGAAAACATAATAGAAGCTGGAAAGACCCAAATAATATTACATTGAGAGGCTTAAGATGGGCATTTTATTTGTGTATATACATAAAAGATAATTATCCTCATTTATATGAGTAATGTTAAAAATTAAAACGTGAATCCATTGTTTGTGGTGGGTTTTTGGGATGTTGTATTTTTTTATTGTAAACTGAGAGGACATGTTATTTGAAGTTTCAGTTTGTTACACAATCTGCTCTGGCACATTGATGGTTTGTTGGGTGGCAAGTTGAGACAGTTAGGGCTGGGCTGGAAAAATTTAATAAGTTACCATTCCTCACTGCTAACCATGTTAAATGTAGTAAATATGTTTCCTGAATACTTAAACTTGATGTTGAATTTGTTTTTCTACTATGTTATGTCTACTATCAGCTGTCAGGGTTTAGTTTTGGTTTTCCTACCGTATTATGCCATATTATGATCTTCCTTCTGGCCAAAATATTTTGAAGATTTCTTTTTTTTTTTTTTTTTTTTTTTTTTTTAGTGAATTTTCCTTCTGACATATGACTAGGTATGTTTTGCCAAAACCATGATTTAAAGGTTATTTATGTTTTTATAGAGAGCACATGGGATGTGTCAATGTACAGTTTTTGGTACTTTATGCAAACTGTTTTCCTAATCCTTAGTTTACTTTGAAAACTTGATCCCTTGCAGCATTACTTGAACACATGGTTACATTTTTGTCTTTTTCTTTCTTACCTTGCTTGCCATAAAAACTGTGTTGTGCTGAGGTGCTAAGTGGAATAGTACTCCAATAAATAACTTCATCTTGTAAATATATTTTGGAGCTGATCTATTCTATTGGTCTTTCACAGTCAATTCCTACCCTTGTGGCCCTTCAAAGGATGAATGCTAGAAGTTAGTGCAGGAGAGTAGGCTTCTTATGCTGTGACTGCATTAAGGCAGATGGTTTCTGTACTTTGAGATTTAGTGCTTCATATGTTTCAAAGCATATTAATGTGCCTTACATGATCTTTTTCTTACTGTATCATAGTATATAGCATGTTATAACTCATCCCCTTCACACTGATGAATGTATTGATGAACTTAGGTGAACTTAAAGTGAATGATAGTTCTTTCTTTGCATCTAGTATATCTATGACCACTTTGGCCTGAGAAAACTTCTTTGTTGTTATTAGTATAATAAATCTAAATTTATACCTGTTGTACACATTATAAAAAAAATAAAAAACAGAGTTTCCTTGTCCCCACATGAAACTGGAGATGTGTGGTTAGATTAGTACTGTTTCTTATTTTCATTTTCTTCCCTTAACTTTTTTATGCTTGTGTTCCCAAGCATTATTGTCATATGTAATGGGTTTAAAAGTCTTGGAAAATGCTTTATAATTGCTATGAAAGGGTGTATGTGGTGTAATCTCAGTGGACAGCTGACTCCTTGGTTATTTCCCCCTGCAGTGGGATGGAGCACAGCTGGAAAGATAAAAGTGTGAAAACTCAGGGGCTGAGGTAAAGACAGTTAAGTAGGTAAAGCAAAAGCTGTGTGTCCAAGCAAAGCAAAACAAGGAATTAATTCATTAATTGCCATCAGCAGCTGATGTTCAGCCATCTCCAGGAAAGCAGAGCTTCATGTTCCCAGTGATTTGGGAAGACAGATGCCATAACTCTGAATGTATTGTCCTTCCACTTCTTTCTTCCTCCCTGCCTTATATACTTGTGGGAGTCCAGGGTATCTCCCTGACTCCTTTGGGGATGCAAAAACCCCCATGGCAGACCCCTCTGAGACCCCCAAATGGTGCCCAAGAGCTGCAGGAGCTGGATTTAGCTCCTTGGGAGAATTTGCCAACACTGAGGGAAGAATCACAAAACATGAGAGCAAGCAGAATGTAAATTAGGATATTAGAATGTAGAATAAGTAGGTTTTTGGATTGTTTATATTAAGGGCCATGTGGTCAAGATGGAGGAACCTGGGTGTGGTGGGCTCCTTCTTCCTTCTTCATGTCATCCATGTTGGGGATGCATCCTGGGAACCACAGATTGGATGGGGAAAGAACTGGACATTGTAAAGAGATTGCATGGCATTGGAAAGAGTCTGTAAACATTGTATACGTAGTTTTAGGTATAAAAGATTTGGCACAGCCCGCCTGGGGGCAGTTCTGTGATGGTCGCTTTGCAGAGCGGACCTGTGTCAGGCTGATTGAAACCTTTCAGAAGATAAGATAAATAAACAGCTTTGCAACAACACAAGCTCGTCTCGAGAAGCTTTCTTGCTGGGAACTCCGAGAGAAGCCAGACTCCTGACCACCTGCATGTCCTCTCTGAGGAGGTCTCACGCCCAGAGAGACCCTCGGGGTGGGACATATACTGAGCATGATGTCACATGGTAGGGAATATCCCTTTGGTCAGTTGGATTCAGCTATCTCAATTGTATCCCTTCCCAACTCCTTGTGCAGCCCCAGCTTACTTGCTGGCAGGGCAGTGTGAGAAACTGGAAAAGCCTTGACCCTGTCTGTTACTCAGCAGCTGATAAAGCACAGGTATGCTACCAACACTGTTTCCATCACAAATCCAAAACATGCAAGCATGATACAAGCTGCTTGGAAGAAAATTGACTTTATTGTAGCCAAAGCCCAAAAAGGTCAAAAAGAAGAGGTCTGTTGCTTATAGTTTAAATTCACAGGTGCCATGGTATTTATATTATTTTAGCCATGATCTCTGTCAGTCTAGAAAAGTTTCTAGCTAGAGTTTTAACCTCAGTGGGGTTAAAACAGAAGTCTTCCTCTTCTCTACTGTGCTCCTTCTTGCAGTTGGTAACATCACTCATCTGTTCTATTGCTGTGTCTATATAGATCTGCAGTCCTTTACATTACACTGAGATGAGCTTGTTGTTAAATAAATATCTTATTCTATTTTTATTATTTCAGCCTCTTCTTTTTGTTTCACCATGTTACGTGTAGTCACTTGTGACTTTCCTATCTGATTTGGCCTTGCTTTTCTCTCCCACTAGCCAATGCATAATTCTTTCCAACAGATGTGCTCATATGTCTTCATTATGCTTGTGTGTTTTCAGGGTAGTCATGTCTCTCTTCCTTTTCAAACCAATCAATTCTGTATCCCCTTTTATTTCTAGACTACACTGTTATACAGGATAGACCACTGACAGCTATAAACAGTTGTTTGGACTTGGCAGTTGTGTCTTCTGCTATTTGTTGCAGACTAAGAATTTCTTTGGTGTGCTTTTGGTAGTAATCACTTCAGTGATGTTACACTGTCATTAACCACTGGTAATGGGCTTATTCTTAAGTACAGATTTTCTTCCATATTTTCTGAATTAAAAGTCTGCTGAGATGATTTCTGTGTAAGATAGCTTTGTTTACACTTGATTTTGGTGGTTGTGTTTAGAGAGTGGCCAAAGGTGCAGATCTTGTCATCTTTGCTATGGTTTAATGACTTTCCTATTGTAAAAAAAAAAAGTCTTAGAAATGTATAAAGATAAATGCTTTGATCTGCATTGATGATTTGATTTGATTTGAGGAATGAGGATTTCCTTGCATGTGTTCTTGCAGATCTAATTTCATAGATAGCATTTAAGTGAAGAATGAAAATCAGGTAATTGTGGAAAAGAAAGTCCAAGTGTCAGTGGTTGTACTGAGAGACATTCTCTTTGTGTGGAGAACACTTTGGAGGGATGCTTTCTTTTGAGATACTTTGAGACAGATTTATGCTGTTTTGGAAACCTTTTCAGTTACAAAAGGAATCCGATACTGTTTTGCACTTTTGTCATGGGCAAATGCAAATCAGTTCCATTTTACTTGTGCAGTTGGATTTTTATTTCATTTTTAGAACCTGTAGTATTTGTTTCTGTCATTATTGGAGAGGCCTTAGGGCATTCCAGCAGCTTGAACAACCCCTTTCTTAAGCCTCCAGAATTTTGGCTTTCAGAAAAATGGTAGTTATTAAGAAAGTTATTGTCAGAGTGGAATGATCCTCAGTTAGGAAATTAAAGTAATGATTAAAAAGACATGTGATTTCAGCTTACCAATAATAGCACATAAAAATCCCAACTGGAAGATCAATGAGTAGGGTGGCCTTTTTCTTCTGTTCTGAGTTTTTTTAACCTTTTCTTTTCAGATGCCTTAGAAGCCCAATGTAAACCTGTCCTACTAGTCTGCCTATGTTTTCCTCTAAGCCTGTGGTAATTGGATTGCAGCTGATGTTCCTTACCCTGATTTACGGATTTAGGGGGCAGGATTTTGATGATTTTTCCATTTGTAGATATGCTGCTTAAGCCCTGACTTTCCTTTTATTGTTGGCATGGATGAAAATCCATGTCAGAATGCTTGATTAATTATTTAAAGAAGATAGTGTGTAAGCTGGTAATGGCTTGGAGAGCATATTCATGGCTCTTTGAATGATAATTGACTTATTGTGCATTTCACTAAAAATGTTAAATTTTAGGCTTACTAAATAAAAATACTAATAATTTTAAATATTTGAGGTCATCTGAGATAATATTGTCAGCAGTCAAAAAATACTAAGCTTTTATAATTTTGGGAAAATACTGATTGTGCTCTCAGTGCTGTTTTGAGGTTCATCCATCAAGCTGAACAGTTTCCTACTCTAAATGATTCTCACAGCAGAATTCCTGTAGCCCTTGTGAAAAATAACTGTAGGCAATCTACAGATACCTTCCAGGCAGGGAGAGCAGTGGATGTGCTGCACCTCAGCTCAAGTAAGGCTTTTGACACTGCCTCCCACAGCATGCACAGGCTGACAATGGATGGGCTACATAACTGGACAGTGAAGTAGATTTTGGACTGACTGAATGATCAGGCCTAGAGGTTTGTGCTCTGTGACACAAAGTCCAGCTGGAATCAAGTCGTCAGTCATGTACCCTAAAAGGTGATACTGGGGCAAGTGCAGTTCAGCATCTTCATTAATGGCTTGAATGCTGGGACAGTGTACCCCCAGCAAGTTTACAGATGGTACGAAACAGAGAGAAGTTCCTCATATACCACATGGTTGGGTTTGCATTCAGAGGTATGCAGCCCGGCTGGAGATTTGGGCTGAGTGGGATTTTAAAGTGCAGCAAGGGGAATTGCAGAATCCTGCATCAGGGACAGCTCTGCAGAGAAGTAGCTTGGTGTACTGGTTGGCAGCCATCTGTGTGCCAGTAATGCACTGCCATGGCAAAGGTGGCAGGCAGCCTCCTGGGCTGCTTTATGAAGAGGGTTGCCAGCTGGTTGAAGGAGGTGCTCTCTGCTCAGCACTGGTGAGGCTGCATCTGGAGTGTCCGGTTCTGAGCTTCCCGGTAGGAGAAGAGATACTGCAGAGAGTTAAGTGCCAGGGTCATGTCAGTGATTAAGGATCCTTTGGTAAGGAAAGGCTGAGAGGGCTGGGACTATTCGCCTGGAGAAGAGAAGGTTTAGGAGTGATTTTGTTAATGAACTGAGGGAAGAAGGGAGAGCCAAATGCTTCTCAGTATTGTCCCCCACCCCAGCATGGCACTGATGTGGCACAAATTAAGTCACAAAGTTCCAGTGCATCCCAAGAAAGCAGTTCTTCACTGTGGGAAAGGTCACGCATCCAATCATCATCAGGTGTCCAGAGAGGTTTAGTATCTCCTTGGGAGTACTAGAAATTCAACTGCACATAGTAGTGGGCAGCTTACTGTCTCTCACACAGCTTGAGCAGGAAGTTTGACAATCACAAAGTGGTTGAGGTTGAAAATGACCTCTGAAATTCGTCTGGTTCACCCTACTGCTCAAACAGGGCTGCCTGGAGCCAGTTGACCGAGACGGTGTCCTGATGGCTTTGAATATCAGCAAGGATGGAGACTCCACAACCTTGCTTGCAATCTGTGCCAGTGCTCTGTCACCCTCACAGTAAAATAAAAAAAAGTTACCTTAACAAGTCCCTTCTAACCTGAATGGTGTGATTCTGTAATCCTTAAGAAAAAAGACCAGGCGGAGTAGGAATCAGTATGAAGTTTATTTGTCCTCTGAGATGTGGCACAGGGAACAAACATGGTGCTGAACAATCAGATCTTCCATTGGAGCTGTGTTGTAAGATGGTGGTTGTTATGGTACTAGGAACAGAACCATTAAATAGTTTAGGTTGGAAAAGACCTTTAAGATCACTGGGTTCCACTGTTAACCCAGCACTGCCAAGTCCTCCACTAAACTGTCCCCAAGTGCCACGTGTTAAATACTTCTGGAGGTGGTCATTCCACTACTCCTGGGACAATGTGTTCCAGTTCTTGAAAACCCTTGTGCTGAATAATTTCTCCCCAATAACCACTCTAAACCTTCCCTGGTCCAGCTTGAGTCCGTTTCCTCTTGTGCTAGTGCTGGTTACTTGAGAGAATAGACTGACCTCCACTTTGCATCAACCTTTTTTCAGAAAGTTGAGTGGAGGAATAAGGTCTCCACTGAGCTTCCTTTCTCCAGGCTGAACAAACCCAACTATCTCAGTCATTCCTCGTAAGACTCATTCTCCAGACACATCACCATCTTTGCTGCCTTTCTTCGGGCACACTCCAGCATTTTTTGAAGTGAGGAGTCCAGAACTAAACACAGGATTTGAGGTGTGCCTGCAGCAGTGTGTGTAGTACAAGGGGTGATGACTGTCCTGGCCCTGCTGGCCACACTATTTCTGATACAGGCCAAGATGTCATTTGCCTTCTTGGCCACCTGGGCACTCTGCTGGCTCATGTTCAGTAGCTGTCAGCCAGCACCCCCAGACCTTTTTCTGCTGAGTAGCTTTCCATCTCTTCCCCCAGCCTGCAGTGCTGCAAGTCGTTGTCAAATGCAGGACTTGGCCTTGTTGAACCCCACACATTTGGCCTCAGCCTAGCAAAGAGTCTCCTCCCAAGCCATGAGCCACCAGTTTCTCCAAGGAAATGTTGTGAGAAGGTGTCTAAAGGCTTGATAAAGGCCAGGTGGACAACCTCCACATCCTTTTGCTTGCCCATTAAGTGGGACACCTGGTCATTGAAGGAGATCAGGTTGATCAAGCAGGACCTACTTTTCATAAACCCATGCTGGCAGTCCTGGTCACCTGGTTATCCAGTATATACCATGTGATGGCACTCAGTATGATCTGCTCCATAACCTTCCCCAGCACAGAGGTCAGACTCACAGGGCTGTAGTTCCCTGAATTCTCCTTCCAGAATTTCTTGTAATTGAGTGGCACATTCACTGACTTTCAGGCAGGTGGAACCTCCCTGGTTGAGCAGAGCTGCTGCTAAATAATGGAAATTGGCTCAGTGAGCACTTCTGCCAGCTCCTGCAGCACTCTGGTGGATCCCACCCAGCCCTGTAGACTTGTGTGTGTCTAAGTGGTGCACCAAGTCACTGATCATTTCCCCTTGCCTGATGATGGCTGAATATTCTGAGAACACAACTGGACTGAGAAGGCATTGAGTACCTCAGATTTTCCTTGTCCATTACAGGGTGGAGATTGTCCTCGCCCTTCTTTTTCTTGTAACCATATTTTTAGAAATATGTATTGGATCTTCATGCTCTAGCTTGATATTAGTAAAGGGAATATCCGAGGAACTGAAAAGGTAGGAACAGTTGCAGTTTTAGATAAGGCAAAGCAGCATTTTTGTCCAAGCATTCTTGTAGGAAGAACTGCATGGTAACAAAATCCAAATGTAAGTAATTTATTATTTAGAGTATTTTTGAATTTAAGGTGTTTTTTATGTTGAAGTCTTTCTGGCTGTTGTCTAGTTGCAATTAGTCCCCAGTTTGGAGATATTACTGCAAAAATCTTAGCTTTCCTCTCTGCAGCCTTCCACTGTTTTTTCTTTTTGGAGCAAATACTGTGTTCAGACTAGCAATATATCACAACAGGCAAAAATAAGGTTTGTGAGCCAACTGTCATGCAACTGAGCTACTTTGGCTGTGATTTTGGCAGAAGCAGTATCTTATTTTTCCTATCCTGCCTGCAACTGTGCAAAGAGGAAGGGAAGGTCAAGCAACTGTTTCATGGAGGTATTTTACAAAGCAATAGTTTTCTTTTCAGAGATACTTTAAAATCCTGGAATACTAACTACTAGTTCTTGCAAAAAGCATTTTTTCCTCTTTTTCTGTAGATTTCATTGCCAAATCACAGTGAAAAGATTCAGTGCATTTATTTCTTCAGAAATCAATATTCTTGTTTTTCTTCTATCTGTGATTTGTAAAATTTTGGGTCAGTTTGTTATATACTTGGTGCATGTTTATTTCATAAAGCTTGCCACTACTTAGTTTGGCATTACACTAAGAGTTTATGTATTTGTGTGATAGGCATTTGTGTGCCAGGTTTCAGTTTATATGTATGTATTTTATTCCTTGTTAACTGTTTTATGTCAAGTCCTTTTGGGAACTTGATAGATATTACTGTAGGTGATATGAAAAATGAAGCTTTAAAAAGCTCTTGTAGCTGTGGTTTGTAAGCAGACATTTTGTCTATCAAGACAAGAGCAGATTGGGGGGTTTTGAGTGATATTTACTTTCTTTCTTTATTCGTGCAACCTGCTGATGCTGTCCCTCCCCATGATTGAAAGTGTGCTGGATGTTCAGCAGTAGAAGAAAGGATAAACATGTTGGCTACTTAGTTATCAATGGAAGGTATCTGCAAGGACGGAAAGTTAAGCATGGGAAGCCTTAGGAAAGTTCAGTTGCAGGGTACTTCAGCAACTCCTAAATGTCATGAAATGCTTGGCTTGGTCCTCTTGACTTGTACCACTTTAACACTAATTGGTGGATTTGTGTGGGTGTAAGTTGGATGGAGAAACACAAAAGCAAGAACAGAATTAGGTGTTTGATATAGGCTGGACCTAATGTTAGAACCGTTTTCTGAGCATCTCCCATTTTACAGTTACAGATGCAATGCTAAAGTACGTATTCTGTGTGCCAGCTTTGTAAAAGGTGTATAGCATTTTGTTTAGGTGAATAGTTTACTTTGGATTGCTTTATGGGGCTTTTTGTAAGGCTGTTTCTCATTACAGATGCTAGAATTCTTGGCAGCTGAAATAACAGTGCAGAAGTTACATTGAAACTTAGAAGCAATCAAAAGGTTTTTTGTTTGCAAGGATGCAGTACATACCTAAATATGGGAGATACTGTATGTAGAGGGTCTTAAAAGAAGTAGTTGCTTTCAAAAAAATGTAACCCTCCATCCAGTTCATAGAAATAAGGCTGCTGAACACTGAAGCTTATGTATGTGTGCAGAGGTACAAAAATAGGGAGTATGCAGGTAGCAGCTCTAATACATTTTTACAGCAAAGTTTGTCAGTTGCATTTTGTCTCATGATACCTCTTCTGCCAACATGCGGGCTCCATGTAGTTTTATTGATACTGAGTTCTCTGGTCATAAAACCTCTTCTGTGTCTATAGATTAGGCCATTGAAGCTCTGCCCACTTCCTTTGTTCTGTTTCTTATCGTTGTCAGCTCCTTAAGGTGAGTTGTTGCTTGTATGTTCCGAACTTCTCTTGAACTTCTTCTTTTCTTTGTTTCTCCTTGGCTCTATGCCAGATGCTTCTCAGTTGTTCATAGCAAGTCAGAATGTCCTTTAAAATAAGATGGTCTCACAATTTTGAGATCTCAGATCTTCTGAGCAGACTTGATAATCCTTTTTTCTTTAGTATTGCCTTTCCTTTATTTTGAAACTCTAATAGTTCTACAGAACTTCTGTAGCAATGAGTGTATAGTAAGTATCTTGCTGACAAGTGAACTGATGCTTATCAGCTGTAGTTCTGTGTTTGATATTAAATTGCCTTGAAGCTGGATTACAAATTTAAGAACTATTTTGGAGCACTTCAGAGGATGGAGTAAATGATCTGGGAAATACGGAATTCCAGCAGAGGTTGTGGTTGCTTTTAAGTTGGTCTTCATAATGGTATTGTTCTTTTTGTGATCAAGTGTCAAATAAATTACCTGTTTACAGAAGACAAGGAAAAAACCGTAAAAATGCTCATTGTATTTCATCAGAAGAGTACCTTCTGATTTTCTGTACAGCAGGAAAACCTGATGCAGATGTGATGGATCTTATTATACCAGATCAGTGAGTGTATCAGAGCCCTTACTGCACCAGGAAGCACTCAGGAAGTGTGCCCACAGGAATCTCATAAGGTTTATCAAGGCCAAGTGCAAGGTGCTTCACCTGAGTTGGGACAATCCTCACTATTAACACAGGCTGGGGGATGAACAGATGAAGCAGCCCCCCACAAAGAAGGATTTGGAGGTGCTGGTGGGTGAGAGGCTGGACGTGATCAGCTAAGTCCCCATCACAGGAAGGACATAGACCTGTTGGAGTGAATTCAAGCAAGGGCAGCTGAGATGTTTAGAAGGATGGAGCACTTCTCCTGTGAGGAAGGGCTGAGAGAACGGATTGTTCAGCCTGGAAAAGGGAAGGCTTTGAGTGATTTAATTGGGATCTATCAGGCATTTAATGATTTTATGATTTTTCAAGCAGGTGCAAGTAAGAAAAGCAGATGTTGCTCCTGTTGTCTTATTGTCTAGACTGTACTAATTCAGCTAGAATTTTTAGGTGTGTTGCCTTCAGCCAGATGATTTGGCTGCCTCTGTTCTAGATAAAACAACTGTAAAGTAGATTTAAAACAACACAGGAGCTCATCCTGGAGAGATGCTGTGAAATGGCTGTCAAAAGGGAAGCATGTGAGAGCAGGCCGTAGCTGTTGCTTTGGATCTGTCCTAGGTCCTGAACTGTATAGTCTCTCATTGAGAGTTTCAGAGTTGCAGTTGAGATTGTAGATGAAAAAGTTAACAGAGGATGTAAAACTGTGGAAGACTAGATATATTTAAGATTGTAAATTCTTAGTTTCAGAAAATCCCACTACCAAACCAGTTAGCAAAAATGTAAAACCAGCAATGAATGAAAGGTACCTCATGAGTGATTCTGTGCATTCTATAAAATCATAAAGTGATGGTGATTCAGAAGCAGCTATGCTACTGGAGTGTTGCAGAATTTTATTTCAAATTGTGAGAGATTCTTTTCTCTTTTGTGTAGGAAACCTGAAGTAATTCTTGATCTTTTGTTTGCATTTCAGGATCGTGGGACCTTTTTTCTCCCACTTCCTTTTTTTGTTGTTGTTTTCTGAAGAAGGACTGGTTACTATGAGAGAATAGTGAAATTAGGTGGTAGTGATGTAAATGAGTATGATTTAGGCTGAAGGAACTGAGACTGCTTAATTGTCAGAAGACTAATTTCTGCTCTGACTTGAAAAAAAATCAAGCAAGTTGCGGAGAAAGAGAAAAATAAACTGATTTTTCTGTGAAAAATAGCATTTGATTGCTATAAAGACCATTTAGAAAAGAGCTCAAAAAGAGTTTTTTAGTTGGATTTCATAGGACATGGTGCTAGTGTGATCATTGGCAGTGTTTTAATATCTCTCCACGGAAAAAAGATGTTGGGAATGCAGTGGAATTTGACTAGAATCATAGAATATGCTAGGTTGGAAGGGACCCATAAAGATCAGTGTCCACCTCCTGGCCCTGCACAGGACCATTCCCTAGAGTCACACTGTGTGCCTGAGAGCATTGTCCAAACACTCCTTGAACTGTCAGGCTTGGTTCTGTGACCACTTGCCTGGGGAGCCTCTTCCAGTGCCCAGCCACCCTTTTGGATGAACCATGTTTTCCTGATATCCAGCCTAAACCTCCCAACTTAGTTTCATGCCTTTTCTTCAAATCCTGTCCTGGTCACCAGAGTAAAGGATATGTACCTGCCCTTCCTCTTCCCCTCATGAGGAAGTTGTAACTGCAGTGAGGTGAACAGTGACCTCAGCTGCTCCTCTTGCAGACCCTTCACCATCCTCTTGGCCCTCCTTTGGATGCTCTCTGATAGTTTAATGTCTTTTTATATTGAGGTGCCCAAAGCTGCCCCAGCACTGGAGGTGAGGCTGCCCCAGCTCAGAGCAGAGCAGGACAATCCCCTCCCTTGCCTGGCTGGTGATGCTGTGCCTGATGCCCCCCAGAAGAGAGCTGGCCCTCCTGGCTGCCAGGGCATTGCTGACTCAGAATCAGCCTGTCATTGACCAGGACCCTCAGTTCTATGATAGACCAGGAAATGGAAATGCTGACCTTTTGGGGCTCTTTCCAGACACTCTTTTTACTGATTCTAGAGTACCTTCCATTTGACAAATTATGTTTTAGTTTTCTGGGTGACATGCTGTGTGCACAAGCTTTCTTTGAAAAAGTGTTGTAAAAGGTCCTGTACAGTGTCCATATTGGCATATCTGCAGAGAGAGGCTCTTGATTGTTGAATGTAAGCATGTTCTCTGTCATGCATGCTCTTCTTAGTGTACCTGTGAGTGTTGGTTATATCCAAGAAAGTGTGGATTAATTCAAGTGACTGGCTTGTCTTAATGCAGACATATATTTTAAGTGTGATAAAGTAGTTTTCATCCCTTATTCTCTTGTTAGCTTTGTGTACTGTTGTAGGTTTGATTATGCTGACTAATTCCCATAGAAGTTGCTCCTATGCCTGATTTTGATGTCTGTTTGCTGATCCAGATGGCGAGCAGATGAAAAGCTCAGTATGTCTCTACTTGGAAGCATAATCAGAAACATGGCATGACACCAGGAGAAATGCAAAACTCAGAATGAGAAAAAATACACTCTTTCCACAATGCAGAAGCATGTTTATTGTACAGTCAAATTTTACTTTGTTTTACAAGCGCATGGTGAAGATCACAGAATAGTTGAGATTAGAAGGGGCTTCTGGAAGCTGTCGAGCGCTCAAAGTAGAATCAACCAGAGTAGGTTACTCTGATCATAGTCCAATTGTATTTTCAGTGTCTTCGAGGAAGGAAAATTTGCAGCCTCTCAGGGGAACCTGTTCCAGTCTGACTATTTTTGCAGTTCTTAGGTTTAATTGGAATTCCTTTATTTATTTTTTTTTTTCTCCATTGCCTCTTGGCCTGTCACTGGATACTGCTTAGAAGAGTATGTTTCGATCATCTCTGCTCTCTCCCATCAGGTGGAGGTGGAGATATTCACGTGGAGATTCCACCTCTACTCTTCCAGGTTTTCTCTTTTCACAGCTAAGCAATCTCTACTTGCTTGGTTTTTCCCCATATGACAGAACCTCGAGTTCTTTAAGCATCTTAGTGGCCTTTCTCAGGACTCACTCCAGTAAACAAGTGTCTCCTGTGCTGGGGCACCCAGAGCTGGTGGTGGTATTCCAGATACAGCATTGCAAGTTGTGTGTAGAACATGAGTCAACTCCCCCAATCGGCTGGCGTCGGAGAGCTCTTCTGTACCCCTTTCTCTCCAGGGAACTGTGTCCCATGGATTCTTCAAAGCAGATTGATGAACAGGCTGTTCTTGATTGATGAAGTCTGTTCTTAGGAAGTCTAGGGTTGTTTTCCTGCTTTGGTCTTGCTCCCTTCTTTCAGGTTCCTGAACTTCACCTGCAGTCACTTCGTTCAGAAAAACGATGTTGTGATGAAATGCCCTCAAACTTGATGATGACTACATGAGTGATAATAGCTTGCTGTTGTTGTCTCCTTGACAATCTGAGATGGGGATTTCACTTTGGGCTGTTCAGAAGCAAATGCTTCTGCATCTTGTCTAACCAGGCTGATCAGCAGCAGCAATATTTCACCTAATGGAGCAAACAAAAGGTTTGGTACCACAAACCTGACTGTTTCAGTGTTGACTGAATGGCTGCTGCCTCTTAAGGGATTTCCACAAGCCCTTGAATGCTTAAGCTAACTGTGTTGAGTAAGCACTTACGGAAACAGAGTAACAGAATATCTTTGTCATTTATCTCAACACAGCTACTCTTTGCTAGACCTGCCCTGTCAACGGTATACTTCTTCCCAAAGATGTGTAGCTCTTGAACCAGAGCCAGCAAGTTTAGACAAATGCTCTGAGTTAAAGTTCCTTGGAAGTTTTAAAATTGAGGATGTCTTAGCATGTGGTTTGCTAAATTCAAATTTTTTTCAAAAGCGTACTCAAAGGTACAACAGCAGAACAACTGTGTCTAATACTGTACTAGCTACAGTGGCTCTTTGGTGCCATGTTCCAGAAGCGAGGGGTTTAGGTCAGACAGAACTTAAATAAGACTTTTGTTGTTCCTATTCTGCCTCAGCAGCAGAGAGAGAATAATATTTTTTCCATTTGTTAGGCATGCATTTGGTGTAACATACAGTCTGGAAGATGTTATGTAGGTGTAACACTAACATAATGCTAATCCATATTGAGTAATTCAGTAGCAGCATTGAGGCAAGGAGCACAAACTCAACATGTAAAGCTATCCTCAAATTTAAGCTTATGAATTGCAGTTCAAGACTGTTGCACCTTGAGGGAAGATGCTCTGTTTGCATTTCTTCATCTCATTTAAACAGACTAAGAGCAGTGGTGTTGAGACAACTGAACAATGTCTCCCTAATAATGCATCAAATAGTTCAAGTACTAGTTAATGCTACTTCTGGTTTTTTTTACTCCTCCTACTGCAGGTGCTGCAAGCCTGATTGGAAGTTTCAGTCATGTCATTTAATAGCTGTTCTACCTGTTTTAAATTGTCAAGCAATTGGTTATTATCCACCCTCCCCTTTACCCTCCTTTTTTTTTCTTTTCCTCTGCCTTTGATTTGAGGCAATTATTTCGTATTCCAGGGTTAAACATTTTAGGTATTTATTTTATTCTCAACAGATTTTTCTGTAAAGGCTGTAATAGCACCATTCACTCTTTTTGTGTCCATTTGC
This sequence comes from Oenanthe melanoleuca, assembly GCF_029582105.1. Classification (NCBI taxonomy): domain Eukaryota; kingdom Metazoa; phylum Chordata; class Aves; order Passeriformes; family Muscicapidae; genus Oenanthe; species Oenanthe melanoleuca. The sequence goes on along the minus strand of NC_079333.1, from coordinate 65,406,715 downwards.
TGCAGTATTTTTTGTCAATGTGTCTTTATGGTTGTGCTCATTTGACTTGCACTTCCTTTGTGGTCCAGTTCAAAACTTGATCTCCAATGTTATAATGTCTAGAAGAAGTTTGCAGAAAGCCTGCCTGAGATTTGCTGATAATGAGTGTTTGTTATCTGTAAACAAAATGGTATCAACAGCTGAGTTAGAAGTTGAAGGCTAAAGGCCTTTTGCCAGTAGAAGCTGATTGTTAGCGCTGAGTATCAAGACCTTTAGAAATAACAGCCAGCAGCAGCTTACAATTGTTAACCAGAAATATAATTAATAATTTAGCTAAAAGATCCAGCTGAGCCATATCAGATCTTGTTAATCTTCAGGCAGTAGAAGAGTTGGGCTTATAATTAACACATGTTGTTTCCAACAAAATTGCTCATAATCTGCTTAACATTGTTTTTCATAAATATATTTGCCCACATTTTATACTTTTTTTTTCTGAATTTTAAAGCATCTTAGTGTAGAACTGTGAACAATCAGATATATCTTTGTTATGGGCAGGTACATTGTGAATATATTAGTATTATGCATAGTAATTGTAGGTTGCTCAGAACTATTTATAGAATTAGTGTGATGAGGTATTTCTTATTAATTGCTTACTTGTTCTGAAGGTTTGTTTGGATATGGAAGAAAGTATACTTCCCATCTCCTTGAGATTTCATTTTTAGAAAATATAGGAACATAATTGTGGATTCTTACTATGGCATTTCTATCCCAAATTGTTTACATGTAAAATTATTCAAGCCCAAAACTTGCTGAAGACTGCCACAGTGGAACAGTCAGACTGTGCTACTCCTTGCAGCATTTTTAATGGTTGTTGTATGAATGAGGGAGATCTTAGCACCATCACTAAACCCACTGCTGACCTTTCTTGTTTGTTAATTGGAAAAAACATTGTGTGGGTGTCGTGACAAATGAAGGTAATCTGCCAAATGGCAGAGGTTTTGTTACTATGGAAATGAGTCCAATCTTGGGGGGAGGGAAAAGGCTTAATTTGGGGGTTTTTCAGATGTATGTGTAAACACAAAGAAATACTTGCAAAAATTACAGGGACCGGTCCAGTGAAATATTTACAAGGTGAAAAGGTGTTTATGATGTTTGCAGACTGTAACAAATTTGGAAAGTTTTCAAGGATTTTGGCAGGAAGGATGAAATTTGAAATGTCCTGGCAACTTGAATTAGTATCTTTTAAAACAAAAAGAAGGAAGCTAGTCATATCAAGTTGTCTATGGTGGTTGCAAATCAAACTGTGTTTAAGAGGCATAATTATTAGAGCAGATAGATAAAGAGTATTGGAAGCTCAATTTTGAGGTTTGCAGGGAAATGTTTTCGTGCTAGTCTGGATTAAATAGGTCTGCTATGCCATATTACTGTGAAGGTGCCAAAGAATACCTGGAATGCAATTAAAACTTTGACCTTGGAGGCATATGAGTTGTTTCTTCTTCCTCTTCCTAACAGCAAACAAGAAGTATTGTTTTCAGCTTTAGTCAACGTGTGGTTTAGGTGTGGTATGGACTGAGAGAGCCCAGAAGATGCTTTCGTCAGGACTTTTAAACTGAAGGTTAGGGTGTAAGTTTCACAGAAGGTTATTAGGTCCAGAGCAGATTGAGTGGCTACAGAATGGAAGGGGCTGCATTGTTCTTAATGTTTGACAGCAGAATAAGCTGCATTAAATGCTAATAAGGAAGAAAAAACTTGTCTAATTAAAGAAAAGCTAAATAGTGAGTTGGACTATGGAGTTTGATTGTTGAATTTGAGCAGTAAAGGTTTTATGAAGCATTTTTCCTTGCTTCTTAATTGGCATATGTACAGCTTTACTGTTGGGGGAACCTTGAGCAGTCATCTCCATTCTGTTTGTAAGCTTTAAGTCTCTGGAGATGGTGGGAGCATTCCTGTTCACTGCTCACTGAAACGGTTCTTTTAACTCCAGGATAATGGTGTTTGTTTCTCGTAAGAAAAGCAGTGAGCTGGTTTGTTTCTGTAGGAAGTGTCTTGAGGAACATACATTCTTCTGGTATAGGTCAAGAGGGGAAAAGTGGGGAAATTTCTAGGAGGCAGCTTTCTTGGCATACTCTGCAGGAATTCTTTGTGTGAGCTTGTATGCTCACTGCTGGCTATTGTCAGGCTTCAGTTTTTCCAGCTTTTAACTGCTGGACCATGAGGCTTCTATATTCTTGCAGTCTGAATGCTGTACAGGATAGTAACTATGCTTTTAGAACCTCAGATTTTTTATTTAGAACAAAGTAGTTTGAATAAAATATTAAGATTCTTCTGATTCTCAGTCTGTTACTGAAGATGCAACTTCTCACTGCCTGTGATTTTCAGATGTAATAGCTTTATTTTTCAACTAATCTGAACTGTAAGCTATTTGAGTAAAGTTTGTGGTACAGAGGAATGTTAGTAGCTGTTGCTTGAAGTCCTGTATAAGGTAACCTTATATATAAGGTATGCTGCACATGTAACATATGACTTTTTTTTTTTTTTTTTTTTTTTTTTTTGAAGAAGCAGTAGGTTAAAAAACATGCATTTCAGAGTAACCTCAGTGATGGTGACAGAACAAGCGTATATGCATATGGTGTCTTTTTCCGTGATGTCTTTTTTTTTTTTCCCCTGGGTAGTAAAATGAGAAAAAGAGTGTGGGCAGAAGAGGTTTAAAAGATCTTAGAGAAGTGTGTGTTAGTTAAATCTGTAATGTAAAGGGATGGACATTAAGTCTATAAAGTGAGGTTGGAAATAGTCCAAACAAAAGGTAAAGAAAATGCAGTTTCTTCCACCAGCTGAATCTTCTGCTTAATGATGTATTTTTAAAGCTTTCGTTTGTCTTGGAAGGCTTGAATCTTAGTGTGATAACAACTTCACAAAGCAATGTTCTGTACTAACAGGTTGTATTACTGGGAATTGTCAATAATTCTAGCTTCTAGCATTGCTGTGGCACTAACGAACTTGTAATAGAAACAATAGTGTAAGCCAGTAGAGAGCTCAGGGACTTGTTTCTCTTCTAGCGTATATTCTGCTTAAATTGATGAGAGTAAAGGCCCATAATTCAGTGGAACATTAGGAAAACATAATTTCAAGTGCTTTGTATTCTGTTTAGAATTCTGAAATTTTACCTGTGGTTATTCCCTTTGCCTAAGAAAAATTTTAGAGTGCTTCTGATATTTCTTTCCCTCTGTGATTTTTAGCACGGGGTACAGAAGGGAGTTTATTTTTATTGTTCTCATTGCTTTTTTTTTCTTCTTTTTCAGAAGTAAGAAACTTTTTAGCAAGAAAAAGTTGAAAAGAAAACAGAAGACTAAATTGAAAGTAAAAACACGCAATAAGGTAAGCCTATAACTAACCTGACAACGTTCTGACTCAAAAATGACAGTAACTTCAGTTCAGAGAAATGCAAGAAAACCTAAGTGTGACTAACAATTTGTTTGTTTAGAGGAGTTAATAGCAGACCAGTATTGTCTGTGTACTGTATCCTACATGACCATGATACCAATGTGAACCTTACTCAGCTGCTTTTGCTACTAACATTCAACAAGAAATAATATGAACAGTGTTTTTAGTTCTCCAGTTCCTAAACCCTAAGTGTAGCTAAACATATTGATCTTAGAGGTAAATTTTGAGATCTGTGTCTAGCCAACAGTTAGAGACTACTGCTGCAAAGATTTGGCCATATTGGCTGAAGGAGAAAAGGGAGCGTTCTAAGGACTCCAAAGTTACCTCTGATAATTCCTCAATAATGGAAAATGTAATAAATGATACCTGAGTGTTTCTAGTAATGTCTTCTCCCCATGTAGCCCCTGCCTTCCATCACTTTAAATTCATGGGAACCATACAGTGAACTTAATAAAAATGTTTACATCTTTAGTCTTTAGAGAGCATAAATTTATGCAGAAGTAGTGCTATTTTAAACTACTGCTGTGCTGCATACTTTCTCTATTAGAGAGCTATTATTTGTCTATTTAAGCTAGAATCTTGGAGGGATTTTCATGAAGGCTTGCTGTAGGCATGAAGGCTTGTAGTCAGTAAAGAGAAAGCTCATTTTTGGAATGGTTCTGAAGGACAGAACCACTGAAATATCCAGTGAAAACACTTTCTAGTCAGCTGAATGTCCTTATAGTACAAATGCTCTGTAGAGCCACTTGGCCATCTTATCCCTATTTGCCAGACCTCACGTAGTTACTGTATCTCAAGACAGATGACTTTGGGAGGGTGAAGTAAGTGCTCTATCTATTCATTTGGTGTTGACTCTTTGGAAATTTACCAGATTATTCTGCTTATCTCAAGTAGTGCAGCTTCAGACTATGGTATAGAAAGAGCTTATCTTCATTTCTGTTTTCAGCACTGTACAGTAAAATATTTGTGGTCCAAACTGAACTTCTCAGTCCTTTCTTCAGTTGCTGTAAGAAGTTTTAGCTCTGTACTCTCCATGACTTTATCAACCCATTGTCAAGAAAGAAAACCAAGTTAGAAATTCAGAGAAATTTCACAGAATGTAATTAGTCTGTATGTTCTGTCTGGTGACAGAAATTTGTGCTTTTAAAATAAAGTTTTAAAATAAGCTTTGATCGTTGTTACTGTATAAAGGGGCCCTTGTCCATTTAGTTGGTGGGGCTCTAGTTTTACTGCCAGGTAGAAAGCTAAATACAGAATGGCTGTTCACAAGCTTAACAGTTGGATGTAGTTCTTAGATTTAGTTGCATAAGTTTGGATAAATGGAATGGCAGGATCCTTGGTCAAGACAATGTGAACATACTACTACATACTAGTTCTTTGAAGAGTTGTGGATATGGCACTACTGATAATCTCCTCTCCTCACCTTATGAAAGGTTGTTCTTAAGATTTTTCCAGGTCTAAGTCAGTTTCTACTTGAAGCATTGAGATTTATATCTTTCAAAATCATAATGGGCTTTTGTATGTCTTTCACTGCTGCCATTATTCTAGACAGTGTTTGAGGCAGACCATTTGAGGTTGACCATTAGAACATTGGTCTTCATTCAAAGTGACTCTGGTACAGAAAGGCACTCCAGCTTGTTTCTGCATGATAGCAAAAAATTGTGTTTTTCTTGAAAAATATAGCTGAGAAGGGAAAGATAAAACCAGCTTCATATCTTGAGGTTATGAAACTGACAAAGTGGGGTGGTTTTGTTTTTTGTTTTTTTTTTTAGTTGGTTTGTTATGGGAGGGTTTTTTTGTTCTTGATTTTTTATATACTTTTCAATGCATCAGAATGCTTACCATGGCAGAATCAGCTCAGTGATTATTTTTGCACTGGAAGGTCTGAAAATGGATGTGTCTATTGTCAGGAAAATATGAACTTCCATTTGGAAGATTTAAAATAGAGCAATTTGAAAAGTTTTTACTCCTGGACATTCTGAGCAGTAGAGTTTGTGTACATCAGCTTATTTTTTGAAGAAAAAGGGTCTTTTAGTCTGATCAGAGGTGGAAGCTTTCTCTTAATATACTTAGTAGAGGCAGAGAGGGCCTTCAATCATGAATAAGATAAAGAAACCCAAAAATTTGTTATTTATATCCTGTGCTTACTAAAAGTGGTTGAGTAATGGAAGAGAACTTTAAAAGAAGTAATTGTTGAGCAAATGGAAGAAAAATTTTTCCACCATTTAAGCATTAAATATTAGAACATTTTAGGTATAAAGCTAATTAGTGTTTAACACAGCCCAGTAGTTTGAGCTTTATTCTGTTTCTAAGCTGGGTTGTGCTATGATCACTGGTATTTGAACTATAACTAAGTTTTGGGTTTGTGGTTTAGTATTTATTTTTTAATGGAGGTATAAAAGTTTTCCATGTAGTGCAGTCTATTTTGGCTTTAGAAATTCACTGCTGACATAAATGACTTACATAGAAAACAGCTATCTGGTTGTTAGACATGGGTGTAGCACCTTGGATCCTAGTCCCTACCTGCCTTCTCCCCTTTATTTTTTTCCTTTAGCAAAAAATATCACCAGAAAATTTTAAGTCCATGTAACTTTCCCCAGTGCTACAAATATTGCTGCTAACCCCCCCTCTCCCTTTCAGACACCCTGGATTTTTCCTCTTGCTGTGCAAAGTGCTGCTTAAGACACTTGTGTGAAAGAGAGACTTAGACAGAAAACCACAGTTCACCATCTTCTGTTTTCCTCATGTTATTTGAAGAATACTGAATAATTGTTGTCCACCAAACATAGCTTGTACTTGAAATGACTGGCGTCTACATGTTTAGTTTATGCAGCAGGTTTAAGCTACAACTTTTTTAGCTTTATACAAATGGGAGGGATGTAACTTCAAGGGGGAGATTCATGTAGCAGACAAATTAATTGTAATTTAATTAATAGATGTATAAAACAGATTGACTGGGATGAATATTGTCTCATTAAAAACACCTGTAGGTTCTCAAATAATTTGGCATTGTTTTCAGTGGCTTTTGTATTTTTTGGTCTTTCAACCTCAAGAGGGCATCTCTTTCTAAGAGATCTTTGACTGTCCGAGGAAGAATTTGGTGAGCTGCTCTTTTCAGTGTTACACATGGATTAGATCAGATGGTTATTATAACCTGACCCATCTTTAACGGCAGATTAACTTTCCTCTCCTAGATTATAGACTATTTCCATCATGTTTAAGAATAAACCATTACTACAGTCATCTGATTCAAGAGGAATAAAAAAATAGGTCAGAAAATAAGCTATGTATGGATTTCATCTTTAGGGAAAACAGTTGCTTTATGTGTGAGACAAGTGTAAAGGTGACCAGAGGATTTTGGTTTTTCCCACTCCTTTCCTTGAGGAGAATGTACTGGAGCATTACAAAAGGCTGAGTGAGAAGAGCAGTTAGTAGTAGGTTGCTCTTATCTTTTGAACCAAACTTGTGCTGTTTACCCTCTCCTACATAATTCATTCTTCCATTTAGCAGGGACTGTATGTTTACAAGAGCAAGCCAGGCATCAGGGTGTGGGCATCTGTGCTTTGATCTCTCTCTCTCTCTCATAAGTTAGCATCCATCTTTCAGAAAATAAAAAGTAACACACAAGAGATAAAATCTTTATGTATTAGAACTGTGTTCACCAATTGTAGATATTTAAGTTTTACAATGTATGTTTCACCAATTATGTTGATTTAAGAAAGTGCACATTTAATTTTTGATGATGCCAAGTGAAACAGCAAAGATGAAGATTCAGAACTATGTTCCCACTGTGTTACAGCTCATATGAAAACTACTGAGTCAAACAGCAAAATTCTATTTTCCAGTCTGTAAGCTCTCTTCTTTTTGAAAGCAGTAGCAATGTCATTTTCCGAGAAACCAGATGCTTTGGGACAAAAGCTGATGTAGAAGCTATCATCTCATCTTTTACTTAGGCTCTCTAGAAGCTGAGTTTGTAGTCAAATTTAATGAGTGCTTTGTATTACAATATTCCAGCAGCTGTTAAGAATTGGACATTCAGAGGCAGAAAAAGTGATTGCTGATCTTCACCTTATTCACAAGTGTCATGGGAATCTTGATATTCTTAACACCACAAAAACAAGCTGTAAGGCATTGTTTCTTTCTGAAATAATTTAACCTGTGGCTCAAGAGCAGTCTGTTTGGATTATTAATAATTCTAGATCTGTGCAAAATTAGTGAATTGCTTTAGTGGGTTCTTAGAAGTTGATTAGCATTTTGGTTTTATGTTCTACTGTTTTTCTTGGCAATGTAGATATATTTTGTGCCAACATGAAAGGCAGTATCATTAAGAGAATTGTAAGTTAAAGCAGACTTTATTAGTTTGATAGTGAGGTTCTGTAGGTACGGATATTGGTTAGATTTTCTTACTGATGTATTCTACCTCAAAATCTATGAGTCAGCAGCAAGATTGTGCAGGTGATATCATGAGACTCATAATATTGGAGAACTGTGTAGAAGGCACCCATTAGCTGCAGAAAAGACTTTCAGATGATGATGGGGTGAACTTAAATCCCAGTTTTCTGACTTGTTCAGTGTATCTGACCTCAGTGAAACTAGGAATCTGTTATCTGGAAAGGAAAAACACTTGTTTCTATGGAAAAAACTGATGTCTGTTTTCATTACTTTCCTCTACCAATGTTGAAGAAAGAAGAAAACAAGAAAAGCTACTCACTGACTGAGCATTTGCATTAGAGGGGCAGAAAGTTTTAGTGGTTTTTTTTTTGTTGTTGTTGTCAGCTGCATTCTTGCCTTATGTAAAGGAAATCTAAGAAAGTGAGGTGTGTTCATATACATCCACTTTTAAACAGATGTTTGTTCTGAAGACCTAGCAACTATAACTATTATAGTTAAACCTCTTAGACTTGAGCAAATCCATCACAAATCACATCAGTGTTCTTTACCTTATGATGAAGTTTCTGGACAATGTTGTGCTGTATGGAAGTCTGGGTAGGAGATTACTGTATGTAAGTATTGTTCATGCATATTGTAGAAAAGCAAAACACTGAACACAGCGAATACTTAAAGTGCTTTCTGGTTAATAATTGTAAATTATTGAGAATAAGGAGTTTATTTCCGAAAATTAGCTTGTTATTAACAGGCAAGAAAACATACATTGATTTTATCTAGCACTGTAATGTTTAAAATCATCCGTGCTGGTTTAACAGTTTGGCCAGTCTGTTTCAAATGAGACTATATAAGCTACAGAACTTAGGCTCCTGGATCAAAGACTTAGCAGAGCTGACAGGAAAGAATTGGAATGGAAACTCTTCACACAAGTTGCAATATGTGATACTAACTAGATAAGTGAACTTTCAGATAAATATCTGGAGCCTCTGAGATATCTCTTTATCTTCCTGTAACTGTCAGTAAAAAACTTCAGTAAAGTAAGTTTACTAAGGAATTTAACCTGTGCCATTCAACTGAGCTAGCTTTAAAGCTGAAAGCTTATACCATGTATTTGCCTTAACTGGAGCTGTACTGAAGAGTTATAACTATTGAGTTTTCTGATGTTAAATAAACTTTAAAAAAAAAAAAGCTCATTGTCAGTGGGGTCAATCCAAATTTATTTTGGTACTGGAATAACATATGAAGTTTTACCTTGGGTTCTTGCACTGATTAATTTTGTGGGATTTTTAAGAGGAGCTTTACTGTTTCAAAGACATTAATATTGAGCTAAAGAAAAAAAACTGCCAAGCTTGAGTATGTGTGTAGGGAACTTTTTCTGTTTCCTCCTTCATTATCTTTATATTTTTGTGCTTACTGCTAACACCAATGCAGATGAGAAAAATAAACACACAATCTGTGTTTGATAAAATAGTCTGCACACTAAAGCATTGCTTCTTAATGTTCTACCTTGCAGTAATTTTAGTATTAATGGAAAGGAATGATAGATAAATATATACCAGTACAGTCAGAATAATATTTTAGTCAAAAGTAGAGAATATGTAAGCAACAAAATATTTTCAAGTAATTTTCATTTTTTTTGTTATATTTTGTAGCATGTGGTGTTAAAAGGTCTAGCTTAGAGTCTTGTCTTATTTCTGGTATTAATAAAAATGTATGTGCAGATAAAAATGTTTTTGATGTAGAAAATTGTGGCAACCATATTGTAGAAAAATAAATCACCCCATTAAAATATTATCCAGTTCACTGGTTCTCAAATATTTTGCCCCTCCTCTCATAGTTTAATGTTCTCTTTCCCATCACTGCTCTCAGTCATCTGCTTCAAATCACTGTAGTATAATTCCCTGCATAATTTCATGCTAGATGAATGTGGCAATGAACAATATTAATACCCTATAAATAAAACAAAAAAAAGACAGCCTTCATTCTCACTGTGCCCCTCCTCTCCTTATCCCTCAAGAATACAAGAAAGAAACCAAAATGACCTTGTGAAGTTTGTCTGACCCTGAATCTGTCTGGCCTAGTAATCCCCCACATTTTGCCTTGCATGGTCAAGCAGATTTGTCCTGCACTCTTAAGCTGGGACATCTCTCCTTACATGGTCTTTGTGCCCTCTGTCCCCAGAGAGAATTACTTCTTCCCATATGCCTGAAATCCAGTTTTCAAAGCCTATGCACAAACCAGCTTGGTCTTTGCTAGTACACAACCAGATAGAAAGAATAGCCGTGCCTGGGAATTAATTATTGTGGAGTTTTGTTTTTTTCCAGTCATTACTCTTCACCCATCTTACTGTTGCAGACTGGGAAAGTACAGAGCAGATTTTTAAAAATGTTTTTTAAAAATGGTTTTCCTTATTCTTTTTTCCAAGTCCAGTGACAGCCTTCGTGAAGGCTACTTGGTGTCTTGGCCAAGGCTGACAGTAATACACAAGTAGTAGGTACCAAGGTTGGCCAGAGTAGTGATAGCTTCTCAGACCAATTTCCCAGCTCATCCTTTGTGGCTCAGGGCTTCTGAAAACAGAATGGTGTCCTGTTAAGTCATAGGCCTTGATTCCTGTATTTAGGAATTAGTCCATTAGATTATTATTCTCAAAACTATTATCTGCAGCATCCTGACAGGAGTTTTTGAACTTGTCATCAGTTTTCATTCAATGGCAAAGCAAGAAAATTTTAATTTCTAGTGTATGTTTACCAAACAGCTTAAATTTATAGTATTTGCCAGCAGGTTAAAACTAACAACTAGAATAACAAGGGAAGCATTTCAAAATTCAGTTATCATTAAAACGCCCAAAACACACTGATGTTGAGAAGATAAAGCTTGATTCTGCTACTCCTATCACTGTGGCACAGGTTTGGACCATTCTGTACCCTGAGCTGCTTTTACTTTTAGTCCCAGTGTTCTCATCAAGTTAAGAGAGGTAGAGACTAAAGCTAGATGGAATCTATTGAAATTTCTTCCTCTTCTTTCTTTCTTCCCTACATGAAATAAAACTGGTACTTCAAGAGCAAAGTTGTCTCAAGTTTGGGAATAATTTGGTCTGAGAAAATTATTGAAACTGTTGAGATTATTTATATTTAGCAAAGCGTGAAACTTTACTAAACTAATAAACTAAAACCAATCTTGTTTTTCAGACTGAAAACTTAGAGAGTACAATAACCATACCAGATATCAGATTGCATAGCAATCCTTCAGCTTTTAATGTTTACTGCAATGTCCGCCATTGTGTGTTGGAGTGGCAGAAAAAGGAAGCGTCTGTGTCTTTGGCTTCAAAGAACAGTGTCCAGAGTGGGGATTCGGACAGTGATGAAGAAGAGGAGCCCAAAGAACCACCTATTAAACTTCCAAAGGCAAGTAACTCATACCACTTGGTGTGCCATGTATGTCATGTAAGGCTGGTATATTCTTTTTGGGGATTAAAGAGCAGCAGTATAAGGCAGCTGCTTAAAACACTGCTGTAGTTTTATTTGTAGTTCATCTAGTTCACAATTATTTGATAAATTAGGATGATATATGAACCTGCCCAAATTAAAGTCAATTAAACATCAGGTAAACACTCGAGTTGTGCTCCTTTAAAAGTATTGGTGCTTGAACACCTACAGCCTCAAAATCTATACAGAAATAATGCAAATAAGGCAGCTCTTATATCTCTGAGGAGCTACCAGCTCATAATGGTAGAGTGCTTTCTTTTTCTTTACCCTCCAAAAAGAAGAAATCTTTTTAATAATGGAAATACTTTGGAGGAATGATTCCTAAGATATTTTGCTGGGTATGCATGTAATTGCAGTAACTGTCAATTATTCTTTCCTTTTTTTGGCCTTAGTGTGCTTAGTGGTACCGACAGCTTCAGATTTTAATGCATGTTAAGATTTTGATGCTATAGTTGAACAGTTAGACTGTTTTTTTTTACTATTGGCTGCTTCTGTGCTTACAGTAGGATTAATGGTGGAAAGTCAGAAATATAGGACTTACTGATTTTTTTTCTTTTTTTTTTTTTTCAGTTTGTTGATTCACTTGTTTTTTATTATGTATTACAAAACTATGCATTTAGTTTCATTCATTGCTACCTTATTAATGCTATGAATCGTACTTTATATTGTTTTTCTGAATCTAAAAAGCGTGTTCAGGTTAACTTCCCTTGTTTATATGTTTGCCCTAAAACTAATACAAATGCTGAATTTAAAAGGTGGCTGCAGCTGTGGTTATGTAGAATGTTTGAATTAGGCTTAGAAAATAAGGATTTTATAGATGATTGCATTTAGGTGTTACTATCTGAAGGGCAAAGTTGGCACTCTAGAAAATAGTAGTCGAGAATTGCTGAGAAGCATAACTAAGTCAGCTAACTGAAATTTCATGATTGATGATTGCAAAATATGTGGTCGCTAGAAATAAAGTCAGCCTTGTTTATGAACTACATCTGAGTCCTCTTGGATTGTATCAAATAAATCAGCAAATGCTTATAGATGCTTTTTTTAAAGTAAAAGTGTAGCATTTATAGCGAATGGAGTGGCATTTAAAAAGAGATGTTGAAATTAAGAGGTTCCATTAAGGATGGAATTTATCAGTGATATGGACAGAAGACTTGCATGTGGAAACCAAAACATTGGTATTGTGTTGGACAGTTTATTACAAAAAGACTTGGAAAAGTAGCAGTTTTAAAAAGATGGTGGCTTAGAACAAATGATAGGGAAACTGTAGGTAGCAAACTTCTCTCAAGATAGAAGAATTTTCAGATTTTGTTGCATTCAGTACAGCAAATATAAAACTGGTGAAAATCAGTATGTTTTCAAACTGTTTACTTTTAGTAAAGAATCTACAAAATACCAAGTTTGGGAATTTTTAGTTCAAAAATAGGTTTACATGCCTGATACAACCTCAGTATTTTTCATAACTATCCAGGTAATATAGGGTTGTTTAGGTCACTTGAAGGAAACAGTTGGACTTGCATACAGATTTTTGAAAAAAGCATCTGCTTGGAGCTGTGTCACATGTAGTAAAACTTGTAGGGACTGACTATGTAAATGCCTTGGTATCCTGGATACAGGTGTCTGTCTCATGATAATGAACAATATTGTGTTGGGCTTAGTTTGTTAACTGTAAAGAAGAAAGTTAATATAAAGTTTCTAAGGTTTGCAATATTTAGAAGACAAGTTTCTGATAGTAATTAGTTTATTAAAAATACTGATGTGTTTTGAGTGTGACAGTGAGGTGAAAGTTTAAAAAAAGTCTGGCTATGGTTTGTGCTTTCACAGATTCTCCAGAGTATAGTCCTTGGTGTGTTGATGGTTTTTTGTTTAATTGAGAGTAAGTAAGAAATCATTCTACCTTTTTGTAGCTTAGGGTGACTTCAAGTGTTCTATTGAAGTATTTTTCTTTCAGATCTTAAACTTGAGGAAGTCAGGTTTATTAGAGAAGAATCTATTTTGGAATCAGAAGTTGTCCTATGCAATTTCTATAGTAAGATTGAGAACAATTGTTTTTAACATTAACAGAGACAGAGAAATTGCTATTTGTCAGATATTAACATAACAAAAAATTTGTGTTTTGGTTGAGTTCAGATAGTTTAGTACTTGCTTTGATAGCTTTATGTTTTTGGTTTCTCAAGAAATATTTGCCTTATATTTATTTAATACCTTATATTTATTTAATACCTTATTTATTTAGTACCTTAGCTAATGATGGGGAATTCTCACTATTTAAAATTGAGTAGATTCAGTTCTGTTGATAAGATTTGTAATCTGCAGAGTAAAGAAGAGGTATGTTCCATACCCTTCACCCTCACCCCTCCCTAGTTTTAAACTTAATGCTGAGTTACAAATGATCCACAGAAGCTCTGTACAAAAAAAGAACAAATACTGGATTGAAGTGATTAAGGTGGAATTAACTGACTTAAATATTCTTTGTTCCTGCACTGGCATACGTTTTACTAATAAGCTTAAACAAAAATAAAATTTAAGTTGTAACAAAAAAGACAAATAATTACTTTCTTTAGAGACTGACTTTAAGTCTTTCAAAATTCATTAGGAGAATGTTATCTTTGTAAATGTACTTTTTTGGTGTATGTATATAATATAAATTAATTCAGAGTGATGTGTGATTTTAATTATAGAAGCGTGGGCATTTGATATAATGCTCACAATGCTATGAGAGGAAAGATAAAGGAAATAAAACATGAGCACAGATAAGACTTCAAGATTAAATAGGAGGAATTAGTTAGGAGTCACAATGCCTGCATCCAGGTTAGAATTTTGGGTATCTTTTGTTGAGCAGTCTTAAAGTTTTGATCTGAAGTCTCAAAGGTGTTGCAAAGGGAATGGGAGAATGGCTGCACAGAGAGCATCAGTAAGAGCAGGCTGTGTCACAGAAGCTGAGGCAGAGCAGTGCTTGTTTTGGCTCAAAAACCCTTCAGAGAGCAGTGAGAACAAGGTTAAGATGTCTTGAAAAGAACTATATGCTTATTCTGTACTTCAGTGCACAGTCTGGAGGAGAGAGGTAGAGAGAGAGAGACACACACACACACATATATATATATATATATATATATATATATATATACATGAAGTTATGGTGAATAGATCTATTTTATGAAGCCTACCCAGTCTCTTGATCTCAGATGTATAAAAACCAACCCAAAACCTGTGAAGAATTGACAGCATCTCAGCAGAACTCTCTCTTATTGATACCTACTGTAGTGGAAGTTCACCAAACTTTTTCCACTGTGTTATGTTATCTGCTTTCTCTACCTGCCTTTTCCAGCTCCTAGATGAGGTCTTCTGACTGAAGATTGTGAAGAATAAAATAGACTTAGTTTCTCTCAAAGACATTATAACTGGACAAAAAGGGCATTTCTAAAAATGTACTACAATGTATTTTATTTTTTAGCCTTTAGGATGATGGGGAGTTTTAGATCCTGGAAAAACCATCATGCCATTATTATGTTGACAGTTTTTTTCCCTGTGGATTCCATGCATGTTGTTTCCCATTATTCCATTGCAGATGTGAAATGTAAGGTGTAGTTAGCAATAAAATTGCTGTTGTGATTTGAAGACTTGACTTGGTTCTGTTTTTATCCTTCCTTCAGGAATAAAATAGATGGTAAAATAATTTCAGAAGGACAGGAATCAAATTATAAGGCAGCAGAGATAGTTACAAGGCATCCAGTAGAACTTAGAGCTGACTGCCCGAATATATATGTTGTAAACATGAGTGGCAGTTGCATTAATGATGTTATTTATTTTCACATTTTAGTCTTTTTCCTAAGATTTTACTCAGGGGTGAGTCTGTTAAATACTCTATACATAGGGGCTCTTCTCCTGTTCAAAACACATAGTGAAGTTTTGAAGGTACAGTTGCTTATTTGTAATGTGCTAACCCTCCTTTCTTTTCTTTTGTCTTCATCGTTATCAAATACAGAGTTTGAGAAGGAAGTGCAAGGGAGCAGGCAGTGGAGAGAAGCATGACTGTAATCTCAGAATAGTCAGGAATTCTAAAATGGAAAGTTAAAGGTGGCTGTAACAGGGTTATGTTAGTTGTCTTAATGCATGTCTGTGATGATTACATATGGAGCTTTAGTTGAAAAGCAATTAATCTTTGTTTTTGTCACAATATAAAACACATTCTCCAAGGCTTTAGAGAGAAAAGTGCTAGAGCTGCCAGTGTCAGGTGTCAAAGGTATTGTTATTCACATTGTGAAGCCAGATTGCAAGACCATTCTAGTTTGTTGGCTCATGTTAATGAGAAAGGAAAAAAAAGTGTCAAAGTGTGAACTGGATAGAAATTAGAAGGGCTCAGAGGCACAGTTTGCCTTTTATTGTGCAAAAAGTTTTAATATTCCTTATTCTTTCAGGAAACTATTATTCTGCTTAGAGATCCTCTTTTATGTAGTGGCTGACTTACATGTAATATTTGCTAGTATAGTTGTGTAGGTGGGTTCTTGATTTTGATTCTCGTTTGATTTAACACTGTGTCTTATATTATGACTTTCTATTTGAGTAATTGTCTTGTTCAGTGAACATTGGGATATACCTTTTCTGGTGAAGATCTAAAAATATTTTATTGACAGCTGTTCTGAAAAATCTTTTCTTTAGATCATTGAAGTTGGATTGTGTGAAGTCTTTGAATTGATAAAGGAGACAAGATTTTCTCATCCATCCTTGTGTCTCAGGAGCCTACAAGCCCTACTTAATGTGCTCCAAGGTCAGCAACCAGAAGGCCTGCAATCAGAGCCTCCAGAAGTCCTAGGTAATACCTCATCTCTTACTCTATTTTTATTAACATACATCTGTTATTTTGTTGGACACAAGAAAATGGTTCTTTGCAAGTATTTGTGAGATAGTGCCATGCTTGTTCTCAAATGCCTGACTTCATTCTGGAGTATAAACTCCTTATGGTGTTTATGGAAGTACACAGTACTTCCTCACTGAGACATAAACATTACAGCCTAACAAACTGGGATTCACTTAATACTGAAGCATAAAATACTTGGTCTTATTAGAAAGAATACAGTTCTAGGGTGAATTTCTCTTGCAATCTGCTATTGGGGTCTATAGCTTAGATATTTTATGTTGTTATTTATATGAAGCTGCTGAACAGTGTCAGGATTCTTGTTTTTTATTTTCTCTGGCCACCTCAAAGCTTCACTGAAAATTAATTTTCTTTTTAATGGTACTAAAAATCAAAGTTGAATTTCTGATGTGTTTCAGAACATGATTGGCTATATCCTTTAAGTTAAAATCTCATTATCTTTTGTTAGATAGCCTGAGTTGTTTAAAAACAATTTTAAATAAGTCCTTAGACTTCACGTATTTTTTTAATATTTTCAGACTTAGCAGTATTCCATTTCCAAAGGTAGTAATTTGCTACAGAAAACTTTTATTTTGTATTGATGCATGGAGTATTAAAAATCTACAAAGAAGACTTTTTAATTACTGCCTTAGTGATTAATTGTATATGCTCTCAAGAAAATTTAGGTGGATTTCTGTTCACACCTAGATTGTTACATATGTTCAGCCACCAAATACTGTTTGGAAAGAGGCATGTGATAATTTTCAAGCCTCAATTTGAAATGCTAATTTCTGTGAAGTGGGCTGTACTTCAACATGGGTAACAGTCATAAAGAGTTGATAAGTTTGGTTACGACCTACACATCATCTCAGTGATGGGCTAGACTGAATAGGCAGGTAAAATAACACTTCTGGGCCCATTTCTTGTTAATGTGTTCAGCTGTGACAGAAGGACTTGTAGTTTTTCTTTTTTGGCCATAGTGATTATCCAGACTTGATGTTTCTGGATGAAAAGAAGAAAAGCTGAGGATAATTTAGGTTTATTTAAGATACTTTTCGGTCTAAAATTAGCTGTAAACGTAATAGCTGAGGAAAGATACACTGGATTTTCCTAGTTTAATTTCCCATTAATAGTTAAATTGTTTTGTATGATTTTGTGACTTCTCTGTGTAATGGCTGTGTTTTATCTCCAGAATCCCTGTTCCAGCTGCTTCTGGAAATAACTGTCCGTAGCACAGGAATGAATGACAGTACAGGACAGTCCTTGACAGCACTTTCCTGCGCTTGCCTCTTCAGTTTGGTAGCTGCCTGGGGAGAGACAGGAAGGACATTGCAAGCAATCTCTGCGATCCTCACCAATAATGGCAGCCATGCTTGTCAGACTATTCAGGTCTTGCACTAAAACTTCTCTGTATTATTCTTCTGGGAATTAAACTTCTCTGGGAATTTATGTAAATGAGTACTTCTCATGAATTCTGGGAAGGTGTATTGTTTAATTCAGTTACCTTTTCCCCTCTCACTATTTTTGAGATGAGTTGGTATTTGTCTCTCTTGAGTTGGAGTTAGAACAGAAAATACAACATTTAAAAAATTTGTTATCTTTTTAACTCACTAGTTCTTTTACTGTTTAGGTGCCAACCATTTTAAACTCTCTTCAGCGGAGTGTACAGGCAGTTCTGGTGGGCAAAATCCAAATCCAGGACTGGTTCAGTAATGGAATAAAGAAGGCAGCCTTGATGCACAAATGGCCATTGAAAGAAATATCTGTCGATGAAGATGACCAGTGCCTACTTCAGAGTGATGGATTTTTTCTCTATCTTTTGTGTAAAGATGGACTTTATAAAATTGGCTCTGGATATAGCGGGACAGTGAGGGTAATGTCTCTGCTTCCTTTCTGATGAGTGATACTTAGTATTTTAATTTAACTTTTATGATGTCCTGTTTCCATGGAGAATCTTATGTAGCTTACTGATAATCAGTTCTATTACAATTTGTGCAAATTTTTATCATAATTTCTGTGACAATTTGACAACATTTTCTTACAATTTTCACTTTTGTAGTTGAAGACATTGCTTAGATAGTAAATGATTGTGTTAAGTTTTCACTCTGGTATTTGTTAAATGATGGAAGTTTTTTGCTTTTCAGGGCCATATATACAATTCTACATCCCGCATCAAAAACAGAAAAGAAAAAAAGTCTTGGTTAGGCTATGCTCAGGTAGGTGAATACTTAAAATATAAAATGTATGACCCTCCTTATCCCTCATGAGTAGTTTAAAAAAATTTTTGGTACTGGCATCTAAATTATGGAAGATGATGGACATGTGATTGTATTGGCCCATAGAAAGAAATAATGGAGTGTTCTTGCTTTGTGTAGTCACTATAAAGACTTGCAGATATGATGGTTTAGCACATGAGTTTATGTTCTGTGCAGTCAATTGATATGTGTTTCTAGGTGCATGTCAGTGGATGTAAAAAAGTGCTGTTGCAACAGACATGTAAAAAATATTTGAAGTGCTTGTTTATGAAAAGAAATTGACTTTCAAACATCTGCAGTAAAATAAGGAAATGCTGTTTTGGTTGGGTAGGATTGAGCATATGTAAGCAATAGTTAGAGATAATTGTTGACACTGTCTTTGCAGAGTTAACTACATTTGGGTGGTTTGGGTTTTTAGAGTTAGTTTCTGGAATAGTAACCACTTTTTCTTACATCTTTATTATTCACTGTAAAAATCCCTCAAAACATACCAAAAACTACATTTCAGAGAACAATTACTTTACTTAATTTATTATATTATTAGCTGAGTGATCCCATTGTCCCAATGTGAATTTTAATATACTCCTTGCCATGCCTTTGAAGTTAAATTGTCCATTACAAATACATGTTCTTTCATTGCAGTTATTGTGTGTATGTGTGTGTGTATACACAAAAACACATGAAATCTCGTTTTATTTAATGTAAAAAGCAGATCACAAAAGGTACACTGGCACAAAACAAATGGGTGTGGATGCATTCATTCTGTTTTATCAGTTTGGAAAGGAACAGGATTCATGTGGTTTCATTATATAGTGTTACATGTTGGACATTCTCTACATAACTGTAAATATGTGATGCTTTTTGAGTGCTTGTACAGTGTATGCACTCACACAATGACTGTCGCCAAAGGCACTTCAGTTGGGACAAGTGTCATGCTGGGGCTGTATTTATAGAAAGGTGTGTGACTTGCACTTGTTGCTAGCTTTGTGTCCATTAGAGAGGGAGAAACTGTGTTCTTAGTGTCATTTCCCTTCAGGTGATTGGTTTACTTAAATTCAAGTGATTTTTCTTCATCATATTAGTTATTTTTAAAATGAAGCTTTTCTATCTTCTTTAATGCTCTTTGCTTAATTTATGTGGGCTTGTTTTCCTCATTTCACTGAGATTTATTTATCCTGTAGTTTCAATAGAAGAAAACGTCTTAGTGTGGGAGTCAAAGTAGTTAATTAATTTTTTTTATTCTAAGTTTTAATGCATAAATGTATAATGTTTTAATGTATAAATATGAATTAATGATTGCCCTTCTGTATAGGGTAACATTATCTATCGCCTTTCTGGAATTCCTGTGACTATTTTGTTGATTTGAAAAGTGGAGGCAGAAACACTGGTTTTTACTGTGGCTGTGGCTTTTAACTCTAATTGTATACAGATATAAATAACAGAATTAACATATGGGGCTTCAAAAGTTGTGTACAAGCTCCAGCATGCTAACCTATGGCATATAGAAAGTGGAAGAAGGGAGTCAAATTCCCATTTTTTAATGTGGAATTTGATTAGTAGAAAAAATGTTGAGCATCATTTGATGTAAAAGGCTTACACTATTTTAAAGCAATATCTAAAATAATGATGGTGCTTTTTCCCTTTAAACATCTGTTAATATATTTAAGAGTATTTTCATTTTTCATACTTCCCTATATATTTTTTTTGTTCTTGCCAGGGCTATTTATTATATAGAGATACAAATAATCACAGTATGACAGCCATAAGAATAAACCCTGAAACCTTGGAACAAGACGGTACAGTTGCTTTGCCAGGTAAGAACCTCCAGATGAGAGAAATTTGGTGTAGTTTGCTGTTTACATGTTATGTATTTCCAGGCAAGCAGAAGATAAACTGAGAGATTTTGAGGTCACAAATAAATTGCTTTATGACTTTTCTTCACCTCAGACCAGCTTCCCTTAGAGAACTTGCATCTTACTCCAGTTGCTGGAAGAATGTTGCAGCATTTTAGAATATGTGATCATCTTAATTAAAGACTACAAGACCTTAAATTCCTTCCTAAGAACTTTAATTTCTTTTTCATTTGAACTTCGAATGTTTGGCTCATGTATGACTTTGTTTCCAAGATCTCTTACATTTAGGCAATTGTAAACTGTGAACAACATCATTTTGTTTTTTAATAGGGTAAAAATATATCCAAAAAGCAAAGGAAGCTAATGAACACTGATGGACTGTACTTCTGATGTTATATTGGTGGTGGATTTTGGTTCATTTGTTCAGAAATATTTTTTTTTCAATTTTGAGTTTTTGGGCGCGGTTTGCTTGTTTTGTGGGGAGTTATTTGTTTTCTTTTTGTTGTCCTTTTTCAGAGGAGCCTCATAACTTCAGTCTGTTTAGAGAATGAGGATGTTCCTGGAGCATACTTTAATGGCTTTCTTGTGAAATACATCTGTTCTTAGCTATACACATAAATAGCAGAAGGAAACAAGAATGTTTTTTAATCAAGCAATGACGGGCTTATTTTGTAGATTAGAAGAAAGATTTTGTTTCATCCTGACATAAATAAGAAACCACTGACTGAAACCTCAGAAAAGTTCTCTAGGATTTTTGTCTTTAAAACGCAAACAGCAATTTTTTTAACAAGTTCTCAATGTTGGATCTAGTCCATGCAATCTTCTGCACATCCTTAAAGCATGATGTCTTTTTCATCTGTTCTTGCTCTTTGTGGGGGCTCTATGAGATATTTCAGTGAGAGCACATTCAAAGACCTGAAAAAATGCCCTCCAGAGTGGTATTTCAACTTTCTTCACCTTAGGGCAGCTTCTTACACAGTAGGGTTCATTGATGTCCTTAATTGTGTTACCATTTGTAAACAAATCAGCGTTCTTTATGCAAGTCTTGAGAGAGGTTTGAGCACATTTAAAGTCTACTCTTCGGTGCTGTTAGCTTGCATTTGCAAATTGCAGTGACAAGTGTCATTCTGCAAGACTGCCTTGTATTTATACTGTAAAAAGGCACAAATTAAATGGGAGTGTGCTGTCTCAACAAAATGCAAAAGCAAATCTGAATAGGAATACCCATTCAGAAATTTCTTAAACTATCTGCACAGTTGCATTTTGTATGGTTTGTGGTGGTGTCAAAGTTAGATGTTCTTTGTAACTCCAGTGCTTTGTATTTCAGTCCTTGAACTTTGCTGTTTTGCTTTGTGCACTTCTACACATTTATCTCAGTGTGTTACTGTGAGCAGATATGACCTTGTTCTTTTGCCTAGACAAATTCCAGGGGGTCTACTTGTGGTTATTTTCCTTTCCCATTAGAAAAAATGAAATCAAAGTAGGAGGAAGGTATCTGACCTGAGGAAAACTGAGTAGGTACTTAACTCTGAATAGCAGTGGCTGCTTCACTGAAATCTTACAGTGACTTGCAAGTTGTTCTAGTTTTGAAAAGCCATGCTGGATAGAACTAGAGGCCAGTGACCTTGCTAACAGCTGAATACAGCAAATATTTGCTCCTAGTTGGTATGGTATTCAGACTTGGCTCTATGTGGAATTAATCTCTTTCAAATGCTTGGGCCGGTTATAGTGCATTAAAAAAAGGTATTAGGATTTATTCATACAGGGGATGCATAGGAGGTTAGGAGATGTGATTAGAAGTTGATCCTAGGTAGAAGTCACAAAGGTCAGAGAACTGTGGAACATTATTTTCTCCTTTCTCAGACAGTAGGATCCGTCAGCTTCTTGAAGCCATAAACGTCTGTTTTTAAAAGGCAGTCTTTCCACTCTGATAGATGTTCTTGCAAATCCAGCCTTGTATCTGGAATTATCAGGCTGTGTGTCAACATTCTTCTGTCTGATGCCTTTGCCCAGATTTATACACTGTACCTGAGTTATGCTTTTGTTTTCTCAGTCCATATATCATAAAAGAATGTCTGAATTCCATAAGAATTTACTAAGTGACTAGACCTGAATTTACAGAAGTTTTCATCTTTGCCATTTCTTCCAACAGTAGTGCTTCCTGCATACCTTGAAACAGTTTGTGTTTTCAGCTGGAGAAATTGAAGTCATGTTGGTATATGGTTTTATTGTTCTTTGAAATTGCAAATTAGTATCTTAGGCTCAGGAGTATTCCCTTAGTGTGAAAAGTCCTGCTAACTGAGGATAGCCTAGTTGACCTCAATGCCTGCATTATTAGCAGGTGCAGAATGCACAGTATGGATGTGGAAGGTGATGCTTCACAGTCATCTTCATTTGAAGCCTTTAAGTAGGCTGTGATTAACAGATGTCTGTAGTTTATGTGTTTTTAGTAATATATAAACCCATTCTTTTATAGCCATCTCCAGACAGAAAGCTGGGTTATCCTCACCTCCATAGTAACATACAAAGTCAGACTGAATAAGATTTAGGATTCATCATACAAGCTCCTTCCTAGCTGAGACACTATACTAGTTTTTCTAGATACTCCGTTTGCCTTCCATTTTTCAGTCTTCCCATTAATTTGTTTTTTAATGCTGGGCCTGTTTGTTAGCTGTGTTAATTTTTAGGAAGTCTTCTGGAGAGCATGTATTTAAAAAAACCCCATGCCTGTTCCAGATTTCATCTTTGAACAGATCTACGAAACATAGGAACAACCCCCAGAAATGTTTACAAGGAGACTCACATTTCTTGAAGTGACTCAAGCAATAGGCTGAATAGTGCAATATGGGCCCACTGGTGGCAGAATGGACTGTTTCCTTGGCTGTTCTGCTTGTGTGAGCATGTCATTTCAGTCATTCAAGGAAACTTCATGCTTATCGGCTTCCTGTAACCTTTGGAGAAATGTAATTTAGATTAGTTTCGCAACTTCTCATAGAGTTACTGATACTTCTTTGCAGCATAGAGAATTAGTAATGTAAACTACCTTTGGTTGTTAAATCTGAGATTATTTTTGAGAGAGCAGCATTTCAAACTTCAGTGTTTCTTCTGCCGTTTTCCATCATGCTTGCTGCATACCTTTTGTGCTCTAAGGGGAAGGGAAGTTGTATACCTTTGGTATTCTGTTTCCTGATGTGAGAGTTACAGGAGGCTTTCTAATGCATGTTCTATTCCTGGTAAGGACAGTGTATCAGGAAAAAGTAAACAATGGGTTTCTGTGGGGTGTTTTCAGCTGTGTTATTTTTAATTCTTTAGCTAGGTAGCAAAAAATAGCAAACTTGCTGATTATGCTAGAAAGACATTGTGTGCTTCATTTAGCATTAAATTTATTCAATAAAATGCTAACTGGATCTTTTGTTCAGATTATGAAGCAAATACTTGGGACTGTCAAGTTATTGTTCTGTAGTATTTTTGGAAGAGGTCTCTTTCCTCTGTGTAATCAGTGAGACAAACACCTTAGAAACTATATGACATCAATCTCTTTGCCAGTAGCTCCATCAAAGTGCAGGAAGGGAAGAAGAAATGGTGTAGGGACGTAGGTTTAAACTTGCAGAGAAAGTGGTAGGTTTTTTTTCCCTCCTAATTCAGGTAGAATTCTTTCCCTACTGTTTTTCATGGAATTAGCTGACCTATTTTCAATAAATGAGTTACGTGTTCAAATATTTACTAAATAGTTTTCAAAAAATACCCAGATTTTTAGCTAATAGTTTGGTGAAATTTATAAATAATTTAAAAATGAGATTAGTAACAAAAACCATGATTCATTTATTTCTGTAGGATTTATATGCTGGATTGAGGAAATATATCTTTAAAGATAGTGGTACTTATATAAGAAAAAAGGCTTTGGGGAAGGAAAAAGACTTAATAGTCCTGGAAAATTTGAATTTAGTTGTGTTGTAATAGTTTAGAATATGCCTCACAGGTGACTGCCACGTGGTGTTTTTTTTGCATTTAAATATTGGGGTGTAACCATTTTCATTTCATACAATGGAAAGTACTGCAATAACTCCTCCAGGAACTAAGGAGAATGACATGCTTTTGATGAGATAGGACATCTTCATGTAAAATAATACATTATCAGAACAGTGTCATCTCACTTGAGACAAAGTAGAGCTCTCCTAATCTGATTGGAGTGAGAATGAATTAGACAGAAGCAGAGATTAATTAGTGTGCGTATGTATGCTAATATAAATTGATGCAGTGCATTTCATTTTTCTCTCACAGATTGTCATACTGAAGGACAGAACATCCTTTTTACAGATGGAGAATATATTAATCAAATAGCAGCATCTAGAGATGTAAGTTTTACAAATGATGGGTAAACTATTTTTCTCTCAACTGGGTTTTATTTTACAGTATTTATAGCTTCCTTTTTGCTTCATGTTTGGCTTTTTCTTCGCTAACACAACTAAGGAAGAAATCCATGCAACTAGAACTAATGAGAAACTGTCATGTTTGAGCATAAAAAACCAGTATTTTGGTATTTATTCACGTAATTTTGTTTTTTGATGCATTTCTTATTTTTTCAGATAAGTTTTTAGAAAAACTCCATTGCCCTTTCAGGAAAAAAAATCTTCTACATTGAATAATGTCCTTTTAACATGTTCTACAGGTTCTTTGTGGGATAAGCTTCTTGGAACTTAAGAATAAGGTTTTTTTCCTTGATCTAATTTCCTGTAATTGCTTTGGAACTTACTGGGGCATTTCAGCCAGTTTTATTAGAAGAGATAGGAAATATGCTACATTCCAGACTATTTTTGTATGAAAATTGCCTGTTGGCCAAAGCTGTGGAAGCTCAAAGAAGTGCTCCTACTAGAGACAAAATTGTAGTAATGTTTGTATGTTTTTTGTTGGTTTTTTTCCCAGCGGACAGTTACTATTTTTTTAGTTCTGGTGTGGCTTTTGGTAGTGAGAAATCTGTAAAATGGGGATGGGGTGTGATGGGGTTGTCAAAAGACATCAAATATCAACGGTAAGAAAACCAGGATTTATCCCTCCTAACAGAACTAGTGTTGCTTTTTTTACTTGTTTTACTTTTTTTTTTTTTTTTTTTTTTTTTTAAACGTGGCCAGAAGATATTCTGTACTTTTAAACAGAAGACTCTTCTAGCTACTCGTTACAGCAGTCACTTTCTCCAGAATTTTGGGTTATGAGTCAGGAGAAGTCAAGGGCTTAAAAGATAGAGGTGAATAGTTGCAAAAATAAGATATCTACAGCAGTCCACTATTTTTATAATGGTCATAGCATTTTCATAGAACTTGATATATGTTTAAGGTGTCAGATATTTAATTCAGCTTGTCCTGATGGTCATGTTCTTCTTTTCTCTTCTGTAGTAAATGTTATGTTATAATAAATGTTACTTTATCAATGTGTCCTCTTATAGTTTATTCTAAAATAATACTATGTTGATGCACTTAGGACTTGGAATTTAAATTAATGCAGTTCTTACACAGTATAAAGTGGATTTTTGTATTTATTGCAGGATGGCTTTGTAGTGCGAATATTTGCCACAAGTACTGAGCCAGTATTGCAACAAGAACTGCAGCTTAAGCTTGCAAGAAAATGCTTACATGCCTGTGGCATCTCATTGTTTGATCTGGAGAAAGATTTGCACATTATCAGTAAGTTATCTTCTTTGAAGGTTAATAACAAGCCTGGTAATTCAAACAATAGAGCAGAAACTGCACTTTCCTTTGGCTCTGCTATGTGCAGAAAGGTATAGCTCCATAGTAAACACATGGAGAGGTGTTTGAAACCATTTAAGTGTTATTTAACTCAGAGTCAAATCCATACACCCATTTTGAACCACCTTTCTGTCTCTAGTACTATTCATAGTTTTCCAGTATTTTCCTTCACTTGTATAATAAATATATAATTGTTTGAAGCTTGGACTTTATAAGACATAGTTAAGCTGTGGAACTCCTTGCTGTGGGTCAAAGTCAACAAGTTGCAAGGATCACTGAGTGGATTAAAGGGAGAAATTATTACATTGGAAAACACATTTGCATTGGAATGTGAGGTTAAGAATCATTAGTATCTATGAAAGTACTTTGAAAAATATCACTTGACCTTTGCTTTGGGGTATTTTTGCTCTGTGGAGTTTGTTTCTGGCTCTGTCAGAATGAAAAAAACGTATTTGGCGACGTGGACCAGCAGTGTTGGATAGATAACTCTGGTCTGTGAAACCGCCTGGTTAAACTGTTCAGTTAACACAATCTTGCTTGCACAGGTACAGGGTTTGATGAGGAATCAGCTGTCCTTGGTGCTGGGAGAGAGTTTGCACTGATGAAAACTGCTAGTGGAAAGGTACTGAAAATGTTCTGTAGTAAATAGCAAAATGCACCAATAGATTTTTTTTTTTTTAATTTAATCATTATTTTCCATAATTTCTTTTCACCTTTTCAGTGTGTTAGAATGTATGTTTATGACTGTATTCAAATATATTTTTCAGAGCCTGCTTTAAAACATAAAAGGCAAATAGTTTTTTAAAAGCATCAACAGATAATTGGAGCCCATGAGAAATCCATGACTTGAATTTATAGGAATTTCTACAGTCAATCTTACAAAGAAGGGCTTTGTTTTAAATTTGGGAAACAAAATTGCCTTCTGTCTAAAAATAATGTGTTAACACCTTTGCAAATTTTACCACCTCATAACTTTCCACAATCTGACCATAGTAATTTAAATAAATCCCATCCTGATTTTTTTTTCTGATCCTTTAAAGAATTATTGATTCCCCTATGTAAATTTTTCAGTTGATTTCTTTAAACCAATTCTTGATGATTTGATATGTTGTTCTGCTCAGTGGAGCTTTTTTAGACGCATTTGCATATTCATGGAAATTTAGAAATAATACTGTCACTGACTCTTTACATTATTTACTGTGTTTTTATTTCAGTATGAAAAACTAATGCTATTTATCATAGTTACTAATAACTTGTTCAAAATTGTATTGTTTTATTGGAATGAAGGCCTTGCTCTGCTGCTGTCAGAGCAGTGAGATTGTTGAAAATGTAAATATTTTTAAAGAAAATTTAATGGTATGTAACAGAATTTCGTCAAATAGAACTCTTCAGCATTGGGGAAGACAGATTAACTTTATCATTCAACTAAGAGAAATTCCTGTGCAGTATAAAATTAACAGGTTTCCTGGGTTTGGTCTATAAAGTTGTCTGTTAAGGTAGAAAATACAATATATAAGGCAATGTAAAATGGCTTTAGGTGCCCCATAGGTTGACATACCAATTTTATAGAGCTGTTGAGTTTCATGGTTCTAAAGGAAACCTTTTAGTCCATGTCAATTTTTTTGTTTGTTCACGTGAAATGTTTCATTCAATTATTTGTATAGTCAGTGGCCACTGTACATTTGCTAAACATGTTTTACAAATGTGTTGAAGCATATTAAAATTTATAGTAAATTGTTATTTTAAATTGATTTCATTGTTTTTACATGGACCAGACATTTTTGTGAAGTGTTTTAAATGTTTAGTTTCCTCTGAGTAATTTCTTCTGTTCTTGTGTCTTCAACTCATCTAGCCAAACAATTATATATATGAAAACTCACTTAGTGACTGTAGAAAGCACATTTCAAAACAATCTAATCTAAGAATCTAACCAGAATGTTTCCCCCATTAAGTCAGAATTGATGGGTTTGAGACAGAGATACTGAAATGGCATAAATAAAGTCAAGAAGAGGTGCGGTGTGGTTTGAAATGAAAGGATTTAAAAACAATGCAACTTTGAAAATTATGTAAGCTTGGAGTGCTGTGGTGTTGCTGAAACTGATAAACTTTTTTTCTCCTAGATTTATTACACTGGCAAATATCAGAGCCTTGGAATCAAGCAAGGTGGCCCTTCAGCTGGCAAATGGGTTGAACTCCCAATCACAAAATCTCCAAAGATTATTCAGTTTTCTGTTGGACATGATGGCTCACATGCCTTACTTGTTGCTGAGGATGGAAGCATATTCTTTACAGGTTCTGCTAGTAAAGGAGAGGATGGTGAATCAAGTATGTATCATTGCTTGCTTGACCAGTGGTTGGTAAAAGCCTCTTAAAGAGTTTTTAATTTGAAAAGAAGTTTCAGCATTTTCCAGGAACATGTAAGCATGCCGTTTGTACTGGAAATTATGCTGGCCACAAGTCCTGACAACCAGTGCGAAAACCTCTCGCAGCTACAGAATCCTGTCTGTGTTTTACCGCAGTTTGGGTTGTGTGGTGGAAGTACTATTTTAGAATTGTCCCAAAAAAAAAGACAGTCATAAATTTGGTCAAGAGGCCATGCTGTCTGCCTTGAACTTCAAAATGGAGCCAAGTGGAGTCAAACTTTTTGCCTCTTGACTGTTGTTTTATTGAGCTTTGGATGTGGATGTTTTTGCTGGGTCATGGAGAGGTGCCTTGATGAGAACTTGTAGAAGCAAATATTCTGGGCTTGATTAAGCAGAATTCTTCAGACATTAAAGAAGACAGATTAATTTGATCTTCAGACCAACAAATGCGTCATCAATATGAAATTAACACGTTTCTTAGTCTTGATTACTGTAGTTGCTTGTGTAGGTTGAAATAGACTTTTTAAGACAATTAAAGATAGCTTTAAGTGCCCTGAAGCTGTGATCTGCTGTAATTTTAAATTTAATACTTCACTTTAGGAAACAGATGATAGATGATGATGTGGTAGATTAGTAAGAATAATTAAAGTGTTTTGAAATACTTGAAGAATCATTTCTAAAAGATACTGATCTAATGATGTCTTTGCTTGCATTGAATTTTTTGAGAGGAGTCAGTATAATCCAGATAAAATTAGACCAGGAGATTGTACATATAGTTAGTTTGGATGTTCTTCATTAGCGGTCTGAAAACTAATGGTTATGCCTGTGATGGCTTGGGGATTTTTTTGTAGATTTACTTGTATTTTATTTCTTTATTTAAAGCTAAAAGCAGACGGCAATCAAAACCATATAAGCCTAAAAAAATTATTAAAATGGAAGGAAAGATAGTCATATCTACAGCGTGCAATAATGGAAGCAGTTCTGTAATTTCCAAAGATGGAGAACTCTACATGTTTGGAAAAGATGCCATTTACTCTGATAGTACAAGTAAGTTAATATTTTTTAAATCATTTTTCAGCTTAAGTAATTGAAATTAGTGTGAAGGTTTTTAGCCCATGAAAATGTTGTATGTGTATTTCTTACTTTCCTAGTATATTTCTGACATTCTGTTGATTCAGACAAATATGGTAGAAGCGTAGAAAAAGGCAGTTTCCAAAAGTTCTGTAAAATAATTTAGCATCAGTGGTGACAAATATCCAAACTCGTTCTTCCACTAAGGAGAACAAAAAAAAAAAAACCCACTTCTATTAATCTGACACAAGAAGGCCACACAGGAAAAAGTCACAGAAGTAAGATGTGCTTTGCTACAAACGAGGGCTGCTGGAAACCAGGCCTTATGTGCTTCTCTGCTCATAAGGTAACAGGTGATCCTGTACACCACAATTTCAATTAAATATGAATGAAACAAACTCCAATGGCTTTATGACTCCTTTAGAATTATTTTTCAAAACAAGTGATTTGCAGCAGATGTAGGTTTACTTTTGGCTTTTCATTTTTTGTGGGACAGGTGACCTAGGCCTGATTCTCTTTTCATTTTTTATTCTAGCACTTGTTTTTTATATCTGTTTTTCTCCCTTGCTGTAAACTTGAAAATTGTCAGTATCCACCAGCAATTTTGTTACATCATTCAGTTTCCTTCTTGGCTAGAAAGTGCAATTTGTCACTCAAGTGTTTTATGTCTTACAGGTTTAGTAACAGATTTGAAAGGCCATTTTGTGACTCAAGTAGCCATGGGCAAAGCTCACACCTGCGTGTTAATGAAGAATGGAGAAGTTTGGACATTTGGAGTAAATAATAAAGGACAGTGTGGACGAGACACAGGCTCTATGAGCCAAGGAGGAAAAGGTGTGGGACCTTGATTATTTTTTTTTTCCTTTTGTGTGCTGGCAAATACCAGAAGTGAAAACAGAGCTGAACATTTTGTTATAAAATGTAATTCCAACACTAAAGCTTAAATACATGCAATTTAAAAAATCATGCATGCCCATGCACAGAGAGATCTCAAAAAAGTCACTGTGCTGGCTGAGCAGGCAAATCAGGCATTCCTAGTCATTCCTTTTAGAACCTGATCTGTGAGTGTTCTTCAGAGCTTCAGCAGTAAGCCAATGTTCATAGACACATAGAATAGTTTGAAGTGGAAGTGATCTTTTAAAGGTCATTTAGTGCAACCTCCTGGCAATGAGTAGGGACATCTTCAACTGGACATGTTGCTCAGAGCCCTGTTCAACCTCTGTCCTTACCTCTCTGGGTAAATCAGAAACCCTCTCTGTTGGCCTCAGCAAATATTTCTTATTTCAATATCTTAATTAGGTTTTGGAGTTGAAAACATGGCAACGGCAATGGATGAAGACCTGGAAGAGGAACTGGATGAAAAAGATGAGAAGTCTATGATGTGTCCTCCAGGCATGCATAAATGGAAGCTGGAGCAGTGCATGGTGTGCACTGTGTGTGGAGATTGCACAGGCTATGGAGCCAGCTGTGTTAGTAGCGGGCGTCCTGATAGAGTACCTGGAGGGTAAGCACATGTGTGGGAATGTGGGTGGTACGGTGATGGCTATAACACTTCTTGAATGTGAACTTTCCATGTGAGCTAACTGTAGCTAAATACATAGTTGTGTGTGCTTTTAAAATCAGGAATAGCTTAAAATTTCTATAAATAGCTTGTGGCTGCAGGTGGTTTAGTGTTAAAACTTTGTTTTTTACTTTAGCATGTAGTTCTTTACTAGAAGCTGTTGGATATGAACACCAGTATAATTTCCGTCTCTTGACATAGCGGCTGGCTCAGGAAAAGCTTTTTTTCATCCTATGATGGAAGTTTTTTATCTTGCTGTTTAAGTTGCTTTTATCTGTTACATTTTAGTTGAGCTGCAGAGGGCCACTGTGTCACCATTACTATTTTTTCAGCATTTTGTGTGCTCATTGTTTCCTTGTCCGTGTTCTCATGTGGTGTACAATGAATTAAATAAAGAAAAGTTAATGCTGAGAAGTCAATTTAGTAGGCAGTCAGTGTATGGTCCTGGCATCATGCAACAGCAGTTAGGATTTAAACTAGCTGTTACTCCTGTTTATCTCAGGAAAACTTGCATGTCCACAGATAGAACAAAGTAATAATGTGTGTTTTAATTACAAAGGCATCAGTAATGCACAAAAATAAAAGATGGTGATAAAGCAACTCTGTTTGCTGCAGAATCTGTGGCTGTGGCTCGGGTGAGTCAGGCTGTGCTGTGTGTGGCTGCTGCAAGGCATGTGCTAGAGAACTGGATGGCCAGGAAGCAAGGCAAAGAGGAATCCTTGATGCTGTAAAAGAGATGATACCTTTAGATCTCTTGCTGGGTAAGTAATATGAAATTAGCAAATTTGCTTTTAATTCTCATTTTTACAGCACCTGTTTTTTCCCCCAGTAAATTTGTTTACGCACTTTATTGCTACAGGACAATTTTAGTATAATATTGTTAAAATGATGTTTAACAATCAGATTTATTTATTGGTGATATAACAAAGTGGGATCATTCTGTTCAGTGGACGGTTCTAAGCTTACCCTTATTATAGTCACTTGTGCCACTTCGTGCCCTGTGCAGTTACACTAATGTTGATACTACTAAGTTGTTCTTGTCCTTTTTGGAATCCTGAAAATTTTTCTATGATGTTTTTTTATCAGGATTTAAGCATTCTTAAACTAAAACATGACTAATTCATGTAAAGCCTTTTAAAAATATAAACAATTGTAGACCTGATTTAATAATGCTTTCTGAAAATTTTTAGGGGAGAGTGGAGATAACCATGACAACACATGATATATGTATATTTTTAAGTACATCTATATATGTATATGCCTAAGTACTACTTAATTGTGTTGGAATTGTCAGATACATGAAAACCAGTAAATTAGGAGGTAAAGCTTAGAACTCCTCCAAATTTACTCAAATCCTTTTTGTTTATTGTCAGGGCCACGTAAAGAGCAGCTAGTTTTCAGTTTTTGTTTTTCTGTTTTCATTTACTTTACTTCTTTTAGGGTTTATTGCCACCATAAGGGTTTTAAAGATAATTTTAGGTATTTTATTTTTTTCATCTATTTAGCTGTCCCTGTCCCTGGAGTTAATATTGAAGAACACCTTCAGCTACGACAAGAAGAAAAGCGGCAACGTGTAATTAGGAGACATAGATTGGAAGAAGGAAGAGGTGAGTGACTTAATGAGAAAGGGCTTGAATAGCCTGAGTCTGTTTTCTAAGAATGAAAATAGTCTTCCTCCAGTAAGCCTGTACAGTGATAAAACTAAATCAGTTCCTAAGTAGGTAGCTTATGTAGCATGCTTTTAGAAAATAGTTGAAAATCGGTGTATTTAACAAAGTCTACACATAAGAATCATACTTTTAATGATGAAAATGAGTGCTTTATATCACTTTCACAGGTCAGGTTGGTTTTTTTTTTTTCTGTTTCGTAGTTGAATAATTGTTTTTTTTAAAATATAGATCCTAAAACATATTTATATGAAGAAAACTTCAAGCCTGTCCTATGCTATTTACCTGTTCTATGAATTATCTAGTTACTATAAATTATTCCATTTCTGTTGTATAATAGACAGAATTTTCTTTTATACAATGAACTTTTCTGTATTTGCATTACATGAGAATATTGACACGGACTGAATTAAAAAAACAAAATAGCAACATTTCAAAATTTCTTATGTTTTATCTACCTCATTGTACCTTAAGAACTTTTCAGTACTCTGTGTTCTAAAATACCTCAGTGTCTTGTTAAAATAAATTTGAGAAATTTAGACATGTAAACTGTAATATTTTTGTAAAGCATGATGATGTGGTTGCTAAGATTATTGTGTGTTGGGAAGAGGAATAACTTATTGGGACGTATGCTTTTTTAAGTTCTGGCAGTGTAAGTAAATACTGCTTTTATTCTTCTTTTATGAATTAGGTACTGGTTTTACTTGAATACAAAATGTGCCTTATTAATCCAAATTATTTCCTAGATTGCAGTGCATCCTGACAATTGTCTTCATTTCACTTGCATTAAGAAATTGCTGGTTTTAACCACAAATAAGGAGCAACAAGAAAGAGAAAGCTTGTAGTTGCCTGTGCATGTGGAAAAGGATGGAATATTTATTTTTCTTTGCATCTTTGTGGTTTATTTTAGCTGTGTGGTAGAGAGGAGGAAGCCTTTGTTTGGGTCATGTCAGAGCTGCTGCATGCTGCTGGCAAATGTTAGGTGCAGCTAACAATTTTTCCTTGAATCCTAATTAAATACCCAGGCATTATTGAAAGGTGCCACTGTTCAGCCCATCAGTGATGACTGAGCTGGGAGGTAAATTTCAGTTAAAAGAAAAAGAAGAATGGCAGAGAAAAATTTACATTTGCTTCTGTTTCTGTGGTTAGAAGTAGAACCAGAGCAGCTTATCCCTTCTGTATGCCATCTGTTTCAAGAAGCAAAAAAAGATCAGTTGAACTGTATCAGGAATGTAGTTATGATTGGTTTTATAGCTGTATGGGTGAAAGGGGGTTGTAGCCAGGTTGGGATTGGTCCCTTATCCCAGGCAACCACTGACAGGACAGAAGGACACAGGTCTTGCATTGCACTAGGGGAGGTTTAGGCTGGACATTTGGAAGAAGTTCTTCACAGAAAGAGTGGCTGAGAATTGGAATGGGCTGCTCAGGGAGGTAATGGAGTCACCATCCCTGAAAGGTGTTTAAGGGAAGACTGGATGTGGCATTTAGTACTATGGTCTACTTGACATGGGGGGTATTTGATCATAGGTTGGACTTGATGATCTCCAAGGTCTTTTCCAGCCTAACTGATTCTGTGTAGGGACTGTAGGCAAAAAGATACTGTTGGCCAGCTTGCTGCACACATTTGTGTTGCATTCTGTATCTAAAGAGCGTTGCAATCCCATACCTGTGTGGCTGTGGGAGGTAGTGTTTATGCCAGTCTGAAAGGGTTGGAGATGAGTCTCCTGTTTTGGTTCAGAATTACTTCTTATGATAAAGCTGGAATCAGTGTTTCACAAATACTTAGAGGTCTTTTTTTATATAATCAGGTATGAATAATTGATTTGATAATCTGTCTTGATTTGCAGATAATCAGATTAAAGAGCTTTTTTTTTTGCTTCTCCATCCAGATGCTGCAGTTTTTCATTAATGAGTTGATGCAAAGAATGGCACCATTCTTGACAAGTCTTATGATGCTACTCTTTCTATAAGAGAGAATGAGAGCATTTAAATAATCTACTAGATTTTTAGGTTACTTGTAGCTTAGTTTTCCCAAGAGTTCTAGTATCTGTAACTGAACAAGTCCATGCCAATGAAATGGCTATTTAGAGATCCAAAGAAAACTTCCAACATTTCAATTTTCTGAAAACACTGCTTAATCAGTTCAAGGCCAGACCAGCTCTTTAGGGCCTTTCCTTAAGGTACACTGTGTTTAGTTTGACAGGATTCTGATTTCTGGGTTATTTAGTGTGTTAATGTGTGTCCTTTGTTCTTTTATAAGAAATAAAGCATGCATAGTTTATGATAGTCAAGAATAGGATCCATCGCTAAATAGTGCTGCTCACTCTTTAGTTACAATTGATGGCCTTTATTTAATACAAATATTTTCAGTAAATCTTGAATGTCTTGTAAACAAGAGGACTATGAAAGCTTTAAAAATACAGGAATTTTTGATTCCTATAATAGTCATACAAATAAAACCAAAAATCACAAAGAAACATCTCGCCCATTTGTCCACTAAATATGTTGAAATAGGACTAAAGTTTAGGAGAGAGGTGTAAGAGTACAAGCGGTGGAAGTATACTGATTTTTAAGTTGTCTAATTTTTTTGTGCTTCCTTAGCAAAGCTCCAGATTTAGTCCTGTTACTGTGGTCCCTGATTTATAAATATGTTCTTAAGGTCCACTTGAATTAAGAAGTGATGGTTATGTCTGCAGGTATGACTGTCATTTAATTCCTTCACAAGATCAGCTGTGCTCTCTTGTATTGAAAAAGAAAATGCTCATTTTTATTTGCACTTATCTGAAAATACAAACTCAGAATTTAAATGTTCTGGGTTGAAGTCATTGTTAATAGCAGCAATATCAATGACCTGGTTCAATATTACTGTCACAAACAATTAACTCACTTCTCACACATCACCCAAGTAGCCTGCTACTGTTGTAAGGGACCTGTATGCGTGCTGCTCAGCAGCTCTCTAAGCTTCAGAAATTTTAAGCACTTATGCTGAAGATTTCTTTGTTTTTTGCTTTGAAATGAGTCACAAACTTGATGGAATTGTAACCAGCTAATAATTTTGATGTTTTGAATCAGTTGTTCATATTCCTGTATTCAGGAATGAAATTCTGCTTTAGTGAAAAAAATATATCCTTTAAATTAATAGTGGGTAAAAAGTGTTTGTTTGGGATAACCCACTATTTAAAAAAAAATTTAAGTTCCTTAATATTTATTATAGTTCTTTGCTATTTTTTAAAGTGGCTGTGGAGAGTGGTGAAGAGGGCTCAAAATCAATTCCACATTTTTGAGTTGACATTTTTGAGGAGGTGTATGACCTTCTGAGAAATAAAGCCAGCTTATTCATCACAGCTTCTATGCTAAATCATATCTCAACATAATTATTGAAGGAATTATCTCAGCTCTTCACAGTCCCTGTTCATCTGGTGAGAAGTGAAGGAGCTGATTTTCCATATGGTGAAGTGTTTTTTGTTTTTCAGTCTGGTTTGGGACTTGATGAGAGATTAATATGGCAATAATTGAACTTAATTGTTTTCTGTGGCAATGAGGAAGTTTTGTATGTTAGAATGTTCAGAACTTGGTTAATTATTTATCCATGAAACTAATTTTTTTCATCATGGGCACGTTAAATGCCTGAATTACAGAAATCTGTGGGGCCACATTGTACAATTAATGTAATGAAATTACATTATTATATTAATGAACCTAAGACAAGCATTTTCTGAGAGAGCTAATCTTGAAAACTGTTCATGAGACTTTTTCAGATTGGTATTTGAAGTAATAGAAGTTGAAATAGTCAAAGATTTCAATTTATCACTTGAAGATAATTCTGTGGTTTTTTTTCAGAAGGCGATGAGAATGTTGAAATAGCTTTTTAAACAATATTTAACTAGTAAGCTAAAAAATACAGAAGTGGTTCTCAATGCAGCAATAATAAATGGTCTCATGCTCCACTGGTATTTCACTACTACTCTTTCTCAGCCTATGATGTAAAAACCTCTAGATGATCATTACTGGGATGCAGATTTGATGTGTAATTAAGCAAGGTTTAGCTTTTGATGCCCTTACACAAAAGGGAAATTAATTTTCATCAGTCTTATCCTACTTGCAACAACAAAGAATCCACAGAAAATTGATTAAATTTAGTCCAAGCTGCTCTGTTTTAAGACAATATTATCTGAGGCTGCCTAGATTTGGGCATATTTTCATTTTTCTGAAGTGTAACTGATTCAGTTAATTCAGTGATTAGTTTTACCATGGTAGGCTAAGTATCATATAAATCTGTTTAACATCTGCTCAAGCCACTCTGAGCTGGGAATCAGTTTGTCTGTTCATTGCTGAACATATATCTAAATATACAGCAGAACTATGCTATCTGTACAAGTGCAATATTGCTTATGAAATAATGGTGCAGCTTCTTTTTATGGTTTGAGTTAAATGTTTATTTTGATGCTTTCAGGATTACTTTTGTTTCAATGTTCTTTAAACAAACTGAAACCACTCAAAGCCCCCTACCTTTTCACTTCAAACAATATTGAACTCACACATGACTTTTTAAGAATTCTTTCAAGAGAAAGCTGGAGGCTTTTCTCCCTAATGACCATCAGGTATGGTTCTGTGTAGTTACATTATTGCACTTGAGTCTGCGATTGCTTTCTGAAAGAGCTAATTATTGTTATTAAAACAGATGTTTAAAGTAAAAAATATTATAGTTTCATAAGTCCGATTTGTAGTAGACACCATGAGAACAATTCTGGTTAATATTTGCTGTTTTAATTCACTTCATGTGTTTTTATATGGAAATGCATTTTTCATATATTTTAACATACAAAGTCAATTATTCAGAAGGGAGAAAGGGTCAAAATTAAGATTATCTTAAACCTTACTTCCCTGCATGCTTGTTTGTCCATCTCTTTTTCCCGTTTAAAAGGCCTTAATTTTTCTTCCACAACTGATCTGTACAATTCAAATGTTGCATTTAGACTACAGGAAGAGACATGTATCCTGCCTTTATTTTCAGTGTTTTGAACAAAAGAAGCAAACTGCAATTAACCTTAGTGCCTCCACATGACATTCTCCATGAATACTTTTGCCTTAATGACAAATTGCTAGTAAGAGTCTGAAAAATACAGGTTTTACATGCACCATAACTATTAGCCCTGCCTCATAAGAATATTACATTTTGTTTCCTTTAAGGCTTTATAGGTGGGACATTATCTCGCTATAATGTTTTTTACTTCTAGTGGAACTGAAGTGAAGCATTTGTCCCCAGTTCCATTTTCTAAAATATTTTTCTTCAAAATTTGTAACCTGTTGACTTATTAGATGCCTGGTTTCCTGTATTAGGGTTTTATCTTCCTATTTCATTACTAAAAAAGCCCGCTTGGTGTCTTTCGAGAAGCCAAAAATAGGTTTTGACAGCAGAGGGTATGATCCAACCTAGGATTTTGTTCTGCAGTCGGAATTTATACTACTTTCCAGTATGTATGTGTCATCATGTACTACTTTTTCAGGTAGCCTGCTGTGTTTAGTGCACTGGTGCAGAAGTGTCAGCATTTTAGATAATTTATTTCAGTCTCCTGTAATCACAGCTTGCCAAATAGCATTTGTTTAGGGTGAGGTACTAGAAGAAATCAAAGTATTTTTGATATAAAATCAAAAAAGCACATAAGTGCATGTAGGATAAAATAATTGTATGCATTTTTCCAAAGTCCACGGCATTATCTAATCAACGCATTCTATTTGGAGAAAATGAAATTTTCTACAGTTAAATATATATTTTTTATGCTTTGAATTCCCTGAGAAACGATGTCCATTTTGGAAAGTTTGGACCAAGAAAGGAAAGCTAGTCTTGACATTTCAGCTAGGACTATTCAGCATCTCAGCTTTGCTGTAGAAAAACAGTCTGGGAAGGGAGAGAGTGAATGTCATTTTGCATCATATAGCTACTGATTTAAAATAGCTCTGTAATCTACTAGTGACTCCTCTTTGCTTATCTCTGTCACTTGATCTTCTAAAGTGGAGACTAGTGATGGACTCCATGTAGATCTATCTTAGAGGCTTCTGAAACAGGCATTTTTTAACAAACTAAAGGAAATATCTAGTGCAAGGTTGAATTGTTCCACCAGAATATTCTCAGCACCTAAACTTTGCTCCCTTTGTAGAGGCACCCCAGATGTAAGCAGATTGCAATTCTCCATGAATTGTTGTAGTGTTTTGTTGCCTGTGTTGTTTTGGAGGGAGAGGGAGGTACTTTGCACCTTGCCAGCACATGACCAAGGAGGCAGACATTATAATGCAGTCAAAATGTAGGTTTTGATTTCATTTTTGTTGTTTCCTATTCTATTATAATAATGTTACAGATTTAGCATGCACAAAAAGCCGAAGAAGGTAACA
The DNA here is from genome assembly GCF_029582105.1 of Oenanthe melanoleuca. Taxonomy (NCBI): domain Eukaryota; kingdom Metazoa; phylum Chordata; class Aves; order Passeriformes; family Muscicapidae; genus Oenanthe; species Oenanthe melanoleuca. The sequence goes on along the minus strand of NC_079333.1, from coordinate 65,367,671 downwards.
GACATGTGTTACATGGATTTGGGTACAAATTACTATGAAATGGCAATCTGTTGTATTTAACTTTATTTTGGATTCAAGTTCTTTACACAATGGTAAATGTAGAGTATATAGGAATATCCAGAAGCAAAGATAAATCCTGCATTGTTCAGAAGGTTAGATTGTCACAGAATTGTCATGTTGTCTAGGACAGTGTGATTCAGATGAGTAGCTTGGAAACTAATGGCAGCTGTGTGCTAGCACCATGCTGGAGCTGACAGCCTCTTATGCTTACTAAACATCCTCTGTCTTAAAAATCTCCTATAGTTCTTTTGCTCACCCTACTGTACTTCACTTCCTTCTGTCCTGCTGCAATTCTCATTTCTTTGCTCTTAGCACTAAATTGCCGAAGGCTGCCTTCTGGGCTGTATCTCCTTCCCTGCACTGTTTGTTGTGCAAGCATTTTTTGGAACTTCAGAATGTTTGCCTGAGTTATCTAGAGATCATTCAGTCACCCACAAATATTTTAGCTCTACACTCTTCAAGCCACGCTCCTTGCAGTCCTTGTATCTCTTTTTCGCAACTTTGCTAATCTGAGTTTCACTTTTGTTGTGTTGTCCTGTTCATTCTCTATTTCTTCTGATTTTAATTTCATTAGAAACTTTTCAGTAAGTAAGTCTCACTACTTTTGCCTTATGTTCCTGTGTTCTTCATTCACTTTTCTTCTGTATCATTTGTCCTTCAGACATTTTTAGCTTTCATAATCTGCTTGTCATTCATCTCTTCCCCTTTTTGCCTTTTCCTGGTATGCCTCAGGATACTCCTCACTATATCCCCCCAACTTGCCAAGAAGCAAAATGTGGTGTAATTTTTTGTGTAAGTCAAAACTCTGGAAAGTAGAATATTAAACACAGCAAATGGTTTGGCAGAAAGTGATATTTACAAAATGTATCTATTAAATGGAGATTCCAATTTAGAGGAGACTGAAAAGGGGGAGCACAATAGCAAGACAATTGAAGGAAGAATATGCAAAATGAAGGCAAATCAAAAGCAAATGATGCTCTGAATTAGCAAGAGGAATAGTTCTGGAATAGAGTCCTAATAAGTACAGTATAACAAAAATAAAAATTCTATGCTGTGTGCAGAAACAAACATAATTGAGGAAGTTTTGTGCCATTATATTATCTAACCCATGTATGAACCTTTAATCTAGACAGTAGTGTATTTTTAAAACATTTTTCATTCTGTTTTTTAAGTGAACCTCAAATTTGGAAGCTTCTTTGTCAAGGAAGTTTCTTCATCTGAAGGTTCTAAAGCTACATAGATTTGGCTTAACTTCTGCTTAAATGTCTATCCATGCTGTTTAGTATTAATGAAAGAGGAATGAAAATATCAATGAATTTGCAGAAGCGGGAGGAATATTTGTATTCAAAGTTCTGCATAAGCGGTTTGTAACACCACAGCCTGATTTGGGGTGCTTTTGTTTACTGTTCATAGAAGGGCTGGATTTGGGAACCTGTGGAACTGAGTGTTACTTGGCAGAATTATTTGCTCCTGATTAATGATTTCTAATGAATATGAGTCTTCTGAAAGGACAAAAAATGTCCAAAAAATTATTGGTGACATACTTAACCTATAAAACAGTAGAAATATAGATTTAATAAACAAATTCCTTGTCCATTACCTGCTTATACTCAGCCTCAATTAAGCATAGTACCTCACTGCCTAAGTCTAGATTTGTAAAAAGTAAAAGCAATCTGGAAAAAAATTTAAATACAATCATTGCTTTCTTTAAATCAAATCTTCTCTTTAGAGAAGGCCTTTAAATTGATTGAAAAAAATACTTTTAAAAGGATTTCAAAATTATTAAGTAGATAAGAGTCATATGATTTGAATAACTTTCTTCATGAAACATGGAACCTTTTCTTTGAAAGTTGTAACTCTGCATCTTAAACATAGTAATTGCAAACCAGTTTATGGTGGTGATTTTTAAATTGAGCATTTATATTATGATCTTGTTCCAAATCAGTGTTTTGAATGTTATATTGCAGGATTTGAGACATTATAATTATTATTTTTATCTTTTAAAGATAATAATGAGTATTTGCTGTCAAATTTTACTCTAGTGTGCATATGTTATATTTCCATTGCTTGCAGTGCAGTTGCATATTTGGAAATTCAGGTAAAACTATCACTATGGGGTATTTATTGGTTTTTTTGCTTAAGTTATCAAGAAATGGCAACTTTCTTGTATTTTAAGGTCTTTTGAATTTAAGACAAGGTTATCATTATCATTATTTTTGTTTTTTCATTGCTTTTAATCTGAATTTTGTTTAACACACTGTTTCCATTTTGTGAGCTTTCCTATGCATGTGCAAAATGTTTCTCCTCAGGCCCCCTTGTAATTCCTGGTCCTATTTTTATGAACCATCGAGAACAGGCTCTAGCCAGAATCAGACTCTCTCCAGCACCGCTAAAGCATAAACGGGACAAGCACAAAGGTATTTGGTCTTCCTTATTGACTAGGGTGGAAATAAACCTGGCCTCCCAGTCACTTCTTCCAGATGCTGCATCTGTCTTTTCAAAGAACTGCACAAAATGAGTTCTGCTTTTCTTCCTGTTAGTATCTTGTTACCTGAGGAGAAAGAAAATGCATTTAAATGTTGATCTTTCTTTAGAAGTGTTCATGTTCGTTAGTCCACATCATCTTTGTTTTTCTTTCCCCTTTTTTTTAGTGAAATATGCACTGTCTTCCTGTCTTCTTTCATTTCTAATACTATCTCATTCTTGAGGTTCTTTATTGTTACTGTAGGAAATTTTACATGCTAGAATGACTCAAGACTGTTGCACTGTTTGTGTTTTTTATCCTTTATGTTGTGTATTTGGAGTATTTACTTAAACGTATCGGTTCCAGGCTTGTTAATTCTAGCATAAATCTTTTCTTGTATGTTGTCTTTCAACAAGCCCTTTTTAGGAGAGAGATATTTGAAATAATGTAAACATTACTTTTTGCTAACTTTGAACGGAGAGAATGTAAATCAAAATTTTTTTTTTTCTCTGCAATATTCTTGAGTAAAATGTGTTTTATAAAGTACAGGTACGGAGGTGATATTTTGGACATTTTTGTATGTCTGGCAAGCCAATTCATTATATCTTCAATTTCTAAGTGTATCATTTGTTCAGATACTACTCAGATATTTGTTCAGACTTACATGTTTTGTAGAAAGTGGTAGTCTGTTACTAACTGAACTTACTGAAGTTGAGCTGTCTCAAATCTCATCGTAGTTTGTATATATCTGTGTATTGATATGTCTGTACATACATTATTTATATATAGAAGATATGTAAAATGGAGGTTACAGTCCTGATCAAAGTAGGAAGCTCCTAAAAATTGTGAATCCAAAGTGCTTCAACTATTTTCTGAAGAATAGCTAAGTATTTAAAAAGTTAGTATGGCATTTCAGTTGAGTTAGTGGAAGTTACTGACTGTGTTTGGCATGTATGCAAATAAACTGTATGTCAGTTTGAAGCCTTATGGGATAAAGCTACAGTGTATGAAGGTGATAGGCTTACAGTGTTATGAACATACTGGATCATGAAATCATCTTAAGTTTATTTTATGGAAATGAAAGCAAAATCTGATACTTTGAATCTGCATAATATTCAGTCTTTTTGGAAGGTACGTTGTCTGAGCTTTAAGTCTTGATGGATTTAGTAGAATAACCTATTGTAATCTCACTGGAGAGACTGCATGCTGAAAGAGAACCTACTGAATCTAAGTGTTGTTACGTGAGTGACAATTTGCTGATGGCTATTATTCTTAAGCTGGATGCTACTTCTACTTGTACTGCAAACCCTTGACTCTGCAGGCAAGTGCATAAAGGACTATGCTTGTCCTGCCTTCATCTGTGCTTTTTTTGGAATGTGTTAGTCATTGGAGCTCATTTCAGGTCAACTATCTCCTTACAAGAGGTGTGTCAGCTTGAGGCTTATGTTGCCTCTTGAAGTTGTAAGAATTGTAAGAACAGTGTTAAAGGTTAAATTGTCAGATACACCCTGTAGAACTGAACATTTCTTTTTCTTTAAGGAAGTCTATATGGAAGGAAATACTCAGTTTTAGTTCTTTGTATATTGTGGTAAACAGATAAGGACGTTTACAAGTAAACTTTAGACCCTTCTCTGCTTCAGAAGACTGCCTTTCAAAAGACAGACATAAATTCCACTAGGAACTAGAAATACCCCTTAACTTGTAACAGGGATTCAAAGGGAAAAAGGAAAAGTGAAGTGACTTGTTATCCTAGTAGTAGGCAAGGTGGGAATTATGAAAAAGATTATGTATATTTCTTACCTTAGAAAGCATGCCTCTCTTCTTGAGGAAGAATGTAAAAGCAATAATAGAGCAGAGATAAAAGGACATTATCACATCTAAATTAGCCAGTTCTTTTATTTTTGAACATGATGCTTTCCAAATTGTCCTCCTTCATGCAGGTGTTTCTGCTGTAGTAGTCTTCTTCATAGCAAACAGACCTTCAAGGATTTTGGGCAAGGAACATTTAGTTCAGCTGGCAATATTGATAAGGCCAGTACTGAACTTGCTGGTACCTACCTGTTGCAGGTAGTTCTGCTTGCAGCTGCAGAACTTCTCTTGATAATGATATTTAAACTTGAGTGTGGACAGCTTCCTCAGGACTTCTTCAGACGATTGTGGTCTAGTAAAAAAGTGTATTTGATATGTACTTGTAAACATTGTCAAACCACAGAGTCATGGAATAGTTTGGGTTGAAAAGGACCTTAAAGGTCATCCAGTCCCAACCCCCTGACATGGACAGGGACCTTCCACTAGATCAGGATGCTCAAAGCCCCATCCAGTCTGGCCTAGAACACCGGCAGGGGGGGACATCCTTGATACCTCTGGGTGACCTGTTGCAATGCTTCATCACCCTCTTAGTAAAGACTTTTTTCATAATAATCTATATGTCTGTCACTTGTGGAATTCTTCTATTGGTTATCCAGTTGAAAACTCCTTCATTGAAAAAGCCGTTTTTTTAGAAATCTCACCATTGCCGTTTACTCTTTTCACATTTTTAGGGTCTGCGTAGCAAGATACTTGTTGCTGCAAAAAACTGCATAATTAAGCATATTCTTCCTGATCTATGTCTTCTGTGTCTTTCACAATTACTTATAGAAAGGATTAGGTACAACATTTTTTGTATTCATGGAGTGGTTTGGCGCTAAGAAAAATGAGCTTGTGCTTCATCCTTATTCTTTAATGAGGTAGTGAGTTTCCAGTCTACATCTCCAATCCCTGTGGATTCCCATAACTGAGGATCGGAGTAAAAAGGATTAATGAAAGTCTGTAAAATTTTCTCCACTGCAGAAATGGACCCTGAAATGAAATGAAATGAAATGAAATGAAATGAAATGAAATGAAATGAAATGAAAAACAAAGTAAACAAAGTAAGCAGTTTGAATGCCACCTTTTTCCTGTATTTGGAAGTAGTGGTAAATGTTCTAAGGCATATGAAACAAATACCCTCAGAAGGACTAAGATGAGATGAATCTGAACCTGCATGGATGGAACAAGATATAGATCAATCATTTTGCAAATGCCAAGACAAAATTACCAGATATTCAAGAAAATGTACTTGTAATTTGCTTTTTAAATTATTAGCTAAGATACCATGTGAAGGGCAGAGTAGTTTGAAGCACTCATTGGAGTGAGACAGCTGACAATGAAAAACCTACATCTAAGACTGAGTTTATAATTAGAATGAGAGTTTATTATCATTTTATGTGCTATGTACTTGTGACTCTGCATATCATATTTCACCTATAAGCTCAAGTAAGCTCTGTAGCAACCTCTAAAGAATCCAGCATACTTACTTTTTGTGCTGCCCTCATAGAATGGATGAATTTCACAATCAGAGTATATCCCTTTTCCCCCTGCACTGTAGCAGTAAAATTGGTTACAGATATTTCAGCTGCAGCCTGGGGTACACAGGCAAGAAGCTGCAGGCACAGGCTGATTAATGTTGTGTATGAAGTCAGTAAATTATGGCACTCAGAACACCCTGTGAGTGTTGGGCATCACAGAGACTAACCACTAACTTGCTTTATTTGGGTAATTGCTGCTGAACAGAACCAAGATTTATTGGCATGTAATGTGGTCTGAAGAGACAGTTAATGTAAGAATTTTTAATGTACAGTCATATTCCATTAACGCTTTTCACCTATGGGGTATTTAACATCTTTAGAAATGCTTTTTCACTTCTCCAAAGATGAATGGTAAGTGAGAAATGGAATATCACCACCCTTACTGCTGGAGAATGCTAATAAAATGCTTTTCCTCTCTTCTGCGCCAAGCAAGGGTCCACCATATCTTACTGTAATGATGTTGAGTTTGGGTTTTTTACTAGAAGAAGTCTCATTTACAGCTTATTGCTTCACTTGCTATTTGGACTGAATGGGCTTTTCCTTTGTTCCTGGAAGGTAGGGAATTTTGTGGCAGCAAGAGAACTTCTAAGCATGCTTAATGGAGGAGAAAATTGTCTTCAGGAGTTAGGAATTGTTCTGAGGAAAATGGAGTGGTAGTGGGGATTGGTGGGTTGTATTTGCGGTTCTCTCTCTCTCTTTCCTTCCCCAACTTTGAGATATCAGAGATGAAAACCCATCATTGTGAATTTGTTCGTGGAGCAGACCTCTCAGTGTTGACATCAAGAAGTGCTGCGCAGCCTTTCCTTGAGGCTTTCCTCTCTCTCAGAGAGATGGAGTCAAAGTTTCTGTTCAGTGGTACTTCAGTTGGATAACACTGGAGGTACTGACTTGCTCTGCTTCAAGGTTCATGCATCTAGCAAGAAGAGTCTCTGCTTCAGTAGTGTTTTTATGCTTCCCTTTTAGGAACAGTTATTTTGATATTGCTTCTAATGAAATGATGAAAAAGGCACAATTTTTTGAAGAAAAGCTAAGTGTGTCTTCCTAGTTACAGTTGTTCCTTGAAATGTGCAAATAAGCTTTGAGAATCTGCCTTTGATTCACATTTAAAAAAAAAAAAAAAACAAAAAAAAAAACTTTGACTGTTTGAAAGTAATGGAAGGGGATGGCCCAGTTTATTTGCAGCCTTATCTCTAAGTGTAAGTTCTCCAAGCCAGTGCTGCTGTAAAAATATGATATATATTGGCCATGTAATGAAGTAATAGATAAACAGTGTAGTCCAGAGGTATTGCTCTAAAAGTAATGATACTCTATTTGGCTTTGTATATTTTGGTCAAAAGACTTTTTTTTCTTAAACAAAACTATTTTATTTGCAAGGGTTTTGTACTTAACCACATACAAATTATCAAGTGCGTATCAAGTTTTGAAGAACCAAACTATTCAAAACTCTTGAGACAGTTACTTAACATACAAAGAAGGTTGAGAGAAATTCCATTTTCTGTTAAAAATTTTCAAGCTTGAGCAAAGTAAGATATGTATGAAAGACAGTTGCTTCTATTACTGCATTCTTAGAGCCTTTGAGGAGTTAGTTTTGGAAACTGAAAATGCCAACTTTGTAAATCTTTATACTTTAAAATGCAATTCTTTCTCAGATAAGTAATTGTAAAACTTGCTTCATGTGAAGGTACTTGTCTCCACATCTTGCAACTAATATTTAGTATTTCCTCAAGGGAAATGCTTTCACTTACAACTTTGAAGAAAACGGGGATATATCTAGGATCAGGTTTTATTGAGAGATAGTATGACAAATTTATCCGCTGAGAAAACAGCAATCCCCTACTTTTTATTAGTAGTTTTTGAAGCTATTTAGAGCAGAATGTTTTTCTTACAGTGAGGCAGAAAGTGCACATATGCCTCTTTAAGTTTCTGCAGATCACTTGATAATGCTGCTGTTACATGACCAGAAGACACCTGCTGCTACATTTTGTTAATGTGACTGTGCAGGTGACATAGTTGCTGTATGCCCAGTGTGCATCATTGGAAGTGCAGGCAGCCATGACACATTCTTACTGGACATGTGTATTTCTGACAGATGATTATTCAAGTGCATTTACATAGTGGGAGAGCTCATATTTTTCATTATTCAGCAGTGTCTGAGGGAGGAGGGGAGACAGGGGCCACAGGAAGACTTATAGAATAATCAGCTGTTTTTCTGCTCTGTCCAAAAAACTTGTATGAAATTGGGAAGCAGTAACCAGACTGCTTGCTGAATAAATAATTCTGGTGGCAATATCAGCTGCTAGAACCACCTCCTGATTACTTTGGCACATAGCATTTAATGCAAAAGTAAAATAAAAAGTTCAAAGGTACTGTATTCGAGAAGTAGTAAAACTTTAATGAAATGTGAGCTGCTCAAGGCAGAATTGCAGGACTAAGAGGAAAACTAATTTTGCAGGGGTTGTTGTTAAATTATTATTCCACCTCCTTATATTTACTTTTGTTATTAATACCAAAAAACCCCAGCTGCACACAGACCTTCAGAGACATTTCTTCTAATTTGTGTGTAGTATGGTAGTACACAACCTCAAAAATCCCTTGGCAATTCTGAGAGGCAGGTTTTTTTAATTAGGTCTCCATTTCACACATATCCAGCATGTAATGCAGGTTTCAACGGGATACTTTCCCTATGCTTTTAAACCTAGTTCTTCAAAACCATTAGAACCTATTCACACTGTTCTTTACAGGTGTGAACTACATGCAGATTCATGTAATTTCTATATTCAAGTAATCACTAGAAAACAGATTTATTCTTAAAACAGTTTTTTTTAAACTGGCATGTGATAAAAGTGTGAAATGAGTTTACTGTATCAGCAGTTTCTCTGTAATAAAAAGAAATTTTTCAGCAGTATAAAAGCAGAGTTATATTAAAAAAAATAATAAGTCTGTAATTGCTGTGCTTCACAGAGGGAATAATGAAATCTTGAAGTTCAGACTTCTGCTGATGATTATTCAGGAAAACATGTAGAAATTATAAATACAGATCTAAATCAACAGTACCTTGAATTCTTTGAATAATAGCATTTTCCTGTATCAGTTTTGTTAAAAGAGCAGTACTCAGACTTATCACAGAGAGAATGTGCAGTCTTCTATGTACAGTTATTTCTCACTTCATGAATTTCTATAATTTCTCTATGCTAGAGAGCGACTAAAGTTAAATAGAGGATGGAAACATTCTGATTTCTGGAAAAGATGGTAGCTTGCAAGAAATTTAGGAATAACACATTGCATTTCAGTGCTTTTGTGGAATGTGGAGGCAGTTTGACTTCAGGAACCAATAATGTACTTCATACTTACTAAACACATACTTACTAAAGAAAATCACAGAAATGTCTAAAAATGCATGGAAGCAGACAGGAAACAGACGTGCCCTTGGTGAGTTGTCTGCATTGGTACAAATGTACTATGTAAGTAATTGTCAGCTGCTTAAAACAGGCTGTGGCTGAGTTGGAGTCAAGTAAACTTCTCAAAGAGTAGTAATTGGAAAAGGTAGACTAGGCTATGCGTGTTAAGTTTAAACTACAGTGTTGCCTACTTTCTCATGTTATGTTATTGAGGAATGAAAGTGATGGCTTTTAAGCAAAGCTTCTGAAGTTTGAATTTTCTGCTTAACTTGTTCTTTTTGTCTGCTCTTTGGGACGTTTCTGCTTTAGAGGATGTTTTCCAATGTGTACCTTTATAGAACATTGTTTAAAAATAGAGTTTCTGTCATTTTCCACATCTGCTTTGATGCTACATTTTGAGCTCTTTTGCTACTCTGTGAATTCTCTCCTACCTTACAAGTGGTGGAGTGGGGAGTTGTTTACTGTTCTTGCTCTATTATTTTTTCTAATATAACTTTATTAGAATGCATAGGCTATAACTGTAAGTTTTGTTTATAGATGGAAGTGGAGAAAGAGGTGAGAAGGATGCGAGCAAAATCACAACATATCCACCAGGGGCTGTTCGCTTTGACTGTGAACTGCGAGCTGTACAAGTCAGTTGTGGATTTCACCATTCAGGTAAAAACAAATAAATCTACGTTAATTACGATAGGGTTTTTTTTTTTGTTTTTTTTCAAGGTTGTCATGTGTGTCTTCACTGCTTTGTGTTTGATTTTTAATGTGAATATATGCAGGAGTACTAAAAGTTGAAAATGTGGCAGGTTCATTTTGTAACCTACTACACAGTCATAGAAACATAGAATATCTTCAGTTCAAAGGGACCCACAAGGATCATTGAGTCCAAGTCCAAGGACCATCTCCAAGAATCACACCACGTGCCTGAGAGTTTTGTCCAAACACTTCCTGAACTCTGTCAGGCTTCTGTGACTGCTTCCCTGTGGAGCTTATTGTGATGTCCGACTACCCTCTGGGTGAAGAAGCTTTTACTAATATCCAGCTTAAACCTTCCCTGATATATTTTATACCATTTTATTACAGGCTAAAGTAAGATCACCACCCAAATCCTCACATTACCTCCCCAATTCCAGCAATGAAGGGCAGCTCGGTGTCCTTCAGCAGTGAAAAGGACTATAAGTATCACATACTGAGTTACATCAGAGCTTGTAAGCAATTTTGGAGTCAGTTTAAAACATCTGCATGGCAGAGGCAGAGCTCTACTCTTGCATAGAGGTGCTAGTTGTTTCGGGTTGTGGAATCTGGTCTGGATCTCTTGGGAATCAGTAACTGCTACACGGAAGGGTAGTGAGCACTGGTGCAGTGCCATATCATGGGTGTATGTCAGAAAAATATTCTGTTGTTTTTCAGTGGTTTTGATGGAGAATGGTGATGTTTACACGTTTGGATATGGGCAGCATGGTCAGCTTGGACACGGTGATGTTAATTCCAGGTAAGCAGATAATCAAAGAACTCAATTGTGTATTACTCTACTGCTGTATAAGAAATGGCTGCATTTCTGATTCTCTGTAGCTAACAAGTGTGGAACTTCAAATATAGACCAAATAAAGTTGAAAAGCTCTTGTTCTGCACTTACTCCCCATAACCCCCTGAATATTGATACAATAACAGTATTCTTGTACTGTCTAAGTAATTAATTAATGCATGAAAGCTTCTGTGCGTAGCTATTAGCGTTGCTTTGATAATAGTTTGAAGTACTTCTGTCTCTTTAATTCTCCCTACATATACGAGAATTACATTGAAGTTATTGAGATTTCATTATTTCTGTAATATACTACATGTGCAATAATTAAAATATGATATTGTAAACCTCAATAAAACTGTTCCTGTTAAATCATTGATAAGAGTTCACAGAATATTTGGAGTTGTCAAGGAGTCACAAAGATCATCGTGTCCAACTTTTTAATGGCCTGTATGGGGATCCAGCCTGCAACCTTGGTGTTACTAGCACTGTGCTCTGACCAACTGAGCTCATCTCAGTTCAGTTATTATGTAATTTTTTGCTCATCAGTAATCTCCTAAATGAAGTCCCTAAGCTTTGGTCTCAGTTGCATTTTGCAGTCACTTCTTTTGGATGTTGGCAGAAGAGTGATGTGTGCTTTCTCTGTGGTCAGTGGAAAGAGAAAAGTCAACAGAGCATGGAGAGGTATTTGACTAACCAGCCACTGCTTACATGCTTTAGGTGTGCTTAGTAGCTCTGTAAACTTGATCTCCACTGACTACAGTGAGAGCATATATAATTAAATATAGATCCCTTTAATGTGAAGCTCAATCTCACCCTTAGGATCTCATGCTTAGAGTCTCATCTATTCATTCAAGTAAGTAGAAAATCATTGTCCTGCCATAAAAGGAGATGTTATTTAGGTCTTTGGACGTGTACATATGCCATATAATGCACACTATGGGGTTTCTATAGTAGGAATCTTTTAGACTTCATGTACTGGACTACTGATGTCCAGTAATGCTCAGTATCCTTACATAAAAGGCATACAGAGCAGAACATCCATGACCTGTCTTCAGTTCTCTCATTTCTCTCGTAGCAGTCAATTACTGAACATCTATCCTCCTAATCTCTTTGGAGACTTCAAAACCCTTTTTGTCAAGTTCCTGAAGAAATCTTCATCTTAAAACTTGCATTGGATTCACTAAGCCAAAGGGGGAGAGGAAAGAAAGAGTATACTGGAAATACTGCCATGTGTTGGCTACTGTGCCTCATAGTAGTCTCTGAACTGTTACCCCTACTCAGTTTGCATTAGACTGATGAATGCAGTCTGGGTTTCTGTCTATGATAGTCATATCACAGACAAGTGCTTTGTTTTTCCTTCCTGGAAATTCTTGGGTGTTTGTTCCAAGGAGCAATGGCTTAAAGTAGCAATTCAAGTTGCTATTAGAATAAGGCCAGTTTCTTGTCTTAAAGACTGAAGAGCTACACACGGCAGTGACATTCGTACTGGTAACTTAATTCACCTGTTTCCAACTTTGATGAAATGATGTGGCTTTTCAGAAGGCTTTGGAGCTATCTGATGTATTTGTCAGTATTTCAGGTGGTAAACCCTACATCTGTTGCTTATTTAGATAGAAACTGGATGAAGACCAATAGTAGTTCCTAGTGAGATCCTAAAGGAGAATATGACAAATCTTGTGCTGAAGGATAGTGCTTGACCAGAAGTAGAAGCTGAGAAGGTGCAAGTGACTTGGCACAGACCTTTCTATCATTCTACATCAGACCCTACAAAGTGTCTGAAAAAAGCCTTGAAGAAATTTGGACTATGTCCTATGCATGAGAACTGGCTATAGTACTATATTGCTATTTAGCACCATCATTCAAATTATAATTTCTTCATTGATGTACTTCTTTTTCCAGCTTTAAGTAGAGATCTCTCCTCTGTCCTCACAGTAAGGGATTCAGAGAAGGAAACAGGGAATCCTTATGCAGAGTTCCACCTCAGTTGGGACGCAGTGATGCTCAGATGGCCAGCTCCTGCCAGGTCAGTGGTATGTCAGTCATGCAGTGTGTCACATTGCCTGTATTGACCTCAGGAAGAGCATCGTCTTCTGAATCCAGGAACTGATACTCTACTGTGTTTCTGGGAGAGAGAGAAAGAAGAGAGAGAAGAGGGGAAAAAAAGTAATATTTAGGCATCCTTTCAGAGACTTTTGTCTTGCAGTGTAAAGATTTAGTAGTGAGACTATATTTTTAAAAGTCTTGAAAATATTCAAGTATTTCGAATTCTGAACAACTGTTCAGACATGCCTTTCTCCTTAATTAAGAGGATTCTGGACTCCTCTATTAGAATATTGTAAACATCACAAATTCTTCCTCTACTTCAGTAGGAATGAAATAGATTACATGCCCTATCAGTAAGCTGGAACCATTAAATTAGACTGTGTAGGCTTTTTGTTGTAGCATCCACAGTGGCAGATGTTGATGAGCTATTCACTACATGAAAGATTTGTCAGTTTGTGCTTAGTGGAAGCAAGAAATACTTTGCAATGTCTAGTCTTGGTGAAAAATAGCATGTATTGTGCTCAGGTAAGCAAAGGCCTGTTTGTTGCTGATGCTTCTCTCAAGAAGCTGGAAGTTAAAACTCCAGGATCTTTCTGTTTAAAATTTGTCTGCATGTTTTCTTTATACTCTTGATTTCAGCATTCCAGTAGCAAGTACATGACCTGGCAGTCAAGCTCCAGAAATGGAATGACTGCAATGATACAGTCTTCATAGGATTTTGCTTCCAAAGGTTCAGCAATAACATAAACCAAAATTGATCAGGCCTTCCGTAGATGGTCAGCTGTGTTTCACCTGAAGATAAAGGCTAGAGACTGTATTCTATTAATAACTCCAGGGGGCAAAAAAAGTGTTCCATCATCTCTGTTTGTTAGGACCATGTTTCTAGGTATATTTTCTGATTATTTGACTCCAGTGGTGGAGTGCATGTCATATTTACATCTTTTGACCAGATTTCCTCTAACATGTAGTCACTTCTAAAAACCTCCATTTTTTCTGTAATGAAGTTACAAGTGTGCTTGCTATGGACAGAAGTTGCTCCTGGTTTCCTCTTACCCACTGCACAGTAACAGCTGCCGGTGCACTGTGTTTACAGCACCATGGTCAGCTGCCCCAAGTGACATGTTTGGGGACCAGGCGGGCAGCTGTTTGCTGTCTAAGTACCATGGACAGCGATTGTTCAAACAGGTCATGCATGATGAATTTCCAAAGACTGCAACTGCTCTCAGAAGTGCTTACCCTTTGGGATGGAAGATCGTTTCCATGTGGACAGCCAGAATGCATCTGGACCTTCTTCGGGATCCTGAGTTTGCTGATGCATGTACAACTGCTCAGTTATTCAGCAATTGTTACTTTCCCCCAAGGGATCTCAGGTTATATTTTCTCTATAGCTGAAGCTGGACTTTTGTGATTGAGCAAACATTCTGTGATTTTAACACCAGTGTGTCTTTCGACTCCATCCCAGAAGAATAGTCCTTGTTTTCTTTGATTCAGATGGAGAAACTTTGGTTGTTAAAACTTTGCCCAGAGTCTCTCAGACTCTTCAGTGTCTATTCTGAGCTTTTCGATTTTGAGTTTCAGAGGGACAACGAAATACTCAATAGTATCACAGGTTTTAAATTCCATGTGCAATAGTCAAACTGGCTTAATGTATTTTTTGAAATTCCTCTTCCTTTTATGAAGTGAAAAGTAATTTCTTGCAATTCATGTTTATTTTATGATATAGTTAAGTATCTTATTTTTTTTCTGTTCATTTCTGAATGAACTGATAGACTGTGGCTGGCCATTCCAAAAGCTGGGTGATCTTAATGAAAAAACTATTTAAGCAGGTCATGTATTTAATCTCTCTGTATTAGGGACTTTATTTGATTTTGTTTTGCTGTTGCCAAGAGACTATTAAACACAGCATTCATATAATATTGCTGATAGATTCAATTGGAAAAACAGAAAGATAAATAGTATTAGCTTAGTTTTTAAGCATTAATAAGATGAAATATTCACTACTTTTTTTTTTATAATATATAAATGTGTGATTGATGTATTCATTCCATGCCTGCAGCTGTCATCATTTTGTGGGAGAGGAAGAAAAGCCTTTTGATAAAAATACTTCCTTTTAACAGAATTGCTTTTGGATTAGTTACTAGTTATATTTTATTTATGTTTTGATGCTTTTTTGAGCTTCCTTAAAGTTAATGAGAAACAAATGTGAAGTTTTGGGTTTTTTTAAAATGTCATCTTTGGTGCTGCTAAATAAACTTTGCTCTGTGTCTGCATAATCATAGTGATATCCAAATCCATGTGTCTGTAGACCAAGAAAATTGCCGAAATTTGAATGTCATGTTCTCTACTTAATTTTATTCTGCCCTTCAGTCCCTCCATCTCTACTAGTCACCCACTGAAATCTACATTTACCACCGTACGTTTTCATATACCATCTGTATACCTATGTTCATCCTTCTTCATGTCATCAACCTGTCTTCATTCTGCATTCCTCTGTTCCACATTTTCATATGTTCACATCTTCCCATCTACCCTTTTTCTGCTGAACATGATGCTTCACTTTCCTCATACTTTGTTGACTTCTATTTTACCTGCAATTCAGCCAAACTCAGGACTTTGAGAGGAACCATCTTTTTAGCACATCAGCTGCTAAACAATCACTAGCTAACTATGAGCTGGCCTTTTTTTATTCCAGTATAAAACAACCTGTTCTTATTTTAGGTTGCCCTCCTTTAGAAAGGCTCTGTTTGAAAGTAAGTTCACATAGTGCTGTCATCCTCTGTATAACTCTGAGCCCAGCTTCCAAACATAAAACTATGTGGGAATAAATTGTTCTTCAAATTCATGGTCTTTCTAACTCTACAGGAAACATTAAGTCTAGGTAGACATTCATAATGGGATTCAACGTCTTTTAGGTTTCTGTTCTCTTTGTTGGGATTGAAATAAAAATTTTAGTGTTTCATACTTTTTATCTTTTGTACTCTTTCTGTTCCAAGTCATCAGTTCAAGTTTTCTTTCTTTGCATCTCGAACACCCTGTCATTTTTTTCCCTTCATTTTTGCTGAAATGGAAAACTTATTTTCTTCTGTCTGTCCATATTTGGGAGACAAAAGGGTTAGACCTTTTCAAAGCTCTCTGGAAAACCGTTTGGAGAGGTCTATTCTTTATTGAGCCTGAGTTTGATGGGTGAGGAGTAGGCCTTTATTTCTTTTGTAATTCCCTAGACAGTGATCTTGAGAGTGCTGTAGCAACATTGATTCTGGTAACTGTACTAGAATATCAGCCATACAATGCTTCAATTGCTTCTGGGGTTTCTATGCTTAGGTAGAGTTCTCAGAACATATTTTACTGCTACATTTCATTGCAATATATTTTGTATTCATAAAAAATACACACTTACGTTATTGTATCTACACAACTGTAATTCTGTAATTATATATTAAATTAATAATTCTTATTGTTTGCTAATTTCTGAGTTTAAATGAAGAGAGGGTCCCTGATCTGTTTCCCCAGAAGAGCATAAACTTATCTATCTGGTGCAGTCTTTCAAACCTTTGTTAGTTTAATGTGTAATATGTTTCTTGGCTCTAATTTTCTAGAGTATGTGAACCTAGTGAATATATTTCACAGTGATTAAAATACTTATAGTACATATGTATGTTTTCAATGCTGCATGACCATGTACTGATACAGAATTAATTTATTTTTATATAGGGGATGTCCCACTTTGGTGCAAGCATTACCAGGTCCTAGTACACAAGTTACTGCTGGGAGCAACCACACAGCTATTCTCTTAATGGATGGCCAGGTTTTCACATTTGGGAGTTTCTCAGTAAGGAAATGTTATTTGCTTATGGGAATAAGATAATATTGTTGTGTTGTTCAGAGACCTGTGAAGATTGCTTATACTTGCTCTTACAGAGCTGTGCATGACTTCTGCATGTCTTCAGTGCCCATTATGTTTTAAAATGTAGCCTTTTATAAAGTTCTGGTTAGAAAAGCATAATGCCAGGAATTCTTGGGATTTTTTTTTATATATTAATGAAGATGGTGTTTTACAACAGTGTTATTTTGTAAGGTGCACCAGTTTTCTCAAACTCTTACTGTTTCAAGCTTGGTTCTAAGTAAATGTTGTCTATTCTCTTACCTGTCTCCATTTGATAGAAAAAAGTGTCTTGGTTTCTTCCATAGAAACAGCAGTGAGTTGCAGAAATTCTGCTTACAATTGAGGGGAGGGGTTATTGCTTAGTATAACACAACACAACTCCAGTAGTCTTCTTTCATATCTACATGGTGTATATTTTCCCATGTCCATGTGGTATCCATCCTTATATACACTAAACAAGCATTTAAATATTGTTTACTTCCCGCTGTGCCTCCCTGTGTTTGCGAAGATTCCCCTTAAAGCGATCTCCGTAGGGTCATTCTCTCCAGTGTTTTTATTGGGGTCTTTTTTTGCAAAAGCTAGAACATAGGTATTGACCTATTTTTGCTTACTTTACGTACTGCCAAACACAACAGGAGAGAAATTTCAACCTTTGAAATTTTTTTACCAAAAAAAATACTTTTTTACAAGTGAAGACTGAAATTTTGAAAGTAGAAAGTAATATCCTGAATTAAAAGTGAGTAATATTTTGTTGCTTTTCAAACTTTAAGCAAGAGCTTTGATGTCTGTGTTCCTCTCAAGACTGACATGGATATGTAAAGGTTTAAGCTTTGTTGTCTTGTGCTGAAAGCTGAAAACCTGAAACCCTGAAAAACCAAATCCCCTCTCAGAAATGGGTTATGAAAGCTTGTCGGTTGACTGAGGGTTTGTCCCCTTTCTCTAAAAGAAAAAATAAGTTTGGGCTGTATTTAGACCACTTGATTTTTTTGTGCCTGCTTTTAATATTGTAGTACTGGAAAGTTTGCTGAAAGCTTCATAAAGTCAAGACAAAATCAAAACAAAGCATGTTACTTGAAGATGTCTTCACTAGGTTTACTTATATTGTTATGAAGAAGTAAAGATGAGTAACGTGCTGAACAAAAGGCATTTGATGTATATAATTTTTCTTTGCTCTAAAAATTTTGACTTCACTGGCATGCAATGCATTTTCTGTGCCTGAGTGAGGTAGGTGGAGCATAAGCAGTTTCTGGCAGCAGTTCTTTCATACTTGGGCGCAGTAGAAGAACTGTTGTCTCAGTAACTAGTTGTATATAGAGGTAAGGCCCTAGATCTCCAGATAACTGTTAATGAACATGTGCAAAAGTGCTTGCTGAGGCACTTTATGCTTTTTTTAGCTCAAGTTTGATATGCTGATTGATTTCTAGGTACTTTGAAGAGGTATTTGCTCTATAAAACTTAGTCCATATAAATTCAGAATTCAATGGAACTTGGACTGTATCTGAATATATGTGAATCTGTCTAAATATAGATATTTTTTCTTATGAATATATTCCTTATTTAGCGCTGACATTAATCAGATATTGAACATTGTAGAAAAACAATACTTTTATTTTTGATTCTGAAGATGGAGATGAGAGTTATCCATCATGGAGAGTTTGAGTTGTAATTAACAAAAACTTCACTCAAAAACCTAACTGAAAAGGGAGGAATATATCTGTCAGTAGCTCCTTCCTGGTAGTTAAATATGTAACGCTTCACTTGGAGCAGCCATTGTATTTTGAAGGTAGTTTTGTGGTAAATTCTCTTCCAGCCTACCAATTTTGTGTGATAGAACTACTGAAGTAATTTATCTGTCTTTGAGGCTGTTACTGTCACTGATTCTTGCATTCTTTCTGCAGAAAGGTCAGCTTGGCAGACCAATTCTGGATATGCCCTACTGGAATGCAAAACCAGCACCTATGCCTAACATAGGCTCCAAATATGGGCGCAAAGCTACATGGATCGGAGCAAGTGGAGACCAGACTTTTCTCCGGATCGACGAAGCTCTCATTAATTCTCATGTTCTTGCTACATCAGAGATATTTGCAAGCAGGCATATAATAGGTAAGAACTCCTGTATTATTTTAAATGCTTGTAGATATGCTGGAGAAGAAAGTGGGTTCGGTTGTGTAAACAATAGAGCAACAAGTCAAAAACATGAATGAATGAAAATACTTCAGCCTTCTAGTTTTACTGCATATCATGATCCTTTCTTTAGGAAGATGGTTTTTATTAAAAATAATAATGCAAAAATCTAAACTTGCATTTAAATCTTATTAGTATTTTTTTTTGTTGTGACGGTAAATCTGTTCTTCCCTACTGTATTGTAGCATTTTCTAAGCATGAAGCATTAATGAGTGGAGTCTTCATGTTTCTTTGCTCTTTTTGCTCCCTGATCTAGGTTTGGTACCAGCTTCAATATCAGAACCGCCTCCTTTTAAATGTCTTCTGATAAACAAAGTAGATGGCAGTTGCAAAACATTCAATGATTCTGAGCAGGAAGACCTTCAAGGTTCTGGTGTGTGTCTGGATCCTGTCTATGATGTTATTTGGAGGCAAGTGTGGATTATTGCTATTAAAATAGTAATAGAGAAATCCTCTTCAAAGTATTTATTACACTTATTTTTCCTGTAAATGAAAAAGAATTTTTAGTCCTCCATAAATATTTTTCACGTGTTTTTGGATGGTTTGTTCAAGTAACCCCAAAACAAACTTGTTGTCTTGCCTGCATTTTTTAAAATTTATTTTCTTTTTTGCATTATTCTCATTCCAGTCTCATAATATTTTGGGGATTCACATCTGTTTCTTTACTCTTAGAATTCCCTTTTCTCCATTTATTTAACACTTGACTGAGTCGCTTCTTTGCCATATTCAGCTGCCATATGTGTCTGTCTTAAATTGTTGTTCTTCTGTGAGGCTTAGTGGTTAAGACCGCTAGAGAAGGGGTGTAGCAATGGTGTTTTTTTCAGTTCTGACATTTTGGGAGGTCAAAATAAAGATGTTTGTTTAGATGATACAGACGTTCAGACCAATTGTATTTATTTCAGACTTTGGAATGTAGCCTTTGAGCAAATGTAGATAATAAGCCTTTTTTCCAACACAGAATCATGACATCTAATTCTTCTATAACAATTTTAAAACTGTGTTAGCTAAGATTTGGAGAGAAATCTGAACTTTCATCTGAGTTCAAGAGCTTGATGATGTTTAAATTGTTTGAAGACAAAACAAACTAAAGTGATGGAGGGAACCCCACCTAGCCAGCAATCATCTGGAAAAGATGGTATCTCATAGGATCCTGTCTTTAAAATGTACTTGCATCCTACTTTGGATGTCTTCATCCAAAATTGAGATTCAAGAACTTAACAGCCAATTAACATTGAAGCATATGTTCACCAGGCACATTTCTGTATGACACAGGAAATACCTTGAATGCCTGTAGTTCTGCATTTTGCACATCTGCAGGATTGTTTGAATTTCACTGGTTCAGTTCTTATTTAAATTATATGGTGATTAGAAAAAAGAGTAGCACCCACATCTCATAGAGTTCTCTATTTTCAGTGTGTTTAAATCCACTGAAAGACTCAATTTGTGAAATAAACCAGTTACCAATGGCCATGGGAATACAGCACATTTCAGGGGAGGCAAGGCAATGATACTCAACTGGAAGACAGTAAAATAGTTATTCAGCTTGAGAAAGTACAAAGTCACATGTCTGATATTATGAGTGAACATGAATTGAGGTATTTTACTGTCTTGCAGTATTTTGGGAACTGTAGAACTAAGTCTAGAGCTTAAGTACTTAACTGAAGAGTGGACTTTTGAGACTGCAGATTTATTTATCTTTTGTATCCCATTCTTGTTCAATAGAAAATATTAAAACAGTCTGAAGAAGAGACAGGTTAATAAATATGCCTAGTAATAGTTAAATAATTGGTATATTATTATTTCTGGACATCTTAATTCATGTCTATTTAAATGATAGATTCAGTTTCTTGTACAAGAGAGCATTCTGATGACGTGCAGCTTAAACATTTCTTCAAAGCTTTGTGACTTAATTTCTTAGTGAAATTCAAGTGGTTGTGGAATGTCATGTGTGTATAAATTTGAACGTTGCTAACTTGCTAAAATTCTGAATACATATGGTGCCCTTTAATATTTTTAGTTAAAACTATTTATTTCTCCATTAGATTTTTAAAAGCGTACCAAGTGAAAGTTCCTTTTGTGCTTCTTCAGAACACTCCCATAGACTTATGTCTTCTTGCTGTTTTTTCCTTTTACATAATGGTTTCAAAGATTTCTTTTTCTATGTGTTAATCTATATTATAGAAAGTCTTTGTATACCCTTGTTTATAGTGCCCTTTTTTATAATCTCTTAAAAACTCATGAGGCAATGTTACCCATTTTAAAAAGCCCAAACAAAATAGGTTGAATTCCTCAAGATTTTTTTTTTCTTGTTTGAAGGTAAGCCTATAAATTTCACTTGGCATCTTTAAAATTTTTGAGCACATCTGCCATTCTATTTTGTACTTTGCTAGTTACTTCATACTTCTTAATAGATAATACTGTTTTAACATTTATTAGCTTTAAAAAATGTCTTAACATTTTCTGAAATTTCTAAACCCATAATATGACTGTTTGACTTAAAGTATAATAATGTTTTTCATATTTCATTATATTTTCATTTGCTGTAGTGTTATGCTAGTGAAGTTTTCATGTATTTATGATAGTGATGATCAATTTCAAGAGTTTATACCAGCAGGTCTACATTTTGCATTAAATACCTTAAAAATTAATTATTGGTTAGGTTATGTATTTTTTCAGTAGATGAAAGGTTTTGTTTCTTCTTGCTCTAGGTTTCGCCCAAATGCCAGGGAACTGTGGAGTTACAACGCAGTAGTTGCCGATTCCAGGCTTCCCTCAGCTCCAGACATGCAATCCCGGTGTAGTATTTTGAGTCCAGAACTTGCTCTGCCAACAGGTTCCAAAGCTCTAACCACCAGATCTCATGCAGCTTTGCATATCCTAGGTATACATTTACAGATCCTGAGTCAGAACTTTAGATGAAATGAAGTAGCATAACTTCATGTATAAACAAATTGTAATCTAAAAACTTCCTGACTTTTTTCAGTTAAAATTTTACTTTGCAGTCTTTCACCATTGCTCTTAACTACATCAGACAAATTATAAAAGTTATCTTCTGCCATCTTAATAATGTTAGAGCATTTTAGAGTTCTGGTGAAACTTGATGTTAGATGCCTGCATAACCAAGTAAGAGACCTTCCTAGATGACCTTTTTGGAAAGTCTGCAGAATAAAGTCAATACTGTAAAGTTGGAATCTAAAAAGAAAGAACTCAGACCTAAAAAAACTGATCTTCAATAAGTTATTTTTATTTTAAAGTAAATGCAGTATATAAAATTAAAATAGAATCTTTGCAGTTTTGTATAATGAGTCACTAAGAGCAGAATTATTTCCTTTCGTAGTTTTTTTTTTGGTCTAAAAATGCAAAACTTAAGTATACTGTGTTCATGTATAAACTGGCCACATGCAACACACCCAGTACTTCAAAGCACACTTTGGAAGTTGTTTTAACTCATTTGTCCTCTGAATATGATAAGTCATCTGTTCCTTGACCTGCTCACTTCCTTGTGTGCTAGAGATGTGATAGCTTTCAACTTGAACAGTACTTTTTTGTGTCCGTGTCAAAGTAAGGCAAGTTAGGTACTTATGTGTATGAAACAAAACACCTTTTGTGAAGACTTTCAGATCTGCTCATAATTCAGTTCCTACTTCAACTGTGTTTGGGTAATATTGTAAGTGTAAAAAGGAAAAAAATTATTTCTGGCATATTATTTGCCATTGGAAAAGTTGCAAAGTAGGTTTAATCACATTGGTTTGTTCTTCTGGATAATAAATTAAGTTTATGTTAAGTAGCAAGCTTTGAGATTCTGCAGCTATGACCCTTTACCTCATCAAAAGTATTAAACTAGTCGATAGCTGTCTTAGTTTGAAAGACTGTTGTCTGCTATAGAAGGCAGGTGCCTCCCTTGGAATGGAAAATGTAAACCCACTCCCTCCAAATTATTATAATTTTGAAATTACGGGGCTCTCAGATGAAGATATGAGAATAGGAATAACAGTTCTTTACTACTGTGTACAATAAAGCAAGCAAACAATGACGACTATGAAATTAACAACAGCCAGAACACAAACCCAATAACAGTTCTCTTGGCTGCAGGCACTTTCCTCTTGGTGCAGTTCTGGGCACGGCCATCAGGGGCGCTGCTGGCTCCTGGCCGGGCAGGGCAGGTGCGATAATTCCCCCGCGCCTGCAGGGGGTGCTGTGGTGCGGGCTCAGGGAGCACACAGGTGGGATGGAGGGATGGGAGAGAGGCTTTCCTTCACAAACCCCTGGGACACTCGATCCCAATGCCCCAGCAGGACTCTTGGATGCACCAAGCTGGGCCAGCAAGATGTCTCAGAAAGCAGGGGGTGCAGGGCTACAGTGCAGTGAAAAACTCAGAGCAGTGCCGAAGAAGTGGCAGGAGTGGGCAGCGGCAGCCTGGCCCCCAGCAGGGCAGGGAGAGGTGAGCTCAGGATCCTGGGCACCTGAGCAGAGGGTGATAGGTCCCTCTTTTAGTGAGGTAGGTGATCATAAGGTCCCAGATCAGTGGCTGCTCTCATGAGCAGAGGCTTACCCCACAGCAGAAGCAGCAGCTCTGGGCTGGGCTCTGGCAGCAGCAGCGAATTCCCTTCCCTGAGGAAGAGCTTCAATCCTCTTCCAAAGCCAAGAGAGAGAGCTGCAGCTGCTCCAGCCCCTGTTCTTTACCTGCCCAATTCTCGCAGTATCTCTGGCCCTTGGAGAGAAACTCCAGATAAGAGGAGTGCAACCAGATGCCCTTCTCCCCTGAGCTTGGCCATTTCATTTTTCTGAAGTACCCAGTTGTTAGTGTTTCCTAGCAACTTAGGGGAAAAATTTCTATAAGTAAAAAGGAGCAAAAGGAAAGAAACTAACCCCTAACAGAAGCATATGTGTGGTTTAGGTTTGATTGCTTTTATTTTAATTTCAGTTTCAACGATTATAATCAACAGTGAGAGAATTTGGGTTCTATTTGTTTTTGCTCTCTTTTAGGTTGCCTTGATACTTTGGCTGCTATGCAGGACTTAAAAATGGGTGTTGCAAATACAGAAGAAGAGACTCAAGCAGTAATGAAAGTTTATTCTAAAGAAGACTATAGTGTTGTTAACAGATTTGAAAGTATGTACATACTAAAATTCTATAGCACAAGCTGATCAGCTTGCAGAACAACAGACTAAGATTAATATATTTTTGTTGGGTTTTTTTCCTGCAGGTCATGGAGGAGGCTGGGGTTATTCAGCCCATTCAGTAGAAGCCATCCGTTTCTGTGCTGATACAGATATATTGCTAGGTGGTCTTGGTCTCTTTGGTGGTAGAGGTGAATACACTGCTAAAATAAAGGTAGGAGTTCTTGTTTTGTTTTAAACAATAGTATGTCTCAAAAACACAACTTAAGTAAAGCTATCTAAAACCATGATTAGTTTTATTTCTTGATTAATGTTTTACTGTATGTGGATAGCATAATGCAGGCACAGTGGATGAAGCAGAGAACTGAAAATTACCATCCTTACTTTTCATGAATTGGCCCATTCTTGCCTTCACTAAATGCTGTGCCATCTTAGAGATATCTTGGGAAGGTATTTTAGTGGTCTGAATGGTTCTGTGATCTGTTCACACAAAGCTCCAAGGTCCAGCAGCAGAAAAGTGGTGTTGTGGTCTTCAGGTTAAAATCACATCTTATGTGATACATGATGAGCTGTTCTCAAAGAGCAGAAAGAGAGTCCTTATCAGGAGCTATTGCTTTCCACTTTCCCTGCTACTTCTTTCTCAGTCTGCTGTCTGGATAGCTTCTGGGCTGGGGTTCTTCAATTGAGAGAAAATGGCACCAATTGCAATTAACTCTATGCCAGATGTAGGCATGATTACAGGAGGAACATGTGTGCTGATTATTTTAAAATAAATAAATCTGGCTTTGGATAAATAAACCTCACAGAAACACACAATGTGGTGTCAGAACCCTGGTTCTGGGTAAGTGTTCTCTGCTCCTATATATAATAAGGATTTTGGTAAAAGAAGGTGTTATATATGAGATTTCTATTAGATGTTTGTGTTTGTATATTCAGAACATGTTATTGTTGTTACTTGTCATTTAGTGAATTACTGAATTTTCTTCCTCTATTTTCAGATGAATAGGTATTGAGGTTTGCTCTAGGTAAATGGATGACACATGCTTAGCAGTAAAATTTGCATAAGTCAACAGGAGAGCCAAAATAAGTAGTTGCAGTTTATTCTAGTTTAACATAATGACTGAGAATTGCAAGTGACTAAGTACAGCCAAGAAACTTAATGTTAGTCATGCCTTTTAAATGTGAGAGGTAATAACGTTGTGATAATACTTTAATTTTATATTTTCAATTTGTTTAGTATTAGCTTATAGCTAAGATAAGATATAGATAAGATATAGCCAAGATAAGATTTGCCAATACTGCCAGAATTAAGCTGTGTATTAAACAGGTGTTTGCAAGAGAAGCCATAGACACGTACTGTGGTCCTTTTTCAAAATCATCACACTGTAGAAATTATTTTTAAGTAAGAAAACAAAGTTCTCTTGGGTATCATGTTTTGTCCCAGTCACCAACTGTTTATAACACTATTGACTGTCTCTGCTAAACTGTCAAGCTTTCCCTTTCCAGAGAAGCTGAGTGTATCTTTTGTTTATATAGTGCATTTCAGTCAGTGATAGAAAACCTGAAACTTCTGCCCAACTTTGCCTTTTTTAGATGCTCTGCTTTTGTCTTGTTTGCAAGATTAGGGAGTTTATCCACTTAAAAATATATCTGGACACAAGGCTGGGAGGTCATTGTTAACTGCTATTTCTTAACAGTTAATGCCTGACTTCCAAATGGGGTTTTGCCTGTCAGTGATATTAAGTACTAGTTATTTTTTTGGAAGGAAGAGTAGTATACAATTTCCAGAATGCCAGACAAGAAAAAATGGTGTTATGAAGTTTCTAACATCTAAGACATAATTTTACCTTGTTTTATTACTTCACCAGTTGTTTGAATTGGGTCCAGATGGGGGAGATCATGAGACAGATGGAGACCTCCTTGCTGAGACAGATGTCTTAGCATATGATTGTGCTGCCAGGTAAGATGTTAAGCTTACCTACTCATTCCTGCTTCTTGGTCTTTATTTTTGCTTCCCCAACACATTTCAGTATCACTTTAAATATCAACAGAGATGGTCTACATCATTAGAATTTTGCAGCAAGTAAAACACTTGAAGCATATAGGAAAATAGTAAAACACCAGGTATGTCCCCAAACCATTATGGTATTTAAATTAAAAGAAGAAAAAATAATCAAATTCTTGCTCTTGTATACATCCAAGTCAAATCTTATCTTCCTGTGTTGAGACCTCAAGATAAAATATTGCAGCACCTCTTTCGTGCATATTGTTGGGGTTAGCCACATGGATTCCCTGTAAAGAAGTAATTTAAATTTCAAATGATACGTGATTAATTCTTTCAGGTTTAAGTCTTACATATCAGTCCCCTGAATATATATTCTATTAATTTCTTTAATAATTATTGTAATTACTAAGAATTTATGTATAAGTTCTTGTAATTTACAAACATTTTCTGAAATCAATATTAAATAGCATTTTATAATTAATACTTTGCTTGTAGTATTATATATTAAATGTAATTTGGTTTATGTGTGTTAATTTAACATAATGTCTCCTTACCCTGTTTGGCATTGTTACAATTTTCACAGTTCAAGATCAAGCGTGTCTTAGTCATTTTTAGGTCCTTCTGAACTATTATTTTTTAATTACTATTATATTATTGGATTAAAAACTTTTAGGTTTTGAATATAAATAGGTACAACTTAATACCATTACTTCTCAATTTCTTTTATGATTAGGGTGTAATTTGTTAAGTTAATGTAGAAAATAATTCACATCTAACATTTTCCAAAATTTACTTCTCCCAGAGAGAAATATGCAATGATGTTTGATGAGCCAGTACTCCTGCAAGCTGGCTGGTGGTACGTAGCCTGGGCAAGAGTGTCAGGACCTAGCAGTGATTGTGGATCTCATGGACAAGCCTCTATTACTACAGATGATGGGTATATACTTTTTTTCTTTATTTTTAATTGGGAAAGGAAGAGCTCTAATAAGACTTGAATAATAACTGGGTTGTTTCTCTTTCAGTGTTGTATTTCAGTTTAAGAGTTCCAAGAAATCAAATAATGGTACAGATGTGAATGCAGGGCAGATTCCGCAACTACTATACCGGTAATACTTCAACTTCTGGAACAGTTTACTGACATGTTTTTTAAATACAAATATTAAATTAACTGTATTTTGTGAAAGTATTTTTGTATTAAGCAAAGGGAATTAGTATCTGAAAAATGTGGGGAAAGCTTAGTGTCTTTGAGAAAAGTAATGAAATTATGCCCACATTTACTTCCTCTTATTTTTCTTGCAGTCATCCTGCATGAGTCTTGAGATTTTCATTTACATCCATAGAACCTCACAATTTCATATAACATGAGTAATATTTTTTTGCTAGTTGGGAAGTACTCTCTTTGATTGTCCTCAGTTTAGGAACTGTATAGTTTTGAGCAGACAATGTTAATGAAACAAAGCCAAAATCAACAATGAACTGTGCTTTACAGTAAGGTACCATAAACTTAAAATTACCGTGATAAATGTTATGTGTTTTAATGATCAGGAACTCTTTCACTGTATTGATAGTATATTTTACAGATTTTCTCAGATACATACATGACATAATTTTTATATTTTGTGTGTGTATATAATTCTCCTGGCCTCCGTGCTAATTCTGAGACTTAGAATTCTTTCATAGCAGTTCTCTTGCTATGTCCTTTTCAAAGTTCTTTCACAGAACAGCTTACTTCTGCCATTAAGCTTTCTGTCCATAGATGCCCTGTTCCTCCAGGTGAAGGTTTCATTTTGATGTATATGAAGTCCTGGCATGACAGAATCATCATTTGGGTGATTTCTATGGAGAGATGGCTGTAGCCAAAGGGCAAACAAGCCTTGAGGCCTTTGAAGGTCAATGAGTAGCACAAAAGGGAAGGTGCTGCGGTGATAGGTGCTGTCTGCATTTTTAACCTCCACATGTATTTTCCCTTCATAAAATGTTTTTTTAACGAGTAACATTTCTAGTCATGAGGTCATCTGAGGAAATACAGTAGATACTTGTAATAGTTGCATGTAATTAAATCTCCTCCTCATTTTCAGTTGTCACAGTACTGCCAGTTGAACAGAATTCAAGATACTTGGTTACTGGTCTAGAATGATTAGGAAACTGGAAGAAGTTATGTTGAAACTGAAGTTTTTTTTGAGAATTAAAACTTTTTTTCACTTTGGTTTTTTTTTTTTTTTTACCCACTTGAACAAAAAACTACAAGAACAAAACACCAAACCCAACCCAGAACTCTACTAAAAGTAAAACTTGGAGATTTTAAGTAAGTTCTAAAATTGTTCTTCCAGGTTGCCAACAAGTGATGGCAGTGCATCCAAAGGAAAACAGCAAACTAGCGAACCCGTACATATTTTAAAGAGATCTTTTGCCAGAACTGTCTCTGTGGTGAGTACTATCAAGAATCTTCTGTCTTTCCTGCAAGTTCATTCATGGTTAGGAAACTGAAAGATGTAGAGATAATTTGGAAATAATGATGGTTTTGTGCTCGCTTTCTCAAGCAGAAGTTAGGTACAGTGACAGCATATTTTATTTTTCACTTTTTCTGAAGATTTCATTTTGGTGTTCAACACCAAATACTTCTATTTTGCTTTCTAAAGTACAACTTCATGGAGTTCACCACATACGATAATAATGGTAGAAACAAAACTTTTTAAATCCTCAATTTTTTTTGTGATCTATCATGCACTTCTGTTTAACTTTCAAGTACTGTAAATGTCATGTAGTGGCCATGGTCCTGCAGATCTTAACTGTTTAAAAATTATGTGAAGACAGCCCAAATAATACTTTATGGCAGGAATGTATTATGTCAAAAGTCGGTCTTTCTCTCTTCTGTAGATAAAGTAAATAAAGTTTACTGAAAAATCTCCTTTACAGGTGAATGTATTTTTTAGTTCTTAAATAACTGAGAGGCTTCCACACATAATATTCTAGTTAGGTTATAGGTAGATTTTATTTAGTATTACAGTGAAGTGTTCCCTGCATTCTCAGTGGGTTTTTTTATTCTCAAGCAGATTAGGATTTGTGTGTGGCATGGTAGATATGTATAGACATAATGTGTTTTCATAATAAACATAGATATAGATGCTATTTGCCTTTTGTGTAATACTGATGCAGAACAGTAATTTCTTGTTTTTTAACACTAAATCTGTTTTTGGTATCCTTCATACCTGGAAATAGGAATGCTTTGAATCTTTACTGAGCATTCTTCACTGGAGTTGGACCACACTGGTGCTGGGAGTTGAGGAACTTCGTGGGCTTAAGGGTTTCCAATACACTGCTACTCTTCTGGATTTAGAAAGGCTGCGTTTTGTGGGCACTTGCTGCCTGAGATTGCTGAGGGTCTACACCTGTGAAATATATCCAATATCAGGTATTCCTCTCAGTTCACTTGTTTCATATTTATTAGCAAATAATCTGCAGAATATTTCTGGTTTGATCTAAGTGTTCATGTAGGATATGATGTAAAAGATTTGCTCACATAGATGGTTTTATTAGAGCAATTAAAAGACTTACTGTCAGGAACAGGAAATTTTCAGTTGTCTGCATAACTAAGTATCCTAGTACCACATGTTTACACTGTAACCAGTGTATTTTAAACTTAATTTCCTGTTTGATTTGTCAGTTGAGTTGTGTTTAGACTATTTGTTTCTTCTTTCTTTCCATTTCTGGACATAGTTTGCTGTGGTGGTGAGCACAGTGTGAATTTGAAAGATTGTATGTTTTTCTTGCCTGTACTTTAACAATGCTCATTAAAACACAGTATATATTATAATAAGATCAGAAAAGTGGGAGTTTTTAATACTCAGGTTTCTTTGATAGAATTTAACACCCTTTCACTGTTTTACTTTTGAATTTACTTCTCTGTATGTAGATTCAATAATGTTTCTAAATTCCAAATTTTTCTATTTGCATGTAAAATGCGCATTTTAACATGAAAATATTTCATTATTGTACATTTAATGCTTCTGTTTGTGTAATCTTCTAGCTACAGCTAAGGCAGTTGTAGAAGAAACCAGCAAACTAGCAGATTGCATTGGAAAAACTAGGACCTTGCTGAGAAAAATTTTATCTGAAGGAGTTGACCATTGCATGGTGAAGCTGGACAATGATCCACAAGGATATCTCAGTCAGCCTCTCAGTCTGTTAGAAGCTGTCCTTCAGGAATGCCATAATACATTCACAGCTTGCTTCCATTCATTCTATCCAACACCAGCTCTCCAGTGGGCATGTCTTTGTGACTTGCTGAACTGTTTGGACCAGGTACAGTAAAATGGCACAAGTAAATACTACAGCTTAGCTTGCTCTTTTGCTGAAATTGAAGCCCAGTAATACTTAAAACTGTTACTGATTTTTTTGCACCTATCCTGATTTGCTACTTGAGTTCTGTTGTTCTGTTGTGCTTTGGACTTTTTTTTTTTTTAAATGACTGGGTATTGGATTTATTTCTGGTTTTGTTTCTTTGGGGTGTTCTCTAAATTTAGTTCAGTAAGAGCCTAGGAACTTTGTCGTCTTTAGCTTTTAAGATTTTCTGCGGGACAGTGATGAAAATTTGTGGTGCTGGTAACTGTCAGCACCTGCTTTTCCAGTGTTGAGGCCATGCCTTATATGTGCTTACTCTTGCTGCATGTTGCCTAAAAGCATCCATGTGGTATTTTTTATCACTAATACTTGAGTAATTCCTCATTATTAAGCATTTAACAGTGCTCTGATCCAGCCAAGTACATGAGAAGCAGCTGGAAATATTATTCTATAATCAACTTTTTTCTTTTGCTTACTGAGAATGAGTATCCCACATCAAACAGTGTAGTTGGTTGTTTGCATTCCTTGTGGTGAGATGTAAGCAGTTTGCTGCTTTGCATGAAAATTCATTTAGCATATACAGTTTCAAGGAAGAATCTGTTCTTCAATGTATTACTCTAATTAAGTTAATTATAATTGTTAATTATAAGAAAAGCCTTATCTTCAAAGGATACCGTCATTTCAAAAGTAATACTAGACAGGTTTGTTATTTTAGAATATGCCAACCAAGATATTTTAATTACTTCAGTTTTGAAGATCTAAATTCAACCTTATGAGAGAAGGCAATCTTAAATTCATAGGAAAGCTTTCTCTAAATTATTTTTATTAATTACAATAAAGCTGGAAAGTTCCTTTCAAAAGTAGTTTTTCTGTTGTTTCAGTGCAGTGCCATTCTTTTAATTTCTTTTTCTGTCCTAAGGATATCCAGGAAGCAAACTTCAAGACCTCCAGTAGCCGTCTCCTTGCTGCTGTCATGTCTGCTCTGTGCCACACGTCGGTGAAGCTGACCTCCATCTTTCCCATTGCGTACGATGGAGAGGCCTTGCTGCGCTCCATGGTCAAACAAGTCAGCACTGAGAACGACTCTGCTCTGGCCCATCGCTTTCCTCTTCTGGTTGCACACATGGAAAAGCTGAGTCAGGTCAGGATGTATTCTAAAAATTTAATATTTCTTTTACTTTGCAACAAAAAGCTGTTACATACCTGCAAGTTTTTGCTTGATAAAGATGGACATGAATTTGCCTAAGTGTTTCCTTTCTGAAAGGCTTATTTCAGAAACTTCTTTTTTTACAATTTTCAAATTTTTATCTGAAATATTCCAACTGTTTTTTTGTTGGATAATGTCTAAGCAGCATGGTTCTCATCTTTGAATATTAAATTGGAAGAAATATCCTTTGGAGTAGTATTCCGTTGCATAGTGTTTTCTGCAGTGGTTTTTTAGCTTTTTCATGTGATCACAAGGAGGAGCATGTAAATAGATGTGGTGTTTTGAGGAAGAGTCAACACAACTTGAGTAATAAAAAGTCATGGCCCAAACTGGAGTTTTTAAAGGGATCATTAAGGGAATCCCAGTTCATGCTGTTTTAGCAAAGATTTTTAAACAGTTTCCTGATCAAAGGCTCTAAAATGCTGTATTGTTGCAGTTCTGTAATTTTAGAATTGATTTACAGGAATGAGAAGGGTATAGATAATAATCAGGGAAATGGGACTTCAGTTTGGAAGACAACAGGGGTAAAATAATATGAAATTACGAATTATGCAAGAAAAGTAAATAAAGGATATAAATAGTAAATAAAGGTCTACCATTACTGGAAGTTTAGAGCAAAAGGTATGGTCAGAAGTTTTCTGCTCTTCATAAAATACACAGTTAAGCTGCGGGACATATTCCTGTAGGCCAGTATTGTGCTGAAAGCTTTCATGGACTTTGAAAGCACCAGTGCAAATTAATGAAGGAAAAAACCAACCAGGCACTATTAAAAGTAAATATAATATTTGTCTTGGATATAGCAGCCTCCTGACTGTAAAAGAGGGAAAAGTGTTCTGTACAGGTTTGCTTCACCTGATTGACTTCCATATTTATTCACTACTTGGATATTTTCTGGGGATACAAAGGGGTGAGAGATAAACGTTGGATTTTCATCAGGAGAGCTAATTTTACTTTTCTTATTGGAAGTTATTTTCAGCATGGTTAACTGTTATAAGAAACAGTGGATGTCACTGCTAAACAGAAGACACAATAGATGCCTAAGCTTAGATTTGTTTCATAGTCTTCTTTCATCAAAGAGCACCTGTGTTTATAATCATCCCACCACTGGTTTTGTCTTTGGATAGAAGATTCTTTTTGCTAACACGAAAACAATAAAGCTTCCAAGTTTATTTTTTAAACACTACATAAGAAAATTATATGAGCAGTTTCAAAGAGACGTATCCACCGTGTTTTAATGTTTGCTTTTAAAGCCCTCAGGTTTTATGGCTTTATAGTAGACAAAGAAGAGAACTCTGCTAGGAAAGACACCTGTATATGGCATTTTTCCAATGCAATAAAAAACTTGTCACCACCTCATTCGAGAAATTAGGAACATTAATCAATACTTTTGACAAAGGAATACATGCTATGATAGCTTTGAGAATTTCAATTTTTTTCCACCTTCTAGACAGTGCTTATCTTTATGAAGTCACAGATATTTCACTTGCCTGATACTTATAATATGTGAAAGTTTTTTTTTGTTTTGTTTTGGTTTGTTTTTTTTTTAATAACCATGTCATTAATCATTGTTTTTGTTCATACTGCAGAGTGAAGAAAATGTTTCAGGGATGACAAGCTTTCGGGAAGTGCTGGAAAAGATGTTGGTCATTGTTGTTTTACCAGTACGGAACAGCCTGAGAAGAGAAAATGAACTTTTCTCTTCCCATCTGGTTTCTAATACCTGTGGGTTGCTTGCTAGTATTGTGAGTGAGCTTACAGCATCAGCATTAGGATCTGAGGTAAAGCTGCTTTAAGATCATTTTTACAAGTCTTTCAGGACAAAAATGTTATGAATGTAATACAGGCTGGGATGGGTTTTTTAGAGGTATACACATCTTTCAGAGATTCTGGAATTCTCTGTTTTGAGTAGTACAGATGTTTTGCATAAATTTAAAAGCATTTATACACTGTATTAGGGAAGTACTCTTGATAATCAGCTATTTCATTAGGGCTGCAGAATACTGCAGGTTGTTTAAAATGGCAAATTTTTGAATGCTTTGCTTTTTGCAAAGTTGGATTCCTAATTTTTCCTTCTAATTATCAGAAATACTTTCTTTTTTCTTTAGTCAGTATTCACTAGAAGGCTAAGTAGTTGCATATTCTGTGATTTAGGAATTGATTTTTAAAATTTATCCAGCTGAAAAATCCCCTTTAATTCACTTTATCAAAGTTGCCTAACATTTAGCAGTTAATATTTTCTGACAAGTGTATTTAACTTTCCACAGGTTGATGGACTGAATTCTCTCCATTCTGTCAAATCCACTCCAAATCGATTCACTAAAACAAGCCAGGGAAGAAGCTGGAATACTGGGAATGGATCTCCTGATGCAATATGTTTCTCTGTTGACAAACCTGGTGTAGTTGTAGTAGGATTTTCTGTTTATGGTGGAGGAGGAATTCATGAGTATGAGTTGGAGGTATTAGTCGATGATGTAAGTACTGCATTTGGGGAAACAATTTGAACAGAAGTAACCTCAGGCTTTTTTAGAGTATGTTTTACAATGTGATATTTTCATATTCTTATTCAGTCTAGGCTACCAGTAAAACAGTGCACTGGTAATAGGGTTTTTTGTTTGTGGTGAAGATTTTTTGTGTTACCACAAGCTTCATACCATATCTAGGAGGGTCTTTATCTTTGTTATTGTCTTGAACTCTTCCTTTATTACAAGTAATATTTGAGGTATCGGGGGCTTTTCACTTTCTGGAGCTAAATGTAAATTAGTACCAGTAATCTCTCTGTAAACCATGGATGAAAATAAGAAATGAGGTTAAAACCAAATATTGCAGAAAAAGGTAATGGCCTACCAGCATGATCAGGCTGTACCTACATCTGTTTCATGTGCTATTGATGTACTCTCTTAGAAGCAGCATAAAACTGCATTGTGGGATCATCTAATGAAGCAAAACTTTTCTTTTGCACATAGTGGTTTACTATAACTGAAGATTCTGATCTCTTCCAAAGGACAAGCATAGGTTACTAGGGGAAATAAACCTCTCTTCTCAGTAATTTCCTCTCTAGGGGAAAGGCTTTACTGTTGAACCTGTCTGAACAGGTTTTTCATCTTTTTGTTTGCAATGCCATGTGTAACAATTTATACAATGAAAAATAAGTTGCACAATTGCATGTGTCATGTATTTACATTATAAATGTTTTAAAAGTACTTTGTTCCTTTGAATCAGAGTGATCATACTGGAGATGCAACTCATTCTCATAGATGGACCTCGTTAGAATTGGTTAAAGGAACTTACACCACGGATGATTCTCCTAGTGACATAGCTGAAATCAGACTTGACAAAGTTGTGCCACTGAAGGTAAATAAAATAAAAGCACATCTGTAGGTTTCATGAAACCTTTTAAATAACAGAATTGAAATGGTCAGTGTAAATTGTTTGGGTTTTTGGGTGCCCATTCACAAGTTGATCTTGACACGTGTGCTTCATAAAGTCTCAGTTTCAACCTATAAATTAAATATTCCAAATCCTGTCAGCTAGAAAAAAATTAAATCCCAATTTTTATAATTGCATAAGACTGTAGTTGCTTAGTAATTTTAGAGTATTTTTAAAAGTGCAGCTTTTTTTGTGGAACTTGATAGTTAATTTTCTTGGATATCTGCTTACTCTTCAAGTAATTAATAGTTTGGGAACATGGAACAGCTCTGATTTTTGTTAAATGCTGTGGGATTTTTGTTCAGTTTCGTTTGTAGACTGCTTTGAAGGCCTTTTCAGACTCTCCAGTGTTAATATAACATAATGACTTTCATATACCATGTAGTCATTGGATACTTGTTTTATACTGCAACCTATTTTTGCTGTCCTTTCTAAGGAAAACGTGAAATACGCAGTTCGTTTGAGGAATTATGGAAGCCGGACTGCCAACGGAGATGGTGGAATGACCACAGTTCAGTGTCCAGATGGTGTAACCTTCACATTTAGTACGTGCAGTCTGAGCAGTAATGGCACCAACCAAACACGAGGTCAAATCCCGCAGATCCTTTATTACAGGTTTGTGTGTTGTAATGATTCGTTTCTAAGAACAGTGAATGAAACCATCACAGTGCTATTGTACTACATCTGGTCTTAAGAAGTGGTAGAAATAAATGCATCCAGAATGTTTGTGATTCGTCTTCTAGTCTTGTTTTAGGTTCTCTTTTTTGACTTGACAAATAATGTGATGGTTGACTTCTTACAAGGTCCATTGTTTATTACCTTAAAAAGCTCTAAGTGTGGGGAATTTGTAAGATACACTATTTCAATTTCTGTTTTTTCTATACCATAAGAGATATCTGAGAGATGACTCACTGGCATGTTTCTCTCACCAATTTATTCAGTTCTTCAGTTTCCAAAAATAATAGATATGAAGAAATAATACTACACTAACTGATGTATTTTAGGCTAACAGGTGCATGAACATGTTGCTCTTAAGAAGATTTTAAATAAGGTAAAATATGAAGAAATAAAGTGACCTGCTAAATTATAGTAATAGTCTATTTGAAGATGTAAGATAGCACTAAACTACTTTAAAACATGAGATTATGCTCAAAGATCCAGATTGTCAGTAAAAACAGTAATTGCTTAAAGAATGGAATTTCAGTGGGGCAGATCATTATATTTTAATTGATTTAGTCTCCTGAAATCTTGGACTTTATTTTTAAATATCGTAATTGGAAAGTAACATTATGTAAGAAGGATGAAAGACATGGAAATTCTCTTTTCACTCCTAGATTGTCTGCTTTTATACAGGCAAGAGAGAAAATTAAAGAGGACTAACAATTTCTTTGATTTCAGAAAAACAAAGGAAGTAATTTCAGTAATGGAAACTTCAAGGCATTCTAACAATGATAAATTAACATAAGAAAAAGCCCACAAAAAAAGTCCTGTCTCCAGATCAGAACAGTCTCAGGTTTTTTTGTTTCAACTGATGAAATTCAAAGAAGCTTTCGCAAGACTAGTGGTACAAGTCAGAACTGTTACAGGATAAATTGTGTTGAGAAAAATTGCAGCTGCTGTGCTGTAGTCACAATGTCTTTTGTAGTTTGCATGGACAAGATAAATTTAATGTTCTCTGATGCATGATTCTGGTTATGGACTCACTGTTTGATGCATAGTGATTCAAAGTTTTTAATTTGCCTACAGCAAATAAATGTTCAGTCAGCTATTATAGAACAGCTTGTAAAAGTCACACTGTGTTTTGTTTGGAGGATGCTCAGATATCAATTAAATTGTTTCTTAGGCATATGCAAAGAAAGGCCACATACAGAAGTTAACACACTTTTTGGTAAGGGCAGAAAAGTTTTGGAGGGGTTTGGTGGAAAAGTACTCAGTTGAATTGCACCTACCATCATTGGCTAAAAAATTCAGATAGAAAAGGTTTGAGGGTGATAGCAAAGCTGCAATTCTAGCATACTTTGAAAAAACAATCTTTTTGTAAGAGTGGTTGATTCACATCACAGAGAAGGAGAAAGATCCTTGTTCACTGAATTACTCAAAGTAGAATTTCTGAATATTCTGAAGCACTAGTCCTCAAAATTCTACTGGACAAACATATCCAAAAGAGAATGGTAGATTTTGTTTTACATGTTGACCAAGTGATTTAATTTCTCTGTGCCAAAGCTTAATCACTATCATACTGAAGGCTTGAATTGGCTTTTAATTGTCATTTAATAGCTTTGAAAAAGCAAATTGAACCTTATTGAAATGCTGTAACACATAATGTTATTTAGGAGAGCCTAATTTGACATCCTGAGTGGATTTAAAAGAAAGATTTGTTAAGGGTGAGCCCAAGACTGTATTTCAAAGCCCTAATTGATCTTTGAAATAAGAAGGAAGACTCTTTGTCTCTTATGAAAATGCAGAAATATCCATTGAGAAAGTTTTACTTGTTTCTGTGAAGCATTTAGCATATTTTTTTTTTTTACCAAGACAGGCAACTGGTGTTGGAAGAGCAGAGCAGTTAATGCTTTCCTGTGATTTAAAAGGCATCTAGAAATAAGAAACATTTCAGAAAAATGCTCTTTGTACTTTTTGCCAGACAAAGTTCTTGCGAAGTACTAACAGGGAGACTTTTCCTCCAGAATATCTTCCGTGGTTTCTTTGCGTTTTTTTACTGCTTCATCTTTTTTTTTTTTTTTTTTTTTTTGGTTATTCTATGCCAAAAATTAGTCAGATTTTTTTTTTAAATGTTTTTTTGTATTTATGAACTTAACTTAACTTTAACTTAATCCACTATCCAGGAGTGAGTATGATGGGGATCTGCAGTCACAGCTGTTGAACAAAGCTAATGAAGAAGACAAAAACTGTAGCAGGGCTCTTTCTGTTGTGAGTGCTGTTGTACGAGCAGCCAAAGACTTGTTGCACAGAGCTCTTGCTGTAGATGGTAAGGCTTGAGAAAATTTACTTTGCTTTTCAAAACTTTTGACTTTGCTTAACAAATCATAATAGTAGAATATCACCTGAATACAAAAGCTATGATGTATCTCTTTTGCTTTCCGAAGAATATTTTCTAACCTTTCATTCCTGTAGGTATCAAATTGTGAAGTAACTTTTATGTTATTGAGTTATGTTTGTGATACCATAGTCAGATGCTTCATATAAATTTGCTTTTCAATTTAGCAAGTATCATATTAAAGCTGGTTAAGATTCTTTATTTCCAGAAGATGTTCCATGATGGGTTAGTTGCAAATTTTATGAGTGTTTTGCACAGAGGTTGTAATCAGCAGGACTGGTTAATGTAATTAATACATAAGCACTTTAACATCCCTTTTTGAGAAATGTAGATATCAGCCATTGTATCCAAAATGTCCAGAATATTACATTGTGCTATAAAACTAATTTTGAAGGGCTGGGAGGACTGTTGTGCTAACTTTTATACTGTAGAAAATATGAATGCAGCTTCACAAAATGGCAAAGAATGCAATGAAATAATGCTCTAGGAGAAGGACATTTTTCAGCAGAGAACTGTATATAATGGTAGACTTGGCAGACTCAGAATTCAACAGTGCCTAAATAATGAAAACAATTTAAAGTAAAAGTAGTTTAGGAAAAATAAGTTTAACTCACAAGGGGCAAACAAGAAAAATAAGATGTGCTTTGAACCATAGCATGTTTATTTATAATGCCTCTGTTCTAATTATTGTTATTTAGCTGAAGACATTCCAGAAGTACTCAGCTCTTCCAGTCTGTTTTCAATGCTGCTTCCCCTCATCATAGCCTACATAGGACCAGTAGCAGCAGCTATTCCCAAGGTATGCTCCTCAGCAGAAATTACTGAAGAAATGTAGGACTGTTACACAAGAAAAAGGTTTACCTTGAAAATTTAAGCATCTTGATTTCTTACTATTTTGTGAATTAGTGATTTGTATTTAATAACATGACTCATGAATTTTCCATGAATCAAGAATTTTAAAAACATGTAATGACCTTTCTTTAAACTTCCATTGAAAGCATACCTTAAGGAGGCAGAGAAATAGGACAGGCTTTAGCAGTAGGAAAAGATAAGGAATGAGAAGAATGTAATTTGCAACTCATTGATGTACATTGGCAGGATGAAATAATTTAATGAGCAAATGATTTTGCTCTTTACTGTAAAAATAAAATTTATATAACAAAAAACTAAGATTTTTTTTCTGTCAAATTTAGAGTTTTAAAGATGTCAGCTATAAGTAAAAGAACATTTCTTTCTAGTGCCATGGCATTTCCTGCATGTGCCTGGTCTGGGACACTCTACAAATGTCAGTAATGCTTACTTAGTAGACACTACTGTCTTTTATGGCTTTTTCATGAGCTCTAAGATGTTATCTGACTTCTTTTTGAACGGGGAGGAAATATAACTGACCACTTAAAATCTAGCAGACACGTTGTGAACAGATTTTAGTTACCTTGTTTCTTCATGGAACTGGGATTTGAAACAACCAAGTGTTTCACTGTAGAGCTGTTCCTCTGCTTAGAAAATGTAGTGAAGATTACAGGAAACAGTGTGGTGCTTAAGGTTTCATGCATTAAAATATGTTGAATATTTGAAAAATCCCCCAATATTAATATGTTTATAAAGTATACCTGAATTATAATTTTAGTATCGTATTTACTTTTTGTTAACTTGTGCTTACTCTTTGTTAATGTTCAAGGTTTTAGTAGAAGCTATTTTGGAGAAAGGATGTCACAGTTGTATACAGATTGCTGTTTCACCTTTGCCCAGTCTCCAAGAGGAGATTAAAGTATTGGTGCTTTTTCTGTCAGGATTGTATAGATGCAGAATTGCAAAATGACTGAATGAGTTGTTATTAGTGATATTCTGAGAAACAAGCACTGAAGAGAAATGGCAATACTAGAGTTTAGTTTTGGAAGTAATGTTTTCATCAAGTTGTAATATACTTTGTAGTAACCCATGTGGTGTTACGTTACAGGTTGCTGTTGAGGTCTTTGGCCTGGTACAACAGCTACTTCCTTCAGTGGCAGTTCTGAATCAGAAATACGCCCCTCCAGCTTTTAACCCAAATCAGTCTACAGACAGCACCACTGGAAACCAGCCAGAGCAAGGGCTTTCAGCTTGTACTACCTCCAATCACTATGCTGTTGTAGAAAGCGAGCATCCCTATAAGCCTGCCTCTGTTACGCACTATAAGGTGAGCACCATTGCCAAGTGCACATGCTGCTTCTTAAAGCTTGACACTTTGAGTTTTCTTGAGTCAGTGTTTGCTATGTGAAAAGCTGTCACTGTGCATGATTAATATTGTCTAATATGGAAGACAGTTCCTTATATTATTGATTTACTGCTTTCTGGGCAAAATTCCTACATCAAGTACAGTGAAAAATAGTGAAGTTTTAACCCCCTAATTCAGTTATCTGCTCTAAGTTCCTAAATTTGCATAGTCTTAGATTTTTCTGCTGTCATACAGAGTTTCTTTGCTCTAACTGTACAGATGGTAAAAGTTTAAAGTCTTTACATACAGAGTATATAATCTTATATCAGACTGTCTTATGTAATGCTAAAACAATGTTTTGTAAAAATACCTAAAGTCAATTCTAGTCAAATTAACATCCAGGCAAACCTATAATCAAAAGCCTGAAGATGGCATAAATTATTGTTCTGCTATTCCAGTGCTTGTCCTGTGATACAGCAAGACATCCACTGCAGAAAATGTAGTTACCATGTGATCATCCTGATGCAGTAATGCTTACCTTTTTCCTAAAAGTTTACAGAGCATATCTAAAGCCTTGAATTTAGTAGTTACTGCATTTGAATTTCTGTAGCTGTGTGCTGTTGTACTGCAGGCCTCATTTACAAGTGTGATTCAGCTGCTCTGTACTTTTCTGGGATTGCACAAAACAGATATTGATTATGTTTGTTAAGTTTGAGTTTGAAAAAGGTATCTGAGAGTTCAATGTTTGTAGTAGTCTGTGGTTGTTTTGTTTAATGAAACTGTATGGAATTCTTAAAAAACAATTACAAAATGGTGCCAGTGCAAATACTTAATAAGAATATTAAGTTATAATACAGGATTCTAATTGAATAAAGTGCAAAGCATTTCAGATGGACATGAATTTCAAAGAATAAATTAGTTTAATGTTTATTTATCAAAACAATTGCGCAGAATTACATAATTAAATCACTTTTGTAGACTAAATTAGAGGTAAGACCAAATAGAAATGAAGAAGTAAATGAAAGAAAAACAAGAACCCCAAAAGCTTGGACATAATTAAACTATTGCTTTGTTATAGGTGACTTTTCCTGAGTGTGTCAGGTGGATAACAATAGAGTTTGACACTCAGTGTGGCACCGCTCAGTCAGAGGATGTTCTTCGTTTACTAATTCCTGTCAGAATTGCACAGAGCCTGGGATTTGGACCAAAGCATACCTCTGTTCATGAAAATCTTAATTCATGGATAGAACTAAAAAAGTTCTCTGGATCTTCAGGATGGCCTACAATGGTGTTAGTATTGCCAGGTAATACAGAGATACTGATGTACTTACTAGAAATGTGAGTTACTACAATAATTAAAGGAAGTTTGATTTTTCTGCAGAATTATCTTGCCAGATAAGGTTAAAGAAGGGTCTTTATCCAAGCTGGCAAGTTAATTAGGTCTGTAGCAGGTTTCTTGCTTGAATTATTGATCTGCTTATTTTTCCCATGGTTTTAATCCACATTTTACATATAAAGGCTGGGTTTCCTATATACTTACGTAAAAGAAACACACAAAAAGAGGAGGAATATATGATTTATTTCATTTATCCTTTTACTTTTTTAAGGGAATGAAGCTCTTTTTTCTCTGGAGACTGCATCAGACTATGTGAAAGATGAAAAAGCTTGTTTTTATGGTTTCAAATGTTACGCAATTGGATATGAATTTAGTCCAGGAAGTGATGAGGTAAGGGAAAAAGTGAGAAGCTGTAACTGCTGCACCTAATAAATCTCCTAATAAATGCACCTAATCAGTTTTTTCAGAGTAAAAATTTAGGGTAAAAACATGTGTATTTCCACTTATGACTAAGTGACATTAGCAAAATATTTTTAGATTAATTTTATAGATGTTCTAACATTTTTTGTTAGATAGACGTAATTCATCTGGAATTTTTAAATCAGGATATTACTGAAATGGCTTTTGCATGGTTTGTGGCACTCTGCAAAAACATAGTGTGATTTTATCTTCTATGTCAGTGGGATATAAGATTTCCTGCAATTTTGGCCTACTCTTGCATCAGAGATCCAAAGCCGTGGGGCACTACTGTCACTGCCAGTTGGATTACATACTTGCATTATTTACAGTGCTCACTTACACCAGAACTCTCAAACTCCTTGAAAATGCTATGAGCATTTAGGCTACCTCAGGTTTTACCCAGTGGTCTCCTCATTTTGCCTTTGAGGACATGAGTCATTTCCACTGCTGTTTATTGCAAAGGGAAGATCAAATTTCTTCATGTCCTTGACCCAGTTCTTTCTTTTGGCTTATTTTAGGAAATTACTGAAAACACTTAGTATGTTTTATAGCAAATCCAGAAAAATAAGTCTTCCCTTATCCGGGGAATCTTTGGGCCTGTTGCTTCATGTGGTCTTGGCAGGGTCTGCATCTTGCTTGCACTACAATCCTCACTGAAGATTTACCTCATTCCTGGCTTTTGCTCAAGCTAAATCATGTCTTCAGGTTTTCAGAAATTCTTTGGAATTTCTTTACATAGCAGATTAGAAAATACCATAAGATTATTATCTATGGTGGGCCCACTGGCTTTAAGCAAAATCAAGTTTAGAATTCCTACAGATGATCTAATTAGTCAGTGTTTGAATAGAAATAACTTTTGCTAAAGCAAAAAAAACATGTAGATTCATGTCATTCTTTTTCTTTAAAGCATTGACAAACAGAGCTGCTGGCATGTTTTGGATGGCCAGTGCTAAAGTATGCTAGCCAATGCCTTAAGTCTATAATCTTAAGAAAAGTTTTAGGTAATTGTTTTCAAATATACTTTTTTTTATTCTAAAAATTTTGGTACACTGTCCTATGTCACCGCAAAACATGACAGTAGCTGTACAACAGAAATACATTACTGAGAAGCTTCAAAACTGGGACACAGTTTTTCTTAAGATAAAATATTGTCAGGAAAATGTATTTATTCTCCTATTTTCTGAGACTAATTATGTTTAAAATTTTTTTATTTGAAGGGTATTATTCAGCTGGAGAAAGAACTGGCAAATTTAGGAGGATCATGTGCAGCAGCTTTGATGAAGAAGGATTTAGCACTTCCTATTGGTAAGAGCATATTTCATTATTTCATCATTATCTATGTTTTCTGAATTAATAGTACATTTAAATCTTTTAATTAGAGATAGTAATACAAAATTGAGTATTTAAGCTCAATTAATCAAACAATGAAGTTGTCAGTATTTTCTGCTTACTGTTTTCCTGTTGTATGCATATGGAGAGGAGGGAGACCTGGTCATTTAAATTTGAATGAACTCACCCCATCTACAGGTAGTGTATGACTGTATGAACTGTGTCCCACAGTTTCCTCATGGTACTTCATAAATGTGCAGGTATCATCTTTGTATTTCTCTCTCACTGTTTTTTTCTCCCCACACTCCACACCTCTCTGAATGAAAAAAACACCTGCAGCACTGAATTGAAAAATTTAAAATTATTGTTTTAAAGTTGAAAGTGACTATTTCATCTGTAGACCTTATTACTAAAAATATTTCTGCTATAGCTTTTTTTTACAATCAGAAAAGAAGTCACATATTTCTACAGCAGATGCTGCAAATAAAGGTTTCTAGTAACCCAACTGCAATTTAAAATGTAAGGAAAAATGAGCTGGTGGAAATTAATGGATATGGAGGTCAAATTAAAACTTCTAACGATGCAGCCATACTATGAGAAATATAATTTCTCTTAAATAGCATCAGCATATAGGTAAAATAGGTCATAATATTAGGATATCTCTGATCATTTTAATTTAGGAGCACAAATCAAAGCTCAGATACTGTTTCAATGGAAACATGGATTAATGAGCAGGAGAGCACCGATCTGTGTGGAGTTATAATCATGAAACTTACTCTCTATTTTTAGTTCAGTATTTGCTTGCATATTTGGATTGTGTAGAAATTTCTTACTTTGTGTTGTAAGGAGGCACCTCAGTGGAACTAATAGATCTATGTTTTACTCTCCAAAGTGCAGGCAATTCTACAGGTTAAATAGTGCCCTCATCTCTTATTCCTCAAGCTCCTTAGTTCATTGACTTCTCTTGGTTTTGCTGTTCTTCTATAAAACATCAACAAAAAGATTGAAATCATTGTATCTTAATTTCCCATATTTTACAATACTTTGTACTTTTCTCTTGGGAGATTTATATGTTTGTTCTGTTTAAATGCCTAAAACAAGAAGGGTGACACATGGATTGGCTTTATGCTATCCCACAGAAGTTTGAAATAATATGCAGTTACCTGTGCAGTCACAGCTATGTATAAAAGTGATTGTGTATGATCTGCAAGAGAGGAGGAATAAGTGCATTGCCTATAAGGAATTTCCTGATTACTGATCTAATGGCAATTGATTTGTCTGACTGTTTATCTGACATCAGCTCAATAACTTGAACCAAGTCTGTTAATGTTTCTGGTAAGATTACAGTGCTTGTGCTTTCTAAGTGTATTGTTTCTCTACAAGGCCACTGTACCCACCAAGTAAACAAAACTGGTGAATTACAGTCAACAGTGTAGTATTTGCAAATGGAAACTACTGTGCAGCCTTTTAAGATGGTTTTCAGTTGTGTGTAATTTTGCTTTGTTTGAGTATTTTGCCTGGTGTCTCAGAAAAACACTGTGGCAGAAAAAGAGGTGAAGCTGTGGTTTTCTAG
The DNA here is from genome assembly GCF_029582105.1 of Oenanthe melanoleuca. Classification (NCBI taxonomy): domain Eukaryota; kingdom Metazoa; phylum Chordata; class Aves; order Passeriformes; family Muscicapidae; genus Oenanthe; species Oenanthe melanoleuca. The sequence continues at coordinate 65,322,689 of NC_079333.1, read as the reverse complement.
AGCAACATTTAAATGCCTTAATATCAGACTTTTTTTCTTTTTCTTACATCCTGGGTTATGTATCTTCTATTTTTTGCTTCAAGTGAAATGGTTCTTTAATGCTGTCATGCCTAATCTGCAGAGCCCTGTCATCTTACTTGTGGAAGAGTGTCCCTTAAGAAAAACCTGCATAGAATAACAGAATCTGTAGAATCACTAGTCATATAAAAGACTTTCTTGTAATGCATACACACAGGAAGGCCCTTTTTAGTAGACTTTTCATACTTCTTTATAATTTCTAGAGTTTTACTTTTTAGTAGTTGCTGTAATGGGTATATTCAGTGTGCAAACAATCAAATACTTGTGTGACTATTCCTTTAGAAATTTTAGGAAGGAAAGTGTTTTGAAGGACCTAACAAGGTTAAGCCTGTTTTGCTTGAGAGGAAGTTGGACCAGAAAGTGATTTCTTTGCATATTAGGAAAACTGTCTTTTAGTTAACAACCAAATACTGTTCAGCTTACCATGTTCAAAAGATTGTTCTTCCTTTTTGCCAGTTAAAAACTTAAATTTAAGATGCTTCTTCCCAAGAGAGAGATATGGTCTCTGACCAAGATCTGACTTAAACAGCAGTGTGAAATTGGTTGATGTATTTAACATTACTACGTTCTTAATTGTATCAAATTTGGTAGTAGTTTATTTCTGAGGGCAAGTTTTAGATTTCTTTATTTCTTTGAATTTTAAAAAGTGCCTTGGGACTTGATTTTTCTTATTTCTTTCTTCTGACTAATAGAATCGCCTGACATGTTTGTAAAAGAGAGTAGAAATATGATGACCTTATCTGTTTCACTCTTCTGTCAAAAGACTGTGCTTGGCAATTCTGGTTCACTCTGGAATCAGACTTTTGAGTTATATTTGTGAGAAAAATACTGTGTAATAGTATGTATTTGAGCTTTGTGTTTTAGGAGGAATCAGAATTCATAAAATTGTGCAGAGTTTATCCGGTTTTCAAATAATTTTACAAAAGTAAGCTCTTAAAAGGGAGCAGCTGTTGCATACTTAGAGATGCTGCTTCCCAGAAGCAATCTTGACCTCTCAAAATATTTCTGAAAGTATCTAGTCACATCCCAAGACTTGCCATATATACTGTTGGAGATAAAAAGATAAGCACCAAATTTTTGTTATATGTAACCTACATTGTTCATTTGTGTGTGCACTGAACTACACAATACTGTATGTTTACTATGTCATTTGAAAATATTAATATTTCAGCTGCTGATTGAATAGTATGACACATCATTATGCAAACTTGCAACTTGTATATGAAAGGCTTCACAAAACAGGATTGAATCTCATATTCTGTAATAATGTAGATAGCTGCCCATGTAACTATTATATTTTTCCAGCAGGTAGTGAGTTTGAAGAGGATCTTGAGATACTTGAAGAGGCTGCCTTACAGGTTTGCTGCAGCTTTTTATCCATTGCAATGTACTGTACCACATAATTGCATTCAAACTATCTGACTGCTACAAAAGAAAGTAATTTGTAAGGTTTTTATAGTAGAATGGAATCCAGCTTATTATGTTATAGTTTAAGAAAATCATACAGAATTTTAGTATTTACATGAAATCATTTTTATAATGAATCTGCTTGGAAAAAAACGCATATAGTGTCACACAGAACATTAGATGACTAAGTACTTCAAAATCTGTTTGGCTAAAGTTGCAGTATTTGGCAAGTTTTAAATGTTACCAAAAGCAATCTTTTACATGTCTTTGTAATTAGAGAGATAAAATCATTTTTTTAGCTGAGCAGTGATGTTAATCGAGTCCCAAATAATGATTGCAATTGTTCTGGTTTGCTGATGGCTTTTGTTGAGTGCAATGGGAGCTAATGCTGAATCACCCTCAACTAGAGGTCATTAAACCTCTTCTGGCATACATTATTGTCTAATAGACTGAGATGTCTTTATTTAAAGCTTTTATCAGAGTAAGGTTTTTTCTTCTTGAATGGTTTCTAATGCCCAAAATGTTTGTACCAATTGTGTCATGTTACAGGAAAATGTAAACATGTTACTGAAAATCTGTTCTGTCTCTCTTCTCACCCCCAAACTTTGCCAAAAAAAAAAAAAAAAGGTGTGCAAATCTCACTCAGGCATTCTTGGGAAAGGCTTGGCACTATCTCACTCACCAACAATTTTGGAAGCTCTTGAAGGAAGTCTTCCACTGCAGGTACAAAGCAACGAGCAGTCATTCCTGGAAGATTTCATTGCTTGTGTACCAGGATCCAGTGGTGGACGACTTGCAAGGTAAAGCTGCACTGTTACTTGTCCTTTTAACTGGCTATAGAACTGTCATAATTATTTGAAGTATTAGTTAAATAAAACTGTTTGGCTATATTGTTTCCAATAATACGTAAGTTGAAACCAGGTAGTCATTCAGATGTTCTGTGTCTCTCAGCTCTGTGTCATATTTGTACAGATTTGTGCGCATTTTTTTGGAGGCTGTAAGAGATTTTAATGTTAGGTGGTTTTATTTGCTGTAGGTGGCTGCAGCCTGATTCATATGCTGATCCTCAAAAAACATCATTGATTTTGAACAAGGATGACATCAGATGTGGTTGGCCAACAGTTATTACAGTACAAACAAAAGACCAGTATGGGGAGGTTGTTCATGTTCCTAATATGAAGGTAATTATGGTCATCGTGTCTGTTCTGCTTCATCTTCCTGGCTTTTAGTTTTTATTGTAGGTATTCCACAGGATACTCCTATGTAGGATAGAAAGTGGCATTCATAAATTCATTGCAGTCAGACTTTCTTACCACTAAATCCACAAAACTGCTGAATTGTTTATAATGCCAGCACCATTTCATGCGATTCATAACTTGCCTGTAATCAACTACACGTGTAGTGGCATAAATAATCAGTCATAAGTGAGGTTTGACAGTGTTGATGTATTAAAGTGACAAGAATTCAATTTTTTAATTTGTAAGCCAGGAAAGAGTATTATGAACCATAGAGTTTGTGAGGGGGAAAAATCAGAAGCACAATGATGGACCACCTTATAGCTACTTTATTTTAAACTAGAACAATACTCTTTCGTTTTCTGTTTCTAATACTTGGAAGTTCCTGTAGTCCTTGCAGTTAATAAGAATAACTGGCAAGGAATGGTTTGCCTTCAGCCTCTTCAGTTAACCAGTGTTTTTCAGTACTGGAAAGGTGTTCTTGACAGCCTCAGGTAGAGTTAGAAAAATTTTGTGCATTTGGGGTAAAATCTTTGTGGAATGTGTAAAAGTGGGCTGCTTGATTTGAAGTAGTAAAGCAATGCAAACAAAACAAACACAAAATGGTTTTCATGTAATTCTAATAAATTAGGTTACTTCTGTGTTTTAAAGCCCACTCCTGTGGAGTAGTTGGTTTTGTTCAAGCCCGGGTGTAGATGAAATACCTTGTACAAAGGCGTGATTCCTGTGATAACAGCTCTCAAATCTGTTCTTTCTATATGATGTAATAATTGAGAGTTGTCTTACAGTGGGCTGTAAACCTGTTAATGAACAGAAGTTCTACATCAATAACACAAGAATCAGCTTAGTCATAAACACTGAGTGAAACTTTTGATTACTGACTTAAATTAGTGACAGAACAAGTGGAAAACTCTCAGTAATGATTTTATCCTATCAGTCAGGAAAAGGATATGTCAGAATATCCAAATTACTGCTGGTTTTATTATTTAATTACTGTTCACAAATGTAAGTCAGTTAAAACATGCATTGAAGAGCACAGTATAAATGTGCAGTGCTGGTGTGAGGTGGCAGAGCTGGCCAGGATCCAATCTGGCCACTGCTGATCCAGATCTAGTGGCCATGATGATTCACTCCAAAATTTGTGCACCCACTTGGAAGGCTTTCTTTCTACTTGATTGCACTTTTCTGCTCTGGGAAAAACTTCCCTAGGCATACCAGACTGTGTGCTGCTTCCCAGGAAGTGCTGTGGGACTGGCAGAACTGACAACAGCCTGTGCTAATGTTGTGCTGGATCAGTTGGGTGCTTCTCCCCTGCCCATTGGCATCTTTCCAAGATGCTGTGCTTGGCTTTGCAGATGAAGGGTAGATACATTGGGTTTTGACACAGCTGGATTCACAGGAAGTGCTCTAAGCACTTTGTCCCTGCACTGTGTCAAATTTAAAGTAATGTGTGTATTCTCACTAAATCATACTCCCTTTTCCACATCTTACTACAGGTAGAAGTCAAAGCTATTCCTGTTTCTCAGAAAAAAACATCTTTGCAACAAGAACAAGTTAAAAAAGTGCAGCGGATACCAGGGAGTCCTGCAACAGCTGTTTCCCCCAGCAGTGATATGACCTTTGGAGGACTTCCTTCACCAAAGCTTGATTCCTCCTACGAGCCAATGATAGTAAAAGAAGCTCGGTATATTGCTATTACAATGATGAAGGTAATTTCTGCAATTTTGGCAATATAACTATAGAATTCAGCATTCAAAGTGTGCAAGGGTATGCAAGAGAGAAGGAAAAATGTATATTTACTTTCGGTCCCAGTCTGAAAATATATACAATTATATTATACAATATATAAATATATTATACAATATATACAATTATATTTTAGTTCAACAATAAATTAAATAAATTAAAAGGGCTAATTACTTAAACACTAAAGCAGTTAGATTGGATTAACGTAAAAAGGAAAGTTGTCTTTGATTTTGATTAGGTAGATTAGCAAGTTAGTCTGAGTCACTCAGGAGAAATAAAAACAGGTATTGAAATAGTGAGGGAAATCTAAACCGGTAGATTTATTTATATGGAGTTGGAGGATTGTAGTCAATACGTATTTAAAACTAGAACAGGTGAACATAGGAAAAGATAAGAGCTAAGCACAGTAAAAAAAGATATACAAATTATTTATAGATCAATGGCATATGTCTTAAGCAGCAGCTCATGGAATGAGCCACTGTTAAATGGGTCTGCTCAGATACTTTTGACGGGAAGTTTTTAAAGAAGTGAAAACTGAGCAGCTAGTGTTGACTTGATTGAGTATATTATAGCACATGGAGTAAATTTACATATGTGTACCATACTGACCCAGTTAAGAGATGTGACGTGTACAACTAACAGTTGCACAGCTTAATGAGACAGGATTAGCCAGGAGGGTAGAGAAGGATAATACTTAGCATAATCAGTATGGATTTGTTGAGGGGGGCAGAACCAGCAAACTAGCACCTTTTGGAGGGTACAGGGTTTTTTTTACAAAGGATATTGCTATAGTACCTGTGTGTAAATAGTGCAACTGGCTATAGAATAATGTCTTAATCGATCAATGAAAGAACTATTAAATAAATGTAGTGTACAACAAATGTTTTAAGAATCTGCTAAATCATGTGTATGTTAAGGTGTGATTTTGGTATTTTTATTTGGGCTACTGCAAATATCACTTCTTGGTTTGATGCTTCTTTTAAAAAGTGACATGAGGGGAGGCAAAAATACATTATTATTAATACCTAAGTTAGGGCTTAGATTATATTTCTGATAGTTGCTGTCCACAGGTACCTCCTGCTTCCTTTGCAGTGAGAGGTGTCAAATCTCTCCACACAACTCTTAGGGTGGTATACCTTGTAATGCATCACATGCTCTGGGGTGAATGATGGTGGTGCAAGTGTGGGGTGCCTCTTGTAGATTTGATGAAGTGAGGAGTCCTTAATATCAGCTAGTTAATATGTAATCATTTTTTAATTGAAGTAAGGCAAAGGGAATTGAAAATGAAAGGATTCATTGAAAATCCTCTTAGTAGATAATAACACTATGAATCTTCATAAAGGTAAAAGTAAAAAGACACCAAGGTTAAATTTAAAAAGCCTCTCTTTGTTGAAATATGCTTGATTTCTGTATTTAGTGCTTTTCCAGAGAATCTTCCCAAAGCTCCTTTCAAGTTGAGTCCTTTCTATCCGAAACTTTATGAATTCAAGTTCTGTTTCTGTGCCTGCATTATTAAGCACACTCATTTCAGTGTAAAGTGAGGACATCACCTGATATTTTCATTTTACATCTGCCTGCACATTGTATCAGTACTTGATGCAATTACCTAAATATGATGATAAAATCTAGTTTCTCACTTCATAAAAATATATAAATAAATTATCACGTGTTTGGGGGACTGATACCCAAAACTATATCCTTATGTAGGGACCCAAAATGGCATATACGTTTCGAGGTTCTTATCCAACCTTTTGTTGGTTTTGACTTAACAGAGGAATCTGGTAACTCAGCAGCTGTTGCAGCCCAGGGAGATTCTTGCTTTGTGCACTTCTAGGACTAACTCTGTTTTCTTATGGGGCTTTTCAGAGCAGTGATTTCACAAGATGCTGTGGAAATGAACCAGGTCTTTTGTGTAGTGTAAGTCAATGAAAGTATCACCTCAATGTTGAGGGAATTTCATCTTCACTCGGAGTTAAAAGAAAAAGGATCAGAAATTTCATTGGTAAAGCCCCTGGGCTGGTTTGCAGGTTTCACCTGCAACATATTTGCTTTCTTATCTTCCTATGGTCTTCAGTGCACTGCGTGGATTCAAAACACACATACAAGTCAGATTTGAGGAGATTCAAATACTTAACAAGGTTTTTATTAGCAGTAGCAGTCTTTCTTATCTAAATAATGGCTGTTTAATGAGACAGTCAAGACACTCTTTCATGTGTGCATGTATATTTCTGTGTTTTGAAATTTGTTTCTGATTGCCTGATCTATGTTTCTGGGGTGTGTAAAGTTAGATTGATGTGTTCTTTACGAAACTGCTCTGCTTTCTTTTATTCAAGACAGTGATATAACTGATATCTGTTTGGTTTATGTTTGAATTCAATCTGTTTATAGGCATATGAAAATTATTCTTTTGAAGAACTGCGTTTTGCTTCACCAACACCAAAGAGGTAAGCATTAAAAAATTTCCTTTGAATAGAGACTTAAATTAACATGTCCTGACACTTCTGCTTGCACCCAGACTCCCAAGTGTGACTGACAGGTAATTGTGTCTGAAGGTAGAAACACAGAAGTCAAGTATTATGTTTTCGTATGTGTAGCAATTTTATTTAAATTCTTTTTTTCTTAATTGTTCTAATGTTGTTTCCTTATTTGTATTACCTGCTTTCTGAATGTTTTCTTTTATCATTTGCTATAAATAAATAAATGTGGAATAGAGGATTAAATTTTCATAGTAAATAATAGGAGGTTAGTACATTGGAAAGGGAAAAATTGTGTTTAGATGATCTGCTAGGAAAAAAATTAGTTTCGAAACTGAACATTATACTAATTGTTATATGTTTGACATATATTATGTCCGAAAATGCAATAACTGTTCACTGATTTTAATTGTTTTGTTTATGCCTAGACCCAGTGAAAACATGTTGATCAGAGTCAATAATGATGGTACATACTGTGCAAACTGGACTCCGGGAGCTGTTGGTCTCTATACCATTCATGTTACTATAGATGGCATTGAAATAGGTACTGAATTTTCACTATATTTAAGCATAAATTTATGTTATTTCCACTTTGTAAACTGACACATTTATGTCTTGATGCTCATAAAATTTAATATTACAGTTCATAGCAAAACTTAGCAACCAGATTTTCATTCAGAAGCCTTCTAGTTCAATCACTCTTCTTTGTCAGAGGAAAAAACCCCACACCCTGAAATAGGACTAAACATTGGAAATCATATATTTATGTGGTTAGGCTACCAGATTAACAGGCTCTTTTATGATCAACTCTCAGTGTTGAAAGAAGAATGTCTTGTTTTAGCTGAGAGTAACAGAGAAGTATAAAAGAGGAAGAAACCCAGCCCAACACTGAAGAACCTAAGGAAAGGCAAAATTGTTCCTGACAGTATTGAAATACATACTGTCATTTGTTCTGAGAAATTGAGGAGGTGTGGTTTTAAATGAGACTCTACCTGAACTCTTAATTATTTGTACTGATTTTTAAATGCTTTTGGTTCGTTCCTTGCTGGAAATCTTTTAGTTATCTTGCCAGTCTTGGGGACTGTGCTATGAGATACTATAGCATGTGATGGTTAGAGTGGCCTTCCAAAAATACTGTCTTGAATGCTCTCATGTTAGCCTTACTGGTAATATGTTGAAGATGGTAGTAGAAACACTGAAGCCAGACCCACATCTGATAATACAGTTCGGGTTCACAAGCACCAGCAGCTCTTCTTTCCCAATACTGACCAGCACCTTTACTAAACACATAGTGATACTCACAAGTACACATAATTCACATAAAAATGGAGTGGGACTTGGTTTTATGTGTTAACTACAGAAGATAAGACGTATAAAGTATTGTTAGTAATGGTTATCTCTATTCCACAAACAGAGGAGCATTTGCTTTCATAGGAGCTGCAGTGCACTCAGTTGTATTTTTTCTGGTGTGTCATCTCTGGAGAAAACTTTACACTGTAGTTTAAATCAGCTGCTCTTATACTTTTACACAAGTTCTACTATCCTCAAGCATTGTATAGGGTAAACTTTTAGAAATTATAACTCTTAGCCTTGATTATTAAACAAGTATGAGTATACTTTTAATGCTTAGCTGTGCCATTTTTCTGCAATGGAACTTTGTGACTAAATCATTATATTAGACTATGCCCTCTGAAGCTTTCATATACCTATGCTTGACCCATAATTCTGTCAGCCTTTGATTACTTAAGTACTGGTAGCAGTTTCTCTTTGTTTTGAACCTTTTATATTCTTGATGTTTGTAGATTGCTTCTGTTACTGCCACGCATGTTTAAAAAGATGTTAGTGAAACCAGGAGTATTATTGGTAGGTCTGGATGCTTCTTTTCAAGATGATGTTCTTCAGAGGGTCACTCTTAAAAATGAAACAAAAACCACAAAAATTTCCAGTTTGCTTTGAACAGTGATTGCTGAGGCAATGTCTTTGAAGGTTATTACTCAGGTTATATTTGTCTGTTGCTTAAATGATGTGTCTTTAGATGTATTTACATTCATTTTTCTTCACAAACAAGGATGTTGCTTTCCAGTGCCTTCAGGTTTCGTAACAACATTGGTAATTAAATATGCCAATTCTTTACATTATAGGCCTTTTCTGGTTGTATGACGTGGCTTTTCAGGCTCTTATATCTATGTCTCATTTGCAATTAGCTTCTGTAGCAGTACAGCATTGTATAAGCTACTGCCTCTCCAGAAGCTTTCACTTGTACCTCTCAAACATTACTTATGTTGACCATTCTTTGAAACATAACCCTGCAGACACTATTATGACACAAAATTGCCTTGTAGTGCTTTGTACATACACTGTGACAGATATCTAATAACAGTGTGAAACCACATCTCTGTAAATTTCCACATATGAAAATGGAAATGTTCAAAAATTAATGCCTTTCACAATGAAGCACCTACAAGTGTTGACTTTGGCAGACAGATAGGTAGTCATTTTGTTTGCTACTCTAAATTGTAGCACAGATGAACTTAGTTACTGTTTAACTGGTATATCCCCTTATATTTATTCTTTTTAAATTTAATCTTTGTTTGCTTATAGATGCTGGACTAGAAGTGAAAGTAAAAGATCCTCCAAAAGGAATGATACCTCCTGGAACCCAACTTATTAAACCAAAAGCGGAGCCTCAGCCAAACAAGGTTTGGAGAACTAAAAAACCCAAAACAGATAGTTATGTTTGGGTGGCACTTTATTGTTGTTTAATATATATTTATCATATAATAATGCTACAGACTTAAGGATATTTGCAGATCACTTTAACATGCTGAATGAAATGAAATTAATATACTGGATAAAATGAAACAAATTCTGTTAATTTTCTTTTTGTACATAAATTCATAAACTGTTAGAAGCTCTACAGAAACTGCCTTTGCCTTGGCTTCTCAAACAAACATTGCACTATTATTAAAGCCACAGACAAAATTTTGCCCTATTATTAGTTCTATTTCTTACATATTGTACTACGAATATAGTTGTGCATGAAATTTTACAAAGATTGTTTGTTTTGTCCATAAAAGAAAATCCATAATTAGTTTCTTTAGTATATTTTCCTTTCGTAGACAATGGCATGATGATCCTTTCTGTAGCTTTTGACATCCCCATTTCACCTTATCATTCCACTCTGAGGGACTAAAATAGACACAATAGAGCAAGTAACCTGAAATGGGTGGGAGTGGTATAAGGAAAATGCCCAGATGAGGGAACTACCTTGCATTTCCTCTTAGATGCATGCAAAAGAAGGAATATTAAGTGAGGTGCCGATTTTAAATTTTTTTATTATTATTATTTGTGTGTGTGTATGTGTGTGTGTGGAATAAACCTGTATTAAAAGATGTGGAATTGTGAAATAGCACAAGGTTGTCTTTCCTTCCTACTGAAATTGGGAAAGTGGTTAAGATATACATGTTTACAAAAAGGATCAGGTTTCTGACAATTTCTTACCTATGCAGTGCATCCTGATCTTTTTTTCTCTAGACTTCAGCATAATCCAGAGACAGTAACTTTGTTACATGGTTCTGCAGTCTTTAAAAGCATCCAGCATCTGCTTCTACTGCTAACAAGATTTTTTTTCCCCTGCAGCTATGCCTCAAATTAAAATTAATAAATGTACTTTTAGTTTCAATGCAAAATTTATCCCTCACTGGGTCTCTTTTTAACTTTTTCCTCAAAAAGTTGTTTTTAGACTTTCTCCTTTCTCTTGGAAGGAATGCTACCTGGTTAATTCATTATTTTAATTAGAACTCTCAATTCCTAATGAGAGAGATTTATCTTGTGCAACTTAATGATACCTCCACCCAAGCTGATCATCATATGTATTGTTCTACTGTCCCCAAGTTGAGAGAATGTGGTTTGAGTTGAGATGAATTGCTGAACAGAAGTTCTGGTTTTCTTTTCAATTATTACAGTGGAAATTGAGGTGACTTGTTCATACACGATAACTCTGTTTGTCAAGGAACAGTCAAAGTACTTGACAGAAGTCAGTCACTGGTCTTCTGAGACATTATGTAGTGTTTAATCGTCTCCTTGTGGTGTTCTGTGTGCATTTCTAATTTCTTGTTCCAAAGTTTAGTGTCTCTGGAAAAGGAGTCATCTTTGTCCTGTACGTAATGTCTGTAGAGCCTACTGAAAAATTAAACTAGGCCTTTCATGGCAAATCATTTAATTAGTCATCTTTCTTCTGTGTCATAATAAATCACATAACAAATTAGGATAATTCTTTGTGTATCAACAGCAGTATTGTAAGTAATACAGTAAGGTAATAATTGTACTGTGCTCCATGTTTCTGAAGCCAAGAATGCAGGTTAGATATATATCAGTCAGAGACAGTCCAATATACCAAATCATGTTTTGCTAAGAAGAAGGGCTTGGTTGAGCTCTAAATGCTTCTTCATCATTTTTGTCAGCCTGAAATTTCAGATAGTTATAGCCAACACACAAAACAGTGCATTCTCATGGGTGATCTGTTGTCAACTAAAACCACCAAAATATTTTCACTGAGGCACTGGAACATTCCAGTTCTGTAGCCAAACATTACTTAAATTGCAATCTGAAAATGGGTACTGTGTTATGATTTTATATGTGTGTTCTTCATTCTCTGTTATTTGAAGTCAGTTGAAAAATCTGAAGGAGACTGTGTAGTGATCTGTATTCAACCTGGGGTATATGACCAATAAGAATTACTGTCTCCTTATTAGCTGCAAAGCTTAAATTAATGAACTTGCAAGAAACTTCGTTACACATTATTTTGCAAGCTCTGTGGTGTAATTCAGGGTAGTTGGAATCGAATCTGCTAGAAGAAAATTATACTAATTTAGCTAAATTTGAAGGTGTAAGATTGGTACCAGAATGTTTGGTCGCTGACATGTTTCTACTGTTCTGACACAACAAGTAGCTGGCATCAATTGCAAAACCAAAAAAACAATCACCAAACTCAAAACTTCTGCTGGGGTTGGTTTTCTCACCCCTTTGTAGAAGATCAACCCCCTTGTTAAGGTTACTTTATCCTATGCAACATCCCTTTCTCTTGTGTGATATGTACCTCTTTGCAGATTTGTCAAATAAAAAAGCACAGCAACATAGCTCTTGAAAACTGCTGTGCACTGTAGGGATGATGTACATCCTAATTGCCTAAGCCTTTCTGCCTTAGTCAGTTCTTCAGTTGGAATCCGATTTGTATATGCTCCATGGAAGAACTGCCTGTGGAGGTGTTACAGAGTTATAAAACCACTGTGCTGTACAGAAATATTCCTAGCAAAGAGGTGCTGTATCAGAAACAAGACATGGATGATAAAATTTTTCACTATGGTCAGAAATCAGCATAAGAGATCTTCCTAATCTGTTTTTTATTGTATTGTCTGTCAGTGGATCTGATCCTTAAGCAATTTCTAGTTATAGGTTGAAGTTTTTTATTAACTAGTTAGGTTAGCTGTTGCAAAAAGGAAGAAGGCTCTTTCCAGGCTTGTGCCTACTCATAATCTGGAATATGAGTTTTTCCTTTAAAGTTTTTAATCCAAGGTCTAGCAAACTGTCACAATGATTTTCTGAAGTAGCATGATGCAAGGATCCCTAATTTGCAAGACTTTGTTTTTGGCTTGTCTGTGTTTAGAATGCTGTCAGCAGTGATTCAGCTTTATACTTTTACAAGAACATTGTAAGTCTTAGTTTAGTCTGCTGCAAAAATCTAAGTATTATGAGTACAAGGACTGTTAATATGCAAAACCTTTCACGTTTTGGAGTAATTTATATATGAAATCCTTTACATGCTTCTGGCTTTGGGGTTTTGTTGGTTTCATATTTTGTTTTTTAAATTAGCCTCAGAATAAATATAATTTCTTAAATAATTTTTTTAGGGGAAAAAAGGTTCATGCACTTAGGTGTTAACTTTCACTTTGTATCACTGTTCCTTACACATCATTTTGTGCTTTATGTTGTTATAGATTAAATATGTATTTCCATTGATGTTTTTATCACTTTTACCTGTGGAGTTTGAAAATAACATTTCAAGAAAATGGTTTTATACCATATGGATAAAATATATGCATCTCTGGTTTTAAGAGACCAATAGGTTGGCTTACATTTGTTCTCTCAGGACAGGTGCCTGATAATGTTTGAATGGTAAAAAAGTGATTGTGAATAACAAATAGGAGATGTTGGGGTGGTGTAGTAAGTGCAGCTAATAGCAAGGACTGCTCTAACCTTCCTGTGAAAAAAAGAAGCAATTGAAATAGCTAATTGAAAGATGAAGTAGAAAGATAACTTTATTTTAAAATGGCTAGTTAAACTCTTCAGCTAAGGAAAATATCCAAATTTTGGTAGAAAAACTGACTAAAGAGAATAGTACAGAATACTGCAACTAAGAAGTGGTAATCCCAGGCTGATCAGTTAGGAGAAATAACAAATTTGAAAATGCAAATCTGGCGAAATTTCCAGCAGCTAATGAAATGTTTGTGTTAAAAAAATCAGAAGCTTGTACTGATTATTGTAGGGTATAATAGAAGTATTTCCAAACCAATGCATGCTTACATTATGTTTTTTTGGAACATTATAATTTTATTGATTATAGAAAAAAAGTGAAGTTATACACAGCAGCCATGGGAAACTAGCAACAAACTGTAACTCTTAAGACTGCTGTCTTGTCACTGGCATTTCAGAATCTGTTAAACCTATTTCTTTTTACTCTGAGAGCTCTGTTCCAATTTTTTTTCTTCCTTACTGTCTTTCTTTGCTTCTCTTAGGTTCGCAAATTTGTGGCCAAGGACAGTGCAGGGCTTCGTATCCGTAGCCACCCTTCCCTTCAGAGTGAGCAGATAGGCATAGTGAAAGTCAATGGATCCATCACTTTCATTGACGAGGTAATCAATAAGACATTCCTGTTGAAAATTGGGCTAAGATGTAAAGGTAATTCATGCAAATAATGGGGTTTTTTCCATATTTAGATGTTGACATACACAACTTACGATCATAAATTGCAAAAATCTAAATTTACTAATTTAGTTTTTCAAGCTGTCATTTCCTTTAATTTACTTACTTCAAAACGTGTGTAACAAACATTTGAGATGGATACAAGGAAAGAAAATTCCTAGAGTTCATCTTACAGTAATACCTCTTAAGATTTAGCTTTTCACTACTTAACTATTTCACTACTTACTATAACTCTACACAAAAATTTAGATGTAGATGTCCTTCTCAATGCATCTTTCACTTAGAGATCTGAAAGATCACTACTAGTATGTTAGACTACTCTGCATGTATTTTTCTTAACATATAACTTCATATGCAAGGAATATTTTTGCCATTTACCAGCAGTGGAAAATACCGTCATACCAGCAATGGAAAAATGAGAAGTGGGGCATTTATAAAACTTATGAAGGCTTGACTTTCTTTGCTCTTTTATTTCAAAGCAGTTCTTATTACTGCATGATCCAATTTAAATTTACCTTCACACCTTGACTTATAAAAAGATGTGCTTCCCCATTGCTTTGGAATTCTGATTTTGTCAATATTCCTCTTTATGTCTACTTATGTTGTATCAGCATTGTAAGGCTCATTGCTTCTTTGCTGCTGTTGTCTGCCTGAAGTCTGTTAATCCTTGCTAGCTACAGAACAGTTACAGGAGGGCGTGGCTCGTTCTTGTTGCTTGTTTCCCATAGATCCACAATGATGATGGTGTTTGGCTGAGGCTGAATGATGAAACAATAAAGAAGTATGTTCCTAACATGAATGGTTACACTGAAGCCTGGTGTCTGTCTTTTAACCAACATCTTGGCAAGAGCCTTCTGGTACCTGTTGACGTAAGTAAAAGGTGCCTTTGAAAAATATCCAAAAGTACACTCTATCCTCATTACAAGACTTTCTTTAATTAAGGCTGCTAAAAGTCCTGAGGTAAACAATATTTCACTTATCAAATACACTTTTATACATGTTTGCATTTTGGAGGGCTGCTGTGTAATGAGGGTGGAGTGTAGAAAGATATGAGGCTTTTTATGTTGAAACCTCTTCTCCTGGAAGAGAAACAGAAGTGCAGGGACTGCTGTAACAAAAGTGGAATAGTATTGATTGTGGTCTGCACCAGCTGTTTCTTATGCTAGATGGGATTGTCTTTGAAGTGGTCCACTGGTGCCATGATTTCAGAAGAGGCTTGCAGCCTTCAGTGAATCAATGTAATTGATGCTTTTGAAAAAACCAACCAAAAAAGTTCTTTAGGCTCTGGGTTTTGTGCATGTTTTTTGTGAGTTTTGTACCTGAATCCTTGAGTTACCACTTCATTAGTTAATCAAAGAATCCCAGGGCTTCAAGACAAACATTGAATTTATAATAAGAGAAAACCTAATTTATTTGAATAACTTTAATGGTGATCATAATCACTACGGTTTAAAGGTTATGCCTTTTCTGATAACTAATTAATTTTTTTTTTAAAAATGTGAAAGACAAAAAAGGAAAAACTGTATTAGCTAAACCAGTGTTTCTCAAAAAATTCTTGAAAATGCAGGCCTTTCTGGCTCATCTGTTTTCATGCATTCCCTGAGTGGACAATATCTTGTTTTCTTCTGGGAAGAATGTGAGAATTAGATCTAGTTGATACTGATATTTAGATTTGATTTATCATCTTATCTGAGTGACTTGTGCTGATATTGAAGATAGCTGAGAGCTATTTCATTAAATTAAACACTGCAACCATAAATATCACGCTGTTCATGTTTTTTGGTAATACAAAAACTGAGTGAAATTGGGCTAGTTGCTAGTAGCTAAATCTGGAAATTCATAATACCCTGTGGCTGTTCTGCCAGACATTGTTACATGATGTGAATCAGTCTTCTTGTCTACAAATTATTTGTCGATATATTTCTATTTATAGATTTCTTTCAATAGAGTCCTTGTTTGGGAAATTATTTTAATTTTGCATTTGGGAAGCAAATTATTTCTGTACTCAGAAATCAGTCACTCAAATATGACTGTCATCACAGTGTTTTTCTAGTCTCTTGTAGAATATTTGAAAACATGAAAAAAGTTAGATTGTTTAAAATTTTGCCTGGATTTTTTTCCCTTAGAAATTGGTAGCTATTATAAAATTGCTGTATTATACTTCCATGAAATATTAATATTTCTGTGCAGTAGTTGTGCAGCTCACCCATGGTAAAAGTGAGTTCATCTTAACTAGGTAACTAACTTCAGTAAATGTTGTATCTCTAGATGGGTATTATAGTCTGGTAGATTTTTCGTAGTTGTGTGGTTTTTTGGGGGCTTTTTTGTTTAGCTAATCTTCAATATCTTTTTACTTGTTGAAAGGAATATTTTTGAGCTCAGCAGTTTGTCTGTGCTTAGCAAGAACTTATTGGTTAGCATATTTCATACAGTTCTGGTATACATGTAGTTCTAGGGAAGAGCATATGCTGTGCTCCTTGAGAGAAGCCTGAAAAGGAATGTCTGCCATGAATAACTGAACACTGAATCTTGACAATATAATTTTGAGAAATCAAATTTCCTGTGAATATGGAGGTGAGGTACAATCAAATGTGAGGAACAACATTCAGTTTTCAAGCTTTTAATTCTCTGTGTCTATAAAGTTCAGATAAAAGATTCTCTCTTGGTTTTGTGGGTTTTTAAACATTATTGTGAATTAGTTTTGTTCCCATTTAGATTATTAGAAGCTGTTAGATATGCTTAATTACCTTTAGTGTTGCCAGTCACATCTCTTGACCGACATAAGTTAAAAGTCACGTGCTTTCTTAGTGTCTGCTCTGTGGCAGCCAACATAGCAAAAGGATTATGAAAGCAACTCTTCAAACAATGCAGGCATGTGCAAGAAACATGTTTTGAGATAATTTCAGAAAGGTTTCCTTGCACGGCTCTCATTTTCAGGTTTTTAAGAGGATTTAGCATATCCCAAAACTATTTGATTTCATTATGACAATATATAAGCAGTAAGATTTGCTGGTTTGATTCATAATAAGAAGAAAAAGGAAAAAAAAAAGTTTTCTAACCTTTTCTTTCTTAAAGGTGACAAAACGTAAGTCAAGGTTCAGAGGCTGACTTTTGAATGCCTTAAGCCTTTACAGCATTCTAGTCTAGCATGTACTGCTTTCTTACTAGATACTTCCTCTGCACAGATACTGCTTTCTTGGTGGGAAGTCTTAAAACCTTTTTTATGATAATGACTAGGTTGAAAATATTTCAAATTATACCTTTTCTCTCTGAATTGTCCAAAAAAAAGGACTGTTTGTAAGCTGTCAAATTTGAATTTTGCAGTCCTCTAGAGATTATTGACTTATGTCAAAAAGGATGTTCAATTAGGTAATAAATGCTGAAGTTTTGTTAGATTTAATTGTGATATAGTTTATATCTCCTCAGTCCTGTTATTTTGAGTAGCTGAATGACATGATGAGCAGAATGCAGTAAAAGAAATTGTGACTGTATGAGATTTTTTGGAGCCAAGCTGTTCAACCAGGTCTGGCCTGATAGGAAGACTGGAGAAAGTCTCCTGTGTGACTGAAAATGCAAAGGGAAAATCAAATGCCTGAGTTAGGCTGTGAGTGTGCAGACTTCTGATCTTCAATTGCATTGCTTTTTCATGTTTAAATATACAGCCTTTTTATAATCAATCTGTTAAGTAAATAAAATTTCTCAGTACATTTTAGAAAACATGTAAAAACTTCATTTAAAAGTTTTAGTTATACTGTTTCTTCACTGTACTACGGAACAGTGAGCAGGTGAAAAACAGTACAGATTCTCAGCAATATTAATTGTGATCTCTTTCCATCTTGGTGTGTATTTTGTATCTGCATTTTATATATGTTTATTAGCATTAACTAGGTATTTTATGATAAAGCAAACACTGAATATTGTGAATCTCATAAATGCACTTTCTCTATTTTTATCAGAGCTATTAAGATGAGTAATCATAGGAAAGGAGAAATCCATGGTAGTTAGCAGGTTTTATTTATTTGAGCTCTGGTCATTTACCTTCTTAGAAAGTCTTCAACTCTTCTTCTGTTGCTCTTGTCCTTTCACAAGGAATTACTTTACAACCCCTGATCTGAAATTGTACATCCAATCCATTGTGGGTAATATAATTATGAGATTGTGAATTTAATAGATTGTGACTTTGGATAAGCGATTTCCATCTCTGGTATCTATCTTTCCTTCTGTCTTATGCGTTCAGGTATCTGTTTTTGAAAAAATACTTGTAAAATTCCTTATGCAGAATTTACTACAGTTATTTATTCATGCTTACGCATGGCATTTAGTAGAAAGGTAGAGTGATAAAAACAGTGCACACTAGGAACAAATAGAAATTTATCTTAGAAATTTATCCAGAATTTCTTTTAAAAAATCACATTCTAAGTAGGATCCCATTAGTTCATTTTAAATTTAAAACTTTATAAGAAGGAATATTGTACCCTGATGTACCTAGCTACAAGATTACATTCCCCAACCAGCACAAGCAATCAAGGATTGAGAAACTGCAAGTTTTTTAAACCATTATTGCAATGGAAGAAAGAATCAAAATTAGTATGTAGGCTCCAGTGCTGAATCACAAACTCAGAATGCTGAATGTTCTGTGAAAATACTGAAGGACATTGACAGAAGATTTCTACCATTGTTTTAAGCATGACGGAAAGCAACTGGAGAGTAAGACTGTGCTGGATAAAATGTCAAGATAATTTTTTAAGATTAGTCTTAGTTTTGAAAAATAATTAATGAGGTTTAAATATTTCCTAATGGTCTAATGATTTTTCATGGCAAAACAAATCAATTTTTTTTTTAAATCTCTGAAACTTAAAATTTATTGGGAAAAGTACAAATTTCTAAAATTAGTTTTAGATCTTGGAAAGTAAAGTCTTGAAGGAAAGCATTAATGAAACCTACAGATGATAGCATAAGGGCTAAATTCAAAGCTTCTGTCTAGTAGTTTCTTCAGAATGAAAACTTGGTTCTCAAATAGATGCTTGATCTATTCATCTATACTAGTATACAGTGTTATAATAGCCAGGAAGTTCTCAAGCTCACAGAGCAAAGGGGAGCTTCTAGTTTGATCTTCTTAGTGTTTCTAAGCCAGCATAGTCCCACTTCACTGTTGGTTTCCCTTATATGTTTGACACATAGAGTTATATTATGTGGAAAAATAGATCTTTGGAATGATACCTAAATATTTTAGGTATGGGTAGTCCATGTTTCTCAGTGGAAGTCCATCAGAGCAAAGGAGATGCTGCAAAGTAATTCAATCAGGTGGTTTGAGTAGGTTGGATGCCTATGATGTAAATTCATTAGGCACATGTAGGCTTTTTATAGTTGCTATGGTTTTATGCCAAATTGATAAGCCTTTACTTTGCTTATCTCCCTGTCTAACACCCTCCCACCTTCCCCAATGCCCCAGAGCATCTATCACTAGTGCATAGCTACCTCCTTCAGTTCTGGATAAAGGTACTCAATTTAAAGAACTGCTGGTGTTGTGACAATTTCCCTCTCTTTGTCAAAATGGCAGATAATTTGTATTACTGAACCTTGATGTTTGCAAGCAGTATATAGTAGATCATTTGCTTCTGTCATGTGATAAAAGTGTAGAGTTACTTACTTTTAACATGTTAGTACTTTTTCAAGAAATACAGGTTAAGCATGCCAAGGTGTTTTGTACTTGCATCTGCCTGAAATGATTTACTGCCTTAGCTACTGTTAAATTTTAATGTGGCTGCTGAGCAGGGATATCATTTGATTGCCATATCAGGATGGGATAGGGAATTAGATTTTGATACTTCTGCTCATATAGATGAAATGGGTACTTTGTCAAAGGGATTCCATCATAAATACAATTATTAGTACTGCTATATGTATACTATTCTATTTGACAGAAACAGTGAAAATTTCTTTAAAATTAGTAGGAACTAGCTTATGGAGAAAAGATGGCTTCTTTTCCATGTTTTTCAGTTATTAAAAAATGCTGTCTTCACTGTTTTGTGGGAGGAAAAGTCAAACAGAACAGCAGTGCTTATTTCTGTAGTGTGGGCAGTTGGTTATAAAATCAGTGATGTCTGTCTGGCAGCTGTATTTGGTTTATGATTACTCATAGCAAGCTAGTTAATGCATTGTATGTTTTACAAAACCTATTGAAATCTTAGCAATTGTTCTCCATATAGCACTGACATTTTTGGCTCTGGTAAAAAGTATGATTTTCATGTGCAAACTGGTAAAACCGTGCTGTGCAAGTAAACTCCTTTCAGCAGCAGAGAGCTTAGTCCTTCTGCATCTCCTTGGTTCTGACTGGGTGACAAAAATTCTGTGAGTTGTCCTGCACTGGTTGAAATCATCTTTCAGAACAGGAGACCGTCTCGCTAGAAAACTGGTTTGTGATAGGACCAGCTACTGTTTCTTTGTAACAAAAATGAGATTTTTCTGTGTGTGAAGTCTCAAGCTTTATAAGAGATGTCTGGCTCTTAATTTCAGTAAATGGCATGACACACTACATCCATTTTGAGCTTTTGACATACTAAACTGTTTCTGTGTAATGGATGATTTGCCATGGTGAGCAATGGACTCAGGTGACTTGATTAGGGAAACAAAACTTTCCCCTTTTGCAAAATATTCTACCAGTAAATTTACTTCAGGAGAAAGTTTGCATTGTAGTATCTTGAGCTTCTTCCTCCAATATTTCTTTGTTCCCATTTCTTTGTTGATATATGTCTCTTTTTTTCAAACTTTGTTGCTCAGAATGTCTTTAATGCTAGCCAAGAAGTAAGGGATTTGGACTTTTTTTCATGGACTTCCAAAGCTTTACCCCCTAAGGTGAGTTAAATTACAGGAACAGTCACACTGTACCTCATGTTTTCAGAATGCACCTTATGACTCAACTTTATGCTAAATATTCTTTGAAGTCTGTTTTACTGTGAAGTATTTTTTATAGGAAATAGCAGATTTGCATTCAGTACTTTATCTCTGTCTCTTTCTTCTAAAATGAAAAAAATATACCACGGCAGATTATTGAATTTTTATTAATTCATGAGTAGCACTCTCCTTGTTTAACAAACTAAATCAGAAATTCAGAGAGGTGGCCCAGTAACATAAGAAAGCTTTCATTCTCCTTTAGAGCAGAATTTACTGGTAAAATTTTTTCAGTGTTTGGAGGCTCCACATAAAGTTGCAGCATCTGATACGGTGATATTTGTGTGAGTAAAACCGCAGATATTTAATAAATACTCTGCCCATTCTTAAAGTTTGGGTTTCTTTAATTATTTAATACGGTAATGTTATGTGCATTTAAGCTGTTTAAATTGACTGTAAAAGTGTTTATCTATATACCAGATCTGTAAAGTTTTGAGATGGATTTTTTTTCCATTAACTTTGTAATGAAGACGATAATGTGTTGTGCATTTTGGTTTAGAGTTTTTAAAACTTGTTTGTCCACTGATCCTTTTTCCCCAGAACAGCAGACTTCATTATGTCAAGATCTAAACTAAGTTTAATTTTTTTTTTCTCAAACCAGTTTATCTCAGCTTGAGTTAACTTGCTTTGTAAGTCACATATTTACATAACATAATCATTTTTGTATAAAGACTTCTTGAAAAAAACTGCAGTGTTAGTCTGGGCACAGTGCACAGACTTCCATACCAAAAAAAAAAGCTGAAAATATGATAATTAAAGAGATCAGAGGAAATTACATTCATTTAAAAGTAAATAACATAACCAGAAGTTTGGTTTAAACCTGACAAAAAAAGTATTCTTCTCTTAGCAGGAAGTGAGCTGCTGGAAGGTGTTTTTATGGGAGATTGTCAAGGCAGAAAGTATCAGCATATTCTAAAGAGCATCTCCTCTTGCTGAGCACAGTAGACTGAGTGAGATGAACCACTGGCTTCATCCAGTAGGATGTAGTTTGTAACTTGCAGATGTTTCTTTAAGAACACCTATGACTTCCAGTATAATAGAACTTGCTCCTGCTTCTTACTTGCATTCTTCTGAAATAAATGCACATTTGTTACTCCCATGCCTTACAGTTTTTAGTACAACAGCCTTTCAGTTAAGCTGTTGCTGGCTGAAAAATCTATGCTAATTATTCTCTTCTTTTAATAACTACCACTTTGTTTTGGTTAGAAATTCGAAGTGTTTTCTTACTTCAGGTTTGGATATATATTTCATCAGCAAAAAGTATGAGGTGAAATGAATTTGCTGGCCCTTTTTATTGTCATTATGGAAACAATAAATTCACACTAATACTTACATGTGCATTTAAAAGTCTATGGTATTGCTGTTCCTCTTTGTCATAATTTTGCCTTGACATGTATTCGAACATGAAATAAAAAAAAAGAAGCATGTCTTATGGAGGTAATATTGAAATTCTCTTTCCATAGCCCCAAACTTTTACAAAATTTAGCACATAAAGCAGGAGGAATGAATGTGTATCCTGAGAAATGTTGGCAAGGATGAAGTGAAAGCAGTTAGATTAAGTAATTTCTACCTAATGTTAGATATGAGCTATTATTTTTATATAAATGGTTGCTTTTTTACCACTTCTGCTTTAAGTGTAATGTCAGGAGTAATTCAATTAATGATAGTTAGTTGTTCCACACTAAAATTAGCAATGTAACTAGGATCTCCTTTAGCTTTGAAATTTACCTTTTGTAGTCTTGAAATATTTGTTATCTCAGTAGTTTAAAGGTGGTATTAATAGGTTTTATTCTGTTCTGTTTTGCCTTTTTTTTAATTTCTCAGGAATCTAGGTCTAATGCTGATGATTTTTTCAAAGACCTAAGTTCACACTGCCCACAGGAAGCAGTGATGCAAGAACAAGACATGCCATTCCTTCGAGGTGGACCTGGAGTGTACAAGGTAGTGAAGACTGGCCCATCAGGTCACAACATCAGAAGCTGCCCTAACCTTAGAGGTATCCCAATTGGAATGTTAGTTCTGGGAAACAAAGTCAAGGCAGTGGGCGAGGTATGGATCCTTGTAGCTTCAGTTCATGTCTTCATAGATACCAGTATATAACAGTAGTAACCGCAACAAAAGAATCTGCCTCTGTACAGGTTTGCTTTTTCCCTCCTCTGATAAATACTGGCCTTTGAACTTGGTTGATATCATAAGTACTAATGCAGTCATGTCTTTTGCCTTTTTGCATTGATTGGAATAATGTTAAAATTGCACTGCAGTTACCTGTGCTTGCTAATGTATTTCTGTTACAGTATTCTTTAAAAATTGTTTCTTGATCTACTTTTTTGTCTTATTCTTTGAAAGAATTCTGTTTCATTGACAAAATGTTTTCTTAAGACTTAACCATTTCACTAATTCCTGTTTCTCTGTACTGATTGTACTAATTCATTTAGTTGCTGAACTATTGTCATTGTTCTGGGTTGTCCAGTTGTGGTATTTTATGGTTAAGAAGGGCTTAAGGATGAAGTGTGTCATGCTATTTCCTAAATATAATATCAGGAACAAAATTAATACTCGTGAAAACTTTTCATGTATATTTTGGTATTATAATTCTCCTGTTGCCACTATCAATTAGAAGGTATATTTTGGTGACTATTTCCCTCAAGTTTCTCTTTAGGCTTATGTGGACTTACTGAAGTTGTGGTGTTGGTGTTTTGCTTCTTCTGAACATGAATGGGTCTAAAGTTTTTGGATTACTTCTAAATGTAAATGTGCCATAAATAGGTTTGGTACTTCAGTCTGCCTCAGCCTGTGGCCTTAATTTAAGAAACTTTTTTTTTTTACATTTGCTTTATAATAGAAAGATTGAAATTTGATCTGTTTTCCAAATACTATAAGTAGTTGCTGAATCATACTACTGATTTGTTTGAGAAGTCAATAAATTTTGCTTTTTTATGTGTGTGCATCAGGTGACTAATTCAGAAGGTACGTGGGTGCAAATGGATAAGAACAGCATGGTAGAGTTCTGTGAAAGTGATGAAGGCGAGGCATGGTCATTAGCTAGAGACAGAGGTGGAAACCAGTACCTCCGACATGAAGATGGCAAGTGGTTGTTTTATTTTTGTTTTTAATTAACTTAGAAAAAAATAAGCAGTCTAAACAGGAGAAGTAAAGAAGGATCTGAGTTTTGAACAGGTATAACATTAGCTTATGTATTTTCACTTTAGTTATGTTGCTCAGTCAGACTTAAAAGCTTTTATAAAGATTCTTTAAATGATTTTTTTAAAAAACAGTTAAAATATCTCCTTACGATTTCTTCCGTGCTGGTTATGGTAACGGTCAATAATTTTAACTGTCTTTTTTTTTAGCTCTCTGCGTAATTTTTATGCGTCTGTTTTACAAAAGGTGTCTTCATGAAAAGCTTTGACCTCAGCAGTCATATTCTGCTGGTGTTTTTAGGTCACACTTATTGTCAGCCTCTTATTTGTTCATTTTAATAGACTCTTTGCCATTTTTTTGGTTTTTGCATTTAGGGCTGAAATTCATTTCACACATAGATACTCTAACAATTATCATCACATTACTGTATTAGAACAAAGCGATTCCTTGCTAAAACAGAAGTATTTTCTGTAGACTGTTGCAGCTTGACTTTCAAGTATAAAACCTTCTGCAAAGAAGGGAGTTTTTCATTAAATATATAAATGTTTACATAATACTTTAAACACTTCCTTAGAAGTCATAGCTTTTCTATTTTTAGTTGTGTGATAATGTCAAGTGCTGAGGTGCTCAAATAGCCTAAGTAGATTGCAGAAACTAAATAATTGTGAATTGGAACAGTACCTTATTGTTGAAAGCACATGTATTCAATAATAGGGTTGATAAATTCATAATTTTCTATTTTTATACAGGGTTGTTTCCTTTTCCAGTAGAAAATAAATTCTCTGAAATTAATCAATTAAGCAGTGTGCAAAAATTTCCATTCCAGAGTGCTTATTTTGAGAAATATGTTTGAGTAACTTGACAGTATTTGGCATTTTTAAATAGTCTTTTCATCTTCAGTAACTGACCTATCATTTCATATTGTCTTAAATTTCTCAATGTGTGTGGTCTAAGAAAGAATTCACAAATCAGGAAGCCTTTAAACAAGACCCTTGTTTGAAGGTGTGTCTTTAAATTCTTGATATTTATGCACTGTTACTGAAGGACATCTTCAAATATAGCTCTCACAGAAAAACAGAAATGCAAATTCCAGGCTTTGAGGACAAAACTCTGCAATACAGCTCATAGAAATACCATCTTAGAAACTTCCTGATCCGAATCCCATGCCTCTGTATACCAGTTTTTAATTTTTTCCACATGAGTCTCTTTTTACAGGTATGGTCAAGATGGATGCCTCTTGTGCATCTAGCTAAAGTAGTTTATTCAGTTGCAGTGCAACTACTGAGATTTTTCAACCTGTTCTAGGTTCCTAGTGCACCTGTAAATGTGCATGTGCCATGTAAAATTTAGTGTGCTTAAGCCATATCTGAAGGTTATTTTAAATTGATTGTTTTTATTTGCCATGCAATTATTGAGAAATAATTTATCACCAGTTTCAATGCTTTAGCTAGAGGGAAATAATAAGGATCTGCAGGAGCTCTAGCTAGATTTGCAAATGTCTATTTTTTATGCATGAATAGCACTGTCTTTCACATTACATTCATATTTTCATTATTTAATAAAATTATAATTAAATTCCCATAATGAGGTAGGATTTCTGTCAGACAAGGCAAAAGTCTAAATAACTGGATCTGTTAGCCAGGTATCTAGTTAAAATACTACAGCAAGATCTAGAGTAGCCTCTGATTAAAAAATTCTAGATCCTTGCTTTTGTAAACTGACTTTAAATTTCCAGCTTTCTCCCTTGTAATTTGTTTTTAACTTGAATATGTTATGTGAAGTTTGTACTCTGAAATACAGTTTCGTCCTGAAATGCAGTTTTTTAAAAATTACTTTTTGAAGAGTTGATTTTTTTTTTTAATCTAATCCATGTTAGTTTTAGTGTATTGACAAGAAAAAAAAATTTCAAGGTGCCAGCTCAAGCTTTTAAACCTGCATTTGGGATATTTCTTCTGAATGCTTTCTTCTTATCAGTTGGAATGGTATTTTTGACCACATTGCTAGTAATTTCTCTGTAAATCTAAATAGTCAAGTGGATTCTGTCTCATTTATTATAATTCTACTGTAGTTTTGAATATTATTAAATACTTCAGGTTGGTTTGGGTTGGAGGTCGCTTTAGTGTCTTGCAGAAAGCAAAATTATAGTGCACATTTACAGATACAAATAAATGTGTCAGGAAAAAATGTCTTGTGTCCCATGAACTATCGGGGATAGCCAAAAGGAACTATTTATTTACTCTTGAGTTTGCCACTATGAAAACTATCCTTTCTCCACCTTGCTTTGTCCAAGGGATTTTAACAATTTCTATCCAAAGAATAAACACTGCTGAATGATGTTATTGGAAAAAAACAAGTGTCAAATAATGGCATAGCTGGCAGCAACTCAGTCAAACAAAAAAAAGTCTACATGGTATTAAGTCCTCTGTCTTTATATTTTAAGAGCATGAGTTCTAAAGAGCACATGTAGGTTTTTTTGACGAGAATTTAGTCAAGAGGAAGAGTGCTATCAGTGGAAATAAATATCACTCTTTTGCTTTGTGACTCATCTTTCTAAAGTAAATCTGTTACTGAGAAGTCTAACTCCTAAGTGATGTGGTTTTTTTACAGAGCAAGTCCTTCTAGATCAAAATGTGCAGACTCCTCCTCCAAGTCCTTTTTCAATACAAGCTTTCACTAAGGGGACAAGCTGCAGTAATGGACAAGGGTTTGATTATGGCCTTGGAAATAACAAAGGTATGTTTTTGCACTCATTTTTTTTTAATTATGTCTATCTTAACTTTGCTTATGTTTTATTACTCATTTTTTGCTTTTTTAAGCACCAGAGGTCCTTTCGAAAGTAGTAGTATAACTAATTGTATGCTGATAAAACTGCTTTTTTCTCCTTTATTTTCACTCAGTCTTAAGTATTCTGTATAAAAAGGATGAACGAAGATTTGGAAGTTAATTCTGGATTTCTGTAGTGGAAAACTGAAATGCTGAAGTAAAAAATACATGTAAAACAAGATTAGAAAACTATGATTTAGAAAGCACATGTTTTTAAAAGTCTAGAAACATATGTCATCTGTCGTGCTAATTTTTAAGTGCCTTTAATGGGTTGATAAGATGAAACATGCCATTTAAAAATTGTTGTGCAGTTATAAAAAGGAGTTGTAAAACTGAAATTACCTTCCAGTCACGTGGATACCAGTTACAACTGCTGGGAAATAAATAAAATCTAGTTTCTTTTACTGATATAAAATAGTTGTTTCTTTTCATCATGGCTTATTTTGTTGACAAGATCTAAATACATTATATAAATACATATATGTGTATAAAAGGCATCAAAATAAACTCAATCTGCATGCCTTCTGTTCATTTCTAGGTTAGTTCTAGCAGATTTAATAATACAGAAGGGATTTTCCTTGAGGCAGAGGTTCTTGAGAAATATTCCTGAAACATGGAGCTCTGTCATTGTATTCTCATATTGTCATTGTCTATGCCACTACAAATAGGGGCCTAAGGTGTGCTGTGTGTTTTTTAGCACCAGTATATATTTCTTCATGGTATCCTAAATAAAAGAACTTAAAACTTATTTTAAAGGAGAAAATATTAGGAAAATAATTATTCCTAAATAATCTAACAGCATGAAATAATTTTATATCATTTTACAGTGGTTTACTGTGTAAAGAGTGGTTCATACTTGTCCATGCATTGTTATAGGAAACCCTCTTTTTTGGACAAAGGCTAGATAAGCATTTTCCTTTTGTTTTATAGAGCCTTGTAAACCTCCTTTTCCCAGTTCATCCATACTCATTTCAGAGTAATGGTGGAATCACAGAAGTGGAAGTATCTAAGATGTGAGGCAGTATCAGAGCTTGTCTCTCAATGTCAATTGTGTAATAATGCAGAAATATTGTCTGTTCTTTTTTCTGCAGAAACATATTAAGACAGCAATTTTTTTCTTCTGTGTTGTCCAAAGATAAAATCTTAGAGATGAATATGCTATGTTAACACACATGCTGATTTCTGAAGACATTGGGATTCTCTTCACTATATCTTAAGCAGTTTCAAAGGTGTTTCTTTGGGATAGTCCAGTTAGAAAACATTTGGAAGCTACTTCTGGCATTGAATTCCATACTATTTTGTATGCATTATTTTCTCAACATACCCTCAAGCTGTGATGTTTAGCGTGAATGAAAAACTCAGCTAGATGTATTTCCTTCTGAAATGCCCAAGAGTGAAGAGTTGTTAGCAACTATATTGAGATAATAATGGTCTTACTTTCCCAAAAATAGAATTCTTCAGCTGTACCATTACTTATATGCAGTCCTTCTGTATACTCAGGTCTAAGAAGCTTTGAGTTTTGTGAAAAATAAATAATGGAAGGTACAGGCATGATCTCTTAGGGGAATTTCTGAAGCAAGCACTTCCTTTGGAGAGGCTTGTTTATTAAAAGTACTTCTATAGGAATGCGCTAGTTTTGATTAAAAATCAGTCCCATCCAAAGTGTTTCAAAATGTCTAATCAAATGTGAAGATCCCAATAATAGGTGTGTAGTTTTACACTAGGTAACAGAGTTTCGTGCTGTAAAACTGTTGAATTTAGGTTTTCAGTATTACTTGCAAGAAAGAAGACTTGACAAAGAATCTGTTTGATTTAGCTATGTCTTCTCTCTTCCAGCCTTTCATGTTACAGGCAGTTTTTTAATATTCTTCATAATTGACCCTACCCACCTCCATATTTGATTGTTGTGAGCAGATGACTTTCAGCTTCTCAGATATTCTTCCCTTTAAAATAATTACTCATTTTAGGAATTAGGCACATTGCATTTGAGAAAAATAGTTTGTCAGACATGTAAATCACAGAATTGGGGGTTTGGAAGGGACCATAGAGATCCAAACCCCCCTAAACCTGGTTGTTCAATCACTTCTAGGTTTTTAAGGTAGGAATGATTGCTGCTGAAGTACAGATTCCAGAAGTTTTTAGGTATGCTACTTCCAAAACAGTGAAATAAAATTGATTCATGGATTCCTGTAGATGATTATTTAGAAGGGTATTCCAGCTATTTTCTGGTATTTTTGTCTTCTTAATTTTTAACCCAAAATATCAAGAAAACTTAGGAGTTCTTAGGTAATACTGGGTTTGCTACATCTTCTGGTCTTTCTCTATTTCCTTAAAAAGACCATTGATAATAATCCAAAAATTTTGTAAATTCTGTAAGTTGTAAATTCTGTTAGCTGCTAAAGTTTTTTTACTAGGTTTTCTACAAAGCTGTCAAAATATAGATTGGAATTTGCAGAATAAAGTAACCATTGTTAGGAGTTGCCTGGTGATGGTTTAAATCTGAGATTCTCTCAAATTCCTGGTGTCTCCTCCCTCATTTTACTAAGTATACTTCAAGTTAAAACATGGTGTGGCCTTCTTACTGAGGCGTCATGTATTTCTAATGCTCACATAGAGTTTTTTGAAAATTGGCATTCAGAAATTACAACTCTTGTTTCTAACATGCTAGTTTCTTGAAGGCCTTCATTTGCCTGCCAGCAAATGTAGGCTGTTCTTCAGAAAACCAGTTCCAGTTCTTAAGTGGTACTTACAGATTTTTTAAATTACCTTCAATCTGACCTCAAAAAACAGCTTGACAGAATACTTTAAAAAATATTTGCAAAAATGAGCAAATATTTACCAAAGCATTGGCACAGAAATACATTTGCCAAAGCCTAATTACATGTTAGCTTTCCCTTCTCATCAGTTTTTCTAATGTTTTTTCTGCATGTACTGTTGCATGTGTGTATTATTGTAAATGCTAGGGATTTCTGTTTTTTTCTTTGGCTGCTCTTCATTTTTTAGCAAGGCAAATACAAATCTCTATTTTGAAATGTTTAAAATAATTGCAGTAAAATATCCATGATCCTTAAAAAACAGTAATTTTATTGCCATGCATGGAGTCAGATTTTTATGTTTAGCCACAACCAGAGTTGTATGTGGCTAAATGAAGTTTATGAGCTTTTTCTATTATCATCATTTAAACTTTGAGTGCCATTTTGCTCTGCCTTTCTGGAGAATGCCAGGTAACAGGTTGTAGTTTTGACTGTTTTGCCCACTACAGGTGACCAACTGAGTGCCATACTGAATTCCATTCAGTCACGGCCAAATCTCCCAGCTCCTTCCATCTTTGATCAAGCTGCAAAACCTCCCTCTTCCCTTGTCCACAGTCCATTTGTGTTCGGACAGCCCCTTTCCTTCCAGCAGCCTCAGCCACAGCTTCAGAGTAAGTTTGTCAGCCTTACCTGCCTCATCAGTCCATTCCTGCAGCTTTGACATTGCTGTTCTCAGTTGCTTGCCAGCTGCTAATCATCCCACAGCGCACCTTTCTGGTTTTGTTTTTTTAAGCTTTTCCATGATTCAGAAGCATGTGAGGTAATGCTCCCAAAGAAGTATACTTGTTCAACTTTAATTTTTATGTTGACAGTATTTTGGGTTTGTATGTGTTCTTCACTGTAGACAAATCATGACGTTCATTTCCAATATTTTATGCAACACTGGTTTATAATTAAGGTAAATGTTTCATGTAGTACAAAGTGTTGATAAGTCTTTACTGTAGTAAATAGGTATTAACTTTTCTTACTTCCTAAATTTTTATTTTTGTCATTGCTCCTGACTTTAGGGATGTAGCTGGACAGTGGGAACAACTTGGCACTATTCATAAGAAATGTTTTGTTAGTTTTCTGTTGGGTGCTCATAGGATTGGCACGGTAATGCAGGTTTGCTCGTTGAGGTGAATATCAGCTAACCTGATACTGATGGGAGGACAGGAAACTGTTTTGATTAATGAAAACGAAAAGCTCAGCATTCATGATGATAGCTGATACTGCACTAAATTCTCTCTTGCAAGCAGAACAGTTACAGCACAGATCACAGGAATACTAGTTTATCCCTGTCTCCCACAAACTGGGTCTCTGGGGTGCCTCAGCTCTTTCTTGTTAGTCAGTTCAGTGTCTGGGTATATGCAGTCCTGCATCTCTCCAGCTCAGTTTATTGAAGTGCAGTGAAGTTCTTCATGTGAGAGCTAGGTTAAGATTTTTAATTTGCTTTTACAAGGACTGTCCAGAAGTATTTTGACTGCAATCTTCTGTAGTTTTGCTGGACTTACACCAACATCCTGAAAGAAGAATATTCCAAACTTCACTCAGATAAAACAGCTGATTGCCAGTGGCATCAGCACACTCTCATTGAGAATTTGTCAAATATTTATTCTTTCCCATCACTTTTAGGAGGTTTTTTTCCTACTATTCAGAGAGATAGTTACTCAGCTTTGCATCAAAAATAACCCTAATTGTCTTGTTTCAATTTTCAGAGTATTTTTCCTTTAGCACTGAGACCTATATTGTATGAAAACAAAAGTATCATTTTTGACTGCCCAACAAAATCTTGTTCAGTGCATTTCTGTGTCCAAGACGTGTAGATAAACTGTTCAGTGTTCTACATCTGTGCTCTGTGTTTTAATAAGGATCCAATTCAAATGGAAACTTTTTTTGTTTTTTGTCAGGTAGCAGGGGAACACTGGTGGTCTACCAAATAAAAAAAATAATGAAAGAAGAAAATTTTTTCAAATTTGTGTCTGATTTAGGATCTTAACTTAGTATAAGGTCTCAACTAATTTGATTACTTGCACTTCCAAAAAGGCAAAAATTGTCGACCTGAACTGGTGCACTGACTCTGATTTGATACAAGGAGTGGTTTTTTTTCTAACAGTTTATTATCCAGTGTCAGGTTTGATGCAAATAATGTAAGCTATTCATAAAGGAGAGAATTATTAACATATTTGTTTTCACAAAATTTAAAAATAATATGGGAGATTTGTTTAAACTTCCTTAGGCTTTTGCAAACTTGTTCATCCTCCATTTCAAAGTTCATTCAAATTCAGCATATTGTCAGGTATGCCTGTAAGACTATATCCATATACTTGTTCATTTAATAGTTTATGCAGTTATATTAGAACTGTAACAAAAACTTTTAAGTATGCAATTTTAATTCATTATTTCTAAATCACTTTACAGCATCCTTTTACCAAACATGTAATTAAAAGTTAAATCCATTAAACAACGTATCTTGAGTCCATATGAAGTTAATTGAATTTTTGCCCTAGTCATGCTTAGTTTTAGTTTCCAATTATGTGCTCCATTCTTAAGTGCTTCCTGCAGTAAAGTTATATTTTAAAATTAAAATGAATGTTTATAGTCAATATACTGTTAAGTATACTGTTAAATTAAATGGACCAAAGATGGTCTAATAGTTGAAATAAATTATGCCAACCTAGATTTCCCTGTCTGCAGAGGTTATATACTGAATACCAATCTGAATTGCAAGTCAACCTTAATAGTTCAGTCTACTGTTTACATTTTCTGTTCTTCCTCAGATATCTCTACCCCTGGGGAGAAATTTAGTTTGGAAGCATAATTCTGAGGAAAGCTGAATCCTGCTGAATACCCTCTAGAATTATTTCCTTAATTTAGATTTTTATAATAGGAAGAAAAATCTTGATCTGATATAAACATACTTTGTGCTGGTGACAGATTATAGTTTTTCTTAGAAGTGTTTGTAGGTAGTTGGTTTATCAGGAGATTTTTCTGTCCTTGAGGTTTTGTTTGTAAATTCATTTAAGAAAGAAGGAAAGGACTTGTCACAACCTCTTATCCTCCAACACAGTGTGTGGTTATTTTTTTTCAGAAATACTACAGTTTGGGACCGTCACCTCCTGAGATATGATGCTTGAAGAAATAAATAGTGTCTCTGTTACTCCTTTCACATCATAAATAAGTAACAACAGCACTCTGTGTTATATCAAAGAATTTGTTACAGGAGGGATATTAGAAAAAAAACAAAAGGGAAACACTGTTACTCAGTTTTGTGTTGCTTGCTAGAACTCTATGAAGGGCTGATTGTCCTGCTTAATTCCTTTGCTAATTTTCAGAAAGATTATTTTCTTTTTCACAGAGACAGACAAAATTAAGGTACTCTTGCTGTTTATTTTAATTCTTTGTCAGTCTTGTGTGCAACTAAAAGGTCAGAAAAGGTAGAAGAGCTGGCAAAACCTACCGGGAGTATTGACTTGGAACCTTAGCAATTTTTTTCCTTTACGATCACAAGTTTATTTATGTTTCTGCCTTGGATATTTGGCCAAAACAGGCTAAATTGTGCAGCCTGCTTATGCTTGCTTCTGACAAGTTTGTAAGATCATCAGTAACAGGTTTGCTTGTGACTGCACACTCCAATAGCCACAAGGTTATTACTGGTTGCTTGATTTATTTGTTGATGAATTTTGTTAAAAGCAGAGAAGACTCAAATTTCTGTTTGAGTTCTGAGTGTCAGGGAAGTGTGGAAGCCTAGAGGGTCATGGAAGATCTTGTTTCTCAACCTTCCGCAATATGTGCTGGGTCATAAATCTCCTTAGATCTCCATCCATTTTAGATGGCAAGTGTGGGTAGCAGGATCTTGGCATGTTGTCAAGCATCAATTACCAAAATTTTATGATTGGCTGTGGAGCTCTGAAATTAAGGAGGGAGGTGTGAGATTTTGCAGTCACTAGTGTTAGATCTTAATGCCATGTTTCTTACACCTGAGTTGATGCTGCAAATGGTGAATGGGCTAAAAGTCTTTGGACCTCTGTGCCTTCCAATATGTTAACCCTCTTAGAGTGCAGCCCCAGCTGGTCCAGGCAGAAGCTGCAATGCTGAGCTGCTGTTCAATGCAGTGTCCTGTCAGGCCACTTCCTTTCCAATCCATGCTGCAGAGATGCAGTCCAACCATCCATGGTCAGCTCCTGCCATTCTTGTCAGGAGTTCCTTGATACATCCCTTCAGTTGATCATCCCTTGATCATCCCTATCAGTTTCTTTTTGGTTTTGGTCCTTTCCCATCTAGATGCTGGTAAAATTGTATTTAGAACCACAGTGCTGCTCTGCATTTTCTAAAACTGTAGAGGGGACACAAAAGACCAGCATACATATGGAGCACATAACATGTCTCTTGGTAATGTTTCAGTGAAATGAAGGGAGATAGGCATGGTGATCACTTCTGTGTGACTTAGTCATCAGTTAAACCAATGACAACTGGTCTAATTTGCAGCATCTAACTGGTTTTTTCAGATGCTGAGTATTACCAAGGCATGATCCTGAAAATTTGAGTTTAATTAAATGGTCTCATAACCTAGGCTTTTCAGATTCTGTAGGCAAGGGTACATATGAAAGATGCATTTGGCCCAGTCAATCCAAAACCATCCTCAGGGGGCTGGTATGGTAAGGGTTGAGGAAAGAGTACAAATTGTATCAAGTGTTATTTTAGAACTAATTTCCTCATATCACATCTTCAAACGTTGAAGTTACAAGTTAGAAGAGTATAGAATTCTTTTTATCTACCTTTCTAGCACAGGAATGCTTCTTTCAGTTAATAAACATATGTGGCTCAAGTGTTAATGTTCTAAACCCCAGCACTGGTATAGAATATTGCCAATATTTTTCTCATGATACCATATTTCAACTTTTGCTTTAATTCATTCACTCATACCCCTACTTTAACCATACTGAGTACTTTCTCCTTTTTTTAATATTCAAGCATTTTTTTACTTCATGGAAAAATAATTTCTAAAAAAGGTCCAAGTCCTGCTGTCAGTATGACATTTAGCATTTTCAGGAGGTGAAAAAAGATACATTGATTGCAGTGCTTGAGAAAATTCAGCTAACAGCTGTACTGTAGTTTCCATGCCAGTAAAACTGAGTGAAAGAATAATACATAGTTTTTAAGATGCATCTATTGCTTAGCAGCACAGCAAAGCTGGGTCACTGCTTTCCTTCATAATGATGCAGAAAAGCAGTGGCATTTCTGAAGAAACTTGAACTTACCTCTGTTTTCCAGTAACATTTTGTGATTGTTACAGAGTTTGTTTAAAGAAGACTCACATGAACCAGTTAGTGGTATGTCTTGCTACCTAGGTTTCCTCAGAGGAGGTAGGCACAACTGTTAAAAGATCATCCTGCTGTAGAAATGGAATTGCCTCTTACGTCTCCATATGGGGCAGCTTTTCAAGCTGGAGCTATTTCCATGTTGGAGGAAAGAGTTACTAAAGACACTGTCACAATAAAATGGCTCATGAGCAGGCCTTGCCTGCCTTCT
Source organism: Oenanthe melanoleuca (assembly GCF_029582105.1). Lineage (NCBI taxonomy): Eukaryota > Metazoa > Chordata > Aves > Passeriformes > Muscicapidae > Oenanthe > Oenanthe melanoleuca. Next base: position 65,287,529 of record NC_079333.1, on the reverse strand, counting down.
ATTTCCAGTCTTTGTAGTCTTTGTTTCAGAAAGAGGGAGTCCTGATCAAAATGTTGGTCCCTGAGGCTGTCCAGTTATCCTCGATATACATAGATTGTCATACTCTTGGACCCACAGTCCCCTTGAAATTATTTAATAGTAGTAGTCCATCATTCAACACCAGATTACAACATCATAAAATATAAGTGTTCTCAGACACAGAGTGAAAGAATGAAGGATAAATGTGCATTCATGAAAGTGGATTTCATAAAGATTTTTCTTTAATTATTCCTAGAGTGGAATTCTAGTGTATCAAATTGACATTTTTAGGTTTGCTGCTACTGCTGTTTTGTGCTTCTAATGTTTGTCTTGCTTTTACCTTTAAAAATTTACAGTGACATCCTGTTACTTAGAAGCTATATAGTTATTATTGGATCTCTCCAAATCATTTGTAGGTATCAAAAGTAGGTGATATGGTGTTAAATCTGTGTTGATACAGTGTTAAGAAATCAAGGATTAGTTTCTTTTTTTAAAGGATGAAATTCTTGCATCAAGCAGTTTCTCATTGTAGAGTTTCTAGAACCATAGCTGATTGCATAAGGTAGGAGGCTTGGTAAATTGATGTGTACAAATGAGTAAGTGTAGTATCAGAACAAAAATATATCTTAAATTGTGTAGAGATTGCAATTATTTCTTTTCAATTCAACTACCTTACTCCATTGTACAAAAGGGTGTATCTAAAACAGAGTGTCTTCTAATACAATTACTGTTACAGTAAGAATTTTACTATTTTTTTCAAAGGAAGGAATAGGGATTAGAATTAGAATTAAAAGCAGAAAAAAATAGAACAATTAGAAAACTAAAATTATAGACGAAACAAAAAGTCATTATTTTTCTACAAGTTTCATTTTTGTAGAGCTGTACTTCTGTTTGGTGTCAGTAGACTCTACTGAAATTATCATGGATGACATCAGAATTATTTTTCAGTCAAAATTATTTTAAGAGCTGATAACATTTTTATGTACTGTTGACACTTCTCTGCTGCTAGTTATTGAGGAGCTCATCATTACATAAGTGAAGATTACCAAAACATTGCATTATTGAGGTGCACTCCGTTTTGAAAATGGAGAGTTTTGATGGCTTTTTTTTTTTTCATTTATTGGCGATTAACAAGACTCCAACACAAATGGATGTTCTCTAACTTCCATGAGTGTGTAAATCGATCATTTGGAAGGCTGTATTGACATTCTAAATAACTAATTCCTAAATGTACAGATTAAACGTTAACATTTCAAACCTAGGTTCTGTTCTAACCTAGACACTGCTGTTTTTTATTATAAATCATAAATCTCATCAGCTAGCCCCCATATATTACATTTTTATATCCTAGAAACTAATACTGAAATTGCAGCATTTTTAAATCAAGGAGCTGATCTACTACGTACTACTACAAATTACTGTCTGTCATTTAAAACTGTTGTAGGAATTTAAACACTGAATTCAGAATACATAAGAAAGAAGATGCATAACATTTGAAATGCTTGTTTTTATCTTTGCTGCTTTTCCATTGAATCTGTGCTGCTTCTGTGCAACTGTTTTCCACTGTAGAAACTCCATCCTGCTGCCTTGCTTCTCGTGAGCGTATTTACAAAACTAGTGATGTAGCTGGGCCTGCCTCTGCTATTTCATCTCTCTCTCACAAACTGAAGGGTGGGTATGCATGCCAACATAGCAAGGTTATTCAGATTTTTTACCTGCAAAATGTTTTGGGTTTGTTTTTTTTCCTCCTTCCAATCATTTTCATTTCATTCATGTAATAAAATAATATTTTGAAAGTGAATGTTCAAGTTTGGTATTTGTTGGGAGCTCATCTGATGTAATCATTCAGTGTTGCCTTCCTGAGTTGCAGCAACTCCATGTTACACAATCTGGCTGTCTCTTTGTAAAATGGAAAGTGACTGTTAGTCTAATTTCAAACAGTAGGCAAAAGAAGTATATTAGAAGAAACAGGAAATAAAATCTGGCTTTTTTTTTCCTTTTTTCCTTACAGACAAACCAGCTTGCTATTTTCCTTTGGGAGATTTTTCTTTTTGTGCTGGTACTCTTGAACGCTACTTAGGATTATTTATCTATATGTGCAAATCCAAACCTTTGTTTTTTTTAAAAAAAGAAGATACTTTTGTTGTTAGAAGCCATATTATTAGGCTATAGCTTTTATAAGCAGTTTTGTTCTGTAATATTTTCTGCATTGGTATTTGCTAATCATGCATGTACTTCAAATTTGATACTTTGCTGAGTAGCTTGAAGTGTTCTATGTCTTCTAAAATTATTGTCATCTTTTCACTTTTTTTTTTTCTCTTTTCTGAGGCATTCTGTAAAACTTTCAATTTAAAGTATTTTCTCATCTGGCAGACTTGGAAGAATGTGTATAAAAGTAATTCTAATTTGCATTTCAGAATTTTTCTATGAAAAAATAAGCATCTCAAAATAGCTCATCAGTGAAATTGGTGAATAACTAAGTTGGAATGGTTGAAATGCTTGGACTGATGTTTCTGAAACTTCTTTGTTTTTTTCTTTTAGCAATAACAGTCATTTTATAAACCACAATGTACCGTGTTATTTCTTGCCTTCCTATTACACCTCCACCCTCCAAGTGAAAAACAGTTACAGAACTTGTAAAAATAAAGACAGATTAGACTCTCAAAATTGATTAGGATGATAAATACTTGAGATATTCTCATTATATTCTACTGCTTACATTTGAAGTATTATTCCTGACGGATAGACGCAGTATTTCTTCCCTGCTCAGAAAAATATGAACTTCTGCCATGTCGTGGGAAGGTGGGAGAGTATTCTAACTTTCAGGCTTGTTAAATATCCCAATACTTCACTTTTTCGTGTTGTTCTTAATTTTATTGTAAGGTATTTAAATATGGAAATAGCAAATAAATAATTTTTTGTAACCTGAGGATGCATCTTGGTTGATAAATATAGCTCAAATTTTTTCTAGTTTTTTCTCAGCATTTTTTTAATATTGTGAGAGATAGTAGGAAAAAATTGCATCTATATATATTTCTGGCATAATGGTAAGGGTTGGTAATTTGGAACTGCGTGAAGTTGCTTCAGATCCCATAATTCATAAGAAGTAGACACTGATTTCACATTTTCTAATACTGAAGGTACTAGATAAAAGTCCTAGTTAGCATTAGAAATCAAGGCTTACACTTTAAATATTCTCTGATGAATTGAAACTTTATTTTTTAACAAAGTGTTGCTTTTAACAAATATTCCCAGACAAGTGCAAATAACCTTTTAATATCTAGAAAAGTAAAATATTCCTAAGTACTGTGTCCTAATTCTGCAGGCCTTACTAGGGAAACACTTCTCATGTTTGACTAATGAAAAGCCATTCAGATCAAAAGGATTTAACTCTGTATGCAAGATTTTGCAGTGTCAGGACTTATGGAGAGACAGCTGTATTAACTACTGCATTGCTTGCCAGTAATTTCCGTATTGCTTAGATTAATTTTCAAAATACGATTCTACAAGAGAGACTTGGTTCACAGAGGTATCAGAAGCAGATTGCTATAATAAGCTACTTTTTGCATATACTTGTTTAGTATGTACTTTTACTAAGCTACCTGTAGTTCTTATAGCTCTTATAGTCTTACAGCTCTGTAGATTAATATAATGTGCAAAATCAGTGTGCATAGGAACAATAAATTAGTGCATCAAAGAAGGAGGACATAATTGACCAGAGCTGGCCATTTAACTTAAAGCTTAAAAAGAGTTGGTTTGTTCTTTTTGGGGGATTTTAAGTGTTTTGGTAGCAGAACATGGATAGATTGTGGTCTTTAAAAAGTAGATTCCTCAAATTGTCAATTTGAGTAGTCTTGAGTGTATTTGCAAGCCTCTTGCCCAATTTTCTGTATTTACTTCCTACAATTCCTGACTTCTGAGCATTAAAGAAAATCTGGCAATACATTTGATCTCTATGCAAGTCTCCTGTTGCAGTCAGCCTGTCACATGTTGAGATAATAGATAAATAGTCCCTGGTTTCTGTTGCAACTGTGGTAAACTTAGTTAACTCATGGAATTTTGCCTAAGGATGTAAATTGTGCTTCCTATACTAGTATTTCTTAGAAAGAGTGAGCTGTGCCTTTTGATACCTCTTGTTTCACTGTATCTTTGGAAAAGGAATGTATCAATAGTATTCTAGGGGGAAAAAGATCTCTTCATGTTTCCTCTCATTTTGATGTGGACAGAAGCATGTGTTTGATCTTTATCTTGCGTTCGGGTCTTTAGTCCTTCTTTTGTACTATTGACGGTGTCACTGTCAACACGTAACAATTCAATTATGAAATTTGTACAGGTGACCGGATGAATTTCACAGGAGCTGCTAGACCGATTTCTCCTGCAGGAAAATCAGACATGTCATCAAAACACAGAGCTGACTGCAGGTCACCCAAGCTTGATGTGAGAATGAACAGAGCTGCTGCCGAGCAGAAGAAACCCAGAAATACCGACGGCTTATCCGCCAGCGAGTGCCTGATGCTGAAATCAGATGCTGCAAAGTTGCGGTCAGACTCGCACAGCAGGTCTTTGTCACCAAATCATAACACTTTGCAAACACTAAAAACTGACGGAAGAACAACTCCTGGTCTGAGAGCCGAATCTCCAGGCCCAGGAACCCGGTCGTCTTCTCCAAAGACAAAGACACTCACAGGCATTAGATCTGGTGCTAGTTCTCCGCGATCCTCATCACCCAATGACAAAACTCTACCTCAGAAAGCTCCATCCCCTGTGAAAACAAAGCTCGATCCTCCTCGAGAACGCTCCAAATCAGATTCTTACACGTTGGATCCAGACACCCTTCGCAAAAAGAAAGTGCCACTAACAGAACCTTTAAGGGGGAGGTCCACTTCACCCAAACCAAAAATTATTGCAAAAGATGGAAAACCTGCACCAGAAACTGAAAACAGAGCTCCTTCCCCTCATGTCGTACAAGAAAATCTTCACAGTGAGGTAGTTGAAGTCTGTACTTCGACTACTTTAAAGACTGACAGCATTACAGATACCACCTGTGAAGACAACACCGAATTCAGAAGTCTGGATGATGGTTCTAATAAAGTTCATTTCAGCATTGGAAAAGCACCACTGAAAGATGAGCAAGACATGAGAGCGTCTCCAAAAGTGAGCCGTAAATGTGCTGGCAGGCACACAAGACCCAAAAAGGAAAAATCCAACTTCCTTTTCAAAGGAGATGGATCAAAGCCCATAGAGCCTGCCAAGCAAGCAATGTCACCTTCTGTTGCAGAATGTGCTCGAGCCGTATTTGCTGCATTTCTTTGGCATGAAGGAATAGTTCATGATGCCATGGCATGCTCATCTTTTTTGAAGTTTAATCCAGAACTGTCCAAAGAACATGCACCCATACGAAGCAGTCTTACTCAACAACCTGCAGAGGAAAAAGAAACCAAGCTGAAAAATAGACATTCATTGGAAATATCTTCTGCTCTTAACATGTTCAACATCTCACCTCATGGACCAGATATATCTAAAATGGGTAGCATCAATAAAAATAAAGTCCTCTCAATGTTAAAAGAACCACCTCTGCATGAAAAGTGTGAGGATGGAAAAACTGAAACTACCTCCTTTGAAACATCCAGTCATCACACAATGAAATCCAAGTCTCCTCTTCCATTAACGTTGCAGCACTTAGTAGCTTTCTGGGAAGATATTTCTTTAGCAACTATTAAAGCAGCTTCCCAAAACATGATTTTTCCAAGTCCTGGGTCTTGTGCAGTGTTAAAGAAGAAGGAAAGTGACAAAGACAACAAGAAAGCCAAAAAGGAGAAAAAGAAAAAAGAAAAGGTTGAGGCTAGGCCAAGGGGAAATCTTTTTGGTGAGATGGCCCAGCTTGCAGTGGGAGGTCCTGAAAAAGACACCATCTGCGAGTTGTGTGGAGAATCCCATCCATATCCAGTGACTTACCACATGAGACAAGCTCATCCAGGTAAGGCTCCATATTTTTAATTCCTTTGTCCATCCATAAAGTATATTTCACACATGTGTTGGTATTTAGTTACTGTTGCAAAAGTGTGTCAGGCTATCCTTTCTATTATATACACTAAATTAAAAATTATAGTTGCATACGGATTATTTGCACATCTTTGTGTATAATTTTAAGGAGTTAGGGATCTAAAGTTTCAAAGTTGTTTGAAACAAGGTCAAAATAATGCTCTGACTTTACAGTAGCTCTTCAGCAACATGGTGTGTTTTACACTTAAGGATTTGAAACTGCTGAGAAAATTGAAAATATAAAATGAGATTGGTCAGTTAGAATTTCTACATTGACAGAAGCTTTCTGTTACTGTTCTACTGTCAAGAGTAGAAAACTTCTGTCTGCTGTGTCAGTACTGGTTATCAGTGACTTAATATTTATTATGTACTTGATATGTACTTTTATAGCTCTATGTATGGAAAGTTAAAATCCTGAATTTTTCTGAGAAACTAATCAGCAAAAGAATACCCTCCATTGCCTCTTAAGCTTTGTTAGCTAGGAGGCAAGATTTTTATTGTTTGCTGAATTACAGATATTGTTGGCTAACTTACAACACTGACCTTACCATAACTTAGCTGAATAAGGTCAGAATAAGGAGCTGTTTGTGCTTCAGAGAAGTTCTTTATAAAACTGGAAAACTACAGTGCATTTGTCTTCTTTGAACAGTAGTGGGACATGTGGACAAGAACCTTGTTTTGTAACTAATTCAGACATCCAGAAAAGTAGAAAATTAGGCGAGGAAAAAGCAAGCATCTTCCTTTCTCCCCTCTTCATCCCTCTTTTATGTAAATAAATAATAGAATAAGGATCCTTCTTTTGAAATAACTTGTTCTCACCTTTCCCCAATGTAGGTTGTGGCCGCTATGCCGGTGGCCAAGGTTACAACAGCATTGGGCACTTCTGTGGAGGATGGGCTGGGAATTGTGGTGATGGTGGCATTGGAGGGAGCACGTGGTATTTGGTGTGCGATCGATGCAGAGAAAAGTATCTCCGTGAAAAGCAAGCAGCAGCAAGAGAGAAGGTATTTTCAGCTCATATCTTTTAACTTTCCATCTGCTTCATAGTGCTGTGTTTTAATGGGAATACTACAAAAGGTGTTTTTCTAGCACTAGTCTTCAAGGACTAATTTCAAAATGTTGCATAAAGTATGCATATATGTTGATATTAATGATGCTAGTTTAGCTTCATTTTTTTAAACTGAACTTTTTGAAACTTTTTGCATGCAAAATTAATCCTGAGGCAAATGTCAAAACTATCAGCTGTTCATTAAGAGTTTGCAAATGTAGGAAAGTAATAGAAATGTGTTTTGTCATAGAAAGTATTTTGCAGCAGTTATAATTAAGCAGCTGTATTATGAGCTAGGTTGTCAGATTTTCCTCTGGTGAATTTAATTATGCCTTACTTAAATTTATCTAGATTAAACAATCTAGGAGAAAACCAATGCAAGTTAAGACACCTCGTGCCTTGCCAACTATGGAAGCTCATCAAGTGATTAAAGCCAATGCACTGTATTTGCTGTCATTGAGTAGTGCTGCTGAGCCCAGTATCCTCTGCTATAACCCTGCAAAAGCATTCCAATCTCAACTTCCCAGTCTCAAAGAAGGAATTTCTGAAGACTTTCCCATTAAGATGCCATGTCTCTATCTACAGACATTAGCAAGGTAATTAAAGGAAGTGTATGAATATTGGTTTTAACACTCTTCTGTGTAGAGTATTGGATAAAAATGTGTGTGTAAACTAAACTTACATAGAAAAAGACATATTTTCCTAATTCTTCATGATATTTTTTTCTTCTATCTGTTTTGATCCGTGATCTTGTTCAATTTTTTAGGTTAGATTTTCTCCTAGAGTCAAATATGCCCTGAGTAGCTTTTGGATGCTAACTATTTTATAACAGTTCAGTTTCTGTCCATAGAATTCAGAATTTTCTGAAGAGTTTAATTTAGCATGTTAGTTGCAGACATGTGCTACTTTTCTCTCTTCAAACTTAAAAAATAGTAAAAAAGGAAATCAGAAGACTTGTGCTTTCTTGGTAATTCTAATTAAATTTCACTGTAGTGTCTCATGTTTATGTTGGGTAGACGTTTGGACCTAAAATACATTGTGGAAATACCTGATGAAAATGCTAAAAGTTAGAAAAGGGTGATCCCACTACCTGTTGGTTGAGAATGCCACTATATCTTCCATAAACATTTTAAAGTCACAACCAACTCAAAAGTGTTAATAGGTGAAAAATAATTGAATAGCATTGGCTGACACTGTATTAGCAAACAACTTTTGTGTAGTATGTGTGTGTTTCAGCAATTCTTAATCTTTAATCCTAATTCAAAAATCTCATTTGGTGTAGGCATCATGAAAATTTTGTTGGGTACCAGGATGACAACCTCTTCCAGGATGAGATGAGATACCTGCGCTCAACTTCAGTACCTGCACCGTACATCTCTGTCACTCCTGACGCAAGCCCTAACGTCTTTGAAGAGCCAGAGAGTAACATGAAATCTATGCCCCCAAGGTACTTCCTTGCAATTCCAAGTGCTACATGCAAATGTTAAAGCTGTAGCATAACACCAATTAAGGAAATAAAAGGAAAACGTTGCTGCAGTAAGAAGCTGAAGTATCAGATCAGTCTCTGAAACAGCAGCATAAAAGCCAAAAGCATATGAAGCTGTAGTTAGGAAATTTTCAGTGAATCATAGCATATCAAGTATATTTTCAACTGTTAGCAGTGGAATGTTTGAATATGTAAATATGCAAGGAATGCACAAATCAAACCTGAAACTTTTTACTGTACTTCAAACCAATTACTTCTCTTGGTTTAGAACCCAAATACAAAAAAAAAAAAAAATTGTTCAATTTATAAAGACTCTTAGCATACAGGGAAAAATATCCATAGATATCCATAGAAATATATCCATCTATTTCAGGCCTGCTTATTTCCCCATAGAGAAAAATTTTCCAGAATCTACAGAACTGAAGAAGTGATCTAAAGATCAACAATCCAAGGGCTGTAACTGTTGCAGACTCCTTGAATATGTAGCAGGTTTTTTGACTGTTCTTTACCACACCTGATTGAGTACAGATTAATGGCCCTTTTGAAAGGAAGTAGCTGTTGTTCTCCTCTCAGGTTTTCCTTCTAAAGGGAAATTTGAACAGGACGAAATTTCATTACCTTACACTTTTCAAAGTAGATGTCGCTGCTTTGTTATGTGGGACATTTAAATGTCACTGAAGCAATGACAATGCTGTCTAGGAGTGAGAGTGTTAAATGGTTTCTGTCAGATTAAGCCACTTTCTTGTCTCATTAAGTTTACTGTGATCTAATTCAAGCAGGTTTCACCAGGGAAAAAATAGCTCTTACTGTTAATAATAGTCCAGAAACTACTTAGATGCTCAGTGTTTCCAGATGTCAGTGATTCCTCATATTATAGTGAGGATGTAATGAAGAGAAAATTTGCTTTTAATCTGTTTTCATTTCAATTTGTTGTATTTCATACTGACTGCACAAATAGTTTATTGGAATACTACAATCTATAATGTAGTCTTTTCAGAAATAAAACTTTTCTAACAAAACTCCTTAAGAGTGCATCATATTGGTATATTCCTTTATTAAAACTGTGGACACCATGGTCTCCTGAGGCCTATAGGGACAGCATAAGCTGGGAGTCCTTCTGCAGACTGTAAGAAGTCCACTGAAGGTAAGGAGTAAAATGTGTCAGAGGCATAGCTGTAGCAATTCAAATTTGGCTTAAAGGCTAATGACGTTAGAAACTGTTACTTCACATAAAGTTCTAAATTTCAGTTGGCTTGCACATTAAAAACTCACTTCATAGATGTTTTCACATGCATTCTCAGGAGAAGTTTGGTCTTCAATTTAGGCATGATCTGAATGTGTGTATCTCTCTAAAAGAAGTACCTAAATTCTTGGAACTCATCACGTCCATCATTACATTTATTTATAAAGCACTTGCATGCTTTTTCACCATGTGTAATTCTAATATGTGCTCCTTCTTTTCCAGCATTTAAACAGTTATTAGGTACATAAGACAAAGTTCCATGCAGTAATAACATTGTGATTATGAAATGCATGTATCCTTATTAATTATTGGTGTGTAATTTGGATATACTCTATATTTATTTTTAATGAGTGTATTACTTCACTGATTTCTTGCAGTTTGGAAACCAGTCCAATCACAGATACAGACCTTGCAAAGCGCACAGTCTTTCAAAGATCATATTCAGTTGTTGCATCAGAGTATGACAAACAGCACTCAATTTTGCCAGCACGTGTAAAGGCAATCCCCAGGAGACGAGTCAACAGTGGAGATGCAGGTAAGAGTGCAGACATCAGAAGCAGGGAAAAATTATTCAAGGATTTGCAATTCTTCTTGAAAATTGTAGACAAATATATTTTTGTAAATGCATGTAATGACTCTTTTGTCACAAAACAAAATAATAGTAAACATTACGTGTTTGATAATCAGCACGGAATTAGCCTAAAAAAAAACTTGCATTAGGATTTACTGTAATTCTAAAATTTGTGGTGAATCTTCTGTGCCTGATCTAAAAGTGAAGGTGGTATTTTTCTCAGTTGAAGCATCATTTTTCCATATTGCTTTTGTCTCTCAGAAAAAAAAATAAAACAATTCTAAAAGTGCTTTATTGCTTTTCATTTTTACTGTGGTTATAAAATTGAAATGCACAAGGAATCTAATGTTTGCATATTTTTATGCTTTTGAATAGAAGTGGGGTCCTCTCTCCTGAGACATCCATCACCTGAACTTTCTCGGTTAATCTCCGCCCACAGCTCTCTTTCCAAAGGAGAGAGAAATTTCCAGTGGCCAGTATTGGCATTTGTAATCCAGCATCATGATCTGGAAGGACTTGAAATAGCAATGAAACAAGCCTTACGGAAATCTGCTTGCCGAGTCTTTGCCATGGAGGTATTCATGTGCTGATGTTTCCTGTATCATTATAATAAGATGCTTGTAAATTCTGTTGTGGAATTTTTTTTTTTAGATTACGCTTTGTTCCCTGTGATATAGTTGTCATTTTAATAAACTGTTAGCTACAGAGCAATAACGTCTTACTTGAAGACTTTTGCATTACTATTTGTGTGTCCAAATCATCAGTGAACCTCCTTACATAATTGGTTTTGGAAATGGTTTTACTCTGGGTTTGCTTAACCAGTTGGTAATTCCTTGTATGTAATTTGTTTTAGGCCTTCAACTGGCTTCTTTGTAATGTCATTCAAACAACTTCTCTTCACGATATTTTATGGCATTTTGTGGCTTCCCTGACTCCTGCACCTGTAGAGCCTGAAGAAGAAGAGGATGAAGAAAATAAATCAAATAAAGAAAATGCAGAACAAGTAAGTGAGGTTTTCCTGACTTTGTAGGCAAATGTGAAAAAGAAATTCCTTAATCCTTCCCCTACAAAACAAAACCTTAAGGTGTAGTTGAATTCATTTTGTAGACATAGATTAGTTTTTCTTCTGAATCATCACTTCCTATGTGCTGATGTATTACAAGGTCTTCTAAAGCATTATTTTTTAGTATTCATGGGAAATAAAGCAAAAAAGGCGCGAGCACATTGCTAATCCATTTTTTTTTTAAAAAGTTGCTTTTTATTCCTCCTTTGCCCTGCAGCTAGACAGAAGATAAAATATTTTTTAGAGAGGCTCTGTAGTTTGGTTTAGTATGTCTTTCTGTGTCCTAAGTCCATAGTTAATTGTGAAAATGCATAGTTAATTTACGTACTGCTTTGTATGTGTATATATAGATATAAATAAGCAATTATATGTGCACTAGGTTTACTTAATTTAGTGATTTAAGAAAAATCTTAGGTTCTGAAAATGCAAAATGCTAAAGCCTAACATATCATGCTTCCAAAAGATATCTTTATACAGCCTCTTCTAGACTTTGCTCTGATTTAAAACATTATCATGAATAGCTCAAAAAAAAGTCCTGCTAGTGCGGTCAGTAAGTCAGGATCATCTATATCACGTCAAATCTAATCCAGATTTGAAATTAGTTGTTCTGAAACTAGTTGTTCTTTTGCAGTATAACCTGGTACACTGTTTTTCTGATACTGACACACCTTAACTAAGAATTTTTTTCACAGCTCTAATGAAATGCAGCAACTGTTAACATTAGCTTAGTTACCAAGTTTGCTATGGCTGGATTTTGCTGCTCAGATAAAGTTGGTTTTAACTGCTGTAATATATTATTTATTTCTGGTTTGTTTCTTTGTTTTCAAATTATTGCCATGAAATTTTTCACATCTTTTAAATCATGAGAAATATGTGGCTGTATACAATATACTTCCCAAATTCCCTGTTTGAGGCTCATTTTACTTACTGTAAAAATTGTCTTGACAAGAGCTGTGTCAAATTCACATTCATTGCAAGATTTTGCAGTTACCCTTAAAGCAAATAGCAGAAATGTGTTTGTTCATTAACCTTTTGTCTCAGAAAGTCTGGTAACAACACATGAATGGCTTTGCTCTGTAGGAAAAAGACACACGAGTGTGTGAACACCCTCTGTCGGATATAGTGATTGCTGGGGAAGCTGCTCACCCCTTACCCCACACTTTCCATCGCCTTCTTCAGACAATCTCTGATCTTATGATGTCACTTCCCAGTGGTAGTGCATTACAGCAAATGGCCTTAAGGTAAGCACAAATCAAGAAAATTCTTGAAAAGGCTGGAAATGCTGGAGAATTGCAGGTTAAAAGCTTTTGCAGTGTATATAGGATGCTTGAAAACTTTGTGTGAAAAGAAGCATATCTATCTTTACCACTAGGGAAGATATATAGAAGACACTTCCATGTTTATATATATAAATAATAGCATAAAAGACTTTTTAGAAAGGAATGTACTTTCTTTTAAATTCTATGCAGTGTCCACTATGAAAAATAAAACATCTTACAGAATAATATGGTAGGATCTGCATGTATGTACCTGGTAGTGTAGTGCCCTTTGCTCAGAAATCTGTCACCTGGATAATATCTTTAAACTTCTATATATTTGTCTCAGAGACCCAAACTGAATAATAATGGTTGCATTTACTATTAAAATTCGAAGAAAGGTTTGTTTCTGCTTTCCTCAAAATGGTGCACTAGAAACACTTGAGATCCTGAAAAATTTTAAGTTAAATGTTTATAGAAAATACTTCAAGAAGCAAAAATGTAATTAATAGTTTCACGGGTGAGTTATGTCTTTTGCCAACATACAAAATTTTAAAGTCAACTAAATGTGTTTTCAGATGCTGGAGTCTTAAATTCAAACAATCTGATCACCAGTTCCTGCACCAGAGCAATGTTTTTCATCATATCAACAATATTTTGTCTAAATCTGATGATGGAGATAGTGAAGAGAGTTTTAGTATCAGCGTTCAGTCTGGTTTTGAAGTCATGAATCAGGCAAGTATTACAGCTCTGGCTCAGAAGCAGAGATCGTTGTGAACAGTCTGTACTTCTGATGAGTATTTTTAAATTCACTGAATATAACTCACTTTGGGATCTTGTCCCTGCTACTTAGGCTCTCATTTTTAGCTTTAGAGAGTCAGATATTGACCTTAGCCTGTGTATTACTCAAATCTAAATTTTGGTGCAGTGCTTATGCTTGTTTGGAGAATGTCATGGAATTGGTTAACTTTTTAAATATTGTGTACTTCCAGTTCTTCCTTGCTTGCATCTTTTTCCTGCTGTTATTCCAAGGAGCATGAATTAATATATCTGTTTAATATTTTTGAAATATTTTCTCCCATTGACTAATGTATTTAGGCATTTGCTAATATATTCAACTCTTAGCTATTAATGTTTCCTTTGGTTTAAAGGACTGAAAAATTTGAATCAATAAAAGACAAATGTATTGGAGAATACATTCTTCAAAACAGAAATGCCTGTGTGGTTTTAAAAAATGTAAATCATGCCTGTATTTGGGCTTAGTCTCAAGTATTTTAAAAATTTCCATTTGTTTTCACAGGAACTGTGTATAGTAGTTTGTCTGAAAGACCTAACCAGCATTGTTGACATTAAAACATCAAGCCGACCTGCCATGATTGGTAGTTTAACAGATGGGTCTACAGAAACTTTCTGGGAGTCAGGAGATGAAGACAAAAACAAAACTAAAAACATCACAATTAACTGTGTAAAAGGAATCAATGCACGTTATGTTTGTGTTCATGTAGACAATTCCAGAGATCTTGGGGTAAGAGGAAAATTAAACTGTTTCTCATTGAAGGTACATAGTCCAAGCTGTATGTGTTTATCAAACAAGGAGCCCTGTCAGTTTTATTTGTCAGTTGGTAATTCTAATTCAGAAGTTCACATTTCAAAGTAAAGTTTCGTAGTCCTGTGATTAAGTAAGCAGTTGCATAAAACTGAAAATGGGATACTTAATTATTAGTAGCATGTTCTATTTCAGTTGCATTTTCAATCCTTTAATTATTTTAAGCTATTTTTCTTGCTCATGGTTTCTGCAGAAGCATTGAAATAAGGAGCTGTCGTAAAATCCAAATTTTCTAGACTTTCTACATTCTTTTTTATTGATCTGTACAGTAATGTTACATATATATCTGTATTTCAGCTACAACTTTTAATACAAAGAGCAGACTGTGTTAAAGAGCTGTATTGTCCTTGCTTTAGATCATAGGGATTTTTTTTGTAATGAAGTAATTTTTCTCTTTTATGTATGTACTCTCTTAATACAAAAGAAGTATTCAGAACTGTCTCAGTTGCAGTGTTTCATTCTTATTTTGCTTGTTTGTTGCAGAACAAAGTGACCTCTATGACCTTCCTAACTGGCAAGGCAGTAGAAGATCTCTGCAGAATAAAGCAGGTAAACATTTTAACAGTTGAGTAGAAAAATTGCTGTCATTTTTTGTGCCAATAGTTTCCATTTCTTATGGTAGATAAATTACTTTGTAAATATCAGATATCATAATAAACCTTGGAAAATACTATATTATTAATGACAGAATTCAGTTATGTAGACTGACTATTGATCAAGTTTTACTTTTCTTCTGAAACAGAACAGAGTTATGTAAAATGTTCCTTAGTTTAATTTAGCTTTAATTACTATATGGTAACTTAACCTTTCAGCTGTAAAAGCTTCAAAAAAAGACTCCCAGAACACAGGCAGGCACTGATTCAGCTTTGCTCTGACATTTTTCCAACAGCTTTTTACCTCCCAGCACACCCATATACTCTATCCTGTCTCATGGTATTAAAAAAAAAATGTTAGCCTTGTCTGCTGCAGCACAGTTCAATGCAGACACTGAGAATTAATACACAAATGGGAAAGAACAAGTATTAGTTTGATTGTAAATAAGCCCATGGATAGGAGAGAGGGCTCACTTGGCTCAGGGCTTGGGTTTTTCTGAGTAGTGATATGAGGCACTGCGCCCCATCAGAGCTCAGTTTCCAGTAATGAAATTGCAGTTTCATATGAGATACATGATTTTGTGTAGCATAATTTATGATCTTTTTTTTTTTTGAAAGTACTTGTTTTAAAACAAACTTAATTTGAAACAATTCTTCTCCCTTTTTTACAGTTAAGTCCTGTATGTCTTGCTAAGGGTAGCAAATCCTGACTTCCACAGAATGACAATTTCTTTGGCAGGAGCTTGTGTGAATAGATGTGAAATAAAGTATCTAATGATAATTATGCATCATATCTTCAGTTAAATTACAGAGGCTGATTTTTTTCTTTTTTCATTAAGGTAGTGACCAAATACTATTTTAAGAGTTGTTTTTTTAATACATGAACTGTTGCTTTGAGGATAAAAGAGATAGGCAGGCCACTATTTCTAATCAGCTTTACAGATAAAACAGAAATGGCTCTATGTCACTTTTTAATCTGAACTCAGGAGGTTGAATATTTTTATAAAAAACATAAGTCTTACTGCTCAGGTTGAGATTTTCATTGCAAGCATAGTATTTGTTACAGTGATACATGAGATAGGTGACTTTTTGTTTGATGTAATGTCAGTTTCCAACTTTTTATTCCTCTCTAATAGGTAGACTTGGATTCAAGACATATTGGCTGGGTAACAAGTGAACTTCCTGGGGGTGATAATCACATCATCAAAATTGAATTGAAGGGTCCAGAGAACACACTAAGAGTTCGACAAGTAAAAATTCTTGGATGGAAGGATGGTGAAAGCATTAAAATAGCAGGCCAGATTTCTGCAAGTGTGGCTCAACAAAGAAACTGTGAATCTGAGACACTGCGAGTATTCCGACTTATAACATCCCAGGTGGGATTTTAATGATGTATTATACAGTGAAAGTTACTGTCAATTGTGGATTCAATTAATTATAATTGTCTTTCTTCCAGGTATTTGGGAAACTTATCTCTGGAGATGCCGAGCCAACCCCAGAACAAGAAGAAAAAGCACTGTTGTCTTCCCCAGAAGGAGAAGAAAAAGTACACAATGTATTTATTTGTATTCTATCAATAATACTTTGCTGAAAAAAAGATCCAGGATGATTTTCAATATTTGTTCCATTTCTTATGGTGAATAATTTTTAGATGAAAGCAGAAGTAAAATGTCGCAATTGCTTATTTTTAAAAATAATAGTGTATTTTTAATAGTAAACTGTAGTGTCTTTTTTTAGAAGTAAATTATAACTGAGGCATATGCATTTAATGGTAATACCGTAGTAATGGTGATGCAAATGATCCCCACAGCTACAGAAGTACTTAACACCTGAAGTAATGATCTGAACCTGAAAGTCCTGGCTATTATCTTTTGCCACAAGAGAGGCTCTGTTAATATGTAGAAAAAAAGTATGAAGAAACTGCACTCTACTTGTTTTGCCTATTATTTCATTTGATGCTTAAGTTCCTCTTAAAAAGAGAAAGCTAATACATTAAAGAGGTATTTATTAAGCATAGTTAAATTGATCTTGCTTATATATCTTCCTGTAAAAAAAGCTACTAACTTATAAAACACAGTTTGTTGGTACATTCCGTGTTAACTGCTACATTAATTAGGAAGCATTCTTGAAACTTTTGATCTAATATTAAATACGCTTTTTATGAAGGCAACATCAGATGCAGACCTGAAGGAGCACATGGTAGGGATCATATTCAGCCGGAGCAAACTGACAAATTTGCAGAAACAGGTTTGTTGCTTTTGAAATTATTTCAGGATTAGATATTGGTGTCTTATAATAAATAAGCTCATTTTCAGTGAATGCTTCAGTGAATATGTTGCTGTGAAGATATTCACAATAATAGAGCTGTTTATTAATTTGGAAAATTTTTAGTTTAGTAAGTTAAGCAGAATCTGCTCTTCTGTCACTCATCTAAGCAAACATTATCGTCTTCTAAAAATGCTTTTTACCATGCTATTGTTTCTAAAATTTTTTTAAGTTTTCTGATTATTAAACTGAACAGGAGACTGTTTTAATAAGTGCTTTTTATTTGTGCGTGTTGAGTAAAGCTATTTCTTAGGGCATTATCTGGAGTGGTTTTGTTCAGCCTGAATTCTATGTAAACAGTAAATGAAAAGACAGGATCTGAAATAAAATAAAGACTAATTTTAATTAAATTTTCCAGAACAAGCATGAGCAAATTCAGCATTTTATTCATCATTTGAATTTATGCTAAAAAATAATTTAAGTACAGGCCAAATTTCACAGGTTTCCTATTTTAGCCATACCTGTGAAGGTACCTAGACCAACGCTTTGCACGTGCTGAAGGTTTCCAGAGCTGACACCTGTGTTTGGCTTGCGTTGGGCAGGTGTGCGCCCACATCGTGCAGGCCATTCGGATGGAGGCGACGCGCGTGCGCGAGGAGTGGGAGCACGCCATCTCCAGCAAGGAGAACGCCAACTCGCAGCCCAGCGACGAGGACGCCTCCTCCGACGCCTACTGCTTCGAGCTGCTCTCCATGGTGCTGGCACTCAGCGGCTCCAACGTGGGCCGCCAGTACCTGGCCCAGCAGCTCACTCTGCTCCAGGACCTCTTCTCCCTGCTGCACACAGCTTCTCCCAGGGTGCAGAGGCAGGTCAGTGCTGACCGCTCCTCCAAATCTTGGTGTGCCTAGAAAAGCGTCTTCAAAATCCTAAAATCGCATGCTGAAAAAAAGGCAGAATTTCTTTTGGGAATTGAAGTGTTAGGTTTTAGGGTGGTTGTGTTTTTTAAAAAGTAAAGCAGAAAGGAATATGTGTCAGATGAACAGCACAGTGGTTTTTCAGTATTTCATGTTATGTGTATATAGTGCCCATATAGCCTGTGTAGATAAGACAAGAGGTTTATAATTACCAGAGTCTGTTTACAGATCTGGCATGAGACCTTAGCATCTGTGTCTTACACTTAGGCTCCAAGTGTAGTAGTGTGCTAGACAGCTCCTTTCTACTCTTGATATCCTCAAGGTGAGTTTTAATATCTGTTTCTTTCTGAATTTGAGTGATGTCTAAGTATATATATAGCTTTATACATATAATATATAAATACATATTTTATATATATATATAATGTTAATAACATATAAACATATAAAATATTTGCCTTCGTAAAGGTAATGCACTCTTTTGTTACTAGATGCTATGCCTTCTTCAGGTGAATTTCAAGTTTCTATTGCAGAAGTTTTTATGTCTCATACTCTTTATTCTTCCTTTTACAATTTTGAACTGTTAAAATCTCACATCTCAACTTGTCTGCAAGCAGATACTTAGTAATTGTGATACACTGCAGATATGCAATAGCTTTTCAAGAGAACTTTGAGGGCTTGCAAAATTACATATGAAATCTTAAGTCCTTAAGCTCTCATCATGCTGATTTGGACCAATCTTTGCATGATATGTGCAATATCAACCCCAGCTTCACCAGTTGGTAAGGTTATGTCATTTCAAGAAGCTCTTGTTGGGCCCAGAGCTATTGGCACAGCAAAAAATTCCAGTTAGACTATCAAAAGGAGAAACAAAGGAGTCAGAAAAGAATATTATAATTCTCATTACCTCAGGCAAGTACATTGTTTCCAGAAGGCTAAAGTGTCTCTAACAGTCCTACCACAGCTTCTGACATCTTAATAATGCATGTGAAGTGAGTGACATATCTGTACTATGCAAGCAAATCAGAGTTGTACAAACATCTGCATCACTGTTACTCTAAGTCCAGTACCAAATATAGTTTTGTTATTATGTGGAGACTAAGTATGGTTTGAGTGAGATCAGTTTTAGACTCTTTGGCCTTATCTCACTGCGTACATAAATAAACACTTCATCATAAGATAGAAGTATTGCAGAATTTCTTACAGGAGTAATTAAGTATAGCAATTAGATTGAGTCCTTCTAACCAAAATAACTTGTTAAGAGGGACTTTATTTGATTTTGCTTAAAAACTCCAGGTGTCTTGTTAAGAATTGTGGTGTTCTGATTTTTTTTTCTCTAGGTAACATCATTACTGAGACGTGTTTTGCCCGAGGTAACCCCCAGTCGCCTCGCAAGTATTATAGGGGTGAAGTCTCTTCCACCAGCGGATATAAGTGATATAATTCATTCAACAGAAAAAGGAGATTGGAACAAACTAGGTATCTTGGACATGTTTTTGGGATGCATTGCCAAAGCTCTCACTGTACAGCTAAAAGCCAAAGGAACTACTATCACAGGGACAGCTGGCACTACTGCAGGCAAAGGAGTTACTACAGTCACACTTCCAATGATCTTCAATTCCAGGTTTGTTTAAAAATATGTAACAAACTACAACCTACTGTATGCTAAGTATGTGCACTATTTTTTGTGCTGGATTTTGACAAATACTTACTAATTATTTGAGTTTATTTCCTATATATATATATATTATATTAATCTATTACCATTTATCCTTCGTAGCTATATTCGGCGAGGTGAAAGTCATTGGTGGATGAAGGGATCAACACCTACACAGATTTCAGAGATCATCATCAAACTCATTAAAGACATGGCAGCAGTGAGTGTCTATCATTTAAATGATATTAAAATATTTCTGATAAAGAAAAGTATTTTGTTACAGTTAGTATCAGATTGAGCTGTTAAACATGAATTGGTCTCAAGAAAAAAAACAGTTTTCTGGATACAGTCTAGGGTTAAGAACAGTAGCAACTGAGTTCTGATTCTTCTAAACAGAAATCAAGTTTTGAAATAAGCTTTTTAAGCTTATAAGTTGCTTATACTAGAAATTTAAGAGGTAAACACTAATTGAGGGTTATTTTCTAACATTATTAACTTTAAAGTTTAATTTTTAAATCTTGAGCATTCAGAACTTTAATTGAAAAGTAAAACTTATCTGTGAAGTAAAATAATATAATTGTTTTCATGTAAGTGTATGGGTATTGATTTTCTGGTTGACTTCCTTCAGTCACTGAAACCTACACTTATAGTTAATTATTACTTTATTTATCTGGGCTTAAATTTTCCATAGTTCTGCTTCAGACAATTTTTTTGGCAGAAAAATTGGTGAGAAGTGATTCAGCTATTTCCCAGAAACAATACTGACAAAAGAAAAAAAGTTTTTGTATATTTTTTTTGGGAAAGGAATTTAGTTGGGACATTGTTTTTGTTTTCCTTAATTCTGCACCTATTTCAGTGAGATTTTCTAAATGACCCAGATTTTTCTCTGTGAACACTCTTTGAAAGGTTTTTCAGTATCTTCAGGATGAGAGTCCTATTTTCTAAAACATTCACTGTGCTTAGATTTAGGAGGTTCCTTCTCAAAGTTGATAAAGCTGGATGGGAGTTCTCTGCAATTGCTACTGTTGATTCTGATTACAAGATTTTAGAATCTCAAAATTGTTAAGAGTTACAATTAAAGTCTGCCTGTGTTGGAAAACTGTTTTGAGGCTTTCTAGAGATGCTAATTATCAGCAGGTTGGCATCAGTCTAACTATCCTCTTCATAGGTGTTATAAATGTGATTCCTTTCACATAACTTTTTCACCATTTGCAGTATGTAGGACCTGGATCTGAGTTAATCACTATAGCTTCCTTTTTAGAGTCCAGTGAATCTCTTTCCTCTTTGACAGGGTCATTTGTCAGAAGCTTGGTCACGTGTGACAAAGAATGCTATTGCTGAAACCATCATAGCTCTGACCAAAATGGAAGAAGAGTACAGATCACCTGTGAGGTGCATTGCAACAACGAGAGTAAGAACTTTATCCAAACTTATCATTAGTTCATTGTAAATATGCAGTAAGAGCCCATTCAAGAATCTTCTTATATGTCTGAAATACACAAGTCAAAACTTAATTAGAGTTAGATGTGCATCTTGGGAATCTCAGAAATAATGAAGAAGAAGTGTGATGCCTGTACACATTTGGGAGTTTATTCTTTAAATAATTCTGCTTGAAGTTTGTCACACTTTCATTACACTAAATCTGAGATCATCTTTGTGGAAAATTGCACAACTTGTATCTCCAAGCAATTACTATAAGTGGTTTGACTTCTAGGTAATCAGCTGCCACATTTCAAGGCTATTATGAAAACACTCTAACAGATGTTTTCTGGGACAATTAAGCTAAGCTTCACTGGTGTTTGTCTCAAAAAATATTTGCTGAGCCCTTTATTACTGACATGGTGTAACCTGGTGGTTTTCTTTCCTTGCCCTTTACTTTGTGAATCTTTTATAGGAACTAAGGACTACTTTAACCTTAACAGATTGTTTGAAATACCATGAAAAGCATATTTCTTAATTATGACATTCCTGCTGTTGTAGGGAGTACAGATTTTAGCTTCTCAAGCTTAATAATCACATATAAAAGTAAAAAAAAGTTTGCAGTCTGCAAGTATTTGACACTCATATTTTCCATCTGAAAAGGCTGTATCAGTTGTTCTTTTCATCTTTTTTGTTACTCATATGGTCTCTGCTTTCTGGAGGTCAGAGTCTTAGACTACCACTGTTTTCTGCTGAAATCATATTAGTTTAACCAGGCCTTAGAGGAGCCCTACATGTCAGCCCAGCTCTCCTGTGACTGATTGTAGTTCTGTCCTGGAGATGTGGGGTTTCTGGGGAGAGTCCAGTAAAGTTTCTCAACAAAAACAATTTTATTTAAATCAAATGTTTCATTAAAGGTTGTTCCAAAAAGTGGCTGTCAAGTGCCTTTCAGTTTTGTTTTCACTGATAGATCATCCTCATGTAGCTCATCTGTTCAGAATTTCACTGTAGTCAGTGAAGAAGAAGAGAGAAAAGCTTCCTTGGAGTAGTTAGCTCAAAACCCCCTTCTAGGTAATGCCAATTGCCCTGTGCAGTGAGGAGGGAACAGGGAAACCAGTCTGACTGAGCTGAAGTTTTTGGGTGGTTGTTTTTGGGGTTGATTTTATTTTTATTAGTCTGTGTCCTTGAATTTCTTCTTCCTCAAAGCCTGCAATGTTTGAGAGCAATGTGCAAGTCTGCATTTGCCATATTTCTTCATATTGTGCTTTGGTTGATCTTTCTCTACTTTTTCTTACTTGTGTGCTGACTACTGTATTTGCAATCATAAAATGACATACCTGAAAGAAACAAGGTAGTTCTCAAAAGTTAAATAAGTTTTATTGTGTTCCTGACTTACTTTAGAAAATCAGTATGCATTGTATGAGCAGGCTTCAGCTAACATTAGAGTTTGCAGGTAATGGTGACCTTCTTATCTGAAAAAGTTTCTCTCTTCACTTTGATTTTAATTTGGTTTGCTTTTAATATGTCTAAGACATTTAATTCTACCTTGCCTTTCAATAGCTGTGGCTGGCCTTAGCATCCCTCTGTGTACTTGATCAGGATCATGTTGATAGACTATCCTCAGGAAGATGGATGGGAAAGGACGGGCAGCAGAAACAGATGGTGAGACTGAAGATCATATGGTTTTGTGTTTATTTTGATGTATTCACTCATCAAAGAATTTAGAATAATGATAGAAAATTGTAAAGTTGGCCTTTCTCCCTTTTCTTCAATCCCAGTATAGATAAGCACTGCTCAGAAAACGGAAATTCCAACTTAAAACAGTAATGTTGCAATTTTGCCAGTATTTAAGATGAAGCAAGGCCTTCCTAACATCTCTGGGATGAGTTTTCTAATAGACTGACTCAGTTCATACAGCACCCTCTATCAGATCTTTTTCTTTTTGTCTTAATCCCTGTCATGAAAAAAAAATCAATTATTTTGTGTTACTCAGTAACTACTTCTTTGTAATTTCACTTCCTCTTCCCCATCTCACTAGAGAATGATTACTCCAGGGAGAAACTCCTCCTAACTGAATTTAGTAAAACTACCATTGGCTCAGAGGATTTATAAATTTGATATAGAATATGATTCTGTCCATACTTTTCAGTTGATAAAATGTCTGTACTTTTTAATTATGATGAAAATCTTGTGATTTTTGTTTTAATACCATTTTTAAAAGAGCACAGTAATGAAGCAGGCCTCTGTATATCTTGGTTCAGTGGATCCCTGTGAGAAGCAAGGGAAGGGTGTGCAATAGCAACCAAGCATATTTAGAGCATAAAAGCATCCAAAGCAGTTGAGTATAGGTAGAAGCAGAATACAGGAGGCATACAGCTGCAGCAGCAGCAAGGAATAAACCCCTGCTGAGAAGGAACAAACACAGGGGTTTCTGAGGTGATTAAGAAAGTCGAGGGTCTTGGAGATGTCAGAGGAGCAGCCAAGACATTGTCAAGCAGGTATTCAAGCTGCTGAACCAAGCCTGAAATTCCCCAATCCTGTTGCACATTAGGATATTCAAATGTTGAGGTGAGCTGTGTGTATCCCTACCAGAACTGCTTTGAAAGAACTCTCTTTTAAGTTGCATGAGAGTACATGTTCTGGTATTACAATGGAAACTTGTTCTTGGACATGTGCATAGTCAAAATCAGTCTTTGAAGTGTATTTTTGGGGATATTTGAATTGCGAAACAGAGCCCTGCTGAATTAAAAAAAAATTCTATCTGTAGAGCAACTTAACTTTATGATGGATTTTGAAGTTTGTTACTTCAACCATACTGTCTCTGAGGTATGGATGACCTACAGCTTTGTTTAGATGTTTGAAAAGAGTAAACATGCCATATTAAAGTAATGAAGGGTAAATATCATGCCTGTTGACTGACCCGAGTAATCATATCTCTGAACTTTCCTGTTGACATGCCTGTAACCCTTTGTTACCACATAAACCTCTTCTCAGACTAGTTGAAAGTGATGTCTCAACTCTGTTGTTGAAAAACACATTTTTGGTGCATCACACAAAATATGAGATGAAGAGTATCAGAAAAACTGATATCATGAATTGAGGGGGTTTGTGTCAAGGAATAATTCTTTAAATACTGATTATTTTAAAGATAGCATTAATAGTCCAAACAAGCTCTTTATCCTCTTTTATAAATTGGAGGGGAGGTGTGAGGGTGTGTGACTGAGGGTAGAATAAAAACAGATGCTGAAAGGAAGGACTTAATAATGAGAAATTACTCTTTTTTTCTCTCAGCCAATGTGTGATAACCATGATGATGGTGAAACTGCTGCAATCATTTTATGTAATGTCTGTGGGAATTTGTGCACAGACTGTGACCGATTCCTTCATCTCCATCGGCGAACAAAAACTCACCAGAGACAGGTAGAGTATACATGGCCCCATGTTGTGTGCACTGCATCATTGTGTGCATCTCCCCAAATAAAATATAAACAAAAGGTAGTAGCAAATACTGAATCTGAAAAGGGTGTTTTGTTTTATTTTATTTTGGAGATTGGATAGGTGTGCTTCCAGTTAATTATCTTTAGTTGGTTTTGGTTACATTCTCCTGTCCTTTATCTTTTACAAAGATTAGGAAATCTTGCAGTTGTTCTTAGTTCTAGTTCTTATGCTACATCAGCTTTTCGTCTCTTGTTTAACATTGCTTAGGAATGCTTTTTTAGAAGAATTTAGAAGCTGTATAGACTTTCTTAAATATATGTTGGTTCTTTATTCCTGTTAAATTTTATCTCCTTTACTGCTTCTGTTATATGAGTCAGTGCTTGTCAACCCCTTCATTTCTAATGTATGTGTATTCCTTTTTAATGTCCAGGAAGATGATTTGACAGTAAATATTCCTGCTGTTTCCCCTATGAGTCTTCTCTTATTTTTCAATATTCATCTAGCTTTCATTGTGTTTTCACAGATAAATTTTGCCCTATCCATCAGCTTGAAAAATTCCTGACTTCTTTTGGGTTTGTTTTTAGGATTGAAACTTTGACTAGATAAGAGTTTTTGTAACTTGCTGAGTAGTCTGCTAATTAGTATTCTTCTGTGGTATTCATTTATCCTTTTCATCTCTAAATCTGAAACTACATTTTCTTTGCATCTTTTCTTTTTGTCATTGAAATTAATGTTGAAGATGCCTTTCCTTCTGGGATTATTGAACATTTCCTCTTTCCTGCCACTGTTTCTCATTTATGGGTCTTTTGTGATCCTTTATTTTCCCCTTCCCCTCTGACTACTTATATTTGTAAAAAGATTAAAATAATAAATGTCATTAATAAAGTTACTTCAATGGAACTCAGTCCTCTTCTCCCTCTCCTGCAATACATCTTATATTACTTTTTATTTATGTTCAGGAATGGGCTTTTAAAGGAGATGATCATATCTCCTTAAAGTACAATGTTTTCTGTTGTTGAGCAGCCTTGGAGTGCATGAATTGGATTGCTTCCAGGTGAAATTAAAAGCAAATCAAAAGATAAATGCAGAGACACATTGCTAATGGTTGTTCAGTGCAAGGGATCAGCTGGTCTAGTTCCTGTGTGATGTAAACATCAGACCTTTGGTACTGAGTTTCACTCTCCAGTGAAACATTCCTCTGGTACTACAGCATTTGCAAGTGTGGTCTCAGCCTGGCACTTCCATATGTGTCTATTATCTTCTATTTCTTAGCCAGACTCCTTGCAATCCCCTTTGAAATTTTCCTGTTTCATCATCCTGAGAAGATAATTTTATGTCTACTCTTCTATCATGGCACGGCACAGTCTAGTCTCATTCATTTTTCTGATTTCTCCTATATAGCCTGTTCAGATTACAGTTGATAAAAAGTAAGTTCTTATCTCATAGAAAACCTCACATTTTTCCTGTTACCTATCCAAAATAGCTACTTACCAGATTTTCCTATTTACTTCTAAAAGCATGTTTAAACTTCTGCTCTTATTCACCACTTTTGCCTTTACATCTCACATGTTAAACCTCTCAATCTGAATTTTAATTGTTATGTTCCCTCTATCCTGTTTTCTGTTTGCTTCTTGTTCTTTGTCCAGCTTCAGTCATACATACCTCTTTGATGTATTTTCTCTCCCCTTCAGAAAGGACAGCCTGTAAGTTACTCAGTTGTGCTTATGTTAATATTTTGTGAAGCAGTTAGGGTTTGTTTTTTTTTCTGGTTGTAGTAAGAATTAAAGTGAGTTGTATGCATCCATAGCTGGGAAAATTATAACTTTTATTGCATTGCAGGTGAAACAATTGCAAACAGAACTGCCTTCAAAGCTTTGGGATAAGGAGCAAAATAAGAGGCCGCATGAAATTCCCTAAGGACCTCATGCAGTTTTTTTTTTATTTTGCAAAAACTTCATATTTTCCTCATTGTCGCCACGGTGTATTTATATGGAAGTAAAAAATACTAATATTACATACTTCTATGATTGTTACTTTATAGTACATGTTATTAAGACCCTAATTCTCAATGTTGCTTTGATAAACTACTAGCATAGTTATGTGAAGATATTTCTGATGTTATCTTGTGCTTTTAATATTCTGTGGCCTACTGGATGTGTTGGGTAGGAATTATGAAGTCCAAGCTCTGTATTTATTAAAGAAGAAAAAAATGTGCAGCTCTATTGTTAGCATTGCTGCACTATTGTTTCTCCACCATTTTAGATCAAGAGTTAATTGTATTCATTTTTACTTCTAAAGACATTAAGCCTTTATCCACAATATGTATATGCATATCCACAATATCTACAGGTTATGGAACATATAAAAGAAAAACAGCTTGCAGTGGACAATCTCCACAGAATCTATAAAATGCCTAGTGTAAATCCAAAGAGAGAGCAACAAAAATAACAGACTCACATCCATGCTCTAACTAAACATGCTGTTTAGTATCTGTTTGGTTAACTTGACAGGTGTTCAAAGAAGAAGAAGAAGCTATCAAAGTTGATCTCCATGAGGGCTGTGGTAGGACCAAACTCTTCTGGCTGATGGCATTAGCAGATTCTAAAACTATGAAAGCTATGGTGGAGTTCAGAGAACAGACAGGTAAAACACAACTGTTACTACTTGCTCTTTATCCTGATTATTGGGATTTTCACCTGCTTTAGGGCAATGTTTTTAAATGTTTGTTAATGAAAATAGAATAGTTCAGCTGCATAAGAACCGTTGGATTTCTGGTTGTTTTCTGTGCCTGCTGCTTTGATGTCTGATAGAGTATCAGTCCCTTGTGTTTCATTAGAAAATTTTTGGCCTTGTTCTCTCTTGTGGCCGTAGGCAAACCAACCACCAGCAGTTCTGAAGCATGTCGGTTCTGTGGATGCAGGAGTGGAACAGAATTATCAGCAGTGGGAAGTGTTTGTTCTGATACAGACTGCCAGGTGTGTATTAGCAAGTATCAGTCATCATTAATTACATAAATATAAGAGATCATAGGATGAAATGGGCTTATTTTGAATAAACCTTGTTTATCCCTGTGGTCCATTTCAAATCAGATCTTTCATACAAAAAAGTCCTAATATTGAATGTTACCATTCAAATACTTATGAGTTTGTAAATGTTTATTTTAATTACAGAATACGAACACTAATAGTCAACTAACATACTGGGTAATTTCATTATTATCCTCAAAAGTATCTCAAGTTTTCACAACAGTCTTGGCATTACAAAGTAATATGTACCCTGGCAGCACAAAGTCAAATGTACCGGAAAGCTTGATAAAAAGCGTTTGCCCAACAGTCCATGTTTCATGTGAGTGTACAACATTTAAGACTTGGCCAGGTTTGTCATCTGTATCCACGTATCCTGAGTTTCTGTGACCTACAGTGAGCACAATTGGCAGAGGGCCAAATCATAACCAGTTTCTTGTCTCATCTTATTTCTGTCTAAGTGAAGCAAATTGTCATCTTTTTTTCTCTCCCAGCCTATGAAGACACATTCATGTTACTTAAATTCAGTTCAATTGTTGTTAGCCTCTGGGTAACTTTTATAAGTTTTCTATTTATTAGGGATGGGAATTAGAGGTGGTTAAAAATCCATTTCCATGTAAATTTGCTTTTGTAAAATTGCTGATTAATGATTAGCTTATAATGTATTCTTATGAGTAAGCTACTTGAAACTTCTCCAAAATCTGCAGATGTCTTAAAGGTTGTTAATACAGGATCAGCAATGTTTATGCAGGAAGCACTCAATATATTAAAAGCACACAGAGGATCAAAGAACAGTTCTCTTTGTATTGAAAGTTTTAAATTATGGTTTCATTAAGCCATTTGCTTTCAGGAGCAATGCAGGTAAACAAAGGAAACATTGTTATTTCAAGTACACAATGTTCAGCTTTTCCCAAGTACCTGAGGCAGCAGCAGACAATATAAATGATGATTCTTCCATCTCAGTTTATTGCACGGACCAGCAGTCCTTCAAAAAGCAGCACTGTCAGACCACTCAGTGGAGGGTAAAAGATGATTAACTCTTCACTTCAAATTTGCTTAGGAGTATGCCAAGATTGCCTGCAGCAAGACACACCCCTGCGGTCACCCCTGTGGAGGCGTTAAGAACGAAGAGCACTGTTTGCCGTGCCTGCATGGCTGTGATAAAAACGCTACAACTCTTAAACAAGATGCTGATGACATGTGCATGATCTGCTTTACTGAAGCACTTTCAGCAGCACCAGCTATCCAGGTTTTTTGTTTGTTTGTTTGTTTTTTTCCCCTTTTAAGAAATTATAGTATGACTGTAACGTGTAGTATGAAGGAAGTAAAAATATAAAGTCTTTCAAATTATGGTCTTCAAAATTTGAAAACAGAAATCATAACAATGGTTAAGGTACTTAAAAAGCATTCTTTTTTGTCTGTCATTGTATTTCAAGAAAGCAGATTGGATCAATTTAGTTTGCTTTGTCTACTTTATTAAATACATGATATTTTATAAAGGAGAAAAGTAACTGAGGTAATTAGTGGATATAATTCTTGTGTGTTTCATATAGCCATAGGTGATCTTGGAGTGGTTATGGTTTTAATGCCCATTTTATATTCTTTCTTGTTGTTAAGATGAAAATAGGATTTTAAATAAATTAATATTGCAATTTATATATGTTGCCACTTAAAGCAAACTACTTCTACTTTAGTGGTTAATGTAACTTCGATACTCACTTACATGTACTCTTTTCTAAAGCTGGACTGCAGCCATGTTTTCCATTTGCAATGCTGTCAACGAGTACTAGAAAACAGATGGCTTGGGCCAAGGATAACTTTCGGGTTTATGTCCTGCCCAATTTGCAAGGTAAATGAGCTGTGTGCCTGCCAAAGTCAACCAACTTACCTGATACTTTGCTTTTCCTTTTTTTTTTTTTTTTTTTTTTGTTAATACTGTATCGCTTATTACAGTATAAATGAGTTTTACATGACTTCTCTTCTTAATTCCACATGTTGCTATAGAAAAACTAGCAGTGATGCATCTTTTCACTTTCTCCTACTGTTCTCTGAGGTGTCCTCTTAAAAAGAAAGCATAGTCCAAACATTGTCTTCATATTGTTTATTTCTTAGAACCATCCGCTTGAAAATTCCCAGTTTTTGGTGATGGTAGGAAGGGGAAGAAGCACTCTATCTTGAAGTAGCAGTTCTCCATTTAGCTAACCACTTTTTAAAACTGCTTTGCTTTTTCAGAGCTGAAGAATACATGTACTTAGTTCAGCTAAGTTACTAACCATTCCTCTTGTACTCTATAAATAAATTGCTGTAAGCAAAAGCATATGATAGCTACTGGAAAGAAGAGCACCTTACCCCCCCTAGGAAATATGGGAATGGACAGCCATTCTGCATGCTATGGTTCTTCTGTCCTGTTGTGTTGTGGTAATTTTTGGCAGTAGCTTGTGCTCACTAATTGATAAAGAGCTGCCATAGGACTGTCAGTCATTATGCTTAATTGCTGAGCAGTAAGGCAAAAAGGACCAAAATTACAGAAAATACACAATTGGAATATTCCTGTGCTGTGGTGAGTATTTCATATACTATTCACCACCTCCCTGGCTGTTAAGTCTGTTGGAAGGGTTGATGTTCCATATCACAACAGGCCATTGAAAAAGCATTCATGGATACTATTTTTGCAGTAAATATTCTATGTTGGCCATTTTTTGAAGTGTCCATTGCCCAGGCCCATATGTTTTTATGACATCTATCATGCTATTTGAGCCTGACCATAACACAAATTATTGTAGCTGTTGGGATAAAGATGCAAGATACTTTAATCAGCATTTCTTTTATTTCAGAACAAAATCAATCACACAGTATTAAAAGATTTGCTTGATCCAATCAAAGAACTCTATGAAGATGTAAGGAGAAAAGCTCTAATGAGATTGGAGTATGAAGGGTTGCACAAGAGTGAGGCCATCACAACACCAGGTGTTAGATTTTATAATGACCCAGCTGGCTACGCTATGAACAGATATGCTTATTATGTTTGCTACAAGTGCAAAAAGGTATGATGTTATTTATGAAATATATGTTGCCATTTCAAAAGTAATTTCTTAAAACAGAACATATGTTTAATATATTGTGTATGGAGCAGAAAAGCAGGAAAATATGTTGTTCATAGAATCATAATTTAGAAAATCATGTGTTGGGCTAATGAGATGTACACAGAATCTTAGCTAGTAAAGCTCAAGTGTGTATACAGAGTAGCTCAGAAACCAGACACACCTTGAGTCTGTGGCCACTTACAAGAAGGTGCAGTACCTACTTCCTCCAGTACCTGTTCACCTCAAGCTGCTACCTAATTCTGACTTAGAGTTCATGGAGCATCCAAATACTGTTCCAGAAGCCTTACAGTTGCTTGCATAGAGCAGGGGACGTTGCAGTTTTTGGTCTTGTTCATCCTGAGACTGAGGGACATTGAATGCCTCAAAATCACATACCTACAGACAGAGTTGAGAGAGATCAGAATAGTGAGGGCCACTTTTTGAACTTGAAATTGCAGTCATTCATCATATTCCACTTGCAAATGGAATTGGTTAAACTGAAAAGAATAGTTAACAGAATAATAGTCTCTGTTTAATATCCAATTTTTTCTGTATGCAATTAAGGCATATTTTGGTGGTGAAGCTCGTTGTGATGCTGAGGCTGGACAAGGAGATGACTATGATCCAAGAGAGCTTATTTGTGGTGCATGCTCTGATGTTTCAAGGGCTCAGGTGAGTAAATAATGTTTTTATTTCATTCTGAAACTCTGAGTACTTGGGCTGTACAATAATTCACATGTATTGTACAATATTGTATACTATTAATATATTCTCCAGAATGTAGAAGTGAGTTGCTTGGCTTGTTAGAACATGGCTACTTCATTGACTGATGTTTGCTTTCCTTTGTTCAGATGTGTCCCAAACACGGTACAGATTTCTTAGAATACAAATGCCGCTACTGCTGTTCAGTTGCTGTTTTCTTCTGTTTTGGGACAACACATTTTTGCAATGCTTGCCATGATGATTTCCAAAGAATGACAAGCATCCCTAAAGAAGAGCTCCCACACTGTCCTGCAGGTAGGACTTTGACAAAGAAAATTTACCACACTGAATTCTGCAATAACTAACAAGTCCTAATTGATATTAGCTTTTCTTGGTGATATTTTTTTTTGTTTTCTGGCAATGTTATTGCACTGATCATTTAAACATTAGCAGTTTTGATAGAGGAAAGACATTTTAATTTCCCTATACCAAGTCAGACTCCAGATGTAGAATGATGTGTAAAATTGTATATTGATAAAATTAACACATTATTGGGTGAGGTATCTGTAGCTAACCATTTTCTGCAAACTGTAACCCCCATATCTTAGTTACTAAGTTCATGTGCTGTGTATTGATTTGATATTAGTAAATTATTTGGGGTAAAAAGTGTGATCTTTTTGTTAAGATATTTACATAAAATAAGTAAACAAATAAATTACAGTTCCTCCTATAATCTTAAAATTGTTTACTGCAGAGTATAACTCTTGTTCATTATTATCAATTTTTCTCTTCGTTTGTGTGAATTACTTCCACAACATTAATGAGATAAAGCTTCCCTAAGCGACTGTCTTATAAGCATCTTGCCTTTTTTAATTTGAATTTGATTGGTTTCAGTTACATGGCAGTTTGATCTTTTCTCTTAAAATACCAATTCATCATTTGAATAAGATTAGTTTGGGGGTTTTTTGAGGAAATGTAATATATGTTTGTTTGCATTGTCTGCAAGCATTAATCTATTATTTTCTTTTTTTCCCCTCATCTTTAAATTCACTGTAGGTCCCAAAGGTAAACAACTTGAAGGAACAGAATGTCCACTTCATGTTGTCCATCCACCCACTGGTGAAGAATTTGCTCTGGGTTGTGGGGTTTGCAGAAATGCACACACTTTTTAGACTAGCATTTTTTTTTAACCAGAGCAAAACAGGTGCCCTCATCCCTCAAGTGTCCTGCAAACAAAGTCCAGCTGGGATGAGGATGGGACCATTCCATAACCCAGGTAAAAGGAACAATTTACAGTGCAAGAAGGATGCCAAATACCATGTACATAATTCTTGCTGTGAGATATTGACATTTTTTGAACCGAGACATCAAAATTTGTGAGGTGTTTGCATGTGGCCATTACAGTCATCGGCTAGGAAACATTGGACATTTGCAAATAAACAATTGTTATTAAAGGATCTGTGTGTCTGTGGACTATGAATGATGCTGGCTTTCAGGAGAAAGAAAAAAAATATTGATTATTGTATACTGACTTTTTGTAATCTTGTACAATTGTAACGCATCACAAGTGGGGATGGGAAAGAGGAATATTCTGGTTTATTTCCTAGACTGTTATAAAAAAATGTGTTAGGAAGGCGTAAATGTAACAAGTATCACACTGTATATAAAGGTATCAATGTTTGTCCTGTATAAGAAATATTAAATTACAACAGCAGTTTCATTTAAACTTCTGGGTTATGTTTGAGCCTGAAATTTTAATGAAGTGCAATACTGAGTGTGCCTCATATCTTGCAGCTGTAAACATATTGGAATGTACATGTCAATAAAGCCACTGTACATTTTTATACAGTGAAAGTCTAACAAGTGTGTAAGCCTCCATTTTCAGAAGCACTTTTAAAATACAGTGTGGGGGGGAAGGGGAAGAAGAGAGGTATCCTTTAATTATTTCAGCAAACTCTTGCAAAGCAAGAAAGCTTTTTGGGTAAACTTTGGGAAAGTTTTTGGTTATGGAAGTACTTTAGATATAGAAAGCACTGCTCCATTTCTCAACAGAGAAGTTGGGTAAGTGTGCTAGCATTCATACAAAGAATTGTATTTCCATTTCAATTACCAACAGTGTTTTAAAACACAAAAGAAGACTGCATTTTAAATTACTTTTAACAGTTTTATTTTACTGAATACTTCTAATCACTCCCAGTTTTAGGAAAAACAGCTTTTTGAATTTCAAAACCTTCATTTCATAACAGTCCTAAGTCCTCTGCACCTGCGTAATGAATGCAAAATACAACTTCAAGTAAAAACTTCTTTCTATAAGATTTTCACTTTAGATTTTTTTTCTTATATGTGTTCAACTTCCTTTCTAGCATTTCTGTCTTGAAGCTGCTGAAAAGTGTGTTACTGCCTTTTACATTTAAGATATGGATAGATGGCATCTACACCAGACAATCTTGATCAGACTGCAACCATGGGATCTATCTTGCCTAACTTCATTCATCTGTTATCACAGAATCAAAGGTTGGCATTGGAAGATACTTTTGGAGATCATCTTGTTTCAACCTCCCTGCTAAAACATGTTCACCAGCATATGTATCTTCACTTTGAAATAGTTCACACACCTGCAAAGTACAATTGATCTTGTTCACTGTAGCTCTGCAGAGGGATCTGGACAGGCTGAGGGGGCTGAGGCCAATTGTGTGAGGTTCAACAAGGCCAAGTGCTGGATCCTGCACTTGGGTCACAACAACCCTAAGCAGCACTACAGGCTGGGGGAAGGGATGGGAAGCTGCCCAGCAACAAAGGACCTGGAGGTCAACAGCAACTGAACATGAACCAGCAGGGTGCCCAGGTGGCTGAGAAAGCCAATGGCCCCTGGCCTGTGTCAAAAATAGTGTGGCCAGCAGAACCAGGGAAGTGGTTGCTCCTGTACTGGGTGTCTGACCCATTTTCATTTTTAGAAAATTCAAGTGTAGCACCATCCTTACAAATTAATTCCATTTTTTAATTTTTCAGCCTTCTCTTTTACTTCAGATTAATAGGAGTATTAATTTAGGAAGTTGAGGTTATGGTATGGAAAGGACATGACACTGTTCATGTTAATAGAGTGAGGGATAGGCAGTACTGTGGCAATGATTCTGTCACACACCACTGCCCATCCCCTGTCACCACTCCAGGGAGGCAGCACGGTCCCGTGTGAGCATCGGGCTCGTGCACAGAGCTCAGCTCTCACGTAATGGTTGAACCTTGGACACGCTGCGCTCACACTGTCTCAGACATTCATGCACGTCACTGCATCCCCCACGCCGATCTCTGACGGTGATTATAGCAGATGCCAGCACAGGCCACTAATCAGATCAGTCCACAATAAGATTGCTGTATGCCTTTCCAGCAGTCTCACATGTTTTTCTGTCAGCTGTTGATCCACAGCCCACGCAATGGAAATAGTTCTTGTTTGCACCACCCTGTTTGCCACAGCCCACCACATTCAGCTAATTTATACCAAACTCAGCTTCTGGCCAAGGCAAAGCCTCTGTGCTCACACTTGGATCATTACTTTAAAAATAGCTTAAACTTCTATGGGTGTATCCACCCACTGAACACAATGTGAACAGTAAAAGTTAATAAGATACAGCTAATTAACATCACCATCAGGGCCATGTAAGCTTGGTCCTTACAAAACAGGTTTTGCTAATTCCATCATACTAGGCTCATGTTTCACCTAGACAGGGCTTAGCTAGTGAGCTTCAGGACCACCCAGTCATTCAGGATAGAACTCAAACTTTGCAGGGTTTTTCCACAGCCCTCTCCTTAAGCCATGCCACACACTGCAGGTGCCAGAGTGCAGTGGTGCTGGGGCAGATGCCTTGTCCCTCAGCCCAAAGTGCACTGGAAGGGCTGTGCTGTCACAGCCCCCACTCTCACTGATGGGGTCTGGTAGTGAGCTTGTGCTGCCAAGCATTCCAGGATCTGGCTCCTCACCAGCTATTCCTACAGAGATGCAGCCAAATACAGAACAACACACGGATTACACAGCAGCCAGATACAACAGGGACTGTGAGTCATTGATAATCACCCAAAGATGTCCCCTGCCAGCTGGTCCAGGGAATATTCTCAGGTAATACTCACCTCTGCAGTCTCTTCGGATTCAGGAAATACTCTCTGCTCTTGTGTTGCTGTGGAAGGGTTACGGAGCGGCTTAAAAACAGCAACAAGACACTTCTTTCCTTGGTGCAGGAAAGAGCAAGAAAGAGCAATTTATTGAAGAAAGCTATTGCCTTAAATGAGGCAGTTCGTGCAAAACAAAATACAGACAGATCATTGGTCAGAGAAAGAGACACTTTTTGTTTCAGGCTTTCCCATTGACCTTGCAGGTGTTTATCTCTGTTATGATTTTTTTTCTTATGTTTACAGTAAAGGAAAAGTCTTTAGCCTGGGAAAAATTTTGGCTGGAGCTGAGAAAGTTTCATGGCCTGAGAAAAATACTTAGAACTTGAGAAAAAAGGCCTGGCAGATTTTGCCTAGGCCTTCAGCAGTGTCCACACTCTTGCCTCAATATTTCATGTATGCTGTGGGCTGCTCGTTGAAATACACCTTTGGATGTACCAAGTTATTTTCTGTGTACCTGAAAAGAGATTTGGATACTGAAACCTTGGGCTTTGGGTCATCCACTGTGCAGCACACACAATGCCCTTTGTCATCTGTGGCATTACTTCTGTACTCCTACTCATTGCTGCATCCCAGGTGATTTAAGTATCCTCAGCCCATGTTAGGTCTCAGCTAATCTCATATTTCCATTTCCCTGTCTGTCCATTCAGCAATATTCCTTTCCTGAATGTGACTGTATACATCCTCCCCTGCACAGTTTAACTTTTCTGATCACTCAGCTGCCCTGGAGAGCATTCCCACTCCACCCAGCCCTGTTCCTAAGTCTCACCTCTGCCACATACTCTGCCAGAACAGCCATTATGGGCAGCATTGTCACATTACTGTAAGTTAGAGCTTCAGGTGGTTTGGAGTGAATGGGGTATGATCTAGCAGTAACTCACCATCCTAATGCCAATTCCTAACAAGGATACTTAGAAACTTGTCTGGGGGACCTGAACAACAGCTTTTTAAAAGCATTTGCCTGAGGGCAGGTTGTATCAGTGGACTCTGTCACGGAGCAGTAATTACAATGGGATGATCCAGGCTGCAGGGTAAACAAACTTCCCACAGGTTTTGCTCTAATGGACCAATGTATGTAAGATGATATGCTTGGTTTGCATCTATCTCTGTTTCCCTTTTCTCCAATACAAAGAGAATTTGAGCAATAACATTCCAGTTGTTACTCATAAGATTGTTGTCTCTATTTCTACATCTTTGGGTTTTGCCATACTCCTAGTGGGTTGTGGAATGGCCTGGGTTCATAAATCTTTATTTCCCTCCTGATGGAGGCTGAGCACAACTATGTACCTCCCACCAAGAAAACCCTACATTTTGGCACACCCTGAGTGCCTTGCTGCTGACTGAATTTGACATCTGCCATGAATACCTGCCCACTGGCAGGATTTTGGATCTTTTCATCCAGCACTCATACATTCAAGAAACTGGTGAATAACTTCTGGGGTTTGCCTCTAGTGCTAGGATACAAGACTTAAAAACAAGCCATGTTGAAAACCAGCTTTAGAGTGTCCTTGCAGGACACATTTCACATGACACATCAGGTTCCCCTCTTCCATGCCTTAGTACTAAGGCCAATCCTAATACAAATGTCAGCCCCCTCTTAGCCATAAGTCTGTTTGGGAGTTTTTACCACTGTGGCTTGCTAATCACATTAACTCCTCACCCACCGGCAGAGTCAGCTGAACTGATCTGCAAGGAGCCACACAAAGCACAGAGAGAATTCTTGCAAAGAATTCCTCTACCAGGATGATGTCAGACCAATGAGCTGGCAGTGCCCTTTCCAGCAGCACTGTCCTGTCCATGGATCACACCATGGCACAGATGAGTTGCTGTCTGTGCTGCTGGACATAGCTCAGCCCATTCTGCCTGTTTGTACAGCAGCCCTAGCCAAGTCCAGGCTATGAGACTCCCCTATCAGAGGGGTCCAGCAAACCACAGCAGTTTTTACTCTATTAACTAACAAAATAGAGTGGTACAACAGCTTTTACCTGTGAAGCAACCATGGGAGCCATTCATCAGGAAAGAATTACTAGAGCCTCTAGACACAGAAACAATATTTACACAGTGAGGAACCTTTTAAAAGAATTACCTCCAGTTTCTACTGAACCATGAGCAACAACATCAGGTAATCAGCCTGTTGCAGGCAACACTGATCTTGCTGTTGCTTATCCTTAGTTTTATCTTTTTATTTTCCTGTGGCCATGAGACCTTAAATTGAGGCCCACTGGTTTAAAGACCATTTTATTTGCAGGTACTGTTAAAAAAAAAAAAAAAAAAGAGTTGAGTTACAGCTCCTGTTCTGTAAGGTCTTTCTTGTGATGGATAGAATATACTTATTTTACCAATCCATAATACCACGTTCTAAGAGTATGAGAAAATTCCCCACCACAGAAAATCTTTCTGTGTAGGCATATTAAGGAAATAAAACCAGGAAGTTTCCTTAATGATATCTATTACTGAATGAAAAACATTCACTTCTTTTGGCATTGACAAAGAACAGGTTCAGCTTTCCTCTGTTTTTTCTTTTTCAGCACAATCTGCTGAGAATTAAGATTGTCACAGACATTCTAGACCAGGTCATTCAGCCACTACTCATGACAAAATATTCTCCATATTTTTCAGAGCTTCTATTTTCATTAACTCAGAGTGGTCTACTTATGCCCTGCAAGCCTGACATACTTTCATCATAGCTGGATCTGGTCTGCTATGGTTACTTAACTCTCTTCCAACTGCTTCTGTGATTTTCCCCTCTGCATTCTTATCCTAGCCAAATGCAAGCCAGGCTTATCAGGGTGGAGCACAGCTGCTTGCTTCAGGAATGCTTCAGAGCTACTTGAATATGGCCAGAAAGTCAGCACAGGAGACTTTCAGTGCTAATAGGTCCAGCATTTACAATCAAGACTGGCATTTGAAAAGGTGCCATGGCTTCATCGGGCAGGCAGTCTGCCAGCTGGAATGAGGTGTTCTGTACAACCTCAGCCTGAGGTGGTGAGATCCCCTGTTAGACACTGGCTTTTACGTCTATAGGCTACTCCTCATCTTCACATGGTGACAGTGAGGGCTGCTTCACATCTCTGCTATGAAGGAGTGACTCTCCCGCCAGAGAAACCGAAACTTCAGAGAGCTTCTCTTTTGGAAAAATAAAAGTTACAATGCAGTTTCCTCAATAGCCTCATTTTTGCATAGCAGGGCTCAGCACAGGCCCTGGCCTTTTTCTGTTACTACTGAAAGCACAAAAAAAAAAAAAAAAAAAAAAAAAAAAAAAAAAAAAAAAAAAAAAAAAAAATTAAATTTCCACTCT
Source organism: Oenanthe melanoleuca (assembly GCF_029582105.1). Classification (NCBI taxonomy): domain Eukaryota; kingdom Metazoa; phylum Chordata; class Aves; order Passeriformes; family Muscicapidae; genus Oenanthe; species Oenanthe melanoleuca. The sequence continues at coordinate 65,248,643 of NC_079333.1, read as the reverse complement.
CTAAAACCCATCTGCTGTTAGTTAAATGATTAGTAAGGCAGAGAGACTACTGAATGCAGACACACCTGATAGAGGTGTCCAAGTTACTGACTAAAGCTCCAAAGTGCCCCACCACTGCTGGCAACAACACAGACCAGCCCAGAGCTGTGGATGTTCTTTGAACCTTTTACTCGTGGCCCCTTCTTAACGTGCTGCCACCTATCTCAGTGCCAGCTAGGGGAGTCCAAGAGCTCTGCAGGGCTTTGCCTGCCAGCTAAACCAGAGCCAGCCCTGGGGGTCACCAGGAGCCCACACCACCGGCTGCCCACAGGTTTCCTTTCCTTCAGCTCTGATAAACTGCCCGTTCTTGTGCTTTGCCCACAGACACCGCAGACATTGTTGTCAGTGCTCTGCACCATGGCCAGGGCCTGGTTTGGCCCCAAGGACAGAGCTGCAGCTGACTTCCTTGCTGATTTTACAGTGTGATGCTGGGAGCTCTTTCTGCACTTGCTCTCCTCTCCTGCCCACACAAAGGATGCCTAAAACTCACACAGGCGGTTACAACAAAGCAAAGAAGGGCACAGGCAGTGAGCCAAACTTTGTTTACTCCAAAGATAAGGCAGCAAATTGTAACTGCTCGGCCCTGTAAGAAGTCCCTCCCAGTAAGTCAATACAGTGAAACTCGGATAATGCAAGTAAGGGTTTTAAAGTAATGTTATCTTAAAAATTATAAAATTGCAGCTGTTACATCTCCCAGGACTTCTACACAAACTCAGAAAATATTTGTTTTGGTCAAAAGCTGTTTCTTCCTTTTTTTATTTTTTTATTTTTCTGCAGACACCAGAATTTGATCAGAACATGAATCTTGATGAAAATATTTTTTTACTGACTTCACATGACATGGCTCTGTTACAGCACATCATAATGCATATAATGCTGCTTTAAAACAGTAAGAGAGGTGACCAGGAGAAGCAGCAGCTGCTTGCTGTGTATTTGTTGATAAAAAACAGATCCTTCTTCCCGCAGACCAGGCCCAGGTCTAGCTGCAACCTTTGCAGTCAGTCTGACTTTGCCTCACACATCTCCAGCAGTTTTCAAGTTACATACTTGCAAATGTGACTTGTGTTTACTAGAAACTGTAATTGGGGGCTGCTATCTTTCCACCATTAGAAACCACCTCTGAATTGGAACTCAAAGGCTGAAAAGGGAATTCCTAAGCAATGAGAATGGAAGACATGGAACATTTCCAGATGGGGATGGCAAAACAGTTATTGCATGTTTCTTGACAGTATTGGCTTAATTCATAAACATGTCTCATTACCTACCAAGGTTTATGTAGCTGTCTCATATAACTGAGCAAATTATACAGTCACATATTTGCTATTACAAGTTGTCTAAGATACTCAGTCTGGTCAAAGTGAGGTGATAGCTCACCTCTTATTTCCAGATTTTTGTTGCATTTCCTGAAAAGCTGAAGAATGGATGTAGATTCGTAAATATGCATAGAACTATCATGGCTGAGCTTTAGTAAAAAGCTCAAGACATTCTGAAATGGAGAAAAAGATGCCATTTTCTCACAGAAACTAAATGAATAATTAAGGTTTGTGAATCTCAACAACTGTAAAGAGTTTGGACACATACAGGGCTGGAAAATGAGGTGTATTGGAGCGTACCACGTGTGCGAAGGGCACGTGATGACAAGGAAATGTCACACCTCACTTCGTCTTCTCTGCCTGGCAAAATCCCAAGCACATAATTCCCAGTGCCTGCCACCCCCAGGGTGTGTTGATGGTTTGCTTTCCCTGTTACATCTCTTCCTAAGGCCAGCCCCACGTGGGGCTTTCAAATCACAGAAAATCACCTGGCAGTACTGGTGATGAAGATCCAGCTCCATTGCTGGTAATATTCAGGGTGGCCAGGAGGGCCAGTGGCATCCTGGCCTGTATCACAGCAGTGTGGCCAGCAGGGCCAGGCAGGGATTGTCCCCCTGTACTCGGCACTGAGGCCACACCTTGAATCCTGTGCTCAGTTTGGCCCCTCACTGCAAGAAGGACATTGAGGGGCTGGAGTGTGTCCAGAGACGGGCAATGGAGCTGGGGAAGGGTCTGGAGCACAAGTCTGGTGAGGAGCAGCCGAGGGAGCTGGGGGTGTTTAGCCTGGAGAAAAGGGGGGGCTGGGGGGTAACCTTGGCACTTTCTACACCTCCTGAAAGGAGGCTGTCGCCAGGCTGAGGTAACCAGTGACAGGACAAGTCGACATAGTCACAAACTGCAGCAGGGAAGGTTAAGGTTGGACATTAGGAGGAATTTCTTCACAGAAAGGGTGACGGAGCATTGGAACGGGCCGCCCAGGGCGGTGGTGGAGTCACCATTCCTGCAGGCGTTTAAGGAGAGACTGGATGCAGCACTGAGGCGGCGCTGAGTGCCATGGTATAGTAACATGTAGTTCGATCACAAGTCGGACTCGACGATCTCGGAGGACTTTCCCACTCCCCCGCACCCCCGCTGCCGAGGCAGGAGGCGCCCAGCACCGACCCGTGGCGCAGCGCGGCGGGAGGAGGAGCCGCCGCCGCCCCTCGCTCGGCGGCGCCGCGGGCGGGTGCGCTGAGGGGAGGGCGGGGCCGCCGCCCGCCCGCCCGCCGCCATTTTGGCTGGTCCGCGTCGCTTCCGCCGCTGGAAGTAAACAGAGAGCGAGGCAGGGAGGGAGCGGAGCGGCGACGCGGGCAGGACGGGACCGACCGGACGGAGGAGGCGGCGCTGGGGTCGGCTTTGGCGGAGAGAGCTGATGTGGCCGGAGCGGAGGCGCCAGCGCGGCCCGAGCCCCGGTTAATGCGAAGCGCAGCAGGGAGCCGCCAGGTGATGGGGCGCGGAGGGGCGGGCGGCGCAGGGGACCATCCGCAGGGTCCCGGGCCCAGGAGCGGGCTCCGAGTGGCGGGGCTCGGGGCCTGCCGGGCTGCCGGAGCCCCGCGCCCCGGGCCGGGGCTGGGCCGGAAGGAACCGACCCTGAGGGGAGCGTTCTCCGGGAGTAGCGAGCGGTCCTTAAATCCTAGCCCGAAGTGTTTGGGGGTCGCTGCCTCGCAGCCTTCCCTTGATAGCGGCAATAAGCCGTGAAACCCTCGCTGTGTCCAGCGAACAGGCTGTTTGCGGCTGGGAGGGGTTGGGTTTGTGTCCGGGTCTCCCCCTCTGTCAGCCCGTGCTCCCCTTTAGCTCATTGCTGGTGTTCCTAGAAAAACAGCCTTTGTGCGGGGGTGCGGCACAGCGAGCTCGGCTGGGCAGGCTCTTGGGAAAGCGTTATCAGTCGGGTGCAAACAGCTCTGCACAGTTTGTTTTGTTTGGTTTTGGTTGTGGGTTGGGTGGTTTGTTTTTTGTTTTTTTTTTTTTGTTTTTTTTTTTTTTTTTTTTGTTTTTTTTTTTTTAACTGCCGTTGATGTTCTGGCTGCACCTTACTCGGCAATAAAAACAATGTTAAGCACGTGCTTTGCTCCTCCTCCTCCTCCTCCCGCTGCTGGGTGACTGAACTGTGTGATTAGGGTTGGACATGACTATTGCAAACAAGATAGCGTGGGTTGCGCCCAGGTGCGGAGTTCAGAAACAAGTCCTTAATAGGTGGAGAAATTTACTTGTAATATCTTTAGGAGTCATGCACCCGGCTTTCACCCATCTCTCTGCCCCAGTAGAGCTGGATATTTTTGTTGGGTTTTTTTGGGTTTTTTTCCCCTTTTTGCCAAGATCTTAGCTTTTAAAGCAAAGTCGGTTATAGCAGGAGTTTGAAAAACAGTGATATGTGTGTGTCCTGAGCATGCCAGAAAGAGTTAAAAGCGAGATCGATGGTTCATGCATTGCTAAGAAGTGATAAGCAATCGTCCTTTGAAAAATAGGCTTTACTCATACAGTAATTTGCTAGCATGGAATTTTGCGTCCATGTCTTCCTTGTTGAAAAGTTGGCCTTGGTTTCAAATGGTCAGATCTTTAAATTACTGTATATGTAAAGCAGAGTAAATTGAACTTCTAATTGCGTTTGGCTGTTCTTATGTTGAATATACAAAGAAGTTTGCTCTCCTAAGTGGCCTTTGTAAAAGAAATATATTTTCAGATAGCTCTGTAAGCTTCTGTAGGAAAACATGTATTCTTTAAATTTTGTATTTGTTTTATTGTTGGTACATGAAGTTACATTTAAAAAAATAAACTATTCTGATACTTTGAGTTCTGAAACGAGAAACCAAAAATTAGATGAACAAATTGGTTCAAAATTAGATGACTGAAACAGTCACGCAGTTCTTAAAATAATATTTTTTAGTCTTGAGCTTAGGTACCTTTTTCCTGTTTGGAAAAAGTTTGCCAAGGGAATATTTTTGAAAGGTTATACTTAATCTTCTTTTAATTACGATGTCAGTATCAAGAAGAAGTTGTCTGGAAAGGTGTGGTTTTTCCCCATCCCTTACTTTAAGTCATGGCATTTAAAACATGTAACTTATTTTCTTGGAAGAAAAAAATCATCATCAGTATCCTTCTAGTTATCTCTAGTGATAGCTATGTTGTCTCTTTTTTTTTAAGTTGTCTGTTTATGAAAATGTGGGACAGTATCCCACAACTTCCATGAGTGGGTTTTGGTCTGTAACCAGCATATATTAACTATTTAGAGCTCCTCTCAGTCAGCTCAGAGATGTACATTGAGTGCTGCTGATGACCTGGTCAGCTCTGTCAGCACATCCAAGAGCCTTTTTTCCAGAAGAAAAATGAATACAGTTTTGTCAGTGGCAGCTCCCTCCTGGTCTTCTCTGAAAATGAGACAAAAAAGAAGGGGGAAAAACCCCCCAAAACCTCCATTAACACAGTAATAAAAGTAACCTACCCGACTGGAACATTTATGTAAATTTTCTACCTTGCTAGCAAAAGGATGAGGCAGGATCTCTGTAAAGGAAGACTTGGAGAGCCCCATGTAGTAGTACCTTGTGTAGCTTTTTACAGATGGCTTTGGAAAGACACAGCATCAAACAGGCAAGCCTGAATTTGGCAAGTTAATAGCTTGCCTGTGGTGAATGCTTGTTGTAACCTAGTTGTTTGGAATATCTGTTTAGCCTAAAGCCTAAACTAATGTTGCATTTCAGACTAGCTTTTTATAAATACTGTTTTTGTACTGTGCTGAGTTACTGTCTTTAACAGAAACACGACAGGCTTGCGGTGGATTTGTCATTTAATTCTTGATTAATTTTAAGTTGAATTCAATTTTCACGTTTGCAGAATCCAGTTCCTTTATATTTTTTTTAGTTGCAGATGGTTCTGAGTCACTATTCAGTTCTCTTGCTTTTCTTCTCTGGTGAAGTGGCTCAGCAACAGAACTCTGGCAGAAAGCTTGTTCCAGCACAGGAATTGTGTTCTGCATAGTCCCATAGACGGGAACTGAATCATGGAAAACAGTTTCAGGAAGCAAGTAGAGATTTTTGCCCAGTACTGTTTTCATCCTCTGCTTGCCTCCAAGTGTGCTAGGAGTAAAAACAGGAGTTGAGAAAAGTCGAGACAAATTTTCTTCATCAGTCTTTTGTATGTTCAGGTTTGTCTCCATCACCTTATTAGTGGCTTTAGACCTTAAGTGATAGCTTGATTCTGACATATGAGTAGCTAGGATTAAAACCTTTTAAAGATAGGGAGGTGCCGGCTTTGAGAAAATAATCTGTGATGCACTGGAGTATGAATAGAATAATTTTTAGCTGACATTTTGTTTTAAGAAGTATTTATAAACTTTGTTACATTACATAGCAGGGAAACTTAACTTTTCAGATCCCAGAAGGACTGGGCATATGATAATTCTAGGCATGTAATTGTACTTGAATGTTAAACCAGGATGATTCTGCTGTGTATGAAGTCCTTATTTATCTTCTAGAAATCCGAGAGGCTATGGGTTCTTTTTGTGTCAGGCTCACCCTGCCCCCAAATTCTCTCAACTCCTCAGAGACTGGAATTGAGCACATTGTAGTTGAGTATGAGGTAGCAGAGCCCTTTAGGACATGATGTGCATCACACTGAGACTTTTAAAAATAAATGGTAAGATGCCAAGTTCAGTTGTAAGATGGCATGTACAAAAGAGCACCTCTGAATTAAAACCCAGTTGAGCCCTACATTTATTTCACATATGTGAAGGGTTTTTTTCTCTCTAATAATGTAATATAAGGTAGAAGTTGTTTAAGTGATGTCATTAGGGAAAAAGCATATGCTACAAACTTTTGCATTCGGCTGAATTTAATACAGTTTTGAAGAAATTTTTCTGCCCCTTCTCTAAAGTTTTTTTGTGGGCTGAAGCTTCCAGACTTTTACTGGAACTCTTCAGTAATCCCTACTTAGTAATAAGTTGGAAAAATGAAAGCACACCAGTGAACTTGATGAAATATATTTTTAAGGATGCTGATTTAAAACAGAGGCCTATTAAAGTAATGTATTTTAAGTAAATAAATTTAAAAGAAAAAATTCTTCCTTTCTGCGAAAAAATTATTTGGTCTGATACAACATCTGCAATATGCAGTGCCTGCAAGCATGCATTCAGTAATTATTTACTTCCTTGCCTGATTTTTATCTCCACAGTTCCAAGTGTTGTTCCTAATAAATAGGACCGGGGCAGCAATATTTATGTTGGTGTTCAAAGAATTGTTTCGAAGATTGTCCTTCCATTAGTAGAACAGTAGAGTAATAATCAACAACACAGTAAAACAAATTAGGTTCAAAGTGTTCTCAAAACACACAAATGAAACACTGAAAGGAGAGTGACTGTTATAAATGGGTTGGCACTGTTAATGATTAAAGAAGTAATATTAAAGATATCAGTTTAGATGATGGGGTTATTTCTGGACTGCCACTTTGGTTTGTTACTTGGGATTTTTTTATTTCCTTTATAAATGTCAGGAAAAAAACCCTGCCACGGTGTTATTGCATAAAATGCCCTTTTTCACTTCCACAGTTTTCTATTAATACTGTTCCCGTCTCTTTTTACGTTTACAAAATAAATAGATTTTTTTGTTGTTGTTATTACTTCTATAGAATGAAACGAGGAAGGAAAACTAATGAGGCCAACAGCAGTTCATCTGAAGACACAACTGAGAAGGAATCCAAGAGACACAAGGTTATAGAAAAGAAAACCACAGTTGGGCAGACTCCTGACTGGGCAAACCTGCTCCAAGACATTATCCTGCAGGTGTTCCAGTACTTGCCGCTTCTGGATCGTGCTCATGCATCCCAGGTGTGCAGGAGCTGGAACCAGGTGTTTCACATGCCTGATCTCTGGAGGTGCTTCGAGTTTGAACTGAATCAACCAGCCACATCCAACCTGAGGACTACACACCCCGAACTCATCAAGCAGATAATAAAGAGGCATTCCAACCACCTGCAGTATGTTAGCTTCAAGGTAGTGTATTTTGTAGGCTTTTAAAAGTTACTTTTATCCTGAAAGGAATAGGGCAGCTGCCAGTGTGGTAAGTGGCCTTGTTTTCAGGCTTAATATATGGAGGAAATGTATTCTCTAAATGGACACGTAGACAAGGAGGTTACCTCCCAATTAATTTGTTTGAGTATATTTTCAGAACCAAAACTTGTAATAACAGTTCTGAACATACCTTTTCATTGTCTTATTTCTATTAGATGGGAATTTTTTTGGTTGGTAGTGTCATTTGTTTGGTGGTTTGTTTTTGTGGGTCTTTTGTTGGTTTGTTTTTGGGGGTTTTTTGTGTGTTTTTTGGTTGCTTTTGGTTTTTTTTTTGAGGTATTTTTGTAGCAGTTTATCTGCTTAAATTCTGCTTCATGAAGTGGACAGAAATAGTTCTGATACAACTACATGTGTGCGTTACTGCCCCAGAATTAAGGTCAGGATGCATAAGTTGAGCATTTCCCCATTTCACATCCTATAGGTACTTGGCTCTAATATTCATGGTTAGAAATCATCTAATGCACAGAGAGTGACTTCAGTTCTGCTAGTCATCAACTAGCAGTTTTAATATTAGATTGTATGGGATTTTCTGTACTCAGCACAACCGTGTTTCAGGGGACTGAAAAAATATGTGGGATTTGCATAGGATGTACTGATTGCATGTACTGATTGTGCCTGGCTGAGAAATACTGTTTGATGAGAATTGGTTTTGTTCACACTGTGGAATTATTTTCGGCAGATGGAAACCTTTGATGTGGGCTTACATACCAGTGTGTTTTGGAAGGATTCTGTGAATCTGCTGTGTGAGAAATTTGGAAAGGAAATGTGTTCTGCAGCAAGTTCAGCATTCTTATTTCTGAGATCAGGGAGTTCTAATGCTGGAATCATCAGCATGTCAATAGCTGAGTCACCTCTGCCTGATCACAAGCTGCTGCTTGCAATAGCTGATCCAAACTGTTACCACAAGGTTTGCAGGGCTTTTATCAGCATCCAAATAAAGAAAACCTAGGGCTGTAGTGGAGTGACCTCCCAGTGTCTTATCTCCTGTCCATGTTGCTTTACACCCAAAGAATTTAGGATGCCCTTTACTGATAGTGATCCATAATTTCTTTCTTGTGTTGCTTCAGTTGTCCTCAGTGCTGCAGAATACACAAGGAAGTGGGCATAATGCTCACCATTCCTCTGTAAAGGCTGAAAATAAGAGGAGTGTTTTCTGTAGGCAAAGAAAGATGAGATTGTTGAAAATCAAGGTTTCTCAGCTTGCGTTTGAGCAGAAAAGGAACGTTCATTGGACTTAATCTGTTGCTGCCCAGGTGGCATGGCTTATGGTGGGGTTAAATTTGACCCTGTGATCAGGCTCTATGCTGTTCTGTAGGTTTGCAAAGCTGTCATGGCTGCTGTACATAAGGGGTTATTTAGAAAGCACACCTGAGTGTCAGGGGAGATCCACTGGAGACATACTGAGTGGTTTGGTTGGGTAGCAACCTGACTAATGATGGTTTTGGGGTTTGTGTTGGTTTGGTTTTTTTTTTTGAGTATTGCATCTGTTGTTGTTTTAACGGTGAAGGGCCAGTCATCCAGGTTCATATGCTAATGCACTTAACTCTCCAGCAGCTCAATTCTATGAACTGAGCCACTGTAAAAAGAAGTGGCTTTTGCACATAGTAAAGGCTTTATAGAATTCTTGGATTTTGTTAAGGATGAATGTAAAGAGGAATTTGAATAGGCAGTGGACCCTCCACTTGCTTGTTATTTAATGTGGAATGACTATCTTGGAACAAACTATTCAGCTGACCCCTCACAATGCTATATTTTACCAAAGTGTTTACAAGAGTAGTAAATTTATAGCAAATAGTCTTGGTAATTTTTGGTTCATACTTTTTGGGGAATAAAGAATAACATTGATGGATTCATGATGAGGCTTTTTTTTTTGACATCGCATTTCAGAAGGTAAAGTAAAAAAAAAAAAAGTTAAAGAGTGTATTTGCAGTGCTTTCTGAACACGAAATTCATTTTATTTTAAGGTGGACAGTAGCAAGGAATCTGCAGAAGCAGCTTGTGATATTTTATCACAGCTTGTGAATTGCTCTCTGAAAACACTTGGGCTAATTTCAACTGCCCGGCCAAGCTTCATGGATTTACCAAAGGTATTTGATTATGCATATTTTCTATTGCAAAGTATTGCAGTGTTTTATACAGTACTTCTGTAATTTTATGAAAAATTGTATTGCAGGAATATGAATCTTCTATGAAAGAAAAGTTTATTAGTGGTCTGGTCTCTAGTAAAGGGAGGAGCTGATATGTACAGTGATGGATATATAAAGTTCCATTCAGTCTCTGAATCATGTGAGAACGTAGACCTGACCTTGTTCTTTCAAGTCCTCCTGTCTGTCCACCTCAATGTAGTGCTGAGCTGCATGGTGCAAGAGGCTAGACAGTTCAGGTCTGTGTGATTGTATTGTGGCGTTTGTTTAGGAGACAATTACAGTCAAATGAGTGGTAGAGTTTTATCCATGTGCACTTGCCATTGGGCTTACACGATCTCTTCAGAAAGAAATAGGATCATAATTTGGAGGGCTTCATGTCATGCAGTCAAGCACCAGCATATTTGGTGGAGTGCACTCTATTTCTGAAATTTTCAGAAGATTTTTACCTTGCATGATTACCAAAAATCAGATATTGCTAAAGGCATTTAATCTGGAAGGCAACAGATCTCTTACATGTGCTTCTAGAGAAGCATTCCTGCTAGTGAGGTGGAAGTGTACTATTGCTAAGGAGGAGGGAAGTGGTTGTGAAGGGCCGGGTACAAATTGACTATTAGCGAGATCCCAGTGATGTCATGGCTGTTGATGGCAGTAAGGACAAGGAGGAACTAGAGACAGCCTCAGGAAAGGAAGTAGGCTGCAGGTAAGGCTAGCTACAGATGAGTTGTTATCCTTGCAGTGGTCACTGCCACATCATGTAGCTCTCTCAATTAAGTAATTTTAATCCATGGTTTTCAAAGAGGCTTTTCAGATATTTAATTAGTTTTGCTCTGATTTTTTTCCTTTTCTGATGTTCTTCAAGGTGTGATGATAAAAAAACCTGAATGTAGTGAAAACAACAGTGTGTTAAAAATACTTTGTGCTTTCAGCTCTTGCCACTTTAGCTCTCTTACTGGAGGGATATATTAGGGTCATGTCTAGCTTGCTGAGTAATTACTTGTATTGATTGTGAATGCTATGTTCTTACTCAGCTTCAAGGTTTATAAAAGACAGGCTTCCTTTTTTTGTTCTCAATAAGTTCACATTTAGCCTTTAAAAAAAAATAGATTCAAAATAAGCTAAAATTAGCTCTAAGGATAATTTGTCTTTTGGTGTTTAAACTTCAGTAGTTTGTCATTGGCATAAGGGACAAGTAGTGAAACTAAAGAATTGAATTTGGCCATGACTGAATTCTTGTTGTTAGTGACAGGTCTGTTAGAAGAGAAGGAGACAAAGATGAATTAATTTGGAAAATTGTTAATACTTTACTGTGGTTTTGGGATTTTTTTGGGGTGATAGGGATTTTTTATCAGCCTGTATAGGAAGTCTGAAGTACTTGGCATTATCCTAATCAGTTCTCTTTTGTCGTCAAGTGACCTGACATGTGGCAAATATCTGTAACTCATATTTAGACTTATGTTGCCTTTCTTTTCATGAAGTACACTCTAGGTGAGTAGAATCTTTTAAAGAATCATACTACAGATGTGACAATACTGAAAAGACCAGTTTTTACATGTTGGGATATTGCCTGTTTCCCATTAGCTCTTCAAACTGGAAGGTTCAAGTTACCTTCTTTGATAAGAGTGGTTAACTTTCTTTGCCTTTCTCTTTAACAGCATTCTTTTTCTAAATAGAGAGAATAAAACCACAGTACTAACTCTACAGAGTTGAAATAATATGAAAGCATCTTTTCTTCTGGACATAACATATATGAGTAACATACTGTTAGGATACTTGGAGTGGTCCCTAAATCCTAAGTGCTTAAAGATTCTGAGTTGAACTTCTTGTTTCCAATTGTATGAACTGACTTTGAAAGTTTGTGTAACTATGAAAGCAGTTAAGTTCTATTCTAAATCTAAATTGTGTGGCTGTTTTATCAAAAATCACAAATTTATCACCTAAGAATGAATAAATATTGTTGCTACGCCTTCTCTCATGTAATTGTATTCAGGATATGTGCCTGTAGCTCAGAGTGAAACAGGCTTGAAATCCAAGTAGCACATAATTTATTTTAAGATACTTAATGTAGCACATGGAGAAAATACTTTTTTCAAATCTTCTTTTTGGTCAGTCTTGTAAGAAATCATGAAGATGAACCAGCTATTCACTTAATACCACCAGTGGTTTCTAGAATCACTGCTGTATCTACTTCTTAGTCTGTGTTTCTCAAGCTCAGTTTTCCAGGGCTCTGTCTTAAATGATAAGTTTCAGTGGTTATGCAAAAATGCTGAGCACTTGTCCTACTTTATCTACACTGCTTATCCAGTAATTAATTGCTTTCCTGCTCCTTGGCTCTGTTTGGACCATTCCAGTTAGCTTTCCAAGAAATCCATCCAAACTCTGAATACTCAAGTGTAGGTGGTAGGCAGGCAGTACAGTCCTTTGGCTTTGGATACAAACACTCCTGACTGTTTGCATCTCACCAATGCAGCACAACTTGCCATGCAGGAATTCCTTTTCTACAAGATGCTTCTTTTAGAGTGTGACTTGCCTCATCTGCTCAAAGGACATTTTAAAAACACCCTCAAAATTAGAGCTTCTAGGCTTTCCCTTTGCTTGTGGTCTTTCTGTAGATCTAAATTTGTGCAGAGAATTTACCAGGGTCAGGTTCTTGATTAACATCTAATGTTACACATTCTGATTTGCCCAATTCATAAACTGATAGCAAAAAATTACTACACTTCCTCTACTAAAAATGTAAGTTTCAGTATTATTTTTAAATTATGCAATATCAAAAGAATGCTTTTTCAACAAATTCTGTCAAGAAGTAAAAACTAGGACTGCTCTGTATAGTGTAAAACCATTGAGATTTTTCTTCAGATATTGCTCTTTCATTTAAACTTTCTTTTTTTTTTTCAGTCTCACTTTATTTCTGCACTGACAGTGGTGTTTGTGAACTCTAAATCTCTCTCTTCACTGAAGATTGATGACACACCAGTAGATGATCCATCTCTCAAGGTTCTGGTGGCTAACAACAGCGACACACTCAAACTGTTGAAAATGAGCAGTTGTCCTCATGTTTCTCCAGCTGGTAAGCTACTGTGGAGCTACTAACAGGTGTTAGCTTGTTTGGGATTTTTTAATGCATGCATTAAATTTTGTCTGAAAAAATAGGGGTGGGGTTAACAGCAACTGTCCCTGAATAAAGTACTTTCAGGTGGTGGTCAATGCATCTATCCTATCACTTCACAGTGACTGCTGGGATACTAATAAAATAGTGCATGTCTGGTGTGGGCAAATAGTTAACCTCATGTGGAACTTTATAAAATTGATCATGCATTTTTTGTGCAATGACAAAGTATTTCAATGCAATTAGGCTTTTTTGGAATAGATGAGTTTCTTTTCTATATGTTGTTGTGTGTGGGTTTTGACTGTTGCCGTGCCATGGGTTAGGAAGATGCTGATTTAGTCATTCTGAAAGAAAGTCATTGCTGGTGAATAATTGCAGACAGCATCAAAAAGGGGAGATGAGACTGAGCTGTGCAAAACTTCTACTGTCACCGAATGTACTTCTCTGACACTGTCAAGTGTGTCTGTAACAATGAAGCCAGCTCATACCAGAATGAAATCACTCAAGGTTGTTGAAGTTCACAGAACTAACATTTGTGGTAGACTTCCACAATGCACAGCAGGTTTAAGATTTATCCACAGCCCATCATCTTAACACTTAGAGTTTTCCACTGAAAAGAGGAATTGTAAATGAAATGCTGGCAACTTAGTGTGATTCCTCTTTTGAGAATGAGGATGACACCATAACTTTCTCCATGCAAATATATTGCAGCTGTAAATGCTGGATTTATTATCTGTCAAATTCACCAGCAGGATTCCTGAAAGGGGAGAGCAGTTCTGTTGCAGAGGGTGTTATTGTAGTGATAACAAACAAAACAAAGTTAATACTTTTAAAAAGTGTAGCTCTCAGACAAACCTTGTGTTTGGTTTTGTATAAATAAGTCCTGAAAATGCAGGACTGATGTTTTGCAGCAGCCTGGTCCAGCAAAGTGTTCACAGAATTAACTGAATATTGCCTCCTCCAAAGCTTTCTAATCATAGATGGAGGTTGTTTAAATTAGCTTAAGGGACTGGCTTTTCCAACTTAAAATTGTTTTTTGAGAATCCTTGTGTCTGAGAAGTGCAAGAGCCTGTCTGTTAAGAGGAGAAGGCTTCAGCAGTAATTTGTAGCTAGGCAGAGAGAGTAATTTCCTTGGACTTGGATCGAAGAGTAACCTGTCAGCTCTAGCAGACTTTGCTGGTTTGTGGATAATCCTTGCTAGAAGGCTTCATTGGAACATCATACACTTGATAATTTGGGAGGAGACATGGGTGTGTTCTGATTGATGTATCTTTCATGGTTGCAAATAGAAGGAATAGTGGGTAAGAAATGGTCGTGCCTGTTTAAGCAGCACAACTGCTATTTTCCTTCATGGAGGATGAACAGATTGGGGTAAGATGCATTACTAACACAACCAGGGAGTGCTAAGCAAACAGTAGGAGAATTTAATTGCTTAATTCAGGTATGGGTGTGCCTTGAGATGGAGAAAAAGTGGATGCACTGGATTTGCATGGCACTGTTTTGTGGGGCAGTGACGGGGCTACTAGAGTGGCTTCTGTGAAAACTGCCAGAAGCTTCCCCATGTCCAACAGAGCCAAGGCCAAGCCCATCAGTGACATTGGTAGTGCCTCCTGGATAACTGGAAGGGTTAAGAAGGGGGAAAAGATATTGGAGGAGAGCAATTGCAGCTGGAGATAGGAGTGAGAATACATGTGAGAATACATGAGAGAAACAACTCTGCAGACACCAAAGTCAGTGAAGAAGGAGGGTCAGGAGCTGATCCAGGTGCCAGAACTGAGATTCCCCTGCAGCCCATGGTGCAGATCATGATGAGGCAGCTGTGCCCCTGCAGCCTTTGGAGGACCTTGTGTTGGAACAGGTGGATGCCTGAGGGAAGCTGAGACCCTGTGGGAAGCCTATGCTGGAAGAGTCTCTTGGAAGCATATATTGAGAGAGAAGCCCACACCTGTAGCACATTTGATGGTGGGAATTGACCATGTGGGGAAGTCTATTCCTGAAGGACTGCATGCCATGGAAGAGACTTATGCTGGAGCAGTTTGTGAAGAACTGTGGTCCAAGAAGGATTCCCACTGGAGAAGTTTGTGGGGGACTCCATGCCATTGCTGGGAAGGAGTGTGAGGAGTTTACCCCTTAGGAGAAAGGAGAGGCAGAGACAATATCTGAAGAACTGACTACAGCCCCCCATCCCCTGTCCCCTTGTGCTGCTGGGAGGGAAGGAGATAGAGAAAATCATGAGGAAGTTAAGCCTGGGAAGAACAAAGGAGTGAGAGGAAGGTGTGTTAAGATTCAGTTTTATTTCTCATTACCCTATTCTTATTAAATTGATAATAAATTGATTTCCCCAAGTTGAGTCTATTTTACCAGTGGTGGTAATTGGTTTGTGATCTCTCCCTGTCACCCTTATCTTCACCCTTGAGTTTTTAATTGTATTCTCTCTCCCCTACCCAGCTGGGGAAGGAAGTGACTGCACACCTTTGGTGTTCAGGGGTGTTCCACCAAGTGGAACAAAAAGTAAGAAGCTGGTATGTGGATAGTTGGCTTCAGGAGCAGGCAGACTGCAAAAATGAAACTCTTGAAGGAAAATGTGACCTGGATTTTTTTTTTTTTTTTTTGTAATGGGAATATTATAATTAGCAGGCTGCTATAAATGTGGAAAGACTATTGAACCAAAAGGACTGTGAGTTGCAAAACTAATTACTTGCAGATGCAGTTAAAATGTCTTTAGATTGGAGGAAGGAGGAATTCTCATTACTAGGTCAGTTCTCAAGTGAAGAATAGATAAGAGTAATGAAAGTAGAGCAAGAGAGATTCCACTACTGCAGAGATGAAGGAAGAAGATTGATATCAAACAGTGAATTGCTCTAAGTTACTGTACAGAGATAAAAAGGCATGTTTGAATTTGGGCTGGAGAAACAAAGGCAGTGATGTATTTCTAATCTTTGTGAGCTTATCTGAAGTTTCTTCGGTTTGTTGTTTCTGCTCTGAAATACTAACTGTTGGAACATAGGGAATGGAAAGCGTTCCTGTAAAGGTGGTATTTCTGCTGTGGCATGGGGATAGGAGGGCTGCTTCTCTTGGAGTGGGCAGTGGGAAGCAGAGCAGGTGTCAGGTGAGCCTGCATCAGGGACATCATGGGTCTGGGATTTTTTTGATGGAACTCTGCAGTAAGATGAGAGAGCAGAACCATTAACCTCTCAGTGACACAAAGGTGTAGGCAGTGCCTAGGGATGTTCTGTGAAGTACATGAGCTTCAGGCAGGCCCTCTAGTAGCTGTCTACACTGTATTCATTGTCAGCTCTGTATGTGGGATGCATAATTGACAGGCTGTGCCTATCCAGTTCTAGACCCATAGAAATCACAGTAAATAGAACCCCAGCTCTTCCCTTTTTGCATTCCACTGGTCTATAATGTACTCCTAAAGTTAACAAAGATTATTTGTGGAAGGATGGCAGCCAGGACAAGAAGCTTTGTCAAGATGAGAAAATGCATGTGGATCTTGAAACTGCCTAAAATACTTAATATCTCAACAGACCGAGGTATTCTGAAGAAGCGTGTCTGAATTTCCTTAGGTAGTGATCATAGTAACCCTTCTGATTCATGCAATGCTTTTGCAGTGATTTTTTTTTTTAAAGAAAGTGTTTCTATGCTCAGTATAGACTTCTCTTAAACTTAATAGCTGTACCTTAAAATAGCTGCTGTTTTCTGAATTTCTACCTGTTGCTTCAGAACTATAGTGTATTGAGCTCAGGGTTTTCAGTTCCACGTTAAATGCTATGCTCTCATCCCCTCTGTTAATGGAAAGGCCGTATCCTACATTTCATGCAGTTTTCTGGGTCACATGAAATGCAGAGGACTGTATGCTTTTCTTAGTGCTTTTTTATTTTTTTCAGCCCTGTTACCAGTATAATACCATTGCTTGTATCTACAAATAGTATGAGTGGAAACCTTAGACTGACCCGAATTCTCTCTTTAATGTTTTTGTCTTCTGTGAGCAGCAGATTATATTGAGTCATTACAGAGTCTGAAAGTTGCTGTTCTAGAAATCACTGCTCCAAATTTCTAGTGTTTTGCCTCTTTTTTGTTGTAGCTTTTCCAAATTTAGGCCTTTACTGACAGCAGCAGCCTCTCTATTGAATTAAAATCTGACATTCATTTTATTTTGCTTTACATTTGCTTTCTTCAGATGACAAATTTCATTCACAGTTGCTTTGTCACCCACAGAGCTGTCAGCAGTTCTTAAAGAGCTGGCTAAGACAATACTTTTATCATGAGTGAGGACCTTTTACAGAAATGAGATTGAGTATATGTGGTCTTACAACAGGACAGAACAATCAGAATATGCTATTTGTATACTTGACACTTCTGTTTATGTATTTGTTCACTTCTTTATGATTCCCAGCAAAATAGAGATGTAGTCACATTGTGTGTGTCTGTCTTACATGTAGGTACCAAGATCCCTTTTGCTTGTGCAAAAGATTAGTGTTCAGGTTGTCCAGTATGGTTTGGTTTTAAGGTCTTGGCTGCACGTCTGAAATAGGTGCCCATAGCACCCTCCTGACACACATGAACAAATTCCCTCCTGTGTCTCGTTCAGTTACCAGTGCCTTTGTCTGTGTAACCCCTGGCACAGTGTTCTCCTCTGGCAGGTATCCTTTGTGTGGCTGACCAGTGCCACGGCTTGCGTGAGCTGGCGCTGAACTACCACCTGCTGAGCGACGAGCTGCTGCTTGCTCTGTCTTCTGAGAAACACGTCAGGCTAGAACACTTGCGCATTGACGTTGTCAGTGAAAATCCCGGACAGACTCAGTTCCACACGATTCAGAAGAGCAGCTGGGACGCTTTCATCAAGCATTCTCCTAAAGTGAATCTAGTCATGTACTTTTTCTTGTACGAGGAGGAGTTTGACCCGTTCTTTCGTTACGAGATCCCCGTCACTCACCTGTACTTCGGGCGGTCGGTCAGCAAGGACGTGCTGGGCCGCGTGGGGCTGACGTGCCCGCGCCTGGTGGAACTGGTGGTGTGTGCCAATGGATTGCGGCCGCTGGACGAGGAGCTCATCTGCATCGCCGAGCGGTGCAAGTACCTGTCGGCCGTGGGCCTCGGGGAATGTGAAGTCTCTTGCAGTGCCTTTGTTGAGTTTGTCAAGATGTGTGGCGGTCGCCTCTCTCAGCTCTCTATTATGGAGGAAGTTTTGATTCCTGATCAGAAATACAGCTTAGAGCAGATTCACTGGGAGGTTTCAAAACATCTTGGTAGAGTCTGGTTCCCAGATATGATGCCCACTTGGTAAAGTCCTTAAAAGACTCCAGGGCGAATGGAGTAGCACCTTAAACCCAAGCTTACCATATTGCAATTTCCTGTATAAGCTTATTTAATAATATAGATTTTACTGCAAGTTAATTAATGGTTTGATTAAAAAAATTATTTTTCTTTCAAAAATTGTTTTGGAACTTACGAACCAGAAATAGAGTTCACAGCTCCAAAACCTGTTTTCATCCAAACAAAATTCAGCTTTCTATTTTATTCTTTGTCATTTCAAGTGACCTCAAATTTTTGGAAATGAAAAAAAAATTATTTAAAATATTGAAATGTACTTGCAAAATACCAGTTTTGATATGCTGTTTTTCCTTGATTTAGATTAGTAGTATTGGACATAATCATATTTGTTCTTAAAAAGCCAAACAAAACCCCACCAAAATTGCATGCTTTTGTTGCAGACTGTAGCATTTCTAAGTCCAGTCACCTCGATGACAAGATGGCTATGATAAGAAGTATTTAGTAGCCCTTAAAATATACACATTCTGTTAAGTCATAAAGGCAAGAGCAATACACTATAATAAGTTTAGACATCTAAAGCAGTAAGTTTACCACCTTATTCAGCAGATTATTACATCCATCTAAAATGTATTTAGAGCGCTAATGACCAGTAGTGTGAGCTACCAAAAGCGGTGTGGGGTTTTTTCCACCCTCTATGCATTTTAATGTAGTTTGCTTATGGGGTCTCAGATCTGCGTCTAAACCTGTTTTAAGGTATTTTATGTCTAGCTCAGGAAGCGAAAGCATTCTGGGGAAAAATGTAGATACATTGTATTTAAAACCACACTGGAGTTAATGAGCTTTTCTTGCACATTAACCGGTTTGGCAGCATACGGCCAGATGGAATAATGTATGGTTTGTGAAATGAACCCAGCAATGTTATTCTGATGACGTGGGTGTGAGCAGTTGGAGGTGAGAAAGGTAAAAGTTGAATGTTGACCAAGAACCTTTTCACAAAACCTTAGACCTTTTGGCTGCTTTCAGTTTGACAGAAATGATGTTGGAACAGTTGCTTACGCTGTATAAACTAACTGTATACTGTAAATCTGTTTCAGAAATGTTTATGTATAAAGTGGATGTTTGATAGATAATAATTTTTGTATACCTTTAATTCAGCTAGTTCTGTCATTTCATAATATTTAACAACCCAAAAGGAGTAGACTTGGTGAAGTAGAGCAATAGGCAAAATTTTGTTTTGAACATTTGATAAATCAGTTTTATTAAAGAAAGTTTTTAGTTTGTAAGTGGTGTAGGCAAGGCACTGCCTGTGATCTGGATGTGGCTTGTGACTTCATTTCTTACTGCCAACAGTTATTTTCTCTTCAGTTACTGATGGTAACACTGAAGTGTTTGCCAGACAACTGCATGTTTGAGAGATGTGGTCAGCCCTCAGCAAGGCAGAGCTGCCCCCGCAGGCTGGGTTGAGCTTAGCTGGTGGCTGCTTCTCTCTTGAGCTGTACAGCCCCTGCTGGTAGTAAGTGGATTTCCTTCATCTCTGATTTCAGTCATGTTTATCCAAATGTATAATTTAGTGTAATACACTTATGAGTGTATTTAAGTTCATAACTATATTTTGGGCAAACAATGCTCAGCGGACTGGACATCTTTATAGGGGAGTTGTATGTTTCTGTAGAGCTTTGATTTAAAAATTGCATTTTATGAAATACACGGTTTTTGTATTAGAATTTGTTAAATTAATGTAATACTATAATTTGCTTTTATTTGTACAAAAGGTGTCAATATATTTAGTCCGTAAAAGTAAAAAAGCTCTGTGTCTTTTATAACCCAACTCTCAGAACTGCCGGTATGAGAATGGTGGAGTAACACATGTAGTCTGGCAAATAGGATTTAGTTTTCACTACATTCATGTGAAATAATACCATTAGTAACAGAGCCGAAACATCTCTGGACCTTGACTGCAGGTGTCCTCATGCTGGCAAGGTAAGTCAAGTCCATGCTGGTCATGGGAATAACCGCAAGGCAAGGCACAACCTCGATACCAGATCCCACTCCTGGAATTCCCACCTTTGAAACCCAGCATTCTGCTGCTCACAGAGGCCTCTGTCAGACCCTGCTGTGAGGAACATAGTGGGAGCTGAAGGTGGCAGGGTTGGTTGTAGCAGAACTGCTTCTCCAGCAGAGTAAACTGGGGAAGGCTGTGTTGTTGCACCGACATCAAAAAGTCCTTCCTGAATGCAACACCACGTTATACCAGTTATTAAGATGTTCAGCACAAGAAAACTGCTTAAAGCAGTTGTCTCTCTCTTCCAGTGGCGATCAGCAGATTTTATACATTGAATCAATTACTGCACTCTTCGTTCAGATAATCCAAACTTGCCAGGCAAACCTACAGTGCTTTTTGAGCAAATTCTGTACATCTTATTTTGTCTTCTACATGTTCAAGCAAATGAATAAATACATTAAAAACATGGCAGAAGTGGTAAAGAGTACCACAGACTCACAAACTTCACTAGAAACATGAACATGAGTGTCATAGATGTGTTCATAGTGTCACTTTTCCCTGAGTTCACCTTCATTTCTTATTTTCAGAATAACAGAACTCATTGTTGGCTCAGTTGTCCAGTTTTGGTTAGGAGCTGATGTGTGCAGTAACAAATCTTACCTCTGCATCCAAGTGTGAATCACAAGTTAGGATATTGAAGGCAGCGGCTCTCCTAATCCAGAACGTCTGTGGGTGGGTTTGTGAGGGGGAAGGCAGAGAGCATTGGTACCAGTGCTGTCCATTGCACGGCCCTTTGGGAAGCAGGAGCAGCACACTCCATTTGACCTTGATGGATGATGAGCCAGGATCTGCTTCCTGGAATGAAGTGTGGCTTAGAACCCCAAGCAGCCCACAGGCATAGCAATGCAGCAGTTTTGCACTAGACTACTGTGCTAACTTGGAAATTGTGGTAGCACAGAATACTTCTGTATTTTTGTCCTCAAGTGCAATATGCATAAGAGCAGGGAACAGAACCAGGCACAGTCTAAAGTGATGAACAAGTCCTGTATTCAGTGTGAGTAAAGACTGAGTGACAGTGACACAATGCCAGGCTTATTCTTGAGCCTGGCAGTTTGGACAGTCCCCTGGTTCCTAGTGTTGGTCAAGTGCTAATGCCACCTGGCTGTGAGTGCAAGGACATGAGATCCTACCTATTTCTGCTCCCTGTGTTACTTTGAGGAGGAGGCCATCCTTAAGTGTTTGAGGTGAATAGGTGGTTTTCAGTCAAACAGATCGTGAGGGGCACTGAAGCTGTTTGCAATATCTAACACTTTTTAAGTTACAAAAGTGTCATTTTTATGGATCTATTTCTGGGCTTGGATCTTACTCTGTAGGCTTAACTCAAGGATTATGGACTCTGCCTACAAGAGAGCACTGCACTCAACAACTTCAACTCATTCCAGTGCAGTTGTTGCAGTTTAACTGCAACGATGGCCCCTCTTTCAGGACTGCAGTTTGTACTGGTGGAGTTTATTCCCACCCAGCTGTGCATTCAGTCTGAACAATTAATTAACACAAAAACCCCCACCCAGTTGAGAGAAAAAAAGAAAATGAGAGCACTCTCTCTCCAACCCCTGTGCCTAGAAGGAATAAATACTCAGAAGGAACTCATGTATGTTTCATAAAGGTCAACTCCTACATTGACAATTGGTACCTTTAAATCGAGGATAGTGTACAAAGTGTGAAACAGACACATGTGGGTGCATGGAGGAATCCCCACATCATTGGCAGTGTGATCTATGGGCTTGGTTCTGTGGTCCTGTTTCCCCTTCAGAGCTTTGAATGCTGGTTTGTGATGTTGAGGCTTTTTCCTGGGAAAGGTAAATGCGGGTTTAACAACACTGAGGGTTACAAAGCCATAAAAACATGAGTTAATGAGAATGTGACTTCTGTTGACAGGCTTGCTGCAACCCCTCTGACTTCCCTAGAGCCTCCTGCATTGCCTTCCTAGTAGTGCTATGTGGTGCTTGGTTGCTGGCTGGGGTGAAAGCATGACAAAATCCAAAGCTGAGCTCAGTCACAAGGGTCTGTGACTTTGGCTAAAAAGACCCAAGTCTTTCAGTCTGAGGCAAAAGATAAAGTTTCACTTAACAGTGGAAGAGAGGTATGCTCATCCCCTCATTCCTCTCTCAGTACCTCTCACGCTCATCCCATTACATGATAATGCAATTCAACGAATTAATTTTAGTGACTTTCTGAATACAAGGGTAATTTTCTGCCATTCTTGTTATTTGAATCCAAGCACTGTGTATTCTGCTCTCTGGCTGCAGCTGGCTATTAGTTTGGCTCAAGCCAAATGAAACTGCAGAGTTGGGTTCCTGTGTTCCTGCTTGGCCACAAGACAGCAATAACCTCTGCAGGAGCACTATTCATTCCACAGCTAGTTTTAGAAACAAAATCAAAATGAGCAGTGAACACTTGGAGATGATTACACTGCTGCAGCTGTGGTTTTTCTGTGCGCAGGCACCACAGTAGTTTCCAGAAAGCCAGTGTTCCTCTGGCTTTAGTTCCCTTTAAACACAAGGGACCAACTAGTTACCAAAGTGCTCTAGGCTGAGTCTGGAACAGGACTCACAGCACCACTATGCAAACATCACTGCCAGCAACAGGCTGCAGTCACACTTTAGAGGCAGCTGTGTGACAAGCATGGATTTTTAACTACAATGTTGATGCCCTACAACCTGTCATTACTTTTTGCTTATTAAGATTTCTATGCCTTCTTAAAAAAATGGAAAGGAATATTTACAAGTTCTATGAAGATGACCCAACTGAAGCCTCAAGTAGACTTTAAGACAGACAGGTAGAACACTGCAATTATGTATGAGTCGACAACAAAATAGGCAGTTTGACTTTTATCTGTGCCACAGAATACACATGAATCTGAAGAAGAGCCATCTGTATTGTGTTTACAGTGCAGTAGAAGGAAGCAAAGTGGTGAAAAACCAACACCCATGCCATCCTCCATTACATTCACTGCCCCAGAATACCAGAGAAAGGTTCATAGGTCCCAGCTGTACAAACCAAAGAACTATAGGAACACCAGGGCAAGGCACATGTTGAAGGAACTGGACACATCAAGACACTCACATTGAGCGAGTCAGTCCTTGTAACTTGTGTCCCACCTCTGTTGGTGGCCAGGTGCCATCTGCTGCCACGTGGCCATGCATGTGGAGAGCACCTGCCCAGAGCAGGCAGCTGCCTCCCCACTCCCCCTCTGGCACTGCAGAGCTCAGCCAGAGGAGCCACTGCAGTCTCCCTACAGGCAGCAGGGGGCCATGGTTACACAGAAGCTGGCCAGGTCAGAGATGCTGAAGCGTTCATTAATGTGTTATACAGGTAGTAAGAACACAATGCAGAGTCTTCTACCTCGTACAGCAAAGCCTTCCTGACACAGTTTCTTACAGTCAGCAGTGAAACATAACAACTCTTCAACACCAAAATCCTTAAGAATATTCTGCCTTAAAGGCAAGTTTTGTTCTTCAGTAGGCAGTCATACACCAAAGGATGCTTTGCTTCCAACAGGCAAGGGGATCTCTTCATAAATTATTTTGAGATAAGGGGACTTCATAGGTAAAAACCAGTATTCCAAGTTGTAGAAGAGGTAAAACTGATGATTCAAGACAACATGATCAATTATTTTGAAAATATCCACAAAAAATTCTCTGACACTCTGATGAGGTTTAAATGGACTGTAAAAGTCTCTTATAGCTGCTGCCAGTGTCTTGTTTCCTTGTGGTCCAAAAATAGATGTTTCATTCCCCAAATAAACAGGTTCTCCACTGAATAAAATTATGCTTGTATAGTTTGTTTGTATCTTCTTAAATACAGCTCCTAAGTCAGCTAGCTTCTGGTAGGTTCTCAGTATAAACTTGGAGCACTCGTAAGCGTCAAACCACACTGTAGACTTTTTGTCAGGACTTGCTTGAACTGTCCAGGTCTCGTAGTAAATGCCAGTCTCATTGTCATATTTTACCCATTGTGCCATGTCATTAAACATGGCTCCTGTAAGAGATGAAAATAATCATTGCAGAGATGAGGTAACAAATGCAAGATTCAAAATGTTTTCCATCTATTTCAAGGTTCACCTGCCTCCCCTGCAAAAGTTTACCTACACCTCATACACAGACACAAGGCTTAGGTTGGAGGGGCAAGGGATAACCCACTAAACAAACTATCCTTTTTCTGATCTTTTTCCTCCTACTACACCAGAACATTCAAACATTAGAGAATAGTGACACTTCTCATTTTGCTTTATCCATGCAGACAAACAGGCCAGAGGTAGTACAATCTACAAGAGATGCTGGCAAAATAATCACCAGACCAACAGACATTTCTGCACTTCATTTTTTAACTAAATTCAAAAATTCAGAGCAGAAATTTTCACGTCTCTTCACAAAAGAGATGCAGACTGAGACACCCTGCTGATTTAGCAGCTCTGCAGCTGGCAAAGCTGAATTGAGCCAAATTATGAGTGGGATGTAATACCACTAAGATGGGATGCTTTTTGCCAGCACTCTGAAGGGAGAACATTCAGCTCATGATGCTGTTCATCTGTGCTTGCATCCACTCACCATCTTTGACTAGAAATGTGAAAGTTATTGTGAAATTCAGACAACTGAAAACTCTCAGAGATGCTATTTCCTTAAAAGTTTCATGGAAGTGGAAAGCAAGAGAGGAGGACTGTATCAGTGCCTCCACAAGGCACCAGTGCAGCTTCACCTTTCTTGGGCATCAAATAACCCACAGAGAGAGGAAGCAAGACAAGTTCCCCAGCTGTATTAAAAATTTTAACTTGGTATTCATACAAAAGCATCCAACCATATCAGGCATCAAATACTTCAGTCACGAACTACAAACTTACAGGAAAGCAGCTCCACTTTGCTTCCTTGTTTACAGAACTGCTCAGAATTTCTTAGCAGCACTGGATAGATTATGCAGAGACTGAGGCCAGCAAAGGTGCTAAGAGGGGAAGTGGGGACACACAAAGCAACATATCACAGGAGCTATAAGCTGACTCTCCACTGTGTCTTGCACACTACCAGCTTCAGAAACTAAGTGGTTTTGGTCACACAAAACATTAGCTCTCCAATCCTCAGTGAACTTTTTTTGTAAGTTATTCACTCTATTGCTAGAGCAATCAATCAGATTTATTTGAGTGACTTTTTTACTTTAGGATTGCAGTGATCAGTATATACCAGGAAACTCTCCTAGTGATCACCTATGTATTTTGAGGTGTAAGGCCTAGCTTTGTTCTACAACATATGACAGAGAGTTATTACTGGGGATGTTTCCATAGTTTTTAGGACATATAATGAGTGGGACAAAAATAGAGATTAATATTTTTTATCTTTGAGACTGTTTCTAAATATGCCTTGTTTGCTCAGTAATGAGCATCTTTTCAACAGTTTTTCTATCTCAGCAGTCATCTGCCACTTCACAATAGAAGTTTTTGTTTTGGTGAGGCCATGTGAAAAGAGTCCATAATGATTCTGTATAAGCTGTTTTGCTATTTTTACACTCAAGAGACTCAAGTGGTTTTGTACAGCAACACCAAATGACTCTCACTTAACAGCTCTCCAGTGTGAACTGTTCAAAACACAGCAGCTTCATGCCACTTTCTGTATTCAAGAGAGTGTTTGAAATTAGCATCATTGACTAACACTGCAAATAACATAAAGAACATAAATTAAAAGATACTGCTTTACACAAGACAAGGCTGACTCTATATTTTGTATTAACAATATCCAAAGCATCTAAAATCTACCTGATATTGTGGTCACAAGAACTAAAGTTCCATTTGCCTTCCAGTGTGCATCATCTATTCCTTCATAAAAGCAGGCAGCTCCCTGGTTACACCAGAACGGTGCATCCATGCCAGGCCGCAGATGTGGAAATGTGCAGTTCCCAAGCTGGAAGAGCTCATACCACTCCATTGTGTAGTTTCTGCCTGTCAGAGAGCTCTTGAAACCCACAGCATCGTGCATAATTTTCTGGAAAAGAAAAGAACAAAGAACCAAACCACCAAAACTTTGATTTCGTAACAACTTCAGCCTGACCTGTACAGAAGGTAAGATGCTCAGGAGCTGTTGTGTAACAGGGTGAGAAGAGGGGAGGGAGTTCCTGTAACATCTTGGATTCAGTAACACTACAGCACAGCACACCAGACTGCATGACACACATACTTTTATCAGAGCATCATGCTGTCTCAGTGGTTGTCTATTCATCCATTGTAAATTCTGTCACTTGGAGGCAGATACTTAGTGGAAGCTCATCATCAAGACTCAAGCTGACTTTTGAATCCTTAACTTCATGGAGGTATTAGAGAAATAAAGAACAGAACCAAGTCACCAAAACCAGATCTTGCTAATGAATGCCGTAAAACTAATGAGATAAATACTTAATTTCAAAGCTGTACAGTAAAAACATAAATCCAAACTTAATTAACAACTGAGATAATAATAGTTGAATCTATTTCTATTTTTGACTCTTCGTGCTTAGTTTTGATCCACCAACATTTCTTTATTAATTAGGAATTATGCTTTGAAGATTAATTTTGCTACTGCTGTAACTATAAATATTAATAAAGCTGAGACTTCATATTTGCATGACTCCATGAATGGAGACTTCAATTCCATACTGATCATAGAAAGAACTGTAAAAGCAACCAGCTCCTCATGATCCACTGTTCTGTCCAGTTGGCTGTCTGCTCCTGACAGATACCAATGTCCAAGCAGATATGTGAGTTTTCAACAAGAGAAAAAGTAATACCAAGCAACTATTTTATCTAAGGGGACAAATAAAATTAATTTCTTGATGCAGTGACAGCACAGAAGAAAAGATATCCGAGACATAATGGTGTGTGTATACAAAGTATCATCATGCAGCCACATAGGGGAACATGTTCAAACCCACCAACAATGCTGTTCATGCTCTTGTCTTTAGCTGAGCTAAATCCTGTACATTTTGTTTGAAACCTTTTTGAGTGCTCTCTGAGTATCCTCCCTACAGCCAGCCTAGCTTGTGTGCTCTAATATTCTTCCATGCAAGCATATCCCAACTTTACAGCTCCCATTCTCGACCCCTGCAGTTAAATTCAGCTGAATTTGTCACTATTACTTTGTTAAAAACATCACCTTACCAAATGTCCTAGTAGGTCCCCATACTTGAATTCCCACACTGGAGCCTGTAATCGATACACTTCAATGACATCCTCTTCTTTCATGACTGGAATGGCAGAGCCAGTGGGACAGAAGGTGTAACGAGCTTGGCAGTACGGATCAGTCTTTGGCCGGTAGTCAAAGCGCCTGTGTTGAGAAAGAGAAGCACACGGAATGACAAGCACAACTTTGCAGCTGGAGGTACTGCCATGGCTTCCTGAGGGGAACAGTGTCCAGCACTCCCAAAGACAGATTCTGTGACCCAGACACTGCAACACTTGTTCACAACACGTTCACAAGTTCATAAGGCTGCTGGGGTGCACATCTGCAGAAACAGGACTTCAGGACTGAAGTCTCACAAATGGAATTCATGTTGTACTGATCATGAAGGAGTGGAAATAATGCAGATTATAAAGGGTGACATACAAGATCAGAGACACACAGATGTTGGGTAAAAGATAGTTTGAGATCTGCCTCAAAAACATTCTCCTGGCAATTTATTTACACAGGGAATGATCAATTTGTTCCTGCTATTCTATAGTAAGAAGTCCCCAGTTGTAGCTGTTTGACTCTACAGCATTGCCAAGATCAGAAAAAGAATCTCTATGCTAATTTAGATAAAGAGGTCTAAGAATGTAGCTGGGATCATTGTTTCTATGTCATTCCTATTAAATTTAAAAACCAAAGGCCCAATCCGCTTCCTTATCACAGTATATACAAATAGCAAAGAACCTTTTTGACAAGTATATGAGGAGTATGTGGCCAGGTTTTAGTAGCAGGGTGGCTAAGGGGTGGCTTCTGTGAGAAGCTGTCAGAAGCTTGCCTCCTGTCAGGCAAGGCCAATGCCAGCCAGCTCCAGGATGGACCCTGCACTGGGCAGGGCTGAGACAATCAGGAATGACAGCAACACCTTTGTGATAACAGATGCAAGAAGTAAAAAAAAGTTACTGCAGCAATGTAATTATGGCCAGAGAAGAGCAGGATTAGAATATGTGAGAGGCACAGGCCAGCAGACACCAAGGTCAGCAAAGGAGGAGCGAGAAGGAGCAGGTGCTGGAGCTGAGATTCCCCTGCAGGCCACAGAACAAACCTACACTGGAGCAGGTGGATCCCTTAAAGAAGGTTTTGAACCTACTGAGCAGGCTGTAAACCTATGGAGAGAGGAGCCCATGCTGGAGCAGGCTGTCCCTGAAGGACTGCATGGAAGAGTGACCCATGTTGGAGCAGTCCATGGAGACCTGTTGCCTGTGGGATGGACTCAGGTTGGAGAAGCTCATGGAAAACTGCCTCTTGTGGAAGGGACCTCACGCTGGAGTAGGGGAAGGGCTCCTCTCCCTGAGCAGCGGCAGGAACAGCATCTGATGAAATGAGCATGATCCCCATTCCCCATCTCCCTGCCACTAGAGAGAGAAGGAAGAACCTGGGAAAGAGAGAGGGAAAAACAATCCCCAAACTCTAACAAGTATGCCTGAAAAAAACAGAAAACAAAGACTTAGGCTAACCACGTATTCAAGTCCTGCTTCTAGCTTGCACTCCACATTTTCAATTACTCCTTGCATGTGACAAGAAGGTAAGAAGAATGTTAAACACTTAAACCCCGCACTTCTGAGCATCTCACACCAACAGGATTGTTCTCCAAATGTGACCCAGTCTTTTAACTCCTGAACTTGCTGGAAAATCCCAACAACTCGTGACTGCAAGATCAGCTCCTTCAGGCATCACCTGACGCAAATTTAACTACTGGGAATTACACAACAGGCTCTCAAAATTTCAGGTGTGCATTAAGTTACAGTTAAACATTGATAACTGCTCCCTTTACAAACAGCAAACCCGCACAAAACACACAATCAAGCGCAGCCCTTCCTCTGAAGGGGCTCATGTCCTCGGCACAGCCAGATCTGTCGCAATTTTCTGCCCCCGACTCCACCAGGAATTCTGGAGCTCACGCAGCTGCGAACGGGATTTTGTACCGTTCATTTGCCGCCAAGTATGACGTTAAGTTACATTTTAAAAGCAAAACAAGCCGTACCCTGACTTCCTCATCACCACCGGGGAAGGAAAGCGTGTTTAAAGGCGGGCAGTCATCCCCGGGGCACCAATACCTCCCGCTGCCCAGAGATCAAACACAGCTCTCTGCCTGGGATGGCACTACGGCTCCCCCGGCGAGCCGGACACGCCAAACACCCTGTCACTGATCAGCACCCCGAAAAAGGGGAATCCCTCCGCGGCCTTTCCAGTCCCACACACAGAGAGACGGAGGCAGGGCCCTCCCTGGGCGCTCACTCACCTGTAGGGCACGGGCCACCGCCGCCGCGGCCAGCGGAGCTCCCCCGACACACACGGCCCCCACAGCAGCAGCAGCAGCAGCAGCAGCGGCAGCCGGGAGCAGCGAACGGGGCCCATGGCGGAGCCGCAGCCGGGCCCGGAGCGGGGGGAAAGCGGAGGGCCGGAGGAGGCCGGGTGGGAAGGGGCCGCCCCCGCGCCCGCCCACGGCGCCGGGGAGGCCGGCGGTGCCGCCGAGCCCGGGCTGCAGCAGGGCCTGGCCCAGCGGGGCTGCCCCTCCTCCTGCTCCACCTCCTGCTGCTCCTCCTCCCGAGGGGAACCGGCCGTGTGCCGAATCGCCCGAAGAAAGTCAGCGGGCTGAGCCGCGACTGTGCTTACTGTCCTACAGCAACTACACGGTGTTGTTGTTTAGCTGGAGTAGCGCATTGCTTTGGAGACGTGTCAGGGCTGGTGAAGGGTCCGGAGCACAAACCCTACGAGGAGCCCCTGAGGGAACTGGGGGTGTTTAGCCTAGAGAAAAGGAGGCTCATGGGGAGCCTTATCACTTTCTACAGCTCCCTGAAAGGAGGTTGTAGCCAGGTCGGGGTTGGCCTCTTGTCCCACGTAACCAGTGGCAAGATGAGAGGACACAGTTTTAAGCAGCACCAGGGGAGATTTAGGTTGGACCTTAGGAAGAATTTCTTGACAAGAAGTGGAGATTACACACTGGAATAGATTGCCCAGGGCGGTGGTGGAGTCACCATTCCTGCAGGCATTTAAGGAGAGACTGGATGCAGCACTGAGGGAGCGCTGAGTGCCATGGTGTAGTGACATGGGGGTGTTCGATCATAGGTTGGACTCGATGTTCTCAGACGTCTTTTCCAACCTAATTGATTCTGTGATTCTGTAAAAGTCACATCAAGTGCCCATCCTCACATCCAGAACCTACTGAGGGGATCACCTCTGGGTGTGGCCCCAGGATGATGATGTGAGGCCCCACCAAAGGGCAGAGAGGCTTCTGCTGCGATCAACCCTGTAACCCTGAGCCTCTTCAGACTGCCCAGAAGTCTTGTCTGAAACTTTCCAGGGCTACAAGCTAAGTTTGTATATCCGTCACCCATTGCAGAACACTTTTTCAAATTGTAACACTTTACATTACAGGAATCATATAGCAATTTATTCTCTCATCTTTATAATAATAGTGAGAACTATCTTGCAGATTAACTAAGAGAAACTGTGAAGATAGGTTTGCCAGCAGCATCCCTGCAGAAAACACAACTATTTCCAGCTCTGTAGAGTTCAAAACTGGCTATGTGTCAGAGTCCAGGAGGCTAAGTTTAGTAGCTGGCATCCAGAGTGAAAACACTGGTGTATGCTCGTCACTGAGTAAATAATAACTGTGCTGTGGACTTTTGACTGTCAGGAGCCAGCTTGTTTCATGTGAGCCCCTAAAGAACAATCTGTTCTCTAGTCAGCACTATGCTAGGCTATATGTTCAAATAAAGTTGCAGGTGGAAAATCCTGCATCCTTCATAAAAATGCAGGATGGGCTTCTGAATATCAGGTTCAGTAATGCTGGGGGTACTAAAGATGTTCAGAATACCTTAAAACCTTTAATTTCAGCAACATTTATTTATCTCACTTCCCTGCTGTCTGATTCTATTGTATTTATTTTTAAAATCCATGCCATTCAGCACTATACATTAATTTGATCATGCTTACATACTAATATTTCCATATCTCATTTTTATCATGTTAATGGTGTCTGATTTATAAAATCTCTGGGTTAATTTGTTAGAAAATAAAGTGTGCCAGTAATCACGCGTGTTTCATTGCTTGAGTGTAGTACAATATACCAGCTTCTTAATCTGTTAAAAAAAATGTGTTTGTTTGGAATAATTCCTAGTGCTAGAGATCTGGATGTGTAACTCTGGAAGTGCTTTATGAAATGAAGGAAGGCTAATTTATCCCTTCTTTGAAAGCAGGATGCAAGGAAGTGAAATGGCATAATGAAGGTGCCATACCTGCTCACTAGCCAAACTAGAAATGTGGTATAAACAGGTTCTTAGTCCTGGCTCAGTATATGGTTGTAGTGTGGATTATTAAATCTCCACTATGTAGATGCTGAAGGCGTTAATTTTTTTTTTTTTAGTAGCATTTTTATATCTCATTTCATTACATCCCGCTGGAAACTTTTGCAGCAAGGTACCATTTTTGTTTTATTTTCTCATGCAACCTAAGTTATGTTGTGAACAAAGAAAATAAACCACTAATACATTTATGAATAAAGAAACTTGAACTAAAATGACATTGTCTAGTTTATTATGTAGAAGCATGTCAAATTCCCCATTACAAACCCACAGAGCTGATCTGGATCTTTGACCAGTAACAGGCTCTGAGGAAATACTGAAACTGGCTACAAAGATCAAATTCTAGACCTGACAGGTTTCCTAAATTTTTCTTATCTCCAGGAGTATTTTCTTCTTTGATTAGTGAAAACAACATTTTCCTGAAACAACAGACTCTTGATGGTTTCTCATTACAAATCAGTACCTTCTCCATCTTTACCCTTGACAAGAACAGGATGGAAGGGACTGAGAGAAAAGGGAAAACAAATCCTGCTGCTTCAGTCAGAAATCGTGGGTTTAACCAGATAGTTTGGCTTTGAACATGTACTCGAGTCATCACACTGTAAGTCACAGCAGAGAGGATGTTGCACCTGAAATAACAGCCCCTGTCTCACAAAAATGGGCTGCTCTGGATGGTGCTTACACCACAGCTGCACACCTCCCAGCCCATGCATACACTGGCAGTGGGCCATTTGGTAGGAAAGTCACAGTTATATCTATGGATTACAGCAGATAAAGCTACACATCTGACAGCTTTACTGATCACAGGGGTTTTTTTTCCCACTCACACTGGCATATGTTAGCTATTGAGTCAGTTGGATGCATATTGAGAAATACAAACATTACCTGAAGTCACGCTGAAGCTGCTCTGAAAGACAGGAGTTCATCAGTCAGAGGCACAGTCTCTGCCTTTGGGGAGCAAGAAAGGAATTTTAAGAAAAAGAGCCAGAAACAGAGCTCCTGTGCACCCACACTTTGCTACGTAGCCTGAGATGCCAGCTGAACTGTGAGTTGGGCTGGGAGAAAGACATGTCTTTTTACAGGAGCAGGGAATGACTGGGCTGTCTTTGTAAGATACTGCTAAGACTTCCCCTCAGGACCTTCTTGATTCTGATAGCTAGGATGAGAGCTGTGCTTGGGACAGATGTGCAGTTCAGTAAACTTTTGGGATTGCAGGGAAGCTCCTCCTTTGTCTGCCAGCTTAGGGGGCAGGTAATGGAAATTATTTCTTTCCAAGCTGGAATTCTAGGGGGGGTCTGCTGAAGCCTGAGACATAGGATGAGGGTTAGGATAAGGATGCAGAGGAAATTCATCATGAGTTTTAAACTGAGATGAACCCTCTGGGATTTGCTGCAGGGTAAGGATAAGTGAAGTAATGAGTCAGCTGGGTACCTGTGAAATACAAAGAGCTGTCCAAGTTCAAATTTAAGATAACAGCTGTTGTCAGGCAACTAAGGCACTTCAAAGCAAGATTTCCACTAGAGAAAACATCTTTGTCAAATCCTGGGCAGCAGGAAAAAGGCTGGAGTCTAGGACAGAGCTGTAATTGAACCCCTTGAAGTCCGGAGGGGACAATACCTGCTCTCTTCCCTTCAGGGTGTGCAGCTGGTTGCTCAAGGTCTGATAAAAACTTGTGAGGAAAGTCAGAAACTGCTTCTACTCCACTGAGACACCTCAGAAGAGGCTCCCTGCTCCTTTCCTGGCAAGCTGCTTTTAAGCCAAAGCTCCTGCCTCCTACCTGAGCTACACTGCAGCCACACCTGAAGCCAGCTGTGTACCCTACCCAATGCAGACCCAATCCATGCATAGGTCATTGCAGCATAACCTCTCATTGCCTCATCACCATGGATTTTTCTAGTGATCAGAGTCTTGGTGGAACCTCACTGGTATTCAGTTTCTGAAAGGGAACAGGCACATAGTAGTGTCTGGATCCAGCAGCAGCCCCAGATACAGCAGGGTAGAGGCTGGGATTACACTACTGGTGCCAAGGTCAATCCACAGAACATGCAGGAAGAGGGACCCACACATCAGGACACCAGGAAACAGGACACGTCTGCAGCACGGCTCGGGTGATGTCTGGATGCCAGGCCTAAGTGCCCATGGATTTGTGGCTGGAGGGTGTGTGGGTGGAGGCCACAGCAGAGGCTGGCCAGGGTAATTACAGGGCTACTAGTGCATTGAGGGCCTTGGCCACCGCTGCTTCTCCCATCAAGGTGTGACCTCTCACCTTGCAAACATCTGGCTTCAGAGCTGTACTCCTTGTGAAATGCTCTTGCTTTTGTGGGCCCAGGATAGGGAAGTGTCCTCTTAGGGCTACTTCAGGGTTACAGAGAGCTAGAGCAAGGACATGTCATGAGCTGGGATGAAAACATGGACCTAAGACACAGAGGGCCATGACAAGGGCACACAGGCAGGGCAGGGATGTGGCATGAGCAGGCTGGAGCTGGATCAGGGAACAGAGCACAGAGATGTGACACAGAGAACCTGAAGTGGGATAGGACTATCATATCCCACTCAAGTCTAGGGTCCATCCAGGAAAAGAGATGACCTATAATGAGAATCTGAGTTCCATCTAAGATCCAGGGCCAGAAACAAGACTGGAGATGAGGTTACTGACAATTCAAATGGATCCTGGGATCCATCCAGAAAGACTAGCCAGTAAGTCAGGTCAGCAAGGAGCAGGGAATTCTCAAGATGCTCACTTCCCTAGCTCTAACATCAACCCAGGCCCTAACACACAGCAGAATTTTGGACTACACTCCTCCCTCCAAACATGCCTTGAGCTTAAACTCCTTCCAGGCAGAAGCTTTCTCCTAGCTCTCAAGCATAAGGATGATTCCAGCAGGATTCCAGCTCTGCAGACTCTCAGTGGAGCTATGCTGTAGTCCTGCTCAGTCCTAAGAAGGCAGAGTGTGGGCTGTGGTGTAGACTGAGCTGAAGCCCTGCACCTGTTTGGAGTAAACACTGCCCAGCAGACAGGAGTCCGCCCTTCAGCAAGGAATTTACCTATCCTGGCCCTGTCCTGTTCCAGAATCTCCCTGTCCATCATGACACACAGACTCCCAACCAACCAGGATTCAGCTGAATGCATTTTGCTGCAGGAAAAGGCTCTGCTTTCAAATGTTGTTTTTGTTCTGCTCAGTCTACTCACTCTCATGTCCTCTACAGAAAACCCATACTCCAAATTTTTAGAAGATACTCTAATTTTTCTACAAAATCCAGCTTTTCAGTCCTCAGGTCCAGCAGAAGAGTAAGTTTTCATTAATGAACACAAGCTTTTTCTTATTATAAGAGAGGCAGCTCATGAAAAACAAAGGAACAAGAGCTGAGAAATCTTACTAAAATTCAATACATTTGATCCCTGTGTGGCATTAGTGTGCACAGTCCTAAGGAGACATGGGATGCATTCTTTCCCTTTTGGTTCACTAAAGAAAGGCCCTAAGCTGGGAGTGGGTCAAGGAAGAAAGGTCGGTTTGCTAAAAGGTCTCTGTTTTTCTTGATAAAGTGAAGCAGCTCCTTAAAATCCGGTATGAGATTAAGGGAGAAAAGGGGACTAGGTGGGGCTGAGTGAGGCGTCACGGAAACAAACAGCATCAGGACCCAGCAGTACCGCAGGCCTCTTACCAAACTCCACTTCGGTTTGTATTTTTTTGTTGTTGTTGTTTATTTTTTATTTTTTATTTTTTTTTTTTTTTTTCTTTCCAAGCAATTTGAAAGCCGATTTTCATTACACAGTTATAACCCTAGGCGCAAAACAAACCCACCTCACAAAACCACCTCACGGGCACCGCCCTGAGGCTCTGCGAGCCGCGGCAACTTTGTGCGTAGCGACAGAACGCGCCCGTTCTGCAGCCACCAAGGGTCACCCGCCCGCCACAGCCGCAGCCCAGGCGTGGCGCCGAAAATGCGCTTGAGCCTGTTTTGTTTAAAACTGCAGGCACGTGTCATTCGCTTTCCGGCTCCCCTCGTTTGCTTCCCGGGCGGGCGGAAGATGGAGCCGGCGGGGCGCGGCGGCGCAGGCGCGGCGGGAGGAGCGGCAGGAGGAAGGAGGAAGGAGGAGCAGGGGCGGTGCTGGCAGCCCCGGCCTCGCCGCCTGGCGCAGCTGCTTCCCGGGCCTGCGGGGCGGCGGCCATGGGCAAGCGGGTGGCGCTGGTGCTCGCCGGCTGCGGCGTCTTCGATGGCAGCGAGATTCACGAGGCGTCGGCCGCGCTGGTGCACCTGAGCCGCGGCGGCGCGGAGGTAGCGGGGACGGCGGCCTGTGGGGTGTATATGTATATTTATATATGTGTATGTGTGTGTGTGTGTGTGGCCTGGCGTGCGGTGCGCCACACAGCAGCCTGGAGTCCCCATGTCTATGGGACCGGAGCCCCTCCCGGCTTGCGGTGCTCCCTGCGCCCTACAAAGCCTCTTCAGCCATCATCTCCCTGTTCGTGCTGCCCCCTCTCCTGCTTTATTCATCCCCGCCCTGCCTCCTGACGGGAGTTGAGATCGCACAGGCAGCTGGACACAAGACTGAAAAGGGGCCTCATGAGTACAGCTCAGTTATTATCCTGAAAGTCATGCCTGCAGGTCGAAGAGACCCCTGGTGAAGACCGCTCCCCTGAGCGTGTGTAGAAGTTAAGTGGAGTTACAGAACTTGCATGGAAATGACTAAACAATCATAATAGAGGGGCTGCTCTTGGAGAGTTGCTCTGAATTTCTGTGTATAGACAATGCCAAAAAAGTCCAGTGGGTGTGCTTGATTTGTGGAATACCACCGAACACCCAGGCTTGCAGACTCTGAAATAAGTAACCGATGTCTCTCTTGATAGTGTAATTATTTGATTCACACACCAGGTAATGAATCCAATTTTGTGGGCAACAGTGCCAGACTTTTTTTTGTGGTGCCCAGTGACAGGATGAGGAGCAATAGTCATAAACTAATCCTCAAGGAGTTTCATCTCAACATGAGGAAAAACTTCTTTACATTGAGGGTGGCAGAGCATGGGAAAAGGCTGCCCAGGGAGGTCCTGGAGTCTCTGTCTGTGGAGATATCCAAAACTCACCTGGGTGCATTTTTATGTAGCCTGTTCTAGGTAACCCTGCCTGGTCAGAGGGTTGGGCTGGGTGATCACCAGAAGTCCCTTCCAGCCCTAACAATTCTGTGATCCATGGGGAGCTGAGGATGGGTTAAAATTCTTTATTTTACCTCCAGTTGCTTTTGCAGCCCTCACTGGGATTCACCTACTTATTTTCTGCCCACTGTTTCTGGGTTCTCTTTGGTAAACTGGGACTTGTCAGAGGAGCCTGGGCCAGGACATAGTGGTGTGCTTTGGCCCCATCTGTGGCTTCAGATGGCAGAGGCTGGTCACTGTC
Source organism: Oenanthe melanoleuca (assembly GCF_029582105.1). Taxonomy (NCBI): domain Eukaryota; kingdom Metazoa; phylum Chordata; class Aves; order Passeriformes; family Muscicapidae; genus Oenanthe; species Oenanthe melanoleuca. Next base: position 65,211,720 of record NC_079333.1, on the reverse strand, counting down.
TGTGTGTATCCACATTCAGGTGTCTGATGGTAACAGCACCCTCATTTAGCACAAAATTGTCATCTCTGAGAAGTTTGCAAAGGAAGCTTCAAAACAGACACAGAAAGACAACCCTGTGGTACACCTGTCACAGAGCTTTTTATTCTGATGGAGTGTTCTCCTTTTGTGTCTAACCAAAATTGGTTCTCCTGTGTTTTGTTCTTCCTTTCTGCTGCTGGTGTTTTAGGACAGCTGGCAACTCTAATGCTTGTACAGTTTGCATCTGTAACTTTTTTATGTCAAACTTTTGGCACACTTTCATCCCATAACAGTTAAGAGCAACCTTTCTTCAAAGTCAGCTGTATGTCCAGTTGGGCTGCTGGCATAAATTGTGGTGTCCTGTTTGTCCTTGGGCTTATCTGCTGTTCTAAAATCAGTAAGCTTAATGTTGGTGTAAGAATACTCTCCTGTCAAAATGCTGCAGGAATAGAATGGGAAGAATAGCTGTGTTTGCTCATCCTAATATATCATATGTTACTTTAGATATTTAATGTGCTAGATTTGCTTAACTTAGATAAGAGGCTTCAGGGACAAAACCTGTTTTCATTAATTGGTCTTTATTGTGACAAATATGTATGAGTTTTATTTACATTCACAACATTGCTTCATCTCTCTTCCCAGGTGAAGATATTTGCCCCCAATATTGAGCAAAGGGATGTAGTCAATCACCTAAAAGGAAGTCCAGCAGAAGAGAAGAGAAATGTGTTAGTTGAAAGTGCCAGGTTGGCAAGAGGAAACATTCAGGATTTGGCTGAACTGAAAGCTAGTGAATTTGATGCTGTCATTTTCCCTGGTAGGTACCATAAAATCACAGAATATTCTGTGTTGGAAGGCCCACAAGGATCATTGAGTCCAGCTCTTAAGTGAATAGCCCACACAGGGGTTGAGCCCACAGCCTTGGTGTTATTAGCACCATGCACTGACCAGCTGAGCTCATCTTTCAAAAGAAAATTATTTGTGATTTTTTCACTCAATATATTTATTGATTCATAGTTCACTAAGCTAGAGTGTTCTTTTGGTATTCCATTTTGGTATTCCATTCCTTCTTACTAAAGGTTGTGAAAACTTCACTACTTATGTGTGGACAAGAACCCTGACCCAGTTCAAAAACTGGGCAGAGCTCAGTTACATGGCAATGCCTTAATTTCTGGGCCTCTGAAAATGTTGGCAGAGTAGCAGGTTGCCAGATAGATTATGTTCCATGTCAGATGGGAGTACATTCTGTTTTAATTATGTATCTACTCAGCTGCTGATCAAGTTGTATAAAATGTGTTTATGGATAATTTTTTATTTAAGAGACCACAGAATTGCTTTCCAGATGGAGATAATTGTAATCACTTTTAGAAATTAAGAAGCTGGAGCATCACGAGGAAATCATGACTTGCTGAAGATCTCTTTCCAGAATATTCATAGTACTGTTAAATACTGCCTTCATGATTGGGCCTCAGTGTTTATTTTGAAGTTTTCACGCTGTTGTAAGGCCAGCAGAGGGAGTGTGTGTATAACACAAACAATTCTGCCTGCACTGTGAATGAGCCCTGATGTCAGGGCTGATCAGGAGGGAGTAGAGGCTCACAGATGTTCTCCACGTTAATTTCATGCTGTTATAACTCAGGCTCAGGGGGTTGCTGTAATAACTGTTAGAGGGGAATAAACCCTATTAAGTTTGAAAATTAAAATCTTACCTCAGAGATTTCAGATAACACTTGAAAGTGAGCAAACCAGGAAAGGAAAAATATTAAAAATGCAAAGCTTCTTGATGCTGTTTGTTGAAGTACTTGTGGAAATTTCCTTATTCGGGTTGGAGAAAAGTTGATGCTGTGCACATTCCGTATGGAATAACCTTACTTTGATTATTCTGATGGTTATAAATCCAGCAGACAAAGGAGCTGTAAAATACAATCTGCTTATACAATTAAGTGAAGATTTAATGCACCTAAAGGATTGCTAAAACTAAGTTATAGAAAGACAAATTGGCACTGTTTTTAATAGGAAATTATGTTATCATTTACAAGGGTTTTTTGGTCTCAGTATACCATATGTTATAATGTCCGTTTTGTGTAAAATCCCCCGTGTTTTTTTCTTGTGTTAATCTCTTTTTTTAAAGTTGAAAAGTAGCTCTAGGGAAGAAGAAAAGTTCTTCTATAATTGCTTAAGCATCAAAGTAAAACTTAAGAGTTCATTACTGTAGAGGGTCAAATCACTGTTTGCATTACTCCCATGAATTCCGTACTTTTGCTTTTAACTAGTATTGGTCTTTTGATCCTCTTCCTTATTGGAGAGATGGTGCAGCTGTTCTAGTGACTAGCAAATGAATGTGAGGTTTCCTGTTTGTTTATTTGTTGCTTTTGGAAACAAGGTTAAGCTTTCTGGCCTATATATAACCTACATGATATAAAAAAAGTGTGCAGTTAAACTTTTAACATTGTAAACCCACCGTTTACAGGTTATGGTAACATTGTAAGGCTTTCAGTACAGTTACTAAAGAGTTCCACAGATACCAAGACAATGTTGTAAAAAAGAGCTTCTGTTTGGTATCAAATTTAATAGCTTTTAGCAGTGCCTTATATTTGAGCTTTGTGGTTTTAGTTTTGGGTTTTTTTGGTTTTTTTTTTTTTTTTTAGGTGGTTTTGGTGTGGCAAAGAATCTGTGTTCCTGGGCTGTAGATGGCAAGAACTGTACTGTCAATGAGCATGTGAACTCCACACTCCAAGCCTTCCACAGTGCTAAGAAGCCCATTGGTTTGTGCTGTATATCACCAGTCCTGGCAGCCAAAGTGTTTCCTGGTTGTGAAGTTACAGTCGGTCAAGATAAAAACATAGATGGAAGGTAAGAAGGAAATGGATGGATATGATTTACATGGGAATTAAGGTTGGAGAATGGACAGGCTACTCTTCAAAAGTCTCTTTGGTACCAGTAAACCTGGGAGAACTTAGTTTTAAGAAAAATTAGTGGCAGTTTTCACTAGAATACTAATAGTAGGCACAGAACTCACACAGGGCAGAGAGAATGAATCCATGAGGTCAGGTGACTTGTGATGTTATAACCAGATATACACTGATCTGTGATATCACAGAATTGTTTAGGTTGGAAGAGTCTCTAGGATGGTTGAGTCTAGCTGTTAACTCAGGGATTTTTAATAAAATTTTTCTGGTGGTAGTGGTTTGGGGCCAGTTTAGGGGAGGGAGATGAGAACAGGGCCTGGCAGAAATCAGTACTGCTTCAAGTGTCAGCTCCCAATAAAACTTCTGAATTAAATTTATCAGCAGCCGTAGCGAGGGATTCTGTTCAGAGCAAATTGCATCTGTTCCTTCCTTATCAGAAGGGGGAAAAACCATCAAAATCTCTACAGAACTCAGAGGAACACCTTACATGGAAGAGTTGGAAGAGGTTGCAGGTTCAGTTGACTTCTCTCAAGCTTTTAAAGATCAGTTATGGCTGCACTTGGTAGCATCTTCCAAACTTATGGACAGATTGTTAAAAACTATTGTACCTTACATATTGTGGCTCTGCATTTCAGGCCTTGTTTTCAAAGGTATTTAGATGTGTCCATAGGGGATAGGAGAATCTGATTGTAGCAGCCTCTTTAACTCCCTTGTCATCATCAGCTAAAGAGTCACATAGATATTATTGTAATTCTTTCAGTCAATTTATGTGTGCAGAATTTTATGGCTATATCATTGCTTTATGTTAATTAAAGTCTTTTTATTTACAGATTTCCTGATGCTGAAACGGCATCTGCTATAACAGAGCTTGGATGTAAGCACATTTGCAAAAATGTAAATGAATCCCACGTGGATAAAGCCAATAAAATAGTTACTACCTGTGCTTTCATGTGCAAGGCTCCTCTGCATGAAATTTTTGATGGAATTGGAACAATGGTACAAGAAGTCCTGAAGCTTGCCTGAGTAGAAGCGTACAGATTTCTCTGAGGAAATCAGTGTAGATAAGCATAAACATTTAGCTTCCTTTGATTGAATTAATAAAATAATGCAACTGCTAAACTTCACAGTTCCTGGTTTGTTCGGTATGGTGGGGTGTTTTTAATTGTTTAATACATCAGATGGTTACTGCTGAATTTAACCTATTTATTTATCTTTTAAAATAGAAACCATATGTTGAAGTTAGTTGGGGGAGTCCTTTTATTTCTTATAATGAATCCAGATGTATTCAGTTTTTAAAATACTGAATGGGCAATGGGGTAAATCAGTCTGTTTACCTTCAGTATAGTAATTAAATTCTGATTTCTAATCAGAAAGGAAAAATAAAAGAATGTGGTTATTTGGCTTCTTTTTTCCCCTTGCAAGTCTTTAAGCAAGTATTACTAATGGACTTCCAAAATTTTTGCAGAGCCCCTTGGTAAACCAACTTTATAAACCAAGACCCAGCACAAATTAATGCATTGCCTGTGGAAAATACTCAAATTTTGTGCAAATAAATGAAATAATTTCAGATTTATTTGGTAAAATGAATTAGATTTATTTTGTGATTTTTTTTTTTTTGCGTACATTGTTCAGTGCCCTGAGGAAGACAAATTTTATATGTGTTAGAGCACGTGCTTTGATCTTACAAATGTGAACAAAGGCTTGGCAGCTTATTATAGAAGGTCAATCTGGTAAGGCTTTGTACACCTGGAGGAACGAAAAATTCCCAGAATTCATTATCAAGGTCCACTGTGGACACCAGGTTGTCTCACATAAGAAGTGCCCTGGTGCTCACAGGTCTCTGTCACTCCTGCCCAGGGTAGTGTAGCCCACACTGCTGGGCCTGAAGGAACCTAAACTGACATCACCTGTTCTGTGTCTTATGGAACTGGGGCAGGAATAAAACAGGAATAGACCTGTACCACAGAGGAGCCAACAGGTGGAATATAAAACAGGGAAACAAAACCTTTATGATGATAAGTGTGGAGCTGTCCCTCCTGCTCAGCACTCCTGTGATCAGGCTGGGCCCAGGCCTTTGCTGCCTCAGTGCAAGGGCAATGGCTGCAGTGACACCTGACACGCTGTAGAGTATTGAGTGCTACCCCTCCCTATGGGTGCTGTGTTTATTTTAGCACAAATGTCAATGCTCAGACCTAACAGGTGCCCTCTTCAAGGGGGTTGTAGAAATAAATCTACAGAAATAAATATATAAAGGCTTTTGTTCTCTGTACTTCTAACCATGATGATTTTCACAGACACAGCGCTTCCATATTCTTCCAGAATTTGGATTTCCTGTATGGAGTTATTTAGGAGAAGCAGAACACAGATTTTTGGCAGAAGAGCAGGGAGATTTTTGTGCCATGTGCAAGCGGTGAGTGCTCTGCCTGTAGAGATACAAAGAGAGCTGGAGTTGGCTGTGCCAGCAGAGGATCTTCTGTTCAGCCTGGCTAAGCTGGGCACATAATCACCAAATTATTTACTTTGTCAAAGCCCACAATATTGGACTGAATATGGTTCTTGTGTTCCAGGAGTCTTATTTAAAAGTGCTTGAGTCACCAAGTAGGAGTTTGTCCTGAATTTTGCATTGGCTTTGTGAAGAGCATGTAGCTGTTGGCTGGAGCATTCAAAGGAGGCGCAGCTTCTCTGGAAGTGCTCTAGCTGGCTGTCCTGATAGAAATGTACTTAACACAGAACAGTCCTCTACTTTTTCCAGGTTGTACACAGTCTCTATAATGCCTTCCACAGCTTCTGCAGGCAGGGTGCCGAGTGCATTGGATTGAAACTTTCTCTCCAGGTCTTCCTTTTCCAGAGGTTTCCTCCAGTGCCCGTAGAAGGTCGTGCAGCGGTCGCTGATGGTGCTGCCGTCCCGAAGCGTGACGCTGACTTCGCAGTAAAGGCTGTCAAAGCTGGGGGTGTTGTCAGCAGGGTGCTCCAGCTGTGTTCTGCAGAGGAGTGCTTGCAGGGCTGGCCTGTGAACATTCTCACTGGTGAAGGACTTGACTGACATGCTGCCATCCAGCAAACTAGAGCATGCAACAAACTGGAAGGAGTGTCGTGCTTCGTGCTCTGAGGCTGGGCTGGGTCTGTTCACATATTTGACCTCAGGGACTTTGAGAATGACTTTCTCAATTTTATCAAGGGGGAACAAGTTCTCAGTGCTCTCCACAAGCTTGCTCCTAACAGAAGATGCTGCATCAGCCACCCAGTGTGTTGCCAGATGAGCAGGAAAGCGTTTGATGGCCACATCTTGCTGGTCCAAGAGCCAGGGGTAGGACTGCAAGGTTGGCAGAGTCTGTGGGCTGTAATCTGTATAAAAGGCACCCATCCCTGACTCCATGTCCAAGATCTGTTTGTTTCCTTGAAGGCCCTGTGAAGCTAAGCAAGCTGCTTCCAGTCCGTGCTTGGCAGCATTCCCAACATGGAGGGGCTTTATTTGAGTTGCTGCATTAGCCAGTGGGGCACCTGCATAGGAGGCAGCAATAGCCAAGGCATTTTTACAATCCAGCTGGTCAAGAGCTAGCAGTTTAGCACAAGCTGCTGCACTCCCTATTGTACCAACCACTGCTGGTGGGTGGAACCTGAGGAAACAAAAGTATCTTCGTCACCAGATTTCAAAAATTCACCAAATTCACTATCTTCAAAAGCTTTTAATTCATTGCCATGGAAAATGGATTGGACCATAAAGAAACATACGTTCAGCATTCATGTGTAGGCCTAACTGAGAGTTGTCACTTTTCCCCAGGAAAAAGTAAAACTGGAATAGTACTGCTTGCAGTAAATCCTTCCCAAAAAGCAACAGAAACATTAGTGTTGCTCATAGTTCCAAGCAAATTTATAGTCAAATATAAAGTTATATCTATTATTATTTAAATTTATATATGATTATCAATCTATAAAAATTCAAAGTAGGGAGATCATTGCCTCATTGTGAATTGCTCAATGCTTTCAAAAAGAAACCTATTAGCTAAAGAGTTAGGAGTCAAGTGTATGTATGTGATGAGCCTTCCCTAAATTTCCAGATGAACAGCTTAGGAAATACGACTAACTGTCCCACCTGTATTTGAAATGACATTTAATTATGTATATTAGCACTGATTAAAAACCACCTCCACTCCACTTTCTACTTTAAACATTTCTATGTACCTTTTTGGAATATTCCTGGCTTCTCTGGAGAAGTGCAGCAATCTGCCTTGCACCTCGATTCCCACATTGAAAGCTAAGAGCAGATCAAGACCTGAGATTTTTTTCTTCTGAGGAAAGGCCTCTGAGAGTGCAATCAGTGCAGGGAGCACAGCCCCAGATGGGTGTGTGGCTGGATGCCAGGTGTCATCAAAGTCCATTGAGTGCACCTAATGGAAAGAGAGGCATTGATATGTTAGAAATAAACTGACTTGGCAAGGTTGCCTCGACCAAATGAAACTACTGTAACTGGTATAAAAAAGCACCAAAGAACTGGATCTTCCTTAGAAAGCAAAAATTTCAAAAGTTTTTTAAAGACCTTTACTCCCAACATGGCTGTCTGAGAAGTGGCAAAGAAACAGAGATCTTACCTCAAAGGAGAATAATTCTAATTCAACTTGTACTAGCCTGAAAGCAGTGTGACAATGATTCCTTTATTCTGCGGTTGGCTTTTGCTGCCTTAATTAGACTGGTATAATTAAAGCAGTGTCACATCCTGAGGTGTCTCCTTAGACCTGAGATCACCTCTGGTGGACATGCAGGTGGTCTGGAACCCAGCTCTTTCCAATGCCCGCCGATGAGAGACTGCAGGAGGCTGTTCTTAGAGGTTTTCATGGTTGTTTATTGTTGCTTATCTCAGGAATGCTTTGTCCAGCGAACAGCAGTCTGCTCGCCAGACGTCCATGGCAGAATCTGCCTGGCAGAGGCAGGACTTATCTTTTATAGTCTAAATTACGTACTAGGTATTTACAAATGACCCCAAATACAATACAATCTTGTTACATGGTCCAGATCTGTTCTTGTCCAATCTAAATGTGCCAGCGTGTCACCCAGCATGGATGACACGGAGAAGAAGGAGGAAGAATATCCACACCCCCAATTCTCCATTTTGGCCACGTGTCCCTTATCACAAAAATTCTAGAAATCTGCTAATTCTACATTCTAACAGTCTAATTTACACTCTATTTACTCTTGTGGCTTGCATTTCTTCTCTCAATGTTGGCAAACTGCTCCAAGGAGCCAAATCCAGCCCCCGAGACACCTGGGTCCCATTCCAGAGTCCTTGGGGACCCCGCCAGGGGGGTCTTAAACCTTCCAAGGAAGCCAGAGGAATACTCTGGACTCCCACAAGCAGCTGTTCTAGGTCCACCACGTGAACAGTGAATTTTCACTTTCCCCAAAACATAATAAATATAAACACAATGAAATTACTTCTCCAGTGCTTCAACTGATGCTGCCATTAGGACTCGCACCATAAAACTCTAGCAGTTAAATACTGCTAAATGGAATTTATATCATCAGAGCTACTTCTCTGGTGCAACCATCCACAGGTAACAGGCACAAGCCTGCAAATGTACAGGAGGCTTTAGCCTGAATTTTCAGCACACCAAAACAAGACCCGTCACACAAGGAATCAGACTCCCTGGAGCTGCTGGGAGTAGGATAAAGCTACAGTCTCAATGCTGAATGAGCTGCTTGGCTCAAGAGAGAATCCCAAATGGTGCCTTCTCTTTCCCATGCCCAGAGCCCAGCTGTTCAGGAAGATTTTAGGTGATCCCAGCATGACATACAGCTGCTGATCTGGTAGCAGATGGTCCCCAATAGTGCAGTCAGTGTCTGCAATGTACTGCTTATCAGACACATTCCTTCTTCCTGCAAAGTTTTGAGAACCCCCAAAGACCTGAGAGCATCAGGGACAGCATTTTTTCAATATAGCATAGTAACACCTCAAAAAATGAACTTTCACATCCATGTCTTAACTTCAGAGCAAAGTGGGAAGGAAGGTGGTCAGGCTCAGCAGTCAGGTTTTGCCCTGTAATACTGTGATTGTGGTTTTTTGAGGACTGTTTCGAAGCAGATAGAAGAAGAAAATGCAGTGTCTGCCTTGAAAAACTTTGATGCCATCAGGGAAGACGCCCTGCAGTACAGAATAAGGAAAGTTGTGGGCAATACCCTGTAAGCCGTGTTTCTGGTGTCTTCAGTAAGTGCTTAAATTGACCTGTGACCAAGATGTAAACTGAACTGATCATATATATGCTAACAGCCAGATCTGAATATCATAAGGGCTGCTAGGAGCTGAGCAGTACCAGATCTCATTTCCAAGGTAATTTTCTCTACATTGGAAATGAGCTGTTAAATTGGACCTCTGATATTGTTGTCACACTAATTTAAATAGGCTTAATATTACTATTTCCTTGGTTGGTCACCTTCCCTGGTTTTGCATAATTGCCAAATTTGTCTACTCCACCTCTTGTGCATCTTTTAATTTCAAACAGGTTACAGCCTCAGTCTGAATTTAGACAAATGTCTGGGGAGCTAGTTATTGCTTTAATAACAAAGTGTGCATCCAAAATATATCACTGGCTTTTGGAAACCGTGTAACTGAAGATTAAGTTGCCTTGTGATATTATGTGTGTATGTATCTATATGTGCATCTGTGTTTTCCTGTAACTGTACTTTACCAGTTGGCAGGAGATTCAGATCCCAGTGAAATGAGCTAGAGCTAGAGGGTGCCTTTTTAGCAGCTACAGCAAAGTTGTAGCCCTGCTACAAGATTATCAGGTTTTAAGCTTTAGAGTTCTGACATTTGACAACAGTCCCAGGTCTCACATTAAAGGTACCCTGGGATGCTGCTGAGTTGGATCATACATATATTATACCTTAAGTTAAATCTCACTGGATGGAAGTTGAAGCACATTAAGAGAATAGTCTAGGAAAGTTTTGTAGCAGGCTTCAGAATAAGCTAAGATTTTTGGGACATTCTGTTCTCTATAGAGCAAGAATGGCACCAATTTGTATGATTTCAGAGCAAATAAAAGAGCATCCCTTACAGCCACTCCATTCACAAAAGCTGCATACAGAGGAGGCAGTCGGAAATCCAAGTGGCCCCAGATGGTACTGGATAAATCTGAGCTGTAGATCTGAAACAAATTGACATAAATTAATTCAAAGTCCTGAACCTAAGGATAAATGTGCATTGTAATTCTGATGTAACTGAGAGCAGACCATGTTCTCTTGGGACCTAACTGCTCCCTTTTATGAGAAAAATACTGTTCTTTCAGAAAGCCTGAAAAGAAGGTCAGCTTCCTGCTGGCTTGTATCCTATTCCCCCAAACACAGCTTGGGGGCAGACCAACACGACCCACCTGGACACTTACAATCTCTGACCACTGATGCCCCTTTGCACCATCCATTGACAGAATCACAGAATCATCTGGGTTGGAAAAAACCTCTGAGATCCTCAAGTCCTACCTAAATGATGACAGGACTGTCATCATCTCTTTGGGGAAGAGGGTTTTGTTTCTGTGTTTCAGTAAAATCCTGAGTAAACGATAGATGGCCTCCTGGTGCTGCAAACTAAATAAAAGGGAATAAACTACCCTGGTTTGGAAAGAAGAATGCTCTGTGGGAAGGGACTAATTGGCACACAGAGCTCTGGAGCACAAGTCCACCCAGACAGGTCTGAATGATAAAACAGTGGGCTGAACTCCTCCTCACTGAGGCACTCCTATGCTGGGAAAGCTTCTTTTCAAGGTCAATTACTCTGCTAGTTTGAGGACAGCAAGACTAGAGGAGAAGGATGGCTGATGCTGCAGACAATAATTATGTTTCATGGACTGCAAATAACCCACTCTAACTCCCCAGTTCTTTAACAGTTCCTTGATTTGAAAGGCTGGTGATAAATGATGCTTACTTTGTTGATGCTTTTAGTAAAATATCATAGGTGAAAGGAAGGAAGGGATTCTTAATTGACTGTGTTTATGGAGAGGGATCTTAGCATACAGACTGATACACAGACTTTTGCCCATCCAGAGTGAAAAACAACTTGAGGACTGAAATTTCACTGTCTTCAGCGCGACAAACACAATTTCTTTCTTTCCAACCATCATGGCAAAATTTCCTTTTCCTAGCCTAAGATTTCCCTTGTTGTCTTAGAGCTAAACCTTAGGGTGTGTTATAAATGCCAGGCAGCTTACCTTGCTGTACTGTGCCACTTTGTGGCAGACCTCTGTGCTGGTGCCCAGAAGCCCCACTCCAAGAGTATCCAGAATCATTCGCTTACTTCTCTGAATTACTTGATCTGTCAACTGATTTGCATTCAAACCATGAATCACCTTGGCAAAATTTCCTGTAACTGTCTGGGAAGGGAAAAAATGGAGAAAAAGAAGAAATAGATATTTCTCTATATTTAAAGTAAACACTATTTTCATTCCTCTTCTTTTTTTTTCTTTCCTCTTTTTTTTTCCTTTCAGTTTTGGGCTACTGTCTAGCACACTGGCCATTTCTTTCCCTGCTTACATGAATTGCATAAGCAAAACCAAGGTTAGAATTCTTCCTCTTTTTATTCCCAGAAATGTCACTGTGTTATTTATATTTTATTTATTCTTTCATCATTATCCTTTTTTGTTCTGTATTTCTTCTGCTTTCTCCCTGAGTCCTTGAGAGTATGCACTCCAAGTGCTATAACCATGCAAGATTATCTCAGTCATCTCTACCTCATCCCCATCTCATCTCCATCTCTAATGACTATTCACACACTCTCACATACCCACCCCCCAAATAGAAATAAAAACATCTGTCTTTGCCATGCCACCTACTTGTTGGTATTGAAATCAGTGGGAGAGTAGCATTTCAAGCCAATGCACCCACTACCACACAAGAAGGCAAGATTTAATCTGCTGATTGGCAGCCTTACTATCCCAAATCTTGCTGAGCTTGGAGCTCAGTGGGAAGCAGGAGTTGGCAGCCCTACCTTGTACATATTGCTCATAGCTCCCAGCTCCCATTGAATTCACTCTCAGCTGGAGTTCCAGCTTTTCTCCAAGACAAGATCTTGCCTTTTTGAAAAGCAGTGGCTCCTTGTTCCTGGATCCTGCTGATCTGGGAATTATACATATTTATTTCCTTCTCCTATTGAGCAATGACCTATTATGCAAATTCAGCCTGCTTCTTGGCTGTGAGCTGCTGTTAGTATCTGTATTAGAAAATAAGCGAAAACTTCCCTTCCTGGACCATTAGAAATGTCCCACTGTAGAGGTACACATTATTTACAACCAGTCTAGGCACATAGTTTCTTTTTTATACTGGCAGTAGTGAATATTTATCCTCTCTCACTTTGGGAATGGTCTCCTTTAATTTCCTCTCTTCCTTCCCCTTCCTTTACTCCCCTGCACATATCCACACAGTGCTGGTATTATTTCCTTCTGACCTTCATTTTGCTTAGGTAAACAAACCAAACTGTGCTGTTCTCTTTACAATATGGACTCACCCCTGCTATGCTCATATATTTTCATTGAATTGTTCACACTGCATTCCTCTTTCTCTACCAGAGCTGTACCCATCATGACCAACAAGTTCTCACTCACACCTGTAGTGAAGCACTAAGACTATCCCAAGGAAGCAGTTACAAGCAGTTTAAAGCAGATGAACCACATATCCCGTGGTGTGATGAGCACCTACTGCAGCATGTGGAGTGAGGATACAAAAGCTTAACTAGAGAATTGCATCTTACAGTGCAAAGAAACAAGACAGTACCTTTGCCCACATCCTGCTGGGTGATGCACGTCCCAGAGAGATGCAGAAAGTGAGTGGTGGCCAGTGAGCAGGGAACTCACTCTCTCACTATTTATATGTGTCTCTCTGAGGTGGGGGAAGGAATATTAGGCCTTTCTACTCATGCATCTCGTCCTGCCCATTTCCTCTTCTGCCTGTTATTGTTCTTTTTGCTTCACTTTCAACTTTCCCCTGACTAATTGCACTCTGAACCTCTGGGACACATGATAGGACTTAGCCAGTCATGTTTACATGTTGTGTAAATGAATACATACAATATTTCATTACCAGATATAAACTAATTCATTAGGTGGCATGGAGAGCTGTGTGGAACCACAGTAATCCATGGATAGCTCTACTAGTTGGGAAAGTCCAGTACTAGACTACAGGATGGCAAAGGCTGTTTTAGCTTAAACAACTTGCTGTTAATTTGTTTTGGGGTTTTTTTCTTCTTTTGCTATATGTCTCCTCCCTAACACATACAATTCAGCCTTGGGAAATGTGTGCCATAAGAATTTCAGACCATAAATTGGATTAAGGCAGTTCTTGGCACTTAGCAGTGTTTTAACAGCACGAATCCCTGTGTGTTAGCAAGAGATAGTGAGTGAGAAATTCCTGCCTATCCCATCAGGAAGGGAGCAGACCCCACAGGAGCATGACTAGGGTCCACTGGATAATTCTGAAGTATGGGAATCACCTTGGTTAGGGAAGTATCAAATCTCAGAATTGCAGGCTTGCACTTCCATGAAAAGTGCTGCCTAAAATAGTCTAGGAACCTCAGCCCTTTACTGAGAATAGCTCCAAATAATTTTGTAAAGCCTTATCTGACTCCTGAGTGCTTCCAGGTAGATAACAGCATGAGTCTAGAGGTGAAGCTGAACTATTTGAGTGGTTCTAACCACTACTGAAAGGTCCTGTTTCAGGCTGTGTCCTTCCCCCTCTCCTGTCCCTGGGTATGTGCTCCTCCTCCTCCCTGGGCCAGCCCTGGTGTTGAGCAGACCCATTTCTGAGCTGGTCCAGCCTGTCTCCAGAGCTAGCTCTGTGATTCTCAGCAATCAGGCATAACTGAGTTTCATTCCCTCAGAAATGCAAAATTAAATCTTGCAGCACAAGCAGAAGGGGAGAGGAGTAGGGCTAGCCATATTCTGTGAAATTTTGGGAGGGCACAGACAGGTATCATGAAAGAAGAGGGAATCAGCTGTTCCCCAGCAAGCTCTAGGCAAGATATTTGCCTATTTTGCCCAGGCTTTTAGCCAGTTCTGCTATTGGATATCATCTGCTGGTGCATAATTTGATGCCAAAAATTGTGCTGGGTAACAAAGGGCCTTAAATGATGGAAGCAGTGATGAGTCAGTTCATGGATACAGCCAAAGAGCCTGAGGCCTGGGACTCCTAAAAACCCAGTCCTACAAACACTATATAGTTTTGTACAGGCTAACCTGCATCATTTGAAGGTTCCATTTAAACCCTTGTCCTGTCTTTCTTTTAAATATGAGCAGCTGTTCAGTGTGGCTGCTAAACCTATTCCCACACATTCCTCTATGAGTATGCCACAGTTTCCTCACCCTAACTTCCATCTACAATAAACATCCCAGCACTTGTCCTAGGTCCTGGGTATGTTTTGCCAAATCCTGACCCCATAAGGACAGAGATCCAAAATGTGCATCTGTGCTTTTTCCTTGGCCCCCATATTTCCACGCTGAGGAAAACCTCAGAGATAGCCTGAGGAACTTTAGTGCTGATAAAAATCCAACCAACATAATGGGATTGCTCACATTGACAATGTTGGCAGTAGTTAAAAAGGTTAATAGAAGTTAATCTTATTGAGCTGAAAAAGGGAAAGATTTTGTTAACTTTTGCTTTTGTTCTCTCAGCTCATTCTTCTCTTCTGAAAATTGGAAGAAAATATTTAAATTTAGAACCACAGAATCACAGAGAGGCTGCAGTTGGAAGGGACCCCCAGAGACCATCTTGTCCAACCTCTAACAAGGCCACCCAGAGCAGGCTGTGCCCATTTAGGTTCTGAAGATGTCTGAGGACAGAGACTCCACAGCGCCCTAGGCAACCACAAAAAATTACACATTAAATAACAGATAAATAGATATTCAAACCCTAAAGTCCATCCTCTTTTTCCATTACCTTTGGGATATTATTATAACCCCATTCTGTTTCTCAATTCTTTCTCCTCCTCAAGTGAGATAGTGGTCCCCCTTGCCTTAATCCAATGTGAGACTCCAAAGTGAATTTGGATGGGACCCAGAACTTGTGATGTGCCTTGCAAAGTGATGTGCAGTCACATGCTCCCAGCTGATCTCAGATACGTGGCCACTTCCTTCTGTGATCTTGACTGCAGGATGGACTGTCCCATGCATTGCAATAAGAACATTAGTACTATTTATGGGCTGAACTGAGATATTATGAGAAAGTGACTTTTTGTTAAGAAAAGAATGAAATGAAACTGTACATTTGCTTGTGAAACCAATTTCTAAACTGTGGTCTGCAGACCTGAGGCTCAGGTGTACACTGTAGACTGTGAGGGAAAAGAAAGCAATATGATTATCACTGCAGGGGGAAGAGGCATCTATGCAAAGTCCTGTACCTCCACAGCAGAATTCCTAGGGGTCTAAACAGAAAAAGGCTGAAAATCAGTGACTGAGAGTTTGATACAGCCTGTCCACCCTGACAAAGGGAATCTGCTGCTTTCCTCTTCTTTGACACAATATGCATGGTTCAGCAATTTGGGCAGACAATTTGTTAACTAGCAAGTGTGGTGGAAAGACAAAATGTGTTCATCCAAATGTCATTTGCAGCATTGCATGCAGCTACAGTAATGAGCTGTGTTGATTATAGAACAAGGCTTTAGAAAACCAGTGCCCCACAGAGTCAATTTTCTCCTGCTGACATCACATTTTTAAGCTGCTTTTTTTTCCTTCTTTTGCCTCCAGTTATTTTAGGCTAAACTCTGCCCACACCTGCAAGCTCTATGTTTGCAACTGAAAGCAATTCTGGCCCTAGCTTATGCACTTTTTATTCTAAGGAAATATTAAAAATTATGGCAAAATATGGAGTCCAGGCTTCCTTTTCTCCAAGCCAGCTTTCAAGAAGTAACTTTGTTCACAGCCTGTGCTTAGATGAGAAACAGGAGACAGGTGTGTTGTGTTTACAGACACTGCTGTTGCTGACAGTCTGAAAACAACTTCAAGTGCAGAACTCGCTCCTTTTCCTTCTACTGGGATGTTTTAATTCCAATGAAAAGGTGAGAATCTTAATGAATTGTCTGGAGTAGATGGCTTGATCTAAACCTGTTAGCAGCCCTACAGCCATAACTCTTGGGATGCTGTAATATTGTTGTCACTGTCATTATAGTCCTGTGCTTCTTTTTCCTCAAGCCTACCTTCCCATATTTACCCCAACAGTGGGTACTGAGCCAGACAGCAAAAACACACAGCAAATGCAACAGGCAATGGTTGCACCATGAAAGGTATCATCCTGGAAATTTCTAGCCTAGTAGTTCTCTTACTCACTTCCTTGCACAACTAGTGGCCATGGCAGTGAAATCTCTGAGAAGTTATCACCCTTGTTTGTTTTTTTTCAAAGTTCCCACAGCAAATCTTGGAAGTTCCTGGCCATATTCTGGTAAAGGTTGCTAGGAGTCAGTGTGCTGGTCAGTGCACTACATTACACTACCCTTCTTGCTTTCCTAAATTAGCAGGGCTATTCCTAAAGGCAAGACCTCAAGGTTCATTTTAACTTGTAATGTTGCTTAAATGATCTGTAAGAGGCAACAGACATACCTGGGATATTCCCTTAGGATGACATTCAAGACAGCATTACTTATGGAGTAGAGTGAAGAGACCTGGTCTGCATATGAGAAGACACTGCAGCTCCATGAAATTCCTGTTGATCCAATGTGCATTTTAGCTTTCACCAATGCTACAACCTTTACCTTTACAGCACACAGTTTAACCCTGTCCTCTGCAGCACACTCAGGCTCTGCTGCAACACTGTGGATCACATGCAGTCCTCTGGGGGAAGGACTAGGGAATGAGTCTGGGGGTGCTGTGGGGTGTCTTAGATAGTTTGACACCTTCTAAGATAGGACAGTTGCACCTCATGCAGCGGAGCCAGTAATGCCCCATCAGAAGGAATAAATACCTTCAGGCTTACATGTGAAAGTGATCTTCCCCAAGGGGGGAGGTTTCACACCTAAGTCACAAGTGTGAGAGAGGATAACTGGCATGGTAAAAAACATCACCCCCCTCCACAGGGCATGCTTCTTATCGACCTTCTATCTTATCTGGCTCAAACCCCAGAATCACTGGTGGTGGGTGTGTGGGTGTTCTCCCCCTCTGTCTAATTTGGATCAGAGGTTTTGCCACCACATGCCCCAAAACTCATCTACCCTACCCTTACCCCAGCAAAGCACCCTGTGCCTCTGCAAATGGCCAGATGTTTGAGCCATTAACCATTAATGTCTCTCCCAACGATCTCCAGCATGAATATAGCAGTGGGTGTGGGAGATCACATAGGGTTTGTGTTCCTGCAGTTTGCATAACTACTTCTTGCTTTTGTTTTTGGCAGCCTGTAGCACACGTTGCTCTCTTAATCAAAGTGCAGCCCATGATGTCTATATTATGTCCAAAATGCAGCCAGGTATCACTGCATGACTTGTGCTATTTGGGGAGACGATAAAACTTGACTAGCATAAATTCAGAGTTTGATGAGCAGAAACCAAACTAGTGAGAGCACATGTGAGGGATGTGGCAATTTTAATTAAATTATCAGAGGAACCCTGGTGGTGCAAACAAAGCATTACTCACTGTGCTGGGCTGTGCATCATACACAGAAAGGCACCAAGCAAACTGATGCTCCTGATCACTTCAGAGACAGACCAGATGTCAGGACATAAGGGGCCCAGCAAGGCTGTGGTGGCAGTCCAGTGGGGAGATGTGGTATCAAGATCTAGTATACAACAAGCTTAACCATTAATTAAGGCACAAAAGAGCCTCTCTGCGTCTATACTAGTTCTTAGGGATTTGGAATCCCTAAGAAATTATCCAAGACTCATTACAAACTTTTGTATGCATTGAAAGGGCTAAAATAACACCTATGGAATATACAGCAAAACCAGAATGAAAAATAAAGCAGCATTCTTCAAACAGAAACAGGCTTTGGGACAAAAAAGTCACCTGATTTTGTGGGAGTCCATCATTTTACCTGGCAGCAGCTGCAGAAGGCTTGAGACAGGTACTGGAAGATGCTGTGTGAGTTAACAGAATTGTGCCTCCAACTTTCAGAGCAGATGCTTTCTCTCTTGCTCTCAGCTTTGTCCCTCCCAAACACAGCCCCTCCTGGAAGGATTTAAACAATGAGTCATGTTACAAAAGCCACAGAGTACTTGATGCTAATGGAGTGCCCATTCTTCAAACTCCTGCCATGAGTTAATTTCCACCCATCCCTTCTATCTGCTGGACAGAAACTGTTCAGACATCATGCTTTCATTGAGATCCCCGAGGCAGCCTGGGTATCCCATCTGTGACAAGTATGTTCCTGCCCTTTTGGGGCACTCCAACAACTGCAAAAAAAACTTTTGGCTGTACCCAGCTAGATCGTGCATTTTCCACCCTAAAAGTGCCAAGAAATATTGCAAAACAGCCTGAAATTACACTTTAAATGCAGCAGTCTCTGATTTATGGTGCAATTATAAAACATGTCATGGTAGTTATTAGCTCTGAGATTGAGTATCACATATTTCAGACTGTAAAACATACTGAGGAATTTCTAGCTGTGATTGTGTATTCACCTCTAAAGAGGAAATGGGCTTAATTACACCAACATTTATAAAAGGGAGAAATAACAGCAAAAATGGAAGAAAGGTTAAATTTGAACACAAGAGCTGTGAATACATAAAACATTTATATTATTACACTTGTAATTGAGCATCTAAGCAGAAGCTAATGATTTGATTTAAATTGGTCCTTTTTACATAAGTGGCATTTGAAGAATTGTGGGTTTTAGAATTTATAATGACACTATTTTTTCCCTATGATTACTCATCTTCAGCATAGTAGATTCAACCAGATGCAGGAAGAATTAAAAATCAAGAAAAATAACTACTTTCACAAAATGATAGGAATGATCAACCATGTTGATGCTTCAGCACTGGCAGGGTTTAAAACTATTCACCTAAAAATGAAACCTACTGTCAGATGTAGTGGACAGTATTTTATTCACCTTTTCCCTCCCTGCAAGTGTGGCCTTGAATTATTGCAGGAGCACTAAGGTTAGCTGTAAGGAAAATAATGTGATGTTTGAGCCTTGCATTTATTTATTTAATAAGGTCATACTCAGGGAGAATAGATGGTGGTAGTGGTACCACCAGCACACACAGCTTATCCTCCCCACTTTGGTAATTTGTTTGCATGGCACAATGCCATCACTATGACTTTGGGGTTTATGTAATAAGGAAATAAAGCATTCTTATTTCTCCTTTCCACAATCAGATGATTTCCCTATTTCTGCAATCTGGCTATTTCCCTTATTTATCAAATTGGACAGTTTTTAAAGTCTGTTTTGAAGTCTGTGTTTTCTTTGAGCATTTATTTTCCCTTTTCCTTTCCTTGATGGGTTATAGTATTTACTAAAGTCAAGGAGAGGGGGCTGGGGGAGTCCAAGAAAACAGGAAGTACATTTTTTGCCCCCAGAGAATTAAATGAGTCTCAAATGAAGGAGCAGTGAAATGTTATTGCCCATCCTAGACTGTCAACACAATTGCAGTGGGGTGTAAGTCACCCTGCCACCAGCCATCCACAGGGTAGGGCCAATGCAATGCTGTTTCACCATAAAAGAAAAGCAGGAAGCTGCCTTTGGCAGCAACTTGAAGGAGATAGTTTGGTGGTGCCTGTGTTGCCTGTGAAAGAAAAAATAAATCTGAGTGGTTTTTAGCCTGATCCTGCTGCTTTGTGCTTCTGTGCTCAGCTGCTTCTGCCAAAGAAAGGGCTCCTAAGGAGGAAGGCAATGGCTGATGCAGAGAAGCAGATTTTCCCCACAGCTTCCTGCTATCTCACCCTACAACCCTTGGCAACAGGACTCTCCCTGACCTGCCCAGCCCAGCTGAGCCCTGCACTGCCCCTTCTGTTCCTGTGTTAGTAAGGGCCAGGCATATTTCCCCGTGCTTGTCTGCTCTGTGCAGATTTGGGAAGCCTCTCCAGTCAAAATCAATTAGTGAAGATGGATGGTGACAGTGAAGGAGGAGAGAAAAGAGAAGATATGGCTGTGTGGGATAAAACATGACATGGCTCACAAGGACACTAGAAAAGCACATTATCGCGGGACAGAGAAGAGGAGGAAGAAAGATATCCCAAGCCCTTAAATATTCCCATCCACTAAGATCCCCTGATTGCTCATAGGTCTTCTCTTCTAAGGCCCTAGAAACACTGACCCACAGAGTCAGATGTGTGGTGAGCTTGTTCACTGAGTCCAGGTGAACAATACTGGTAGATCTCTGGCACCCTCAGCTTGTTCCTTTCCCTTTCCCTTTCCCTTTCCCTTTCCCTTTCCCTTTCCCTTTCCCTTTCCCTTTCCCTTTCCCTTTCCCTTTCCCTTTCCCTTTCCCTTTCCCTTTCCTTTCTCACCGAGCTCTCACAAGAGGGTGAGCAGCACATGAATGTGAGCAGGATTCCTTCCTCCAGGTCACCACAAAGAAGCCAGGAGTGGAGAGAACTTGCCCAAAGGTCCCACATCATCTCTGAGCCTGCAGGGCAGTGTATCCAGCATCTGCCCATAGGCTTCTGCTGTTCCTGTACTCAGAACCACGTGAGAGCCTTCACAGGAAGGACAGGCAAGCCTGGCAATCCTTATCTTCAGAGCAGGCATTTCAGAATGTTTCTGAACAATCTCAGACCAGATCTGATTACAAATGATGGAGCAACACCCAGGTTACCAGAGCCTGTGGTGGGATACTAGTCAGTGATGGAACCATAACTGGTGCACCCTTCTTTACAGTGTGAGTTTCATCCACAGCACACTCTAGCACAAACTCCAACCTCACAGTTGTTAACAATTGATGAGATTTATAAGGCTGCATGTATTTGGAATTTTACTGTTTTAACTTTGCTGTTGCTGTATCAAATGCTGGTGGTGGGTGTATCAAATGCTTCCCATTTTTCCAATGGTAATAATGAGAAACTATTATAATAAAAACTTAAATTCTCAGTTGACTACATAGCTTCAGGTGGTGATGGCTTAAAAAGAAAAAAAATGTTTCAAGATTCTAGATCATGTATTGAGAGAAATATATGAATGTGAATCAGGAGTGAATCTATAGGGGGAAATATAAATTATTTATAAAAATCTAAATGTATAAATATCTAAAAGAATACAGCAAATCTTAACATCTTATTCCTTTAGAGTGCCACAAAATTATACTTGCACAAAGCCATTAACCCCAAAAGAGTTCTGATTACATGAAAGACTGAGAATCTGTCATGTGCCTACTCTCAATGTAGGTCAGTGTACACACAGAGTGAAACGGAAGGAAACTTGAGGAAAATTATATACCCCATCTAGAGAAACTCTTGCTTGAGGTTCTTCTTGATGTCTTAAGTTAAAACTGAAAATGATAAGATGGCCACATGAGCAGTGACCACATAGGGAAAGGTGCACATTGGAATGACTGCACTGAATTTAAGGAATTGGAATTTCTTAAACTGAAAAAGCTCAGAACAGGGTGACACACTTGTGTTTATCCATCCATCTTGTAAGAACAATTATTACACAGGCAGGCAAAGTCATGGTAACAGTAACACAAATTAGGGAAAACTGTGCAGAAGAGTATATGAGGAAGAACTGATCTCTTTTATGCTTCTGATGGCCTCACAGCTGAATCAAACATTTTAATATTCTTCAGACACAGAAATACATTATATATACCGTGTATGAAAAAGACACAGAAAAAATGGAAAGGATTCAGAGAAGCCTAAGAACAATAACAGCCTTAGAAAGCATGATCTGTGAAAAAGGTGTGAGGAGGTTTATTTGGCCTAGAAAAGGGAAACTATTCCATTCCACATACATCACAGTTAATCCAGTCTGACTACTGGCACTTGTCTGATGCCCTCCTTAGGGCTTAATCTAGCAAACTAAATCACCAGGAAACAATTTTTATTATTTATTTGAATGCTTCTCCACTTTATCCTCTGAACTGGTTCATCACAATCACAAGGGCTGGCTGAATGGGGAAAAATGTAGGGTGGTTCATTTTGCAGCATCTGACCTTGAGATTGGCATAGCTTTAATGTGGAAGTGTATTTCTATACACAATACAGAAATACAATCTGTATATTTTAGAAGTGGAGAGTATTGAGCAACTTTGCTCTATCTCCTGAGAAAGAAAATAAAAAAAAATCTGCTAAATATTTATCAGATTCTTGACTGATGTGATAAAACTCCTTTACAACAGGAAGGGTATTAAAATATTGTATGTAAGAATATTGTGGAATTTCCTTCACTGGAATCATTACCAATGTATCACCCTAATCTGCCAGGATTAGTTCAAGGATTTTTATCCTGCCTTGGGGCAGATGTGGATTTTGAGAATGATCTATTGAGATTCATTCTATCCCTCCTTTTTTCTGACTTCACGATTTGCCAATCCTGTCTGAGTTAGCTCTAACAGAATTCAATAGTGCTTGAAAAAATGGCTTTAACAAGAACAGTGCCAGATTCTAATATTGCTGTTTGACTTATATTTTGTTGAAGACCAGAGAAGTATCTGTGAATACACTGCTCATGGACACATTACCAGACACACTTCTCACAATCTGTTTTGCATTCTGGAAAACTTTCTAGGCTGGCATAGCTGGTCTCTAAATAAAATGAAAATGAAAATAAACCCATAAGAACAAGTCACATATCAGTGGTGATTTCCAGGTTAAAGATATGTCCTGCAAATGGGGTTGCAGCACTTGCAAGTAGCTGCTGAAGCATGACAGAAATCCAGTTGTAAATAGAAGAGGAGGGTCACCAAACAGCAAAATGTATATGCTGAGATATACAATTTTATTTATATATTAGAAGTATAGCAAACAGTAAAGTTTTGTTCAAATATAACTGGTGTCACATTTAAAATACAGTAGTGCAGAAATGGAAAATTGGAAATCAAATGAGAAAGAGAGGTGCCGTATTAGGGACTTTTTTTTTTCCTTTGAAAAACTTCTACCAGAAATGACAGGCTGTGGGATCAACACACACAGATTTGGAAAATACTGAAATGCACTTAACCTTCTGTCTCCCCAGAATCAGTAAATGTCATTACTACTGATGTTCTCTAACAAAATGTTTTGTAGACAGAGTAAACATTGCAGCTTTCTTATACAAAATTCTCTACTCACTTTACTGCAAGTAAGTTCTGGGAAAAGCCTTGCAGGTAGAACAAGAAAAGAAAAAGCAGAGGCATTTATTAAGAAAATATAATAATCCCTTTAATTAAGAAAACTTATTATTTAAAGAACTAGACAAAACTAGCTCAAATGCAGCAAGTCTGGGGATTCATCTAGACTTTCTGGGGGAGGGATCAAACTGAGAAGTATGCTTTACCAAGTATCTTTTCAAGTCTTTGGGAGTCCTGTCAAATGGAGAGGATCGATACTAATGCAGGGAGAGCACAGGAACCCTTCAAAGACATCTGAGCACAGGAGTTGCTGTGCAATCACGCCCTCCCTGCGAAGCTGGGCAGCCTCACATGGGAACCACACTGTGGGACATTAAGCTGCCATTCTCAGTTTGAGGAGCAGGCAGCTTTCTTCTTTGACAAGTTCTGCAGCCTTTGAAGCTGGGATCTGCTTGTTCTAAAAGGACTGATTAAAGAGGGAGAGGAAGCTTCAAAAGACCTCACTGCTCTGTGAACTAACCAGTCAGAAGGCTGCACTGACAAACTCTTGTGACACGCACCATACTTTATTTTTCAACTTGTTCCTCATTCTGCCCTTTAACATTAGCATCTTCTTTCCATTTGTGTGTGAGAACACTGAAGCTTGCAGAAACATTGTAGAATGAACAGTTCCTCTATTTCAGATGGGAATCTCCCATATTTTTCCCTGCTGGGCTTCATGTATTTTTGTCGTGATCCTGATCCAGCAGTATGATACATGGCTGGGAGTACTAAAAGAAAAATTCAGTGGGAAGGGCAGTAATAACTGACGCAGGGAATAGGAAAGGACAAAATATGGTTGGACTTAATAATGATCTTAGTAACTATTCTGTGATTCTCTGAAAATGCTAACAAAATTCTGAAGACGGGTCGGTATTTCTTCCAGACATCTGTATGTGTGTGTTCATTTAATTTAATTTCACTCGTGGAATGCTGATCTGTGCTAATATTGTCAGTTTACCCCATTGCCAGAGGCAGTCGATTTCAGTCCAAAGCAGGATGATGGACAAATTATCTCACCTTTCTCAGCCCTGGCAGTGAACATTGGGTCAGCATATTCTGTTTATTTCCTTCTCCCACTTCTGTCTGCCCTTGCTTTTCTCAGCTGATTCACCAAAATACTACTTCTTATCCAAGCCCTTTCTGACAAAAGCATTTCATAAGACACCTGTACTAACAGGAATAAATTTTAGAAATCATCTCAGAGAGGAACTTTCAAATCTCTCATCTTTGATTGATATGTCTTTTGGGAAAGGTCAAGGGTTTTCTTTATTTTGCTGACATTGCATCATTTAACTCAGATTCCATTTGAGGAATTCAGATTAAAAACAAAACCAGTTTCATATTTATGTAATAAAGAAGCTAACAAAAATGCTTTGGTGTTTAGACAGACATCTAGTTTAACATATCTTGAAATTGTTGACCTCAGTGATTCACATCTCATCCTTTCAAAGAAAAAGTCTTACTTCACTTATTTTCTCAGTTTAATGTTATGCTTTTTATCTTACTTCCTCTGACCTAATTCATACTTTTTGTGAGTCCTCTTGGGATAACAGAGACCACAGAAGTCATTCCTTGTTTTCATTTGTTCTGCTTTTGTCTTGGTTGTTAAAAATATGCTGGGAAAAAGAGGGAGAATTAAAAAAAGAAGGAGCAGGAGTAGTGTTTGTTCCTGTCACTGACACTACTCAATCTACTGCTGAGAACCTCTAGGGATGAGTGGCAACTGTGCTTGCCAGAGGATGCTGCCAACAAGATCAGTAAAGGTACACAGTTCAACCATTTTTAGGCAAAAAAATCTTGAGCCAAAATTAAAATGACAGAAAAGTCACTTGTACTCCTTGCTATATACCTTTACTCCTTGCTACATAAACTGGAAAAAATGCTACATGTGTGACTTGGGGGAATTTCACGTGGAGAAAGAAGGCTACAGTCTGGAGGGTAAGCTCACACCACCCTGCTAAGGCCAGTTGGCACTGCCCATATGCAGAAGTGCTTTTGTTTGTAGGAACCTGAACTAGTTAAACACCCTTCATGAAATGGCTTCTTCCAGCTGTGCTGCTGCAGTGCCTTAAAAACGGAGAGCAGAGACAGCACTGCCACCTGCTGCTCCCAGGGACATGGCTCTCATGCTCACCAAGGGCATCAAGGCTTTCCTTTAGAATTCCTGAGTATTCTGAGCTGGAAGGGACCCACGGAGGTCACTGACTCCAGTTCTTAAAGTGTGGATGCTAAAAATTTATATGGACTGTAAAAATACATTTACTGCAAAAGTAAATGTTATAAAAAATGTATAGTTGAAAATTGTTTACCATAAAATGAAATACCAACTTTGATCATTGCAAAGCATCAGGCAATAACATAAGCTACCATTACTGTCCTGTTCCAGTTCTAAAAAGAAAGCAAGCTGCCTTGCCACCCTGTTTTGCAGTTTAGTCACATGTTTTGATGCTGTTGTCTTTGGCTAGTTCAGTGTAGAGTTTGGTTAGGAATTTACTGAAACTGCAGGCAATTGGCCTCTCACTAGACTAAGTCTCACCATATAAAGTCTCACCAGACTTTATATGAACATATGCTGGCCTTAAAGAAAGGCATGATGAGCAACAGACAAGAGTGATAGTGCTAAGAATAATATGCAAGAAAAATATGTTAAAATCCTATTGAAATGCATGATCTAGAAGTGTTAGTGTGTGTATTTACTCCTCTTCTGCATCACCTGTCCTATACAGCTGAAGTCATTAGCCTGAGTCTTACACACCTTGTCTTTGATAACACTATCAGAACTGTACCTAAAGCAACACTATTTAAGGTCACTTTATGAACCACCACAACATTTGTAGTGCTAAAATGGTACATTATTGGTAAAAGACAGTAGCTACTACAATTGCTATAAACCTTTGTGGAAATAGGGCACTGATGTTTGTGGGTGGCAAGTGCTGTGGTTCCTGCAAATAAATTCAGTCACAACAGACAGAATAGGGAAGGATACCTGAGGGTTACTATAAAGTCAGGTGCTAATGAAACTATACTGGGATTTTAACAACTAGGCCTGTGACCCTGAAGCTTTTGATGACACTTTATTAAAGAATTAGATTAGAATCTGTGATTTAACTAGTGAGTTGCAAAAGCTGCCAGAAACTGACAAAGGGTGATGATTTTTTCTTACAAATGCCTATGTAAATTTTAAAGTGACTGTACTGCTTCAGAAACTAAATTTCAGATCTTTCCCCAGAAAGCATTTAGATGAAATTCAGAAGTGCATATGGAAAGACATGCATGCTGTGCAGCCAGTCACGCATCCTGGCAAAAGCTGCAGGGAACTGCAGCCACCAAGTTGAGAGAGGCCAACATTTCAACTTCTGTATTTACAT
The DNA here is from genome assembly GCF_029582105.1 of Oenanthe melanoleuca. Taxonomy (NCBI): domain Eukaryota; kingdom Metazoa; phylum Chordata; class Aves; order Passeriformes; family Muscicapidae; genus Oenanthe; species Oenanthe melanoleuca. The sequence goes on along the minus strand of NC_079333.1, from coordinate 65,185,225 downwards.
TTGCATGTTGATTTCACTGGGAAAGAGCTGCTTCCTGGCTTTTGGAACACTTTTTGTGCTGGATTCTATTCTGCTAGATTCTAATAGGCTTTTCATATTAAAAACAGTGCTTGGAATACAGTGTGGCATTAACACCTGCCCATGCTTTGTCCTGCAATGCTTTGAATCAGGATCATCCTTGCTCATCAAGTCAAGCTGTCTGCAAGGTGTATGAGCACCACTCTGTAAGCCCATTCTTCTTCCCTATTAGAGTCCTTGCTCATGAATCATTCAAATCCCTCAACCTGAAACCTGCTCTACTGCTGCCTTTAGTAAGCTTTATTTACAGATGGAAACTTTTTGGGATGTCAAAAAGAGCCAAATGAAACAAATGCATTCCAACTTATTTCTTTCCTCCTGCAGTGCAAATTCAGTCAGGTTAGCTTCTAGCACCAGCAGCTTGAACAAGAGTGGAGCAAAGGAATATTCCCCCAGCCAGACATAATTCTCAAATGTGAGAAAAGGACTAATAGAGCATTACCTTCTGGACAACCAGGTGCCTGGCATTTCCCAACTGAGGCCCTCATTTGGATGCATCAGGCTAGGAAGGTTTGTGAGTCAAAGCACTGTAAACATACTCAGAATCCTTTCTAAGGAAAACTACTATGAATCTTAGCATAAATGTTGAACCTGATATTCCCAGACTAGTTAGAATGCACAACACACAAACTACTACTATTACTAACAATAATAAAAAAAAAAATCAAGAAATCATTGAATATAACTAGGGTTATATGTATATAGCTACTACGAAGTTCAACCTTAGTAAAGATGGAAAATAGAAGTTAAGAAAAAAATATATGGGGTAAATTTGTACACATTTTCTTATTCACACAGTGTTAGCAGACAAAACATGTTCAGGCTTCATGGGCACTTCACATTATATTGTTTCTCACTCTGATACAGCAACTTAAAAGACCACAAGCCTAACTACAGTCTTACTAGCTCAGGTGATAGATGCTTGTGCTTCAGGGGTAGAGATTAATGCATTAAATTAGTTATGCTTTCCTGGGCAGCAATTTGCCAGAAGAAATGTAGATGGATTTGTGATTTGCATAACAAGGTTTGAAATACTCACAGCTGAGGGAAACAGAACAGAATATTTCAGTCGGATGGGACCTACGATGATCACCTGCTCCAAGAATTAGGCAAACAGCTCCAATTAATATGTGTGGCTAAGACCACTAATAAGCTTGGTATCTTCAACCAAGAATCTTTAGAATGTCACAAATTTTCTTATACAGCCTCGTATTTTGTGCTCTGAATAAGCTGAATGCTATATAGAAGAAGAATTGCTTAAATTCTACAACATTCAAGATGTAAGTATGGTGAACGGAACAAACCAGGTATTAGCTTAATCTGGTGTGGTCTGTAAGGTTTAAATACCCAATAAACTTACTGACAATACCTAGCTGAGATTAGTAAACAAAATTTTATTCTTCATAGAGGAAGCACAGTATAAGCAAAGCCATTTTTGCTCAACATATGGGGAAAAAAACCAGGTTTATGTAGAATAAATTACATGAAGCAGGGAGAAACTAATTGGGCAGATGTTACAGCCAGTTTTACAGATATCAGTCACTATAGTATGTATAGATGAGGTTACCTTGATGTTTCCCAACCTGTATATCTAATACATACTGCTGGAATGCACCCAGCTCACTCCTGAAGAGCTCCTGTGGGTAGTATGATTACTCCTACCAAATACAGTTAGAAATATGTTTCCTCCATATAGCTACCAGAAGACCTCTCCATTCCATTCATCTGCTCCTCCAGATCATCTTATTCCTGAGCCCTGTAGCTAACTTGGCACTGTTGAGAATGTGCCCCCTTGTACCTGCAAAGATGTCAACTCTTAAGAGTCATAGATAAGCACCTTCTTTGCCTTTACAAACATTTTCTTTCCACTACAAAGCAAAACAAACAAACAAAAAAACAAAAAAAACCAAAAAAACCCCAGAAAAACCAAATCAAAAAAACAACAACAAACAGCCCAAACAGGTGTGTTAAATATATTCACTGGGGATGATGGAAAAAAAAGCAACAGCACAGTAAAAGGATGAAGGTAGAGGTTTCTTGGAAAAAGTAATCAGAACCCCCCCTACAATATGTGCCTTCCTGCTTTCAGCTGGTAGTGATCCAAACATCATCTTTGTCCACTAGAAATCAAAGAGAGGCACACCAGCCTTGACCTGGGGACAGAGGCTGAGAGGTGAAGAAGACACATCACTTGGGTAGGTTACTGACGAGTATCTTAAAGTCACTCCACTATCAAACAGGTGTGAAGAACCACATTTATTGTCAGTATTATATATATCAGTATTATACACAGTATTAAATACATGGTTATTGTAGTCCCCTAAAACACTTAAAAGATGTGCCTGAGGGCTCATAAAATACAGAAATAATAATTCCATACTTCTTTTGCTTTTCCTTAACTATATATTTCATTTCTTTTCTCCTCTTCCCTCTTAACAATCCTTATACTTGG